>NC_016133.3:11985554-12614554 GCF_000005505.3 Brachypodium distachyon
ACTCAGACTCCGCGTGCTCCCCTGCCGGCACCTCGCGGGAAGCAGGTGCTTGAGGAGAGCGGGGGCGAGTCGGAGATCAGCTGGCCCTCCCTCCACTCTCTGGACGACGAGGCAGGCCAGCCTGCGGCATCCCAGGAAGTCGTCCCTGTGGATGTCGCACCAGTGGCACCCGGGGTACCACCGCTGCGCGACGCGTGGGCCCCATTCCCGAGTTCCCGGGAAGGTCTCATCCCGGGGAGCGTCTATGGGTTCCCCGGCAAGCCACCAGCCCGGAAGGGGCTAGCGGGGCTTCGGGTAATATTCCTGCTTGGGCACCTCCACGATGGGGGAAAGGTCGGCGTCGCGGTGGTACCTGTCCTGCCAGCCGTTCTGGGTACCGGCAACTCCGTCGGCGACTGGATGAACTCCTGGGGGTCCTCCGCTCGGAACCAGCACCAGTCGCCCCGCCACTCTTTTTCAATCTTCTTCCCCGACCGGACGATGAACTTGGACTTCATCTGGTCGCGGGCGTGGAAGACCACCCCTGACGACATCGCCTTCGCGTTGTCGATGCGCGGGTCGAAGTAGTGGCGGAAGGGCCCCACCGACGGCATCACCCCCACGAACGCCTCGCAGAGGAACTGGAAGGTGGCGAGGAGGAACAGCGAGGTGGGGTGGAGCTGCGCCACCCGCAACTGATAAGACTCCATCAGTGCGTGGAGGAACAGAGACAAGGGCGGCACCATGCCGCAGAGGAGGAAGTGTGCGAACACCCGAAATCGTTGTCCTGGTGCTCGGCGCCCGCCGGGAAGATCTGCGTCTCCCCGTGCTCATTGAAGCTGGAGGCAACGGTGTGTCGGAGCTTCCCCAGCGCCTCGCCGTTATAGCCGGGGCGGAAGAAGGCAACTGTGGCGCGCATCTCCCGCCTCTTCTGGTCCTTGGCGGCGGCCGCTTTGATTGCCGCCTCGGTCTTGATCGTTGCAGCCTTCTTCGAGGTTTGGACCTCCTTCCCCTTCCTGGTGGTGGGGGGCGCCATGGAAAGCGAGGGCGGAAGCTAGCAGGGGCGCAGGGATGCGAGCTGCGGAAGAGGATGGAGAGGAAGGGGCAGAGAATTGTTTCCCCTTTTGGCAACAGTGGTGGCTTTATGATGCCTGCCCGTTGGTAACTCCTAATGACTGGGAGTGATGCGCGGAGTGTCCTTAACTTCCCTATTTAGGGGGGAGTTAGGGCGGAAATCGCGCGTCCAGCACTCCGTCTGTAACGGCTCCGTACAGGGGGAGGCGAAGGGACGCGGGCCCGCGACTGATCGGGGCCCACGCGTCGGTTAAGGGTGTAGCCCGGCAACCGACCAAGGGAAAACCCTTCCGAGAACAGGTGATGCCGGCCCACGCCCGGGGGCTACTATCGCACCAGTGGCACCTGGGGTACCACCGCTGCGCGACGCGTGGGCCCTGTTCCCGAGTTCCCGGAAAGGTCTCATCCCGGGGAGCGTCTATCAGTTCCCCGGCACCCGGGGTACCACCGCTGTGGATGTCGCACCCGTGGCACCCGGGGTACCACCGCTGTGGAAGTCGTCCCTGTGGATGTCGCACCAGTGGCACCCAGGGTACCACCGCTGCGCAACGCGTGGGCCCCATTCCCGAGTTCCTGGGAAGGTCTCATCCCGGGGAGCGTCTATCAGTTCCCCGGCAAGCCACCAGCCCGGAAGGGGCTAGCGGGGCTTCGGAGAATATTCTCGCCTGGGCACCTCCCGGGAAGCTGCTTCTTGAGAGGGGGTTCCCGGGTGCGTTGGCCCCGGGTGCTTCCCGGAGTCGACTTGCTGGGACTGGGGGTTCCCGGGCGCGTGCCCCCGCCTCGGGCATGGGGCCCAGTGGACGGCGCAACGCGGGTGCGTGGCGGGCGTGGGACGCGCAGTCCCACCAAAGGCAAGGAGTAAGGCGCACCACTCAGTAAATGAGCCGACCGACGGGTAGTTACCCGTCCGATCAAAGGAACAGTGGTTGTCCAATCCTACCCTAGGGTTTTAGGCCCCTAGCAGGGGAGGTGGCACCCATGCACGCCACCAGCTCACTGAGGGGAGTTGTGTGCCTTCCTGCTGGACACTTGTAGCCCATGCACCGTGGCACCTGTGGCATCCCCTTGAGTATGAAAGGTGGACCCATGCCAGCGGTCAGGGAGGGACGTTTTCAAGGGCTAGGCAGAAGATTAGTGGGCTCCGGGGGACATTGGGGATGGGTTGGACCGGCTCATAGCTTCCGGCATTGGCGGAGCGTGGTAAGGAGTACCTAGACACTGAGAGGAAGCTCAGGAACTTGCCCGGCGATTTGTAGAACACTCAATTCCAAACCAACACCAGCTCAGACAAGCAGGACATAGGGTTTTACACCTCCGGGTGGCCCGAACCTGGGCAAAAAACGTGCGTGTGTTTGTTCTTGGGTTAGCGCCCACCACTAGCACACCATCTCACCGGTCCCACAGGGCCCCACCGGCCGTGCCGGTGATCGCCGGGGCTCTGCCCAAACGCCCCTACCGAACCTAACAGGGGGCCGTGGCCGCACGCCCCCGGTGTCGGAGCACCGTGCACGACATTTGGCGCGCCAGGTAGGGGCGCGGGAGTAGAGCTTCTCGGTAACCGCCGGCAGCGGCGTTAGCATCGACATCGGCCTCGCTTTCTTCGCCGACGAGACCAGCCGCCATGCCCCCCAAGCGGGCTGGCGATCCACGGATAGACTCGCGTGAAGCCCTAATCGGCACACATGCGGTCGCACGACGTGCGACCCGAGCCGGGGGCTCAGGAGAACCCCGAGCCCTCGAGGGTGCAGCAAACGCAGCTGCCTCCACCGCCTCCTCGGCCGTTTGCTGACAATCGTCCAAGGGGACCGGCTGCCCCCAGTGTCGGGGCCAGTCACGCGAGCGGGCATGGTGCCGCCCGCGCCGGCTAGCGTGTTGAGTCGCGGGCCGAGGATGCTCCGCGGCAGCAGCACCAGGGCCGCACCGCGTCGCGGGCAAGCCCTGGGAGTTCGCACCCTACGCACCCGGAGGCGTCCGGGGCCAGAGCGGGAAGCCGCCGCTCAGGAAAGGCGACCGCCCCCCGCACGAACCCCGGCGGAAGCCATCATCACCGCGCGCGTCATGGTGCGGTACGAGCCGTAGCAGGGCACGCCGGCGCACGAGACGTGGGGCGAGGAGTTGGAAGCGCTTCTCGCCCTGGCCGCCCAGCAGTCGGAAGGCGAGGCGCCCCTGTAGGCTCCGGCCACGGGCAGAACCCGAAGCACGGAGACGCGCCACCCGCCTCATGACGGGGGGAGAACCCTCCCCCTCCTCAGGGGGACCAAGGAGACGGGGGCCCGGAGGGGTCCTCAGACTCTTCACCCACCATTCCAGGGGGCGATGCGTGTGGAATCTTGAATGCCCGCCAGCAGGAGGATTTGCGCCGGCGCTTGGAGCGCCGGCGCAGGCGCGAGGTAGAGCGCCCGCGCCCACAGGAGCAGGAAGACGCTCCCCTGGGCCCTGAGGACGGCTGCACCGCGTTCGCACGCGAGCTGCGGGGGGTGACGTGGCCCCGTAAGTTCTGGGCGCCCGCGCTCGGTACGTACGACGGGACCGCTAACCCCAAGGATTTCCTCCTGACCTACACGTTGGGCATGCATGCCATCGGCGCCGACGACAAGGTCAGGGCGAATTGGTTCCCGATGGTCCTGAAAGGATCAGCACGAACCTGGTTGCTCAACCTGCCTGCCGGGTCCATCGCCACTTGGGCGGAGCTGCGCGAGCAGTTCGTGAGCGCGTTCCAGGGCGGCTATAAGCGCCCGGGAACCATGGCGGAGCTGCACACTATCGTGCAGAAACCGTGAGAGACGTTGCGGGCCTTCGTCAACCGTTTCTGAAACCTCTCCTATTCCATCCCAGAGGCAGAGGCGGCCGCCATCATCAACACCTTCGCCATCAACGTCCGCGATCCCAAGATGCGCGAGAAGCTGAGCACGCATCGGATCCGAACGACGTAGGACTTGTACGCCCTGGCGCACAAATGCGCCATGGCCGAGGAAGGACGCCTAGCGCCCGAGTTGGCAGCTAAGGCTGCCGCAAGCCCTGGCGAGGGCTCGCAGAAGAAGGGTTCCCGCAAGCACAGCGGGAAGCAAATCCTTGCCGCGGACTCAGGGGCTCATGCCGCCAGGCCTGTGAAGAAGGCCTCGCCGGGTGGAAAGTCTGGCGGGAAGCAGGGCGACGCGCCCCGCTGCCCCATGCATAGCAACTCCACCCATGACGCGCAGAAATACCGCGTTCTGCAGGGGATCAAGCAGCGGCGGGAGCAGTGCCACGAGGAGCGCCACGCCGCCGGCGCCTGCTTCAACTGTGGCGACATCGGGCATCTCTCCCGAGACTGTCCGAACGACCCCAGAGCGGGGCCGAGGCCGGCCGGCGGTGGTGCCGGCAGGGATGAACCCCAAGGGGGGCGCGGTCAGCCCAGCGCTGGGCGGGAACGCCCACCTCGGGGACGCGACAGGGCGCGCGCTGAGGAGCAGCGTGAGTCGTACTGTACCGGCGTGTTGGAGATATGCCCTAGAGGCAATCATGTGATGATGTTATTTCCTATGTATTCATGAGTTATTGTTATTGTCCTTGAACATCATCACTGATATGTATCAATAAATACGTGATTTGTTTGTGAGACTATGTATTCTATGATGTTGTTCTAATGGTCCCTAGTCATTGAGGTTATGCGGACACATAACCTAGACTAGCAATGTGAATCAGTACGATGACTATGTTTCACAAGTCATAGAGCAAAGTGTTGCCGACTGATAGCATGGACTCGACAATGAGATTGTTGAGTCAGACAGACCCGCACTGAGACACAAAGAGATGATTGTCATTTGTTAGTCTCAAGTACGATGTATATGTCAGTCCTAGACCTAAGGTCATCGCATGAGCTTGGGATGTGAATCGGCCTACTTAGGGGTTGCCAAACGCTACTCCGTAACTGGGTGGTTATAAAGGTAGCTTTCGGGTTTGCTGAGAAGCATGCTGCGAGTCATGGTTGATCAAGATGGGATTTGCCCCTCCTGTTCGAAGAGATATCTCTGAGCCCTCTCGAGTGATCAGATTCGGAAAGCATGGCCATGCGACTTGGGTTAAGTGTTAACCCGTTCGGGAATCTGTATCACAGGAATGAGAAGAGACTCGAGCTATCCACAAGGATGACAAGCACTCGCCTTGAGCTCGACACACATATCGTGAGGCAAAAGGAATGTTGCATATGACACATTGTATGATTGGTCAATATACCTTGTGGTTACTCGGGAGTTGGCACGTGCTGCTAGGCGCCGCTACCAACTATCGACTTGAGTCGGTGCCAGTGGACGAGTAAGGTGTTACTCGGGCCCGCAGTCCGAGCTCGTAGTCGTGTCCGACTGACCGCGAACTTGAAGGGTCACACGCTTAAGGGGTGGGAACCGAGTTGGATCAGATCCAACTCGTATCGGGCTTAGACTCCTAACGGGCCTCAAGTGTTGAGCCCACTAGGGACGTCTATATAAGTGGAGGAGACCAACCCGTCTAGGGTTACACCAGTCCAGACGCGAGTTAGACTCGGCCGTCACACCTCCAAGCCCAAAGCCTTGCGATCGGATCTAGTTCGTGGCGGCCACGCATTGCGCTTATGGCGTGATGAAGATGCCGTCCGTCTACGGAGTCCTCTCCATCAGGTGCGATGAGGATGCTGTCGGGGACGACAGCCTGTCGGGCGATGCCCCGGCAACGAAGAAGGCCCCCACTACCCCGCAAGAGCTTGCCGGGGGAGGTGCAGGCTCGAGCTTGCGCCCCGGCAAGGGGCAGGGGCTCCGGGAGGAGGCCGCCAAGGTGAAGAAGCTGCCTCTCCAAGCCGGTGACAAGGAGCGCACCGTTACCATCGGTGCAAACCTTACTGCCAAATAGGAAAGCGCTCTCGTCACCTTCCTTCGGGATAATGCCGACGTGTTCGCTTGGGAACCGTCGGATCTTCCCGGAGTCTCCAGGGAGGTGATTGAGCATCGGCTCGCGGTGCGCCGTCAAGCAGAAGTAATCAGGGGTAATCAGGGAAGTTCTGTACCCCACTTGGCTGGCTAACCCTGTAGTAGTGCCTAAAGCAGGGAATAAGCTTCGCATGTGTGTAGATTTTACTGATCTTAATCGCGCATGCCCCAAGGATCCCTTTCCTGTACCCCGTATGGATCAAAAAGTTGATTCTACCGCTGGTTGTGACTTGCTGAGTTTTCTGGATGCTTTCTCCGGCTACCATCAAATCAAGATGGCGGTCGAGGATGAGGAAAAGACAGCGTTTATCACCCCGGTTGGCTGTTATTGTTATACATGCATGCCTTTCGGGTTGAAGAACGCGGGCTCCACATTCCAGCGCGCCCTGCGCGAATGTTTGGGGCCCCAGCTAGGCCGCAACGCGGAGGCCTACATGGACGACATCGTCATCAAATCGAAACGTGGCGACTTGCTGGTTGATGACCTGCCGGAGACGTTCGACAACCTCCGCAGGATCAAGCTCAAGCTGAACCCCGATAAGTGCACCTTCGGTGTCAACTCTGGGCAGCTTCTGGGTTTCTTGGTTTCACACAGGGGGATACAGGCCAACCCGACCAAGATAGAAGCCATCGAGAAGATGGAGGCCCCCCGCAAGGTGAAAGATGTCCAGCGCCTCAACGGCTATGTTGCCGCGCTGGGGCGTTTCATCTCCAGGCTGCGCGAGCGTGCCCTGCCTTTCTTCAGGGTAATGAAGAAGAAGGGTCCAGTCGACTGGACTCACGAGGCTGAGGCGGCGTTCCAGGAACTCAAGCAGTACCTGAGGTCGCCGCCCATCCTCGTCGCCCCCAAGCTGGGCGAGCCGCGGCTACTCTACCTAGCGGCGACTGACCAGGTGGTCAGCTCGGTGCTGGTTGCCGAGAGGGAGGAAGATGTCCCGGGGACTGGGGCTGTGGGGCAGGGGGCTGAGCGGCCCCCGGCAACCGCCTCAGACCCGGGGACCGCCCGCGAGTCGGCAACCTCGGCACCGCGGAAGCGGTTGACGCAGCACCCGGTGTACTTCATTAGTACGGTGCTGTGCGACACGCGGAGAGGGTACCCGCAAGTACAGAAGCTCCTTCTGGGGATTCTCCTTGCGTCCTGCAAGCTGCGCCACTACTTCCAGGCGCACCGCGTCACGGTGGTGTTCGGGTTCTGCCTTGAGAGAGCCCTCACCAACCGTGAAGCCACCGGGAGGGTGGCTGAATGGAGGATGGAGTTGTCGGAGTTCGACCTCCACTTCGCCAACTCCAAAAGCATTAAGAGCACGGCCCTGGCGGACTTCGTCGTGGAATGGACGTCCACGGGCGTAGAAGAAAGTGAGCCGGAGACCAGCCTGCCCGGCAAGCTGGACGAGGAACACTGGGTCCTCTACTTTGACGGTGCGTTCAGTCTTCAGGGAGCAGGCGCCGGGGTCGTCATCGAGTCACCAACAGAGGAACAGTTGAGGTTCGTTGTTCAACTCGACTTCGCTAACTCCACCAACAACACGGCGGAGTACGAGGGCCTGCTTGCCGGGTTGCGGGCGGCGGTCGCCCTCGACATTAAGCGCCTGGTTGTTCGCGGTGATTCCCAGCTCGTGATCAACCAGGTGAACAAGGACTACGACTGCCCTCAAATGGCATCGTACGTGGGGGAGGTCTGCAAGCTAGAGCGAAAGTTCAAAGGTTTGCGCTTCGAACACGTCAAGCGGAAGGATAACTTCGCTGCTGACGAGCTCGCCAAGATGGCAGCAGAGCGCCGGAAGCCTCCGGCGGGGGTGTTCTGTCAGAAGCAAGTGGCTCCTTCAGTCGCCCCCCAGCCGGCTGCCGGGGACGCCCCTCCGGCACCCGAAAGAACCCCTGCGGCAGGAGGGGTCCATGCGGCTGATATAGCGGCATGCGTTGGCAGGGAGATTCCCCACTAGGCGGAAGAAATCGCCCGCTACTTGAAAGGGAAGGCTCTCCCGGAAGATGACGTTGCCGCGGAGCGTGTGGCTCGGCAAGCCAAGATGTACATTGTGGTAGATGGTAACCTCTACCGCAGGCGTCCGAACGGTGTCAAACTCATCTGCATGCCGCAGGAAGAAGGGTGCGCACTATTGGAAGACATACATCGAGGCACATGTTCACACCATGTGGCCTCCCGGGCTTTAGCCGGCAAGGCATTTCGGCATGGCTTCTACTGGCCCACGGCCCTGGCTGACGCAGAGCAGCTGGTGAGGACGTGCGAAGCATGTCAATTCCATTCGAAAAAGAGCAACCAGCCGGCGCGGGCCTTACATGTCATCCCGTCCTCGTGGCCGTTTGCGGTCTACGGGCTAGACATCGTCGGTAAGCTACCGAGGGCGGTTGGCGGTTACGAATATTTGTTCGTGGCCATCGACAAGTTCTCCAAGTGGGTGGAGGTGGAGCCAGTACGGAAGGTGACTGCCCAGGCGGCCATCAAGTTCTTCAGAAGCATTGTGTGTCGGTTTGGTGTGCCTAACAGCATTATCACCGACAACGGCACCCAATTCACGAGCGCGGCATTCCAAGCCTACTGCGAAGGCATGGGCACTAAGCTGCACTTCGCGTCCGTTGCTCACCCGAGGAGTAACGGACAGGCGGAGCGAGCCAACGCAGAGGTGCTGCGGGGGCTCAAGACGAGAACCTTTGACAAGCTCAAAGGCCACAGGAAACACTGGGTCGAAGAACTCCAGCCCGTGCTGTGGTCCATCCGGACCACACCTAGTCGGGCAACGGGTGAAACTCCATTCGCCCTTGTCTACGGGGCAGAAGCGGTGCTGCCCCTCGAGCTCAACCACGGATCTCCCCGAGTACGCGCGTACGGCGACACCAGCCAACACGAGCAAAGGGTCGATGATCTAAACTTCATCGAAGAGCTTCGATGCCGGGCTGCTGTGCAAGCCGCGCGCTACCAGCAGGGACTCCGTCGTTATCATGACAAGCGAGTCCGTCCCCGGGGGCTCGCGAATGGAGACCTTGTCCCGCGCCGGATACAAGGAACGAAGGCCGGGAACAAGTTGACTCCGAAATGGGAGGGCCCCTTCCGGGTAGTGCAGGTGACCAGGCCGGAGGCTGTCCGGCTGGAAACCGAAGACGGCTTGCTGGTGCCCAATAGCTAGAATATTGAACACTTGCGCAAGTTCTACCCGTGAAGCGGCGGAGCCCGACCCTCAGGTGATGCCGCCGATGCATACCTCTCGAACTAGTGTAGCCGGGCAGCCCCCATTCGCATGTTCCTCCCCCTTCTGTCTCCTGCTGTAAGTGCACAAAGGTGTCTTTCCATACTTGGTTGTGAGCAGAGGGCTGTTGGAGGCCTCGAAAAGATAAACCCGTTGCCGGGTCGTTCCGGAACGGGACATGCAGTTGCCGGGCTTCCCGCAACGTGCATCGCTGGACGTGCCGTTGTCGGGCTCCCCACAACGTGCACCGCGCAGTCATTGCGCCTGGGAAAGAAAATGCTCACATCCAAGTCTGGTATCGGCCCCTTTGTGCCCGGGGGTGGGAGGCAGGAGGAGTTTTCTTTGTGTTGCTTTGTTGCTTTGTGTATATTTTCGTAAATTTCGAATTTTTTTGCAGCACCCCAAGCCTGGTAAGAATCTAACCTGCAGGAAAGGATGGAATCTTGTCCACTGTGGTGCCCGTGGGCTGCCCATGGGTCGCACCATCCATCGGTGCCTTGTGGTGCGGGATGACCGCAGCACAAGACGCTCACCGCACTCCGAGGCTTCTGACTCGGGAGGGCGCCGCCACGTGTTCCACAGTTGCCTGGTGTGCATGACGGCGGAGATTGTATCGCGTTTCAAGGAAGGGGTGCCACGGGTGCTCCGCGGGTTCGTCGCGCGCGGTGGCAAGCCCCTCTCCCGCGCCTATAAAAGGCGCGCCCCAACCATGGAACGGTTCAGAGCGAAGCCGGTCCGGGGATGTTAAGGCGGGTGGTGCCATGGAGGCGTGATGGGGGTGCATCCCATCAGCGCTTAGCGCCCATGGGTGCGCGGCCATCGCGCCCTTGCCGGCGCTGACGGGGTGCATTGCTGCGGTGCCCCTCCCGCGCCCCTCCATAAGACACCTCCGCAAGGAGCAGGGGCTGTTGCAGAGACTCTATGGTAATGCTTGCCATCCGTGCCTTGTGCCGACGGGTGCACTATCATAGAGACCCGACTGTATTCCCCTTGAGAGAGCCTTTTTCGGGTGCTGGTCGTTTCGAGGACGCTGTGATGGTGCCGGTGCTGGCGCCCGCCGCCCGTTCCGGCCCATCACCGCGTCCCTACCACGGCCCTTGAGCAGTTTTGCTCCCGGGCAACAAGGGCTGTCACATCCCTTGGGACGAGCTCCCCAGAAAAAACCAGGTCTCCCCGGTTGCGGGGGCTGTCGCCGGGAGGCTATAACTTCCTCGCCACCCGTGCCCACCGTTCGTGTGGGGCGCAGCTGGCGGCGAGGACGTTATAGCCGTCTTGCGGCTGCTCCTAGGGTGGAGTCCTCCTAAGCCAGGGTTCGTCCCTGAAGGCGAGGGTTACCTCGTGAGCGTGGTGGTAGCATCGGCGTCGGCGGTTGCCGCGGGCGGCGATCCTGCCGCACCCCTCAAAAACCGTTTTCCCTTGAACAGGTACCCAAAGTGGGCTCCTACCAAGGCAGTGCCCCAGCTGCACTTTACCGCCAAGCGTCACGAGGCACCGGGAAGAACGAACATGTCGAAAAACTTAATTGACTAAGAATTGGACGCTGCTTCACCAAGTGTGGCCCCGGAACCCGCGCGTGGCCGGGGTGTGAGGTGGACGCTTGCGGGGGGAGTGCGCTCCCCGTGTGGCTTCTGGGTCCGTCCCGGGAGGGAATGGCTTGGAGTAGTTACCCCGCAAGTGGAGTGGCTCGCCGACTACCGCTTGACCCCAAATCGGCACTACGGGTCCGTCCCGGATCCTGGTCTGGTCAAGGGTGGGATGTGTGAGTCCCCGGCAACACAAGGCACGACACGCAAAGGCTAAGGGAACTGCCCCGCGAGGAACCCCGAAAACAAGGAACAAAAATTGAGCAAATTAAAAAGCTTGATTGACCGAGTGCTGAATGATTACATGGACTAATCAAGAGATGATTGTTCAAACGGCGCTAAGCGCCATATTTGCAGGAAAGCGAAATAGAGGAGCTAAATTGGGAGCAACGAGCTCGGCTGGGGGCTGCGGCAACTAGTTGTCGCCGTCCTCGGCCGGGGGGTCGGCGGGGAGATCAGGCTCCGGCTTCATCTGCATCCGCTCGACGGCCTCGTCGACGAACTCGCGCACTGCTTGGGTGTGCGTGGGCTCGTCCTCGCTGTCGGACCAAGCGTTCAACAGGGACTCGAAGGGAAACTCCGGGTCCCGGAGATGAACCCGCGGGACGATTGTCCTGGCAACCTCCCGAGCGCAGTTGGTGACTTCGTTGGCGCCGTACTTGGCGATCCCGACGTCGAGCGCCCCAAGCTTTCCCACTAAGTCGGAGAAGAAGGAGATCAGCGTCGTGACATTCGTCCCGTCCACCTCCACCGCCTGCAGCTCGAACTTGGGCAGCAGGTCGCGCAACGACTGGGCGATCTTAAGCAGCTTGTCCGTCTCGATCTGCCGCTGCCCGATCAGCGTGCCGTGGTGGAGTCGAGCGTTGTGCGCGGCCTTCTTAGCATTGCTGAGGTGGCCCGCCAGCTTCTCGAGCTCTGCGGCCTTGGTCACATTGTCCTCGCCGGCTTTGATGAGCTCCTCCTGGACGGCGGCTAGCTCGGTCTCAAGCCTGGCCGCTCTGTCCTTGGAAGAGTTGAGGTCGGCCTCGTGTCGAGCCGCCGCTCTCGCTGCGTCCTCGGTGGCCTTGGCTTGCACCTCCAGCATGACGCGGAGGCCTTGGATTTCACCGCGGTAGTTGGCGATCAGGACGCTCTTCTCGTCCAGCCGGGCCTGAGCTGCCGCGACCACCTCAGCGTGTTCCTTCCTGGTCGCCTCGAGGGTGGCCGACATCGAGTCGAGCTTCCCTTGGAGCCCCACGCGCTGGGCCTCCAGTTGCCGGTGGAGCTCGGCCTCCGGGACCACCGGCTCCCGGGCGTCCTCCAGGGCTTGCCGGGCCAGCCGTGCCTCCTCTTCAGCGAGGCGCGCCTCCTCGCGCAGTCGGGACAGTTCACGCCGTTCTCTCTCCACGGCCTCCCGCACCTCGCCGAGCTGATTCTTGGCGGCGGTGTGGTGCTCTCTCACCTCGTTGAAGGAGGTGACAAAGGCAAGTTGCTGGTCCCTTACAGCGTCTAGGAACCTGTGCCCCCGCTCAAAGATGCTCGGATCCCAGGTAAGGGGGTTCCAAGCGACCCCGGCGAGGGTGCCGAGGTCAGTACCGGGGAGAGCCGCCGAGCACGGTGAAGCCCCTGCTGTTGAAGCGGGGCTTGCTCGGGGTCGCCAGCCTGCTCCCGGTGGTCTTGCTGTCCTTCCCCGGCAACTTCCCCTGCGCCTGCGCCCAGGGAACCTGGGGTTGGAGAAGCTTCCCTGCTCCCGGCGGGAGCCGTCCCCTGCTGGGCGATGAGAGAGCCCGCGTCGGCCGCGCCCGTAGCTAGGCGCAGTCACGGCGGCGGCGGTATCCACTGCCGCCGCTGTGTCCGCCGCAGCGGGGCCGAACGTGAGAGCTGGTTCCGGCTCCACCTCTGCCCCCACGGCCTCGACGACAAGGTCAAGATCGACCGCGGTCGTGCCCGTTCCGGGCATGGGCGCACTCGTGCCTGCGGCAACGAAAAGCATGAAGATCGGCGAGTGATGGCGCTATGGAAGACGGACAAGGGTGACCACGGTAGTTACCTTGCGCAGCTGTCGGGCTTGCCGGGGGAACCTCCCCTGCCTCGCCTGTGCCAGCGGGAGCGTCCAAGAGGCTTGCCGCGGGCGAGCTGCCACTCACTGCAAAAAAAAGGTATTTTCATAAATTCGGCTAACGAAAATTGCAATTGTGGAGGAATAATGAAGACATACCGGCTACCGGCCCTGCCTCCATTGGGGCTGGGTCGCCAAGGGACACGCCCGTGTCGGTGCCGGCCCCTGCGGCGGTGGGGTTGGCGGCGCCGCTGGTGTCGGCACGCGTCCTCTTGCTGGGTGTACCGGGCGGGGAATCGCCCCTCGCCCTCTTGCTGGCACCCACCGGCGAGGAGGACTTCGGGGGGTTACGCCGGAGCGCGAAATCCCGGAAGACCCCCCGAACAGGTGGCGCCGTGGGCGCCCGCGGAGTCGTCGTGACCCGGAGAGCTCCGGGTGTCGACGGCGAAGCCGCCGCGACGCCCTTGATCTTCTCACAATCAAGGGCGTGCTATCGCTGCTTTCCTCGTCGTCGTCCTCCACGGCGACGACCTCCGGGGACGCAGCCGCCTGGCCCACCTCGTCGTCCAGCGACTGGAGGGAGGGCCAGCTAGGATCGGATCCGCCCCCGCTCTCCTCGAGCACCTGCTTCTCGTGGGGGAGCGTGCGGGACCCGGGTGGGGGTGCCGTCCATCAACCCCACTCGTTGCAGGGCGGGAAGGCGCCGACGATGTCGCTGAGCGCCTTGACGCCGGCGTGGAGAGAGGAAACCCCCGGCGGGAGCTCCCCCTCACCCATGTCCTGTGGGTCTCCAAGTCCATGCCGTCCGCCTGGAGGTGTGTCCTGTCCCCGGAACCTGTGTACATCCACGTGGCCCGGGAACGTAGCTGCAGCGGGGCAATGCGCCGATGGACGAAGGTGCGTGCCACGTCCACATCGGTGAGCCCCGCCAGCCGCAGCGCCTTGATCTTCTCCACGATGGGGGAAAGGTCGGCGTCGCGGTGGTACCTGTCCTGCCAGCCGTTCTGGGGTACCGGCAACTCCGTCGGCGACTGGATGAACTCCTGGGGGTGCTCCACTCGGACCCAGCACCAGTCGCCCCACCACTCTTTTTCAATCATCTTCCCCGACCGGACGATGAACTCGGACTTCATCTGGTCGCGGGCACGGAAGACCACCCCTGACGACATCGCCTTCGCGTTGTCGATGCGCGGGTAGAAGTAGTGGCGGCAGAGCCCCACCGACGGCATCACCCCGACGAACGCCTCGCAGAGGAACTGGAAGGTGGCGAGGAGGAACAGCGACGTGGGGTGGAGCTGCGCCACCGCAACTAATAAGACTCCATCAATGCGTGGAGGAACAGAGAGAAGGGCGGCACCATGCCGCAGAGGAGGAAGCGCGCGAACACCCGAAACCGTTGTCCTGGTGCTCGGCGCCCGCCGGGAAGATCTGCGTCTCCCCGTGCTCGTTGAAGCTAGAGGCGACGGTGTGCCGGAGCTTCCCCAGCGCCTCGCCGTTATAGCCGGGGCGGAAGAAGGCGACTGTGGCGCGCATCTCCCACCTCTTCTGGTCCTTGGCGGCGGCCACTTTGATTGCCGCCTCGGTCTTGCTCGTTGCGGCCTTCTTCGAGGTTTGGACCTCCTTCCCCTTCCTGGTGGTGGGGGGCGCCATGGAAAGCGAGGGCGGAAGCTAGAAGGGGCGCAGGGATGCGAGCTGAGGAAGAGGATGGAGACGAAGGGGCAGAGTATTGTTTCCTCTTTTGGCAACAGTGGTGGCTTTATGACGCCTGGCCGTTGGTAACTCCTAATCACTGGGAGTGATGCGGGGAGTGGCCTTAACTTGCCTATTTAGGGGGGGAGTTAGGGCGAAAATGGCGCATCCACTACTCTGTCTGTAACGGCTCCGTACAGGGGGAGGCGAAGGGATGCGGGCCCGCGACGGATCAGGGCCCACGCGTCGGTTAAGGGCGTAGCCCGGCAACCGACCAAGGGAAAACCCTTCCGGGAATAGGTGATGCCGGCCCACGCCCGGGGGCTACTGTCGCACCAGTGGCACCTAGGGTAACACCGCTGCGCGACGCGTGGGCCCCGTTTGCGAGTTCCCGGGAAGGTGTCATCTCGGGGAGCGTCTATCAGTTCCCCGGCAAGCCACGAGCCCGGAAGGGGCTAGCGGGGCTTCGGAGAATATTCTCGCCTGGGCACCTCCCGGGAAGCTGCTTCTCGAGAGGGGGTTCCCGGGTGCGTTGGCCCCGGGTGCTTCCGGGGGTCGATTTGCCGGGACTGGGGGTTCCCGGGTGCGTGCCCCCGCCTCGGGCGTGGGGCCCAGTGGACGGCGCCACGCGGGCGCGTGGCGGGCGTGGGACGCACGGTCCCACCAAAGGCAAGGAGCAAGGCGCACGGCTCAGTAAATGAGCCGATCGACGGGTAGTTACCCGTCCGATCAAAGGAACAGTGGTTGTCCAATCCTACCCTAGGGTTTTAGGCCCCTAGCAGCGGAGGTGGCACCCATGCACGCCACCAGCTCACCGAGGGGAGTTGTGTGCTTCCCCGCTGGACACTTGTAGCCCACGCACCGTGGCACCTGTGGCATCCCCTTGAGTATGAAAGGAGGACCCATGCCAGCAGTCAGGGAGGGATGTTTTCAAGGGCTAGGTAGAAGATTAGTGGGCTCAGGGGGACATTGGGGCTGGGTTGGACCGGCTCATAGCTTCCGGCATTGGCGGAGCGTGGTCAGGAGTACCTAGAAATTGAGAGGAAGCCCGGGAACTTGCCCGGCGATTTGTAGAACACTCAATTCCAAACCAATACCAGCTCAGACAAGCAGGACGTAGGGTTTTACACCTCCGGGTGGCCCGAACCTGGGTAAAAAATGTGCGTGTGTTTGTTCTTGGGTTAGCGCGCACCACTAGCACTCCATCTCACCGGTCCCACAGGGCCCCACCGGCCGTGCCGGTGATCGCCGGGGCTCTGCCCAAACGCCCCTACCGAACCTAACAGGGGGCCGTGCCCGCATGCCCCCGGTGTCGGAGCACTGTGCGACGACAGTGGATGACGACGATGAGGACAGTGATGACGCGCCCCTGATCGTGCGGAGATCAAGGGCATACGCAGCAGCCGCGGCTACCTCCACGGCGGCTGCGGCGGCACCCGCCCCAGTGGCGGCATCCCCCCAAGTGCCGGCAACCAGCTCGGTGGTGGCAGCCGCCTTAGGGGCGTCCGCCGGTACCTCGGCAGGGACCAAACCCGTGAGGGTAGCCGGAGCCACGGCGCTGATCACCCCGGCGACGACCGCCTGCGACCCGGCGGCGGTTACTTCAACAACAGCTGCCGGGGCCGCGGCGACATCCCCATCGGGGGCAGCCCATGAAGCCGTGGTAGCCTCATCGTCGGTTCCCGCGGTGCCCCGGGCGGCGGCAACCCCACGGGCGCCCACGGCGCTGCCCGCTCGGGGGGTCTTCCGGGGCTTCGTGCTCCGGCGCAACCCCCTGAGGACCGATTTGCCGGCGAGCGCCAGAAAGAGGGGGAGGGGCGACTGCCCGCCCGCCACGCCGAGCAAGAGGGCGCGCTCGGACGCCGGCAGTGCCGCTGACCCGGCCGGCACAGGGAGCGTTGGCGCCGTCATCGCACCTACCGACGACCCAGCCCCAAGAGAGGCGGCACCGGCGGCAGGTACGGCTTCTTCCTTCCTCCTTTGCTGCATTTCAAATTGCCGGTTAGTCACACTACTGTACCTTCTCTTTCAATAGGTGGCCCTTCGCTCGCGGCAAGCCGCTCGGAAGCTCCCGCCGGGACGGATGAGGTGGGGGAAGCTCCCCCTGTAAGTCCAATGGCCTTGCAAGGTAACCACCCTGATCCCCTTCCTCTCGCTTCCAGCTACTCTTTCGTTCGTCGATTCTCACACTTCTTGTTGCTGCAGGCCCAAACGCGCCCGCACTAGGAGCGGGCGCTACCGTGGTTGATCTCGACTCCGATATCGAGATCACGGGGGCGGCGGAAGAGCTGGCATCGGCTCCCGCACCAAGCCCTACCGCGCCGGCCACGGCGGTAGCGGTGACCACCGCCAACACCGGGACGGTGCCTGGTGACGTGCCGGCAGCCGCGGACGCAGCTGGCGTGGATTCGCCTGCCGCCCAGCAGGGGACGGCTCTTGCCGGGGCACGGTGGCTTCTCCAGCCTCGGAGTCCCCAGGCGCGGGTGGAGGGGAGGTCGCCGGGGAGGGGCGACAGGACGCCCCGGAACAAGCAGACGACCCCCCGCACAGCTCTACGATGGCGGCGGGGGCTTCGTCATCATCGGCCGCCTCCCCCAACACCGACCTCGGCACCGTTGCCGGGGTGGCTTGGAATCCCATAACCTGGGATCCGAGCGTCTTCGAGCGAGGACACCGGTTCCTGGACGCCGTCAAGGACCAGCAACTGGCCTTCGTCACCTCTTTCAACGAGGTGAGGGAGCACCACGCCATCGCCAAGAGCCAACTTGGCGAGGTGTGGGAAGCCGTGGAGAAGGAGCGGCAAGAGCTCTCCCGGCTGTGCGAGGAGACGCGCCTCGCCAGAGGCACGCCTTGCCTGGGAAGCCCTGGAGGACGCCGAGGAACCAGTCGTCCCAGAGGCTGAGCTCTACCGGTGACTGGAGGCTCAGCGCGCCGAGCTTCAGGGGGCACTGGGCTGGACTCGCTTGTGGCGACCCTCGAGGAAACCAGGAAGGAGCACGCCGGGGTGCTCGTGGCAGCCCAGGCCCGGCTTGACGAGAAGATCGACCTGATCGCCAACTACCGCGGCGAGATCCAGGGCCCGCGGGTCAAGCTGGAGGTGCAGGTCAAGGCCACCGAAGGCGCGGTAGAGGCGGCGGCCCAACAGGAGATCCAACTCGGCTCTGCCAAGGACAGAGCGGCCCGGTTCGAGACCGAGCGGGCCACTGCCCGGGAGGAGCTTGCCAAGGCCGGCAACAACATCGCGGTCAAGACCGTGGAGCTTGCAGCGCTGGAGAGCAACCTCTGCAAGGCCAAGAAGGCCGTGCATGATGCCCGGCTCCACCATGGCACGCTGAGCGGGCAGCGGCAGATAGAGACCGAGAAGCTGCTCAAGATCGCCCAGGCGCTGCGCGACTTGCTGCCCCGGTTTGAGTTGCAGGCCGCGGCGGTGGACGGCACGGACGTCTCAACGCTGATCCCCTTCTTCTCTGACCTGGTGGGGAAGCTTGGGGCGCTCGACGTCTGGATCGCAAAGTATGGCGCCAACGAGGTTCCCAACTGCGCCCGGGAGGTTGCCGGGACGATCCTCCCGAGGATAGACCTCCGGGACCCGGAGTTCCCCTTCGAGTCCCTGCTGGACGCCTGGTCGGACAGCGAGGACGAGCCCACCCACACCCAAGCGATGCGCGGGTTCGTCGACGACGTGGTTGAGCGGATGCAGCGGAAGCCGGACCCTGAGCCGTCCCCGGAGCCCCCGGCGGAAGACTCCGGCCACTAATTGCCACAGCCTCCTTCCAGCCCCCGCTGCTTTCCTGTTTATCTTCTTTTGTCCTTGTCCTGCAAGTGTAGTGCTTTGCGCTGTTTGAACAATTAAATTTCCGTTAGCTCATGTAATCATTCAGTACTTAGTTAATCAAGCTCTTTAATTTGCTTAATTCTTGTTCCTTGTTCCCAGGGCTGCCTCACAGGGCGGCTCCCTTAGCCTTTGCGTGTTGTGCCTTGTGTTGCCGGGGACTCACGCGCCTCACCCTTGACCGGACCAGGGACCCGGGACGGACCCGCAGTGCCGACCTGGGGTCAAGCGGTAGCGGCGAGCCGCTCCCCTTCCGGGGTAACTTCTCCAAGCCATGCCTTCCCGGGACGGACCCGGGAGCCACACGGGGAGCGCACTCCCCCCGCAAGTGTCCTCCTAACACTCCGGCCACGCGCAGGTTCCGGGGCCACACATGGCAAAGCAGCGTTCAATTACATTCAGCTCTTGGAGGATTTGTCATTTAGGTGCCAGCACTTAGCTTTTCGTTCAGTCTTACGCTCGAAGCGCTCGCTGGTGATGTGCGTCTGGCACGTGTCCTTTGAGAGAGTCCGCTGGAGGGATGCGGTGGAGACGCCGTGGCAGGATCGCCGCCGGCGACAAGCGCCGACGACGATGCCCCCATCGTGCCTCCACAACAACCCTCACCTTTGAAAATAATCCCTTGCTTCCGGGGGAACCTGTCCAGAGGGGTGCAGCGGGGACATCATGACTTCCTCGCCGCCATCGGCGAATGAGGGTGGCGAGGAAGCCACGGCGTCCCCGTAGCAGCCCTCGCTGCTTGGGGAAAAAGCTGCCTGAGGGACACAGCAGGGATGGTGCGGTGGGCCGGAGCGAACGGCGAACGCCCGCACCGGCGCCATCACAGCGTCCTCGCGGCGACCCTCGCCTCTGGAGGCGCGCTCTGGAGGGTGCGGCAGGGACACTATGGCCGTGCACCCATCGGCGCTGAAGCGCGGATGGCATGCACTGCCATAGTGTCTCCGCAGCAACCCTCGCTCCTTGCGGAGATACCCTCTGGAGGGATGCGGCAGGGGCACTGCAGTAGTGCACCCGTCGGCACCGGGCGCTGATGGAATGCACCACCACAGTGCCTCCGCGGCAGCCCTCGCCCCGGAGCGGCTTGCTAGAGGAGACGTGCCAAGGGCACGGCGGTAGTGCACCCGTCGGCGCGAAGCGCCGATGGCATGCACTACCACCGTGTCTCTGCGACGCCCCTCGGAGTGGGCTCGGTGGGGTGATGTGGCAAGGGCGCGATGGCAGTACACCCGTGGGCGCTGGGCGCTGATGGCATGCACTACCATCGCGCCTCTACGGCACCGCCCGCCTTCATAGCCTCTTGGTTGTGCTCTGAGCCGTTCCATGGCCAGGTCGCTCCTTTTATAGGCGCGGAGGGGGGGGGGGGCTCGCCACCATACACGCCGGGTCAACACAGCATGCTGGATTGCGGGGAGCCCGGCAACTACACGCCTTGTGATGCACGTTGCGGGAAGCCCGGCAACTGCACGCCCGGTGATGCACGTTGCGGGAAGCCCGGCAACTGCATGTCCCGTGCCGGAGCAATCCAGCAACGGGTTTGTGTTTTCGAGGCTCCAGCAGCCCCCTGCTCACAACCAAGTATGGAAAGACACTTCTGTGCACCCAAAGCAGGAGACAGAGGAAGGAGGAACACGCAAATAAACGAGGTAACCTTAAAATTCAGGGAAAAGCACTCATCTTCGTTCACAATAAAAAGTGGTTTACACACGGGGGTTGCCCGGCTACACTAGTTCGAGAGGTATGCATCGGCGGCATCACCTGAAGGTCAGGCTCCGCCGTTTCACGGGTAGAACTTGCGCAAGTGCTCAATATTCCATCTATTTCGCACCGGCAAGCCATCTTCGGTTTCCAGCCGGATAGCCCCCGGTCTGGTTACATGTACTACCTGAAAGGGCCCCTTCCATTTTGGAGTCAACTTGTTCCCGACCTTCGTTCCTTTTATCTGATGCAGGACAAGGTCTCCGTTCTCGAGCCCCCGGGGACAGACTCGCCTGTCGTGGTAACGACAGAGTCCCTGCTGGTAGCGCGCGGCCCGCAGAGCAGCCCAGCATCGAAGCTCTTCGATGAAGTTTAGATCGTCGACCCTTTGCTCGTGTTGGTTGGAGTTGCCGTACGCGCATACTCGGGGAGATCCGTGCTTGAGCTCCAGGGGCTGCACCGCTTCTGCCCCGTAGACAACGGCGAAAGGAGTTTCGCCCGTTGCCCGACTGGGTGTGGTCCTGATTGACCACAGCACGGGCTGGAGTTCTTCAACCCAGTTTTTCCCGTGGCCTTTGAGCTTGTCAAATGTTCTCGTCTTGAGCCCCCGCAGCACTTCTGCGTTGGCTCGCTCCGCCTGCCCGTTACTCCTTGGATGAGCAACGGACGCCAAGTGCAATTTGGTGCCCATGCCCTCACAGTAGGCTTGGAACACCGCGCTCGTGAATTGCGTGCCGTTGTTGGTGATGATGCCGTTAGGCACACCAAACCGGCACACAATGTTCTTAAAAAACTTGATGGCCGCCTGGGCGGTCACCTTCCGCACCGGTTCCACTTCCACCCACTTGGAGAACTTGTCGATGGCCACGAACAAATACTCGTAGCCGCCGACCGCCCCTCGGCAACTTGCCGACGATGTCCAGCCCCCAGACCGCGAACGGCCACGAGGCCGGGATGACATGCAAGGCCTGTGCCGGCTTGTTGCATTTCTTCTTGGTGATGATGCCGTTAGGCACACCAAACCGGCACACAATGTTCTTGAAAAACTTGATGGCCGCCTGGGCGGTCACCTTCCGCACCGGTTCCACTTCCACCCACTTGGAGAACTTGTCGATGGCCACGAACAAATACTCGTAGCCGCCGACCGCCCCTCGGCAACTTGCCGACGATGTCCAGCCCCCAGACCGCGAACGGCCACGAGGCCGGGATGACATGCAAGGCCTGTGCCGGCTGGTTGCATTTCTTCGAGTGGAACTGGCACGCTTCGCACGTCTTCACCAGCGGCTCCGCGACGGCCAGGGCCATGGGCCAGTAAAAACCGTGCCGAAATGCCTTGTCGGCTAGAGCCCGGGAGGCCACATGGTGGGAGCATGTGCCTCGATGTATTTCCTCTAACAACTCGCGCCCTTCGTCTTGTGGCACACAGATGAGCTTGACCCCATTTGCACGTCTGCGGTAGAGGTTTCCATCCACCACAGTGTACATTTTGGCTTGCCGCGCCACTCGCTCCGCGGCAACGTCATCTTCTGGGAGGGCCTCCCCCTTCAAGTAGCGGGTGATTTCCATCGCCCAGGGAGGGGTCTCCGTGACAACGAACGCCGCTATGTCAGCGGCATGGACCCCCGCTGTTACGGGGTTTCCTTCGGTTGCCGGAGGGCCGTCCCCGGCAACCGGCTTGGGGGCGACTGAAGGATCCGCTTGCTTCTGGCAGAACACCCCCGCTAGGGGCTTCCGGCGCTCTGCTGCCATCTTGGACAGCTCATCAGCCGCGAAGTTTGTCCTTCCACTTGACGTGCTCGAATCGCAAACCCTTGAACTTGCGTTCTAGCTTGCGGACTTCCTCCACATATGGTGCCATCTGCGGGCAGTCGTAGTCCTTGTTAACCTGGTTGATCACGAGCTGGGAGTCCCTGCGAACGACCAGGCGCTTGATGTCGAGGGCGATCGCTGCCCGCAACCCGGCGAGCAAACCCTCGTACTCCGCCGTGTTGTTGGTGGAGTTCGGGAAATCGAGTTGGACAGCGAACCTCAACTGGTCCCCTGTTGGTGACTCGATGACGACCCCGGCGCCAGCTCCTTGGAGACTGAACGCGACGTCGAAGTAGAGGACCCAGTGACCTTCGTCCAGCTTGCCGGGCAGGCTGGTCTCCGGCTCGTCCTCTTCCACGCTCGTCGACGTCCATTCAGCAACGAAGTCCGCCAGGGCCGCACTCTTGATGCTCTTGGAGTTGGCGAAGTGGAGGTCAAACTCTGACAGGTCCATCCTCCATTCGGCCACCCTTCCGGTAGCTTCACGGTTGGTGAGGGCTCGCTCCAAGCAGAACCCCGACACCACCGTGACGCGGTGCGCCTGGAAGTAGTGGTGCAGCTTGCGGGACGCGAGCAGAACCTCCAGAAGGAGCTTCTGCACTTGCGGGTACCTCGTTCGGGCATCGCGCAACACTGTACTGACGAAGTACACCGGGTGCTGCACTAGCCGCTTGCGCGGTGCTGGAGTTGCCGGCTTGGGGGTGGTCCGCGGGTCCGAGGCGGTTGCTGGGGGGCCCGCAGCCTCAGTCCCCAGAACGTCTTCCTCCCTCTCGGCAACCAGCATCGAGCTGACCACCTGGTCAGTCGCTGCTAGGTAGAGTAGCAGCGGCTCAGCTGGATTGGGGGTGACGAGGATGGGCGGCGACCTCAGGTACTGCTTGAGTTCCCGGAACGCCGCTTCGGCCTCGGGGGTCCAGTCAACTGGACCCTTCTTCTTCATTACCTTGAAGAAAGGCAGGGCGCGTTCGCCCAGCCTTGAGATGAAGCGGCCCAACGCGGCAACGCAACCGTTGAGGCGCTAGACATCCTTCACCTTGCGGCGAGCCTCCATCTTCTCGATAGCCTCTATCTTCTGCGGGTTGGCTTGTATCCCCCTTTGAGAAACCAAGAAACCCAGAAGCTGGCCCGAGTCCACACCAAAGGTGTACTTCTCAGGGTTCAGCTTGAGTTTGATCCTGCGGAGGTTGTCAAACGTCTCCCGCAGGTCATCAATCAACGAGTCCCCACGCTTTGACTTGATGACGATGTCGTCCATGTAGGCCTCCACGTTTCGGCCAAGCTGGGGTCCCAAACATTCGCGCAGCGCGCGTTGGAATGTTGAGCCCGCGTTCTTCAACCCAAAGGGCATGCATGCGTAACAGTAGCAGCCAACCGGGGTGATGAACGCTGTTTTCTCCTCGTCTTCGACTGCCATCTTGATTTGATGGTAGCCAGAAAAAGCATCCAAAAAGCTCAGCAGATTGCAACCAGCATGGAATCAACTATTTGATCGATACGGGGTACAGGGAAGGGATCCTTGGGACATGCACGGATCAGTAAAATCTACGCACATGTGAAGCTTGTTCCCTGCTTTAGGCACTACTACAGGGTTAGCTAACCAAGTGGGGTATAGAACTTCCCTGATAGCCCCTGCAGCCTTGAGCTTGTCCACCTCTTGCTTGATGAAATCTTTACGCTCCTGTGCTTGCCGCCGAATCTTCTGCTTGACGGGGTGGGCGTCCGGACGCACCGCGAGCCGATGCTCAATCACCTCACAAGGGACTCCGGGAAGGTCTGACGCCTCCCAAGTGAACACGTCGGCATTCTCCCGGAGGAAAGTGATGAGGGCGCTTTCCTATTTGGCGGTGAGGTTCGCACCGACAGTGACGGTGCGTTCCTCATCACCGACCCGGAGGGACAGCCTCTTCGCCTTGGCGGCTCCCTCCTTGACCTTCTGGCCCTTGACGAGGCACGAGCTCGAGCCTGCACTTCCCCTGGCACGCTCTTGCGTGGTAGCGCGGGCCTTCTTCGTTGTCGGGCCGTCGCCCGACGAGCCTCCATCTCCGGCAGCGTCCTCGTCGCTAGCGTCGGCTGCGGCGGCAGCCCTGATGACCTCGCCCACGCACCAAGCCACATCCTTGAGGTCGCACCTGATGGAGAGAACTCCATACACGGAAGGCATCTTCATCAAGCCGTAGGCGCAATGCGTAGCCGCTAGGAACTTGATCAGCGCCGGCCGACCGAGGATCCCGTTGTAGGGTAACGAGGTGTGCGCCACGTCGAACACTATGTGTTCGGTTCTGAACGCCTCCCGGGACCAGAAGGTCACCGGTAGCGTGATGCGCCCCAGGGGGCGTACGATCCCGGGGTTCATCCCCCGGAACGGGTCGGTGGGCTTCAGCTGCTCTACCGGCAACTGGAGCTTTTCCACCAGCCTGGCGGACAGGAGGTTGAGCCCCGCTCCATTGTCCACCAGCACCTTGGTCACCGTCATGTTGCTGATGATCGGTGAGACGACAAAGGGTATTACCCCGGAACCCAGCTGCCGTGCTGGGTGATCGTCGGCGCTAAAGGTGATCGGCACGTGCGACCACCTCAGCGGCTGCTGCGGCTCCGCGTCCGGCAATAGCGCGCGCACATCCCGGGTGAGGCGCTTCACCGCATCATGAGATGGGACAGCGTAAGCTCCCCCATGGATGCAGGCGACGCCGCAAGGCTCTTGGAAGCCCGGCTCGTCGCCGCCGGTGCAGTCGAATTCGCGCTGCTCCTTAGCGCGAGCCCTGTCGCGTCCCCGGGGAGGGCGCGCCCTGCCCACGCGGGCCAGGCCGCGTCCCCCCTGGGGTTCGTCCCTGCCGGCGCCGCCGCCGGCAGTCCTCAGCCCCGCTCTGGGGTTGTTCGGGCAATCTCGGGAGAGATGCCCAATGTCACCGCAGTTGAAGCAGGCGCCAGCAGCGCAGCGCTCCTCATGGCACTGCTTGCGCCGCTGCTTGATCCCCTGCAGGATGCGGCAGTCCTGCGTGTTGTGGGTGGAGTTGCGGTGGATGGGGCAGCGGGGCGCGTCGCCCTGCTTGCCGCCAGGCCCGCCACCCGGCGAGCCCTTCTTCACAGGCCTCGCGGCAACAGCCCCCGAATCAGCAGCGAGAACCTGTTTCCCGCTGCGCTTGCGGGAACCCTTCTTCTGCGAACCCTCGCCAGGGCTCGCGGCAGCCTTGGCTGGTAGCACTAGCGCTAAGCGCCCTTCCTCGGCCATGGCGCACTTGTGCGCCAGGGCGTACAGATCCTGTGTCGTTCGGATCCGATGCGTGCTTAGCTTCTCGCGCATCTTGGGATCGCGGACGTTGATGGCGAAGGTGTTGATGATGGCAGCCGCCTCCACCTCCGGGATAGAGTAGGAGAGGTTGGAGAAGCGGTTGACAAAGCTCCGCAACGTCTCTCCCGACTTCTGCATGATGGTGTGCAATTCCGCCATTGTTCCCGGGCGCTTGTAGCCGCCCTGGAACGCGCTCACAAACTGTTCGCGCAGATCCGCCCACGTGGCGATGGACCCAGCGGGCAGGTGGAGCAGCCAGGTTCTCGCTGACCCTTTCAGGACCATCGGGAACCAGTTGGCCCTAACCTTGTCGTTGGCGCCGATGGCATGCATCCCCAACGTGTAGGTCAGGAGAAAATCCTTGGGATTTACAGTCCCGTCGTATGTACCGAGCAAGGGCGCTCGGAACTTACGGGGCCATGTCACCCGCCGCAACTCGTGCGTGAACGCGGTGCAGCCGTCTTTGGGACCCATGGGAGCATCCTCCTGCTCCTGCGGGCGTTGGCGCTCTACCTCGCGCCGACGTCGGCGCTCTAGGGGCTGGCATGGATCTTCTTGCTAGCGGGCATTCAGGATGCCGCGCGCGTCACCCCGCGTGATGGTAGGTGAGGAGTCTGAGGACCCCTCCGGGCCCCCGTCTCCCCGCTCTCCTTGCGGGGGAGGGTTCTCCCCCTGTCGTGAGGCGCGGGGCGCGTCTCCGCGCTCCGGGTTCTGCCCGCGGCCGGAGCCTGCCGGGACGCCCTCGCCTTGCGGCTGTTGGGCGGCGAGCGCGAGGAGCACGTCCAACTCCTCGCCTCATGTCTCATGCACCGGCATGCCCTGTTGTGGTTCGTAACGCACCATGACTGTCGCACCAGTGGCACCCGGGGTACCACCGCTGCGCGACGTGTGGGCCCCTCCCCCGGGTTCCCAGGAAGGTCTCATCCCGGGGAGCGCCGACGAGCTTCCCGGCAAGCTACCAGCCCGAAAGGGGCTAGCGGCGCTTCGGGGAATATTCCCGCTTAGGCACCTCTCGGGAAGCTGCTTCCCGGGAGGAGGTTCCCGGGTGCGCTGGGCCCGGGTGCTTTTCGGGCCGACTTGCGGGGACTGGGGGTTCCCGGACGCGTGCCCCCGCCTCGGGTCGTGGCGCCCACTGGACAGCGCCGCACAGGCGCGTGGCGGGCGCGGAACGCGCGGTCCCACCAAGGCAAGGAGTAAGGCGCGCGGCTCAGTAAACGAGCCGACCGACGGGTAGTTACCCGTCTGATCCAAGGAACAGTGGTTGTCCAATTCTACCCTAGGGTCTTAGGCCCCTAGCAGCGGAGGTGGCACCCATGCATGCCACCAGCTCACCGGGAAGAGTTGCGTGCCTCCCCGTTGGAAACCTGTTGCCCATGCACCCTGGCACATGTGGCATCCCCTTGTGTATAAAAGGAGAACCCATGCCAACGGTCAAGGGGTTAGACGGTTGACGAGTCAGACAGTTGGGAGGATAGTGAGTTGGTCAGTTGGTTCTAGGCGACGGCAAGCAGAGTATAGTAACGAGTACTTAGACATTGAGAGGAAGCCCGGGAACTGGCCCGGCAAAAACTTGTAAATGCTTGATCCGCAATCAATATCAGTTCAGACAGGCAGGACGTAGGGTTTTACACCTCCGGGTGGCCCGAACCTGGGTAAAGAACGGGTGTGCGTTTGTTCTGGTACTAGCGCGCCCTCTTGGCACTTGCTCTCACCGGCCCCATAGGGCCTCATCGGCCGTGCCGGCGATAACCGGGTCTCCGCCCCAGACGCCCCTACCGAACCTAAAAGGGGGACGTGGCTGCACACCCCTGGTGTCGGAGCACCGAGCGACGACATCGAGCGCGCCAGGTAGGGGGCGCGGGAGTAGACAGCGCCGGAGATCGCCGGCAGCGGAAGTTCCCATCGGCATCGGCTTCACTCCCCTTCGTCGACGAGCCTTGTCACCATGCCCCCCAAGCGGGCTGGTGATTCACGCATAGACCCGCGTGAGGCCCCAGCGGCGCACACGCGGTCGCACGACGTGCGACTCGAGTCGGGAGCTCAAGAGAATCCCGAGCCCTCGAGGGTGCAGCAAACGCAGCTGCCTCCACCACCTCCCCGACCGTCGACCGACAATCGGCCGAGGGGACCGGCTGCCCCCCGCGTCGGGGGAAGTCAGGCGAGCACGCATGGCGTCGCCCGAGCCAGCCAACAGGTTGAGTCGCGACCTGAGGATTCCCCGCGGTAGCAGCACCCGGAGCACGCCGCATCACGGGCGACCCCTGGAGGTTCGCACCCGGAGGCGTCCAGGGCCAGGGCGGGAAGCAGCCATTCAGGAAACCGGTTGCCCCCCGTGCGAACCCCGGCTGAAGCCATCGTCGCCGCGCGCGTCATGATGTGGTACGAGCCGCAGCAAGGCACGCCGGCGCACGAGACGTGGGGCGAGGAGTTGGAAGCGCTTCTCGCCCTGGCCGCCCCGCTGGATCCGTCGCCCCCTGGGCAGACCTGCGCGAGCAGTTCGTGAGCGCGTTCCAGGGCGGCTATAAGCGCCCGGGAACCATGGCGGACCTGCACACCATCGTGCAAAAACCGGGAGAGACGTTGCGGGCCTTCGTCAACCGCTTCTCCAATCTCTCCTATTCTATCCCGGAGGCGGAGGCGGCCGCCATCATCAACACCTTCGCCATCAACGTCCGCGATCCCAAGATGCGTGAGAAGCTGAGCACGCATCGGATCCGGACGACGCAGAACTTGTACGCCTTGGCACACAAGTGCGCCATGGCCGAGGAGGGGCGCCTAGCGCCCAAGCTGGCAGCCTAGGCTGCCGCGAGCCCTGCCGAGGCTCGCAGAAGAAGGGTTCCCGTAAGCGCAGCAGGAACCAAGTCCACCATGTTCTACTCCAGAGCTTGAAACTGAACATCCTAAACACAAGTATAGAGTTGCAAATAAACACACGAATCTACATTGCCATACCAAAACAACGGCATGGTCAATGACTAACACGATAACGAATATAGTACAATAAATAGTCCAGCGGCTCTAAACTGAAACTAAGGAAGTGAGAGGAAGTTGGTGTTCCCAGAGTTCTTCGCCCTGGAACGGGTGCGGGTGGCAGGTGTGTCCATCTCCTGCGCCTCCTGAGGTTCCTCCTCCTATGGCTCCATCTCCTCGTCCTGAGGGGGTGGTGGAGCTTGTGCTGGTGCAGGTGCAGGGTTGGCGTTGTTGACCTGGGTTTGGAGCTGATCATACTGAAGTTGCAGAAGATCCTTCTCGTACATAATCTGCTCCATGATCGCGTGCATGTTCAGGATAACATCTCCCCTGCGGTTCACCTCGTTTGTCTTCATCGTCAGTTGACCTTGGAGTATCCCCACCTAGTCTTCAGCTATATCTGCACGGGTCATCTCGTTGTAGAGACTCTTCCCCATGTCCACCATGTTCTACTCCAGAGCTTGAAACTGAACATCCTCCATGTGTGGATCCTCGCCTAGGATCTCCGGTCTCACGGCATTCCCGCCAACAACTCGCCTTCCGAAGCTACGAAAGACAGAGTCCGGAGGCAGTTCATCATGGTACGCCTCGCACACACGAGCTATCGCATGTTGCATGGCGAACTGGAGTCCCAGCATGAAGTCGGGGTAGCGCACGGAGGCGGCGCGGGCGAGCAGCAGGGGCGGCGCGCGCACGGCGGCGGCGGGCGGCGCGGGGCAGCGGGTCGCGCGGGCAGCGCGGGCGGCGCGGAGGTGGCGCGGGCGAGCAGCAGGGGCGCAGGCGGCTGCGCGGGCACGGACAGCGCGCGGAGGGCGGTGGGCGGTGCGGCGCACGGGGCGGCGCGGGGGTGCGGCCAGGCGGAGCGGGAGGCGGAGGCGGCGCGCGGACGGCGGCCGGCGCTGAGGAAGATGACCGGCGCGGCGGCCGGAGGCAGCGGCGGCGGCCAAACGCCAAGGCGAGCGCGTCACGACGTTCGGGACGGGGAGAGGAGAGAGGCTAGGGGAGTGGCGCGGGAAGAACCTCACCGGAACGGCGGAGAAACGCGAAGAATGGCGGTGGCAGCAACAAACTCCGGCGAGCAATTACTTTCTAACCGGTGCGAAATTGAACGTGGGGTTTGGGGGAAGTGGAGGAGAAAAGCGAGGCCTTCGGGGTGACGCGCAAGGATTTGGAGGAAACGGCCCGAGCGCGGAGAAATCGGAGGTGGAGTCGTGGGCAGTTCGCGGGCGTGCGTGGCCGGATTTTTCGGACGGAGGTTGAAGATGACGCGTGGGTCCCACCGGTCAGTGAGAGCGGGCGGCTCGGGCGGGCTGAGCTGGTCCGGTTCGGTCCGGTCCGGTCCGGTTTGACCGGGTCGGTCCGGTTCGGCCGGTTCGGTCGGTTTTCCTCGGTTTTTCCTTTTCTTTTATCTATTTTCTGTTTTCGAACCTCAAAATTGATTCGGAGCTCCAAATCACTCCAAATAAAATGCAACAAAATTTGTAAAATCATATTTTCATATGATCTAACTTTTGGAGCAAGAATTTTCTCAAAATAAAATATTTAAAAATATATTTGCATATAAAATGGCTTTTAGGGCACTTAGGCTATCGAATCAAATTATTTTTTCAAAACACTTTCAAAAGCCAATTATGGGATAGCTTTATATATGCATTAAATCCCTTTTTATCACAATACCCTCATGGGTTAAAAATGCAAATAGTCAAGAGCAAGATCAAAGCCCAAAACCAAATAAAAGCATTTTTGCAAAAGGGTTTTCTGGGAAAACTTTAGGGTTTTGAAAGTGTTCAGATGGAAGGGTGACATGATGCTTATGATATGCAATGCATATGAAGAATTTTGAAAATTGGGATGTTACACGCACCGTTACCGTCGGTGCGAACCTGGCCGCCGAATAGGAAAGCGCCCTTGTCACCTTCCTCCGGGAAAACGCCGACGTGTTCGCCTGGGAACCGTCGGACCTTCCCGGAGTCCCCACGGAGGTGATTGAGCATCGGCTCGCGGTGCGCCCGGACACGCACCCCGTCAAGCAGACGGTCTGGCGGCAGGCACAAGAGCGGAAAGATTTCGTCAAGCAAGAGGTGGGCAAGCTCAGGACTGCCGGGGCGATCAGGGAAGTTTTATACCCCACTTGGCTGGCTAACCCTGTAGTAGTGCCCAAAGCAGGGAATAAGCTTCGCATGTGCGTACATTTTACCGATCTTAATCGTGCATGCCCCAAGGATCCCTTCCATGTACCCCGTATCGACCAGATAGTTGATTCTACCGCTGGTTGTGACCTGTTGAGTTTTTTGGATGCTTTCTCCGGCGACCATCAAATCAAGATGGCGGTCGAGGATGAGGAAAAGACAGCGTTTATCACCCCGGTTGGCTGCTACTGCTATACATGCATGCCTTTCGGGTTGAAGAACGCGGGCTCCACATTCCAGCGCACCCTGCGAGAATGTTTGGGGCCCCAGCTAGGCCGCAACGCGGAAGCCTACATGGATGACATCGTCATCAAATCGAAGCGTAGGGACTCACTGATTGATGACCTGCGGGAGACATTTGACAACCTCCGCAGGATCAAGCTCAAGCTGAACCTTGAGAAGTGCACCTTCGGTGTCAACTCCGGGCAGCTTCTGGGTTTCTTGGTTTCGCACTGGGGGATACAGGCCAACCCGACCAAGATAGAAGCCATCGAGAAGATGGAGGGCCCCCGCAAGGTGAAAGATGTTCAGCGCCTCAACGGCTGTGTTGCCGCACTGGGACGCTTCATCTCCAAGCTGGGCGAGCGTGCCTTGCCTTTCTTCCAGGTAATGAAGAAGAAGGGTCCGGTCGACTGGACTCCCGAGGCCGAGGCGGCGCTCCAGGAGCTCAAGCGATACCTGAGGTCACCGCCCATCCTCGTCGCCCCCAAGTTGGGCGAGCCGCTACTACTCTACCTAGCGGCGACTGACCAGGTGGTCAGCTCGGTGCTGGTTGCCGAGAGGGAGGAAGACGTCCCGGGGATTGGGGCTGCGGGGCAGGGGGCGGAGCAGCCTCCGGCAACCACCTCAAACCCGGGGACCACCCCAGAGCCGGCAACCTCGGCGCCGCGGAAGCGGTTGGTGTAGCGACCGGTGTACTTCACTAGTACGGTGTTGCGCGATGCGCGGACAAGGTACCCACAAGTACAGAAGCTCCTTCTAGGGATTCTCCTTGCGTCCCGCAAGCTGCGCCACTACTTCCAGGCGCACCGCGTCACGGTGGTGTCCAGGTTCTGTCTCTAGCGGGCCCTCACCAACCGTGAAGCCACCGGGAGGGTGGCCGAATGGAGGATGGAGCTGTCGGAGTTTGACCTCCACTTCGCTAACTCCAAAAGCATCAAGAGCACGGCCCTGGCGGACTTCGTCGTGGAGTGGACGTCCACGGGCGTAGAAGAAAGTGAGTCGGGGACCAGCCTTCCCGGCAAGTTGGATGAGGGCCACTGGGTCCTTTACTTCGACGGTGCATTCAGTCTCCAGGGAGCGAGGGCCGGGGTCGTCATCGAGTCGTCGACAGGGGACCAGCTGCGGTTCGCCGTTCAACTCGACTTCGCTAACTCCACCAACAACACGGCGGAGTACAAAGGTCTGCTTGACGGGTTGCGAGCAGCGGTCGCCCTCGACATTAAGCGCCTGGTTGTTCGCGGCGATTCCCAGCTTGTGATCAACCAGGTGAACAAGGACTACGATTGCCCTCAAATCGCGCCGTACGTGGAAGAGGTCCGCAAGCTGGAACGGAAGTTCAAGGATTTACGCTTCGAGCACGTCAAGCGGAAGGACAACTTCGCTGCTGACGACCTGGCCAAGATGGCAGCAGAGAGCTGGAAGCCTCCGGAGGGGGTGTTCTGTCAGAAGCAACTGGCTCCTTCAGTCGCCCCCCAGCCGGCTGCCGGGGACGCCCCTCCAGCAACCGAAGTAACCCCTGCAGCAGCAGGGGTACATGCCGCTGATGTGACGGCATGCGTTGGCAGGGAGATTCCTCCCTGGGCGGAAGAGATCGCCCGCTATTTGAAAGGGGAGGCTCTCCCGGAGGATGACGTCGCCGCGGAGCGTGTAGCGCGGCAAGCCAAGATGTACACTGTGATAGATGGCAGCATCTACCACAGGCGTGCGAATGGTGTCAAACTCATCTGCGTGCCACAGGAAGAAGGGTGTGCACTGTTGGAGGACATACATCGAGGCACATGTTCACACCATGTGGCCTCCCGGGCTTTGGCCGGCAAGGTTTTCTGGCATGGCTTCTACCGGCCCACGGCCCTGGCCGATGCAGAGCGGCTGGTGAGGACGTGCGAAGCGTGCCAGTTCCACTCGAAGAAGAGCAACCAACCAGCCCAGGCCCTGTATGTCATCCCGTCCTCATGGCCGTTCGCGGTCTGGGGGCTGGACATCGTCGGCAAGCTACGAAGGGCGGTTGGCGGTTACGAATACTTGTTTGTGGCCATCGACAAGTTCTCCAAATGGGTGGAGGTGGAACCAGTGCGCAAGGTGACCGCCCAGGCGGCCATCAAGTTCTTTAAGGGCATTGTGTGCCGGTTTGGTGTTCCTAATAGCATCATCACCAACAACGGCACGCAATTCACGAGCGTGGCGTTTCACGCCTACTGCGAAGACATGGGCACTAAGCTGCGCTTCGCGTCCGTCGCTCACCCGAGGAGCCACGGACAGGCGGAGCGAGCCAACGCAGAGGTTCTACGGGGGCTCAAGACAAGAACCTTTGACAAGCTCAAAGGCCACAGGAAGCACTGGATCGAGGAACTCCAGCCCGTGCTGTGGTCCATCCGGACCACACCTAGTCGGGCAACGGGCGAAACTCCTTTCGCCCTTGTCTACCGGGGCAGAAGCGGTGCTGCCCCTCGAGCTCAAGTACGGATCTCCCCGAGTACGCGCGTACGGCGACACCAGCCAACACGAGCAAAGGGTCGACGATCTAAACTTCATCGAAGAGCTTCGATGCCGGGCTGCTGTGCGAGCCGCGTGCTACCAGCAGGGACTCCGTCGTTATCACGACAAACGAGTCCGTCCCCAGGGGCTCAAGAACGGAGACCTTGTCCTGCGCCGGATACAAGGAACGAAGGCCGGGAACAAGTTGACTCCGAAATGGGAGGGCCCCTTCCGGGTAGTGCAGGTGACCAGGCCGGGGGCTGTCCGCCTGGAAACCGAAGACGGCTTGCCGGTGCCCAATAGCTGGAATGTTGAACACTTGCGCAAGTTCTACCCGTGAAGCGGTGGAGCCCGACCCTCAGGTGATTCCTCCGATGCATACCTCTCGAACTAGTGTAACCGGGCAGCCCCCGTGTGTAAACCGCTAGTTAATCGTGAATAAAGATAAGTGTTTCACCCCTGAGCTTTAGTTTTGCCCTGTTCATTCCCGTGTTTTCCCCCTCTTGCCTCCTGCTTTAAGTGCACAAAGATGTCTTTCCATGCTTGGTTGTGAGCAAGGGGCTACCGTGGCCCCGAAACGAAAACCCGTTGCCGGATCGTTCCGGCACGGGACATGCTGTTGGCGGGCTTCCCGCAACGTGCATCACTGGTCGTGCCGTTGGCGGGCTTCCCGCAACGTGCATCACTGGTCGTGCCGTTGGCGGGCTTCCCGCAACGTGCATCACTAGCGTGCAGTCGCTCGGCCTCCCGCAGCCTGCACCGCGCAGTCGCTACGCTTGGGAAAGGAAATGCTCGCATCCAAGTTTGGCATCGACCCCTTTGTGCCGGGGGCTGGGAAGTGGGAGAGATTTATCTGATTTACCTATGTTACTTGTTTTCGTGAGTTTCGAAAAAATTTGCAGCACCTCGGATCTGGTAAGAGTCTAACCTGCAGGAAAGGGAGGAATCTTGTACATTGTGGTGCCCGTGAGCTGCCCACGGGTCGCACCATAAACCGGTGCCTTGTGGTGAGGGAGGACCGCAATACAAGGGGTTCACCGCACTCCGAGGCTTCTGAGTTTGCGGCTTGCTGCCACGTGTGCCGCGGTTACCCGGTAAGCATGGTGGCGGAAACTGCGCCACGTTCGAGGGAAAGGCGCCACGGTGCCGCACAGATCCGTCGCGCGCGGTGGCAAGCCTCCCTCCCGCGTCTATAAAAGGCGCGCCCCAATTATGGAATGGCTCAGAGCGAAGCCGGGTTCGGGGCCGTGAAGGTAGGTGGTGCATCACCCCATCGAGCCCACCTCGAGGGGCGCCACAGAGGCACGATGGTAGTGCATGCCATCGGCGTCCCGCGCCGACGGGTGCACTGCCGTTATGCCCCTGCTGCGCTTCCTGAAAGGGGCGGTTCCTGGGTGAGGGTCGCCGCAGAGGCACTGTGGTGGTGCATCCCATCAGCGTCTGGCGCCGATGGGGTGCATTGCCACAGTGCCCTTGTCGCCCCCCTCCGTAGGACACCTCCGCAAGGAGCAAGGGCTGCCGCGGAGACTCTATGGTAGCGCGTGCCATCCGTGCCTTGTGCCGGCGGGTGCTCTATCATAGAGACCCGGCCGCATTCCCTTTGAGAGAGCCTTTTTCGGGCACGGGTCGTTGCGAGGACGATGTGATGGCACCGGTGCCGGCGCTCGTCGCTCGTTCTGGCCCATCACCGCGTCCTTGCCGCGGCCCTCGAGCAGTTTAGCTCCCAGGTAACAAGGATCGTCGCCTCCCTTGGGACGAGTTCCCTAGAGAAAACCCAGGTCTCCCCAGTTGCGGGGGCTGTCGCTGGGAGGCTATAACTTCCTCGCCACCCGTGCCCGCCGTTCGGGGTGTGGCGAAGCCGGCAGCGAGGACGTTATAGCCGTCTCGCGGCTGCTCCCGGGGCGGAGTCCTCCTAAGGTAGGGTTCGTCCCTGAAAGCCAGGGTCCGCCCCTGAGGGCGAGGGTTGCCGCGTGAGCGTGGTGGTAGCATCGGCGGCGGCGGTCGCCGGCGGCGGCGATCCTGCCCCCGCGTTCCTGCCGCATCCCTCCGAGATCGTTTCCCTTGAACAGGTACCCCAGATGGTTTCCTACTGAGGCAGTGCCCCGTCTGCACTCTACCGTAGAGCATCGCGAAACATTGGACCGAACGGAAAAGCTAAGTATCTGAACATGAACGCTGAATTCGCTAAGAGCTGAACGAAACTGAGCACTATCCCGCTGGGTGTGGCCCCGGATCTTGCGCGTAGCCGGAGTGTTATAAGGGACGCTTGCGGCGGGAGTGCGCTCCCCGTGTGGCTCGCGGGTCCGCCCTGGGAGGACACGGCTTGGAGTGGTTACCCCGCAAGCGGAGTGGCTCCCCGCTACCGCTTGGCCCCAGGTCGACACTGCGGGTCCGTCCCGGGTCCCTGGTCTGGTCAAGGGTGAGGCGTGCGTGAGTCCCCCCGCAACACAAGGCAAGACATGCAAAGGCTAAGGGAACCACCCTGCGAAGCGGCCTCGGGAATAAAGGACAAAAATTGAGCAAACTAACAAGCTTGATTGACTAAGTGTCGAATGGTTACATGGACTAATCAAAAGGTCATTGTCCAAACGGCGCTAAGCGCCATACTTGCAGGAAAAGCAAACAAGAAGGAGGTACAGTGGAAGCAACGAGTATAGCTGGGGGCTGCGGCAACTAGCTGTCGCCGTCTTCGGCCGGGGGGTCGACGGTGAGATCAGGCTCCGGCTTCATCTGCATCCCCTCGACGACCTCGTCGACGAACTCGCACACTACTTGGGTATGCGTGGGCTCATCCTCGCTGTCGGACCAAGCGTCCAACAGGGACTCGAAGGGAAATTCCGGGTTCCGGAGATGGTTCCGCGGGAGGATTGTCCCGGCAACCTCCCGGGCGTAGTTGGCGACTTCGTTGGCGCCATACTTGGCTATCCAGGCATCGAGCGCTCCGAGCTTTCCCAACATGTCGGAGAAGAAGGGGATCAGGACACGGAGGCCTTGGATTTCGCCGCGGTAGTTGGCGATCAGCTCGCTCTTCTCGTCCAGCCGCGCCTGGGCCATCGCGAGCACCTCGGGATGCTCCTTCCGGGACACTTCTAGAGTTGCCGCCATTGCGTTGAGCCTTCCTTGGAGCTCCGTGCACTGGACCTCCAGTTGCCGACGGAGCTCGGTCTCCGGGACTACCGGCTCCCGAGCAGCCTCCAGGGCTTGCCGGGCTCCTCGCGCAGCCGGGAGAGTTCGCGCCGCTCTCTCTCGACGGCCTCCCGCACCTCGCCGAGTTGATTCTTGGCGGCAGTGTGGCACTCCCTCACCTCGTTATAGGAGGTAACGAAGGCAAACTGCTGGTCCCAGACGGCGTCCAGGAACCGGTGCCCCTACTCGAAGACGCTCGGATCCCAGGTAAGAGGATTCCAAGCGACCCTGGCGAGGGTGCCGAGGTCGGTGCCTGGGAGAGCCCCCGAGGATGATGAAGCCCCAGCTGCCGAAGTGGAGCTGGGCGCGGGGTCGCCAGCTTGCTCCCGGGGGTCTTGCTGTCCTTCCCCGACAACTTCCCCCGCGCCTAGGCTCCGGGACACCGGGGTTGGAGAGGGCTCCCTGCTTCCGGCGGGGGCCGTCCCCTGTTGGACGACGGGTGAGCCCGAGCCGGCCATGTCTGTGGCTTCGGGCACGTCGCCGGGTGACGCCGCGGCAGCGGCGTTCTCCACTGCTGCTGCTGTGTCCGTCGCAGCGGGGCCGGACCTGGGAGCCGTTTCTGACTCCACCTCCGCCCCCACGGTACCGACGACCGAGTCGGGGTCGACCACGGCCGCGCCTGTTTCGGGCGCGGGCGCACTTGTGCCTGCAACCGTGGAAAAGCATGAGGGTCGGTGATGATTGGTGCTATCGAAGGCGAACAAGGGCGACCGGGGCGGTTACCTTGTGCGGCCGTCGGACTTGCCGGTGCAGCCTCCCCTACCTCGCCTGCGCCAGCGGGAGCGTCCAAGGGTCTTGCCACGGGCGAGCTGCCGCTCGCTGCAGAAAGAGAAGGTATGTTCGTGAATTTGACTAACAGGAATTGCGGTTGCAGAGAATCAACGAAGACATACCCGGTGCCGGCTCTGTCTTCGCTGGGGCTGGGTCGCCAAGGGACGCGCCCACGCCGGCGCTGGCCCCCGAGGCAACGGGATCGATGGCGCCGCCAGCGTCAGCGCGCGTCCTCCTGCTTGGCGAGCCAGGCGGGGAATCGCTACTCGCCCTCTTGCTGGTGCTCGCCGGCGAGGAGGACTTCAGAGGGTTGCGCCGGAGTGCGAAGCCTCGGAAGACCCCCCGAGCGGGCGGCGCCGTGGGCGCCCGCGGAGTCGTCGTGACCCGGAGAGCTCCGGGTGTCGATGGAGATGCCACCGCAACGCCGGGCGCCAAGCTCGCGGAGGCTCCCGCTACCGGAGCGAAGGCCATCGTCGGGGCACCGGTGAACCCCGCAGATGGTGGCGTTGCCGGGGTACCGGCGGGCACCCCGGGACCGGTTCCCGCCGCAGAGCTGGCGGCCGCCGCAAAGGCATGGGCCGCCGCCGAGGCACTCGCGGCCCCTATTGCCGCGGATGCCGTCGTGGTACCAACGGGCGCCCCAGGCGCGGCGGCCGCGCCAGGTTGGCGGCCGCTGCCGGGGTGGACGTCGCTGTTGAGGAGGTGGCTGCAGCCGCCGCGAACGCTCTCGAACTTCTCACGATCAGGGGCGCGCTGTCGCTGCTTTCCTCGTCGTCGTCCTCCACGGGGACGGCTTCCAGGGATGCAGCCACCTGGCCCGCCTCGTCGTCCAGCGACCGGAAGGAGGGCCTGCTGGGCTCGGACCCGCCCTCGCTCTCCTCGAGCACCTGCTTCCCGCTGGGTGCTTGCGGGGGAGCGTGCGGGACACGGGTGGGGGTGTCGTCCATCAGCCCCCACTCGTTGCAGGGCGGGAAGGCGCCGACGATGTCGTTGAGCGCCCTGACGCCGGCATGGAGAGCGGAGACCCCCGGCGGGAACTCCGTCGATTGGAAGACCTCGCCGGAGATCCCCCTCACCCACGTCCTGAGGGACTCCAAGTCCATGCCATCCGCCTGGAGACGTGTCCTGTCCCCGGAGCCCGTGTACATCCACGCGGGCTGGGAACGCAGCTGTAGCGGGGCTATGCGCCAATGGACGAAGGTGCGCGCCACGTCGACATCTGTGAGCCCTGCTAGCCGCAACGCCTTGATCTTCTCCACGATGGGGAGGAGGTCGGCGTCGCGGTGGTACCTATCCTGCCAGCCAATCTAGGGCACCGGCAGCTCCGTCGGCGGCTGGATGAACTCCTGGGGGTCCTCCACTCGGACCCAGCACCAGTCGCCCCGCCACTCTTTTTTGATCTTCTTCCCCGACCGGACGATGAACTCCGACTTCATCTGGTCGCGGGCGCGGAAAACCACCCCCAACAACATCGCCTTCGTGTTGTCGATGCGCGGGTAAAAGTAATGCCGGAAGAGCCCCACCGACGGCATCACCCCCACGAATGCCTCGCAGAGGAACTGGAAGGTGGCGGGGAGGAAGAGCGAGGTGGGGTGGAGCTGCGCCACCCGCAACTGATAGGACTCCATCAGCGCGTGGAGGAACAGAGAGAAGGGCGGCACCATGCCGCAGAGGAGGAAGCGCGCGAACACCCGGAAGTCGTTATCCTGGTGTTCGACGCCCGCCGGGAAGATCCGCGTCTCCCCGTGCTCGTTGAAGTTGGAGGCGACGACGTGCTGAAGCTTCCCCAGCGCCTCGCCGTTGTAGCCGGGGCGGAAGAAGGCGACTGTGGCGCGCATCTCCCGCCTCTTCTGGTCCTTGGCAGCGGCCGCTTTGAGTGCCGCCTCGGTCTTGCTGGTCGCGGGCTTCTTCGAAGACTGGACCTCCTTCCCCTTCCTGGTGGTGAGGGGCGCCATGGGGAGCGAGGGCAAAAGCTGGCAGGAGCGCGGGGATGCGAGATGCGGAAGAGGATGGAGGCGAAAGGGCAAAGTGTTGCTCCCCTGTTGGCAACAGTGGAAGCTTTATGACGCCCGGTCGTTTGGTAACGGCCGGTTCCGTACCCTACGGGTGCGCGCGGATAACTCCTAATCACTGGGAGTAATGCGCGGAGTGGCCTTAACTACCCTATTTGGGGGGGGAGTTAGGGCGGAAATCTCGCGCCCACTGCTCCGCTTTTAGCGGTGCCGTACACGGGGCAGCGAAGGGACGCGGGCCCGCAACTGGTCGGGGGCCCACGCGTTGGTTAAGGGCGTAGCCCGGCAACCGACTAGAGGGAGACCCTTCTGGGAACAGGTGATGCCGGCCCACGCCCGGGGGCTACTGTCGCACCCGTGGCACCCGGGGTACCACCGCTGCGTGACGTGTAGGCCCCTCCCCCGGGTTCCCGGGAAGGTCTCATCCCGGGGAGCGCCGACGAGCTTCCCGGCAAGCTCCCAGCCCGAAAGGGGCTAGCAGGGCTTCGGGGAATATTCCCGCTTAGGCACCTCCCGGGAAGCTGCTTCCCGGGAGGAGGTTCCCGGGTGCGCTGGGCCCGGGTGCTTCCCGGGCCGACTTGTGGGGACTGGGGGTTCCCGGACGCGTGCCCCCACCTCGGGTCGTGGGGCCCACTGGACAGTGCGCGGCTCAATAAACAAGCCGACCGACGGGTAGTTACCCATCTGATCCAAGGAACAGTGGTTGTCCGATCCTACCCTAGGGTCTTAGGCCCCTATCAGCGGAGGTGGCACCCATGCATGCCACCAGCACACCGGGAAGAGTTGCGTGCCTCCCCGTTGGACACTTGTAGCCCATGCACCCTAGCACATGTGGCATCCGCTTGTGTATAAAAGGAGGACCCATGCCAACGGTCAAGGGGTTAGACGGTTGATGGGTCAGACAGTTGGGAGGATAGTGAGTTGGTCAGTTGGTTCTGGGGGACGGCAAGCAGAGTATAGTAAGGATTACTTAGACATTGAGAGGAAGCCCGGGTACTGGCTCGGCAAAAACTTGTAAATGCTTGATCCGCAATCAATATCAGTTCAGACAGGCAGGACGTAGGGTTTTACACCTCCGGGTGGCCCGAACCTGGGTAAAGAACGGGTGTGCGTTTCTTCTGGTACTAGCGCGCCCTCTTGGCACTTGGTCTCACCAGCCCCATAGGGCCTCATCGGCCGTGCCGGCGATAACCGGGTATCCGCCCCAGACGCCCCTACCGAACCTAAAAGGGGGACGTGGCTGCACGCCCCCGGTGTCGGAGCACCGAGCGACGACAATGACCCACGCGGCGATGATGGCTTCCGCCGGGGTCCGTGCTCTCCGCTCTACCCCCGGACGCACCGGGGTGTGCGGGGTGTGACCCCCCGGGCGTTGCTCGCGATGCGGTATGCTCATGGCGCCGCTGACGCTGCGTGTCCTCGGCCCGCGACTCGACTCGCCGGCCGGTGCGGACAGCACCATGCCCGCTCGCGCGTCTGGCCCCAACGCTCGGGCCGCCGGCCCCCTCAGCCGGTTGTCGGCTGACGGCCGAGGAGGCGGGGGAGGCAGCTGTGCTTGCTGCACTCAAGAGGGCTCAGGGTTCTCCTGAGCCCCCGACGCGGGTCATGCGTCGTGCGACCGCGTGTGTGCCGCTGGGGCCTCACGCGGGTCGATCCGAGGGTCGCCAACCCGCTTGGGGGGCATGATGGCCAGCTCTGTCGGCGGAGAAGACGAGGCCGTCGTCGATGTAGACACTGCCGCCGGCGGTCACTAGCAAGCTCTCCTCACGCGCCCCCTACTTGGCGCGCCAGATGTCGCCGCACGAGGCTCCGACACCGGGGGCGTGCTGGCACACCCCCTTTTAGGTTCGGCGGGGGCGTCGGGGATCGCTCCGGCGATCGCCGGCATGGCCGATTTCGTACATAACCTGCAAAGAGGTGCACCCAGAATGCATGCAAGCTAGGAACATGTGCACGCACGTTTTACCCAGGTTCGGGCCACCCGGAGGCGTAAAACCCTACGTCCTGCTTGTCTGAACTCGTATTATCACAAAACCAAGCGTTTACAGGTTGCCGGGTGAGTTCCCGGGTACACTCTCCCTTTGGCTAAGTGTTCCTTAATATTCTCTGCTAATGCTAGAGGCTAACTGCGAGCTGATCGAATAGAACCCCACCCTTTGACCATTGGCGGGGGTCCTCTCTGCTAATGCTAGAGGCTAAATGCTTATAACTTTTCAACCCATCGGCCAAATTTGACAAATTTTACCTTTTTGGAAAGCTCTCGACCTGTAGAATCTTTTGGCACTGTTTAAATTTAAATTTGAATATTTTAATCACAGTTAATTTACAGAATAGGGTTTAATGCCATTTAATTCATAACTAATTATTTATCAATCCTTTTTAATTGAAACCAGTGCCCAAATTTTTTTTTATTGTCCTCTGTCCATGGGACAGAAAAAATAAATATTTTGAATTAAATTAATTGGCTGATGCCAATAAAACCTTGTTTTGGGGTTTAAATCCTATCTTTTGCTTTTTGTTTATAACCCTAATGCATGTGGTTATAATTACCAATGCTTAGGAGCAATTGATCACTCAAATAAAATAAACCAAATCATGTCACATGTTTTGCATTGCATCATGGCATATTTTTTCTTTTGATTGTATTGTGTGTTTATGTATGCAATGTTTGTATTTGATTAGTTTTGTCGGAGAGCGAACTGTGTGATTGTGAAGAGTGCTTGAATACAAACTGCTATCAAGGCAAGTTCACTTTGACCATCATCCCATTATTTTATTACGCACTAGATTTTATTAGTTGCATTGTTAGGATTATTATTGTATCTATGCTAGCTATGATCTCTCTTAGTAGTATAGGATACCCTTGCCATGTCCTCACCACCAATTGCCATCGTAGTAGTAAATGCTATGCTATGATAGTATACGTGGGTGGTATTATTACAATGTGATGATATTGAATTAAAGTATGGTTTTCCTAGTGTATGGCAAAACAAGTAATTCAATGAACCGTCCTGGGTGGGCTGCTTTGAGTATTGGAGATGTATGCGACGTCAGGTCCATTTCTATGGGTCCATTTCTATGAGTCGTCTCGCCATTTCTATGGGAGCGCCTGCGTCGCAAGAGTGGGATGCCACCCGGGGTAACTAGAGACTGGACTAGTTTCCTATTTTGTAGCTTCCAGTACAACCACATGGTATTATGGCTCTGCCAGGATGGATGGAAGAAATATGAACACGGATCCGAGGTGACATCGGTATGTACCAGTGTAGGTGGGGGCGCGTCCCTCAGGTGGTCTGGGGGATTATGTTCTGAAAATTCCTGTAGTCGATGCCATTGCTACTCTACCCTGAGGACAGTAAGGGATTAACACGTCGATTTCTTGTGGGGAATGTGTACAACCTCTCGAGAGTGTCAAACTAAGTACTTAGCCGTGTCCCCAGTTATGGACATTATGAGCAACTAGATATTGGGGCTGTAAGGAAGGTCTCAGTCATTCCAATTTCTTAATAAAATGAATGGATTGAACTGGGTAGGAGCATTGATGTGTCTACTCAATGTGCCTAGGTTAATAGGAGCATGGGTGTTTCTACCTCGTGTCCAATAGAATTAAAACTATTTGTTTAAAAATGATAGGATTGAACAATGATGCTTTTGTTTAAATAGCCAAACCCCACATAGCCAAATTATGCATGTACTTGGTAGGTCTTTTATAACTCTGGTGAACTTGCCAATACATTCAAATGTATTGACCACGTAGTGGCTGCAATTAACAATGCAGGTGGATCCGACGATGAGTGAGGTTCGTCGTTATGTTGTGGGTCATGTACCTACATTCCAACATGCTCTCACCTTGGAGTAGTTGTGGCCCTTATGTTCTACCATTTTCCGCTGCAGTATTTTGAAACAATGTTTTATGATGTTGAAACAATATTTGTTTATGCTGGCCCAAGAGGTCATGCGAGGTTGTAAGTATTATTTAAATCCTGGATGATGCGATGTAATAAAGTACTTTTGACCTTTGTTTCTGTATATTTCATCATGAAACTGTGTGTGCTAGTGAGTTGATCCAGGGACTAGCAGAGTAAGCATAGAGATCGAACCCTGTAAGGGGGGGGATCGCTTCAGTACCGAGCAGTGAATAGATCCCTTGTGAGAGGTTCTAGGTACTTGATAATTGATGGTGATTTGTACCCCACATAGATCCCCAATTTTCTACGTGGTCCCATTGATGTATGTTGTGGTGCTGAGATCGGTACGTATGTAGCGCAACTGAATTTTCGCAGATGGGAAATACTTGGTGGATTTCCATGTACTAATTGAAGGGGAGAAGTAGTATGATATGCAGTTGGTCGCAATTGAATTAAATCAGCGGCATGTATAACCGCATGACCCCAACAAGTTGCTGGTAAATTGTACAATTCTGTAATAAAGGTCTTGCAATAAATTTAATTCTCTTAATAAAAGATTCAGCCAAACCATTTTGTGTGTGGACAAATGGGACTGGGTGCTGAACTTCAATTCCTAATGCCATGCAATAATCATTGAAGGCGCGTGAGGAGAATTCAGCGGCATTGTCCATTCGAATTGTTTTAATTCGATGTTCTGGATAATGAGCTTTTAGTTTAATTACTTAGCTCATTATCTTTGCGAATGCATGGTTACGTGTGAAAAGTAGACACACATTAGACCATCTTGTAGAGGCGTCGATTAATACCATGAAATACCTAAATGGTCCAGATAATGGTTGGATAGGACCACAAATATCTCCTTGAATTCGTTCAAGGAACTGGAGTGGTTCCGCTTGTATTTTAAGATAAGAAGGTCTTAAAATGAGCTTGCCTTGTGCACATGCTGTGCATACAAAATCCTGAAATTTTGGGACTTTTGCTTTATTAAGATTATGACCAACAGAATTATTAATAATTTTCCGTATCATCCCGATACCAGGGTGACCAAGGCGATCATGCCAAGTTTGGAATGTATTGACATTCTGAAAAATTATTTTATACGCAACATGGGTTACAGGTTTTATGTATGTATAGTACAATCCGGACGATAAAGAAGGAATTTTTTCAAGAATTTGTTTGTCATATCCGTTACTTTTTGTAAATAGGAGAAATTCCTCATTGTTGTCATCATGGGTTTCAATATGAATCCCATTTTGACGGATATCCCTATAACTTATTAGAGTACGAGTTGAATCGGGATACAATAAAGCGTCCTCAATTATTACTTGTGTACCCATAGGAAGTGTGATGATGGCACGTCCAGAGCCAACAATTAATGTATCGCGTCCAGCGATTGTCAAAATATTCCCTTGCGTTTTAGTGAGGGTTTGAAAATATTTTGTTTCCGTAAGTATAGTGTTTGTGGTGGCGCTGTCCACAAGGCAAAGTTCTTCGTCCATTTTGAATTGACTCCCGTAGAAAACTATATATGGAAAAAGGAAGAATTTTAATATCACTCTTAATGGATATATAGAATACATACAAATTTATGTATTAAATTGATAATACAATATCATAATTTACAATACATATGTCAAATATGTAGGTACCAAAGTGCTGATACAATAATGTAATATTACAATGTAGATGACAACGGTCACTATAATTTATTTACAACAATACTTAGGAACGTAAATAAAGATAATATCTATTTCGGAGATAGGTGAACTAATTTAGGTCTCCAAACATATCATTTGAAGTGAATTCAACGATCATGTTCTCTGTGCTCATTAGATCCTCAGATGATCGGATTGTCGGGTTGTTGCTTGGTTCCTCCTTGATATCATGCGAACAACCGGCTTCCTTGGAATTGTCGGATTGGAAATTGAAGTGTGATTCAAATCTTGGTCCTTGATGAGCAGGTCGCTTGCGTCCTACGGATTGGAGGTATAAATCTACCAAATGACGAGGGGTACGGCATTTCTTTGTAATATGCTTGTAGCACCCACATCTTTGACAAACTTTAGATCTGTCGTATTGTGGTTTGAAAGTGCCTTTCCCCTTTTCCTGTACACGTGGCTTGTTTTTCTTGTTTCCCTTTTGATTGCCTTTGAAGTTGTTTGGTCGATTAGTCGATCCATTGAACTTGTTGTTTTTCTGAAAATTAGCATGTACTTCAGGCAAAGGTGCAGCGCCAACAGGACGCTGATGATGGTTCCTTATTAGAAGTTCATCATGCTTTTCGGCTTGAAGTAAAACATGGATAATATTAGAATATCTAGTGAATTGGTGTGCACGATACTGCTGCTGGAGGGTCCTATCGGCCGGAAGCATAGTGGATAAGGTCTTTTCAATCTTTTCCGCTTCAGAAGGTTCCTTCTTGCAAAATTGCAACTTTGAAATTTTTTTATGAACGGCATGATTGAACTCTCCAATAGATTTAAAATCTTGTAGGCGTAGTTGAGTCCATTCATGTGTGGCTTCAGGCAAAATCACGACCTTCTGCTGTTCATATCTAGTTTGAAGGGCAAGCCATAGTGTGTATGGATCTTCTTCCATGAGATACTCTAATTTGAGATCAGCATGGATGTGGTTCTTTATTGTATATAAGGCATTGTATTTGTATAAATCTGCGATGGGCGGTTGTCCCTCTTGAGGAGGTTGTATGGTTGTTGAAAGACCGCGTGACGCAAGGCTCACTTTTACATCCATTGCCCAAGTTGGATAGTTTCGACTGTCGAGGGCGAGTTCCTCAAACTCTTTCCCGGTCATTTTGTCCTACATGGGGTTGAAAAACCATAGATTTTGTCAATTACTAGTAGGTAAAGCCAAAATATTGTGGTCATTGTTGTAATTAAATTGCAAGAAAATGCATGAGATTTAATCCATGTTAAATTCATATAGTGTAGACCTCAAATAACACTTTGAAGATAATCACCAATTATTTGTGTAGATCCCTCAGCTCTACGCAAAAAAATTCGCTGCTTTCAATAAGGTGTATGTTCCCACGGAACATTCAACGCCATGTACCATTTTACCGTTATTGAAAGACTGTAGCACCATGTGTTATTTTTTTTATTTAATATTGGAAGAGCACGTTGAAGGTAGTCATTGTGTATTCGACACAATGTAAACCTCTCAACAGTACGCAAAATAATTTGCAGCTTTCAATAAGGTGTATGTTCCCACGGAACATTCAACGCCATGTAGCATTTTACCGTTATTGAAAGACTGTAGCACCTTGTGTTATTTTTTTAATTTAATATTGGAAGAGCACGTTGAAGGTAGTCATTGTGTATTCGACACAATGTAGATCTCTCAGCACTATGCAAAATAATTTGCTGCTTTCAATAAGGTGTATGTTCCCACGAAACATTCAACGCCATGTAGCATTTTACCGTTATTGAAAGTCTATAGTACCTTGTGTTTCGCATATTTTAAATCGAGGTAGTCACTTGGTGATAATTTTTGCTTATCACTAGTGGAGTTTTTTCTTGAATCAAGTCTAATTTGGGCATTTTTATGCCTTTTTGGACTTAATCGTTGAAGCAAAAATCTCAAATATGCAAGAAATAAATATCTCAATTGCAAGATGTAAATATCACATGTAATAGGAGATGTATATCATACAAACACATTGAACACGACAATATTTACATTGACATTTACATAGGAATATGTCTTTTAATAGGAATATATCCTAAAACCCACTGGAATCTAAATAAATATAAGTGCAGGGACCTATATGTATTTAAATACTACTATTACATAGATACAAGGACCAAATCGCAAATAGCCAGAATTGTCCGACATTTTCTGCAAAATGGCCGTAGCCAGTGGAGGGAGGGCGCGGGCGTGGGCCTGGGCCTCGGGGGCCTTTCGGCCGGCCTAGGTCGGGCCGAGAGGGGGGCGTAGGCGGTTAGGTACGAAAGGGGGGGGGGGGCGGGCGCGGGAGGTTAGGGTTAGGGTTTCCCCGCCCCGACGCCGCCGTCGCCGCTTCCCCCAAATCACGTCGCCGCCGCTGTGTCCCCAACTCCCGCCGCCGTCATGCCGCTGCCGCCGCTACTCCCCCGCCACCGCGTCACCAGCGCAGTTAGAGGGATGGGGGGGGGGGCGCCTCATTGGAGGACGAGAAGCCGAGGGCCTTCGGGTCCCACCCGCCGGCAGCCAGAGCGGCGCGGTTGGCGGCCATCGCGGCCGCGAAATTCTTGAGGAGGCGCCGGGCTTCGGGGTCGATGGCGTCGAGTACTTCATCGGCATCGTTGTCTTCGGCCGGGGGAGCAAAGTCGGCGGCCGGCGGCGTGGCGTCTGCGGCCGGAGGTGCGGCGCGGACGGCCGGAGGCGCGTCTTCGGCGGTCGGCGCAGGCGGAGTAGGCGACGGAGGCGGCCCGAATCCATGGATGGGGCAGTAGAGGGGCGGTGGTGGAGGCACAATAGCGAGGACGAAGTCGTCCTCCTCGCCGAGCATGGTCGGCGCCGGTCCCGACATCATCCATTCCATGGAGGGAATGTATTCCAGGGAGGCCGGCGGCGCGGGGTCTGGCGGTGCGAAGGCCGGGGGCGCGGAGGCCGACGGTGCAGAGGCCGGCGGCGCAGTGCGGCCCTGGTGTGGGCGGCGGCCACCCGCGTGGCTCCGGCGGCGAGGGGCCCACCGGCGACGGTAAGTGCCCCGACGGCGGCTTCCATGGTGGCCCAAGAACTCGAGAATGGCAAGAAAAACGAGGGGCAAATTGTTTATTGTAGAACAAAACGTGGCTGATAACGTGTTAGAATGAAATCTGTGTGTTGTTCCATTGATTGATGATTATATTTATACAAGGGGAAGGGACACCAATACATGCATTGGTGTCCCAAGTTTTGGACATTCGCGTCCCAATTTGGACACGAACAGTTACAACACTAACTGACTAATTAATTATTAATTAATCCTAATTGGTCATAAATAATTATTCTTGACAAAATGGTCAAAGGTTAGAGTACTAATTAAATTACCCTCAGGGTTTAAATCCTTGAAGAAGGGTTTGTTAACAAACTCGAGGGTCGCACGAGTAACCAAAAAATTGAGCAAAACTCGTACGAGTGGATTTGGTTGCCACGGTGAAGTAATTTGGCATTTCCATAGGATGTGACGACATCGACGGGGAATGTGATAAATCGATCTTTGCTATAAAAACGTGCATTCCTGAGCGGCCCATTATATTTCCCAGCGCCAATCATATTGCTCCTCCTCCTCCTCCTCCTCCTCTTCTTCCAGCCCGGAGTGCACGGTGCATTGTGCAATATGATGGGCCGCCGGGATGGATGGAAATATGATGGGCCCGTGGCCTGGAAAGTGGAAACGAACAGGTTGGGCTAGCTGGTGGGTGAGTTGTTTTGAGTTGGCTGGGCCTGCGAGTGGAATGTGGGGGGAGGCTGGCTGGGCCAGTTTTTTTTTCTTTTTAACTTTTTGTTTTAACCTGAATTTTAAATGGCTGCTTGTGGTTTGCTAAAACAGGAATTTTAGATTTCAACACACCAGGAAAGAAAGATGGCATGGAGTTGGGAATCAAGTCACCTTAATGAGCGAACTGAAAATAGTACCAACAAATACATGTGCGTCTACCCTTTCGATCACTGTGGTTTTAATTAATCGATCTGTTGCACATGATTTCAAGCCGCTCCAACGACTAACGTAGGCGCTATTATTTGCCTCTGCCGTAGCTGAGTCCTGCGAAAACCAACTGGAGCACGTTGGCTATGCTGACGACAACGGCAGCCAGGACGGCCATTGCCTTGAGAGGGTTGTCGCACTTGACGTTCCAGAGCCACGCAACGGACCTTCCCCAGCTGCTATGGTAGAGCGGCTCAAGCGCCTTGTGCTTGGAACTGAGGTAGTTGAGTTCCGGGTCGTCGGCGTCCAGGACGACGCCGTCGCAGAGCCCGGCGAGGCCTCGGGCGACGTCGTCTACGCTGCTGAGAAGATGCGAGATGACGCCCTTGGAGACGAGCAGCTCCACGTCCTCCTTGGTGCCGGCGACCTGCGACAGGAAGAGGCAGTAGGCCGTGACGTGGGAGCTCCTCTGCAGGCTCTTCTGCTCCAGGGACACCATGTTGCGCAGCATCCTGAAGGTGTTGGTGTCCACCGTCAGGCAAGGGACGTGGAGTGTGCCTCCTGTGAGCCACCCCACAGTGAGATCCACGTCCAGGATGGAGCGCGCCCCGTCGTCGTCGTCGCTACCGCCCAGCTTCCGCTTCACGAACCCCACGCCGGCGCCGTAGTACTGCGTCGCCGTGCGCCAACGGACCTGCAGGGGCACGCTGGTACTGTTGCTGCTGCTGCTGCTGTTGTTGCTGCTGCTGCTGTTGTTGGGTTGCCCCTGTATTGGCGGGTTGTCGACGCAGATGCACCAACCATTTCCAATTGGACCAGCTGCAGGTCGACCTGCAGGCGTGAAGTACATGTAGAGCAGGTGGAGAAGATGGCATGGCGGAGTGGGAGGAGGCGACGATGGCACGTTAACATTGCTGATGATGTAGTTATTGCGCTGCAGCAGTCGTTGGACGCGCTTGGCGACCTTATCAAGGACACGAGGAGTACTAGTAGTGGTATCCTGGACTCTTGCGCTCTTGATTAACTGCTGGTGGATCTTCTCCAGGACGAAGAAGGGTATCTGGTTCTCCATGAGGAAAATGATGTCGCGGTCCACGGTGATGTCCTCCATGCCGCCGCCGGGGAAGAAGCGCGAGTAGAGGAAGCAGCCGTCCAGCAGCAGCATACGAGCAAACTCCTTGTCGTTCATCCACCGAAACCTCCTGTTGAAGTAACCCCGTGCATGGTCGACGATGGCTCCCATGGCTTTCAGGTGGCTCCTCAGCTCCTCTCGACCCCCAGCTGCTTCGTCGTCTTCTTCTTTGCTGCTGCTGCTTCTGGCCGTGAGCAAGCCCTGGAGCACGAGCTTCTTCTTCTGCTCCATCCTGTCAGCTGATCGCTTAGATCGATCCTGCCGGTGGAATGGGCCGATGCGGACCACGCCTGGTTCGTAATAATCGCCGCGGTCGATGTCGTCGCCGGCCCACGAAATCAGGCAAGCCACGCTAGTGTCCACCAACTTGGGCGGAGCAGCTGTTAGGATCTCCGTTATCAGGGATTCATCTTCTTCTTCGTCCTCCTCCTCCTCCGGCGCACCACACAACTGCCCTCCTGCATGCACCCAAACATGCAAAAGATTAATTTTTTAGTATATAAGTTAATTCTTCCGCCATTGTGCTTAAGATTCAAGACGAATGATCGATGAGAGAAAATAAGAGTAAAATGGCATCTACGTACTAATCAAACGGTTCTGATCGATTCGTCAACTTAGATTTAAACATTTTGCTTAAAAGTCAGACGCCACAGATATAGCCACACCCTTAATATATACTCCCTCCGTTCCAAAATGTAGGACGCATGCATTACTTTTGTCGATTGTCAAAAAATTTAAAATCTGATCGATTATATATAGGAAAAAAATATCAACATCGATCTATATTGCCAAATGAGAATCATTAAATTCATTGTGAAATGTGTTTTCATTGCATGCATCTTGGTTTGATATTATATATGTTGATATTTTTTGCTATGAACTTGGTTATTAAACTTTCAAAGGAGTTGACAGTCAACAAAACTTATGTGTCCTACATTTTGACGGAGGGTATATATTTTTAGAGTGAGTTGCTCTGTTTTCGATCTTATTTTGCATACCTCAATCATCTATAGATCCGCTCGACGACACACCGGTTATCCCGGAACCGGAACCATCCTGCACCGATCTATCCCCTGAAAATAAAAGATCCACGATCTTACGTGGTTCATTTGTAGTTCACGATATGGAGGAAGTGCGTGTACTATTAGCAGATATGCCTCTACCAAGATCCACAAATTAATTACTCCCTGCTTCATTTTAAAATGTAGGGCATATAATTTTTGTTGATTGTCAAACTTTCTAAATTACTTTGACCAAGCTTGTATAGCAAAAGATATCAACATATATGGTGTCAAATTAAGATATTATGAAAATATATTTCATAAATGAATCTAATGATCTTTAATTATTTGACACCGTACGTACGTAGATGTTGATATTTTTTTATATATGGTTGCTCAAACTTTCAAAATCTGAAACTGAGGGAGAGAATACTTGATTATGAAGTTTCCACGGAACGTATACCGAGCTACCACCTTTCAGCTTACCTGGTTTGATGTGGTTTCGGATCGAGATTAATGACAATCTAGTGGGAACGAAGGCACTCTATAGTCTACACTGAGGTAGTCTCTCCGTTTCTAAATACTTGTCGCTGTTCAAATATTTAGGAACGGAGGGAGTACGTACGTACTGCAACCCCCGTACGTACGTGTTCGTCCTCAGTAGCTATATTGAGGTTGAACACCCTGGGTTCCTCACGAAGCACTCGACGGTACCATGAATGGCGGCAGACACGATAAGCACATACACTCCGGCGAGCACGACGACGACGACAGGGATCGGCAGCTGGGACGACAGAAGATATATATACATATATTTGGCCAGCTTAGTAGGTATGCAAAACACGTACCTTGAGCGTCCATGGAGCTAGCTCTAGCTGCGAGTGGCTTGGCTTTCGTCGTCCGACCGTCTTCAACAGTGACCGGCCGGCCGGGAGTACATTTGCTGCTAGCTTGCGTTTCTCCTTGCATTAACTGCCCGCTAACCTAACCTCTCTCTATATAATGAAAACGTGCACTGCCTGCCCCCATGTGGATTTGCAAAATAAATAAAAAGGTTTTGCAGGCTGCTATGCAACAGCTATATATATAGAGAGAGTAAATTTCGTAAAACCACAGTTTTTGAGGTAGTCCTGTCACTGAACCACAATTAACAAAAAAAATTCGCAGAACCACACTTTTTGAGTCAAGTTGTCTCACTCAGCCCGAAACCGGGTGGTTTCGCAGTTTTGCTTGATTTTTTACCGGTGAGGCCCACCTGTCGGACGCCACTTCGGCCCCGAAAACTTGCGGGGGTGAGAATGGGGCTGGGGGTTTAATCGCGGGCTAACAGGTCAGCTCGGGTTAGGGCCGACGTGGCGTACAACAGGTGGGCCCACTTACATTACCAACACACCGAATGCAAACTTACATTTTGGAAGTTTGATCAAACTTTAAAAAGTTTGACAGTCAACAAAAGTTATGTGCCTTACATTTTGAAATGGAGGGAGTATTATTTATTTTTGACAAATTTGTGTGTGTGTGTGTGTGGGGGGGGGGGGGGCAAAATATAGCTTATGTTAAATTCGACATTAGGAGATTTTATTTTCTATTTGATAAAACATGACAAACGATAGTTATATCAACGCATAAACACACAGTATATGTCATATAGTTGAATGCTCATGCGTTGCCAATGGATTGATAAACTCATGTGCAGAACAGGGACGTTGCTGTCATACTCGTTGTCTTGTATGAAAGCAGGTCAGAAGAAATTGGTTACCCGATGCATAGCACTGCATGTGTGTTATATAAATTACAATATATCCGCATGTTCACTTGGACAATAACCGCAACTGACCTGGTCAACGCGTCATCCGCGGTAAGGTCCGCCCGAGTACGCTTCGTCGGCGAGCTACACCCCTCATCGCTACTCGACGGCCCTCGATCTAGATCGGCTCTATCGACAGGCCTTATGCTACGTTGACGACCGCAGCCTTTCATCCCCGTTCAAAGACGTCCTGGATCCAGCGGTGATGTCGTGGTCCAAAGGGATGTCCGGGCTAGACGACGCTATGGTGGCCTGGCCTCCTTCGCGGCAGCCACATTCGCCCGCTCCTTCTCGGTCATGCGCGCCTGATTGCCTGGTCCTCGAAAAGAAGCTAGATTCTAATCTGGTGGGAAGCTAGCTATGAACCAAAGTCCAAGGCTATCACCTGTGCAAGTAGGATTCCGATTTCCTAGCTACGTAGGATACAGATTCAAAAGGTATTAGGACTCCCTAGCTAGCCATGCAGGATTGGTATTCTGTTTTTTTATCAACGTATGCACTTTTCAGCTTGGTTTTTTTTGTCGGTGTCATACTCGATAAAAAAAATCTACCGCCAACACCACCGTTTGTAATTTAATAGATAGTACTTCCTCCGTCCTATATTAACTGACTCAAATTTATTCAAATACGGATGTATTTATATCTAAAAAGTATTTAGATACATGTAATGGAAAGTCACTAAATATGGTACGGAGAGAGTAATCGATAATGTCCACGGATATATTACATAAAAAAGGGACGCAGACGGGAACCTAGGTGGGATATAGCCCCGGGTTCGGAAGGAACCCTTGCTGACACCGTCTTCCGCAAGACGACCGGGCGAGTTCAAAACCGTCGTCTCAAGCAAGACAAGAGCCTGCATAAAGCCAATTATAGCGCAAAACCCCAAGCCCTTCTCTGTCGAGACGGCAACTTAACAACTCACGTTATCTTTCTTCGTTAATTAGATCTTCACGTACGTTATAATTTTTTTCCCACGTCAGTCCAAATATTACATGTGAAAGACACTGTCTCTCCGACAGGACAAAAGACAAATCTAGACGCACAAGCCAGCTGACCGACCTACTGCATACAGTATTAAGTTATCCAGTGGGCATGCATATGCACTTGGACAAGTTATCCAATTGAAAGTTGAATGGCTAAATGCTAGTGGACGCCTGCATGCAGCAATTAGTTAAAGGCCTACGTACCAGAGCATTATGAGAAATGCCAAGAGACTCTAGTATATTAATCAGAAATTAAGCATACGATCTGAACTCTAATTATAAGATCATACAGACACACACACTTTCCGAGCAAATTAGAGCTAGACTGGCGTGCTACAGGTTAAACAGGAAGAAAACAAGGCCTGACGTCTCACTCGCATCTCTGTTCGAACTTGTCGTCTTGGCTAATCATTGCTTAACTAATGTGGGGTTGTTGAGCGCTCAGAGCTCATTAATTAGTTAGGTGGTTTGGGTGTTTAATTAGCTTGTGTGAGTTGTACTATGATCGAGAGTCAAGTGCATGCACCGTTCTTACTGTCGGGGTGTCAAATTAATTACTCCTAAGCTCGAGAATCTCGTACAATAAGATCACATTCTACTGTTACAGATGATAGCTGCGGGATGGACTGATAATTATATATCGGACAGGACGTACAATGAGCTCAACCATTGGCATTACTAGGCCACGAGAGGGGGGTTGTCGTAACACATGGTCAGTAAATAAATACGGTTTTGGATAAAAGTATGCTTCGGTTTCGGTTTCTGGTGACAATGAAAGTTGACACGAATTTTCGAGCAATACATACATAAATTGTTTTCACATGTGTGTTGCAAAAATGATTATTTTATACTGAAAAATGCAGAAGATGACCGTATATTGTTGTGCTGTACTGAAAATTACGGAAGATGACAACACTATACCGCGTGCGGCTTGCTCCAAGAGTGCACTGGCCAGATCAGAGGAAAGCTACAGTCTAGAGACGACCAACTGACGAAGCGAGAATTTTTTTTTCAAAAATGCAACCCGACGGGTGCATCATCGATTAAAGAAGAAGAGTGAGAAGTCTAGTACAACACTAGAGATGCCATACAACGCCACCAAGTGGCACCAAACACAAAAAAATACTACGTGCTAGTAAGCCACCTACTCGCCCCATGAGCCGACACAAAGGTACTACCCCTAAGCAGCCCGGCATGCGTCCATCGCGTCAACTCATCCATGATAATCGAAATGACCACGTGCACTGAAGGGGTTGCGCCATTGAAGACCACATCGTTCCACTGCTCCGGAAAAGGTTAGAAGTGGCGCTCCGGATTACACACCGGTGGCGGTAACCCGGATCGCCACTAAGCCTGCGCCAAGGGTGCTAACGAGCACCGGTGGCGGTGATGATACCCGCCACCGGTGATAGCCAGCACCAGTGGTGGTTTGCCCAACCGCCGCTGGTAATCCGTAGGGGAGTCCGGAAAGTGCACCGGTGGCCGTGGGGAGCACCGTCACTCTGGTACATTGCAGTGGCAGTGCTTACCCACCGCCACTGGTGGTATATCAGTGGCCCTGATGCTTCACTGCCACTGGTATGTTTTCGTAGCACCAGTGGCGGTTCTCTGTCACCGCCACTGGTACTTCACCAGTGGCGGTGGTACGCAACCGCCACTGTATTCTACCAGTGGCGGTGATCATGAACCGCCAATATTTTTATATATATTAGAACATTACTGTAACAACAATATATCACAGCACAGCAATAATAGATAACAACAATAAATAACAGCAATATATATGAGAAAATCACGCATCCATGAAGATAACAGCATCCATTCACAAAACTTATTACACAAATAAGACGAAAACTTATTACATCCATGATGGATATTCAATATTTAACATTGTACATCAAAGTTTCAATACATCGGCACGACCCCGCCTGCATAAAAATCACCGTTTTCCTTCAGGACCTCTTTATTGAGAATGATGGCTATCTCCCTCTGAATATCGAACACAAGAACAGCTGGGTTGTGTCCATATTCTGATTCCATCTTGAAGTAATCCGCCATCTCCTGGTAGGTCGTCTTCGTCTTGGGCTTGAAAGTGGTGACCCAATTGCGGATGATGTACGCGCAGTAGTATCCACAGAAGACCGTCCCTTGCGGCTGCTGTATGCATGCGAAGTTTCTGTGATATGTCATTTTCTTCCTACCGTAGCTTGGCACCTCATAGTAAGTCACGCCTTTATCCACGCCTCTTCGAAGAGTGTTCCGACGGCTTTGAAGTCGCGCGGCTCATAGCCTTTGTTCCGTCGGAGTGGATCAAGATAAGTCACCGACGCTTCTTCGAAAGAGAAGGCCACCACCACCCAATGTTCGTTGTTTACAAAAAGAACACACATTTATAACCGAAAAGAGAACATCTTAGTGGAACGAGAAAGAAAGCAATGGTCGTGGGAACAACTTACTCTAAATGGTAGAGTGTAAGAATATAACGGCGTTGCTTGTGCATTGCCATGAACTTAGCCAGGTATGAAGTTGCCTTCTCTCTCGAACCCCGTTTCCATTCTTCTAGACCGATGGTTGCTTTGCTGAACAGGAGAGGATCGGCGATGGCAACGTGTGGTTCTTTCAGACGGAAGGACTCCCTTGTGAAGTATACACACCAGTGTCTTAACATGTTGTTGTCTAAGCACTTCTGGTTGAAGACGTGAAACAAGTCAAGGAAGTCCACGCCGAAGGTAACTTCCTTTGTCTGCAGGTCCCCCGTTTCGGCATCGTAGAAGCCATAATACTCTGGCACTAGTACATTCATCTTTTGGCCATGTTGTGCAGAATTAGCTGATGCTGCCATGTAGTAGCCATGTAGCTCTTGCATCTCTCGCGGCAGGCTCCTTAGGTCCTTAAGGCTGACCATCGGTTGTCCAGGGTAGAACATCAGCAATTTATCGAATTCCCTGGCCACGAAGTAGGCTCCGCTGACTAAATCACCAGCTAAAGGGGCGGGCTTCATATTCAAAATATCTGGCCGGTGTTCCCAATTCCCTTCGAGTTTTGGCGGATTGCTGGGTTGCTTGGCCGTTGAGTCCAAGTCTCTACTTTTTGAGTCACTGGATCTCTTGCTGATTTTGGACCCCCTCTTATTGTTGTGCCGGCGTTTCAAAAACTCGGCCTCCTCTTGATCCTTGAAGGTCTGGGAGACCTACTTGCCAGACGCGTACTCCAGCGCGGCCGCCACATATTTCCGTGGCACGGGTGCAGGTCGTGGTGGTTGCGAGGGTTAGCTGTCTTTACGGTGGCGCGGCGAACGGATTAGGCGGCGGTGCATGAGCCGGTGCAGCGTCATCATCGCTGCAGTCTTCCGCTGGTTTGAAATCGAAGCCTCCTTGCCCCGACGTTGGTGAATCCGGACATGCCGGCTTATTGGGGGATGGGCCAAGGGGCAATGGAGAGGGAAGTCCTCGAGCGGAAGCCGGTGGAGACGCTCCGGGACACGACGAAGAGGGAGAAGGTTGGGTAGCGAGGGCAACCAACCTCCTGGGCCACTGGATGTATGTGCCCCGGCATTGCCCTAGAGTCACTGATTCCTCCTCTGGAAGATAAGGGACCGGCGTCTTGTCAAAATCCGGGAGCACGGAGTCCACCTGCACCCTGACATGATCCGGGGCCATGGGCGTGTTGTGCACGACCGGCATTCTTGGCATCAGCAGACCACGCGCGCCTAACGGATTTCCGGTGGATGGCATCAATATCTGGCACTTAATACTCTTCTGTGCGTGACAAACAAATTAACATACGTACGTTAGTGTTATGGTGTGAAGAATGACGCAATTGAGTATATATATACACTATGGTACCGGTAAGGAGCTTACCGGGATGTCATCAGATGGGCCATCAGGGTCACTCGGGAGTTCGGTGCCGTAGCCAGCACTGCTCTTATACGGTGGCAGCGAAGGATGCGGAGTCGACTGATGATCATGCGGAGTGGGTGGCCTCGGTGTCGCGCCCCGGTTGCCATCATATGTAGCAACGAACTCCTCCATAGTCTGGCCGGAGTCCCTTGCTTTTTTCAAGCAAGCGAAAAACTCCTCCCTCGCCGCCCTTTTCGCCACCTCTATAATTTCTTCGTGCTTCTCGGCCTTTCTTTTACAGCTTCGGGCTTCTTTCTCTTGAGGAAAGATTTTGCGGCGAAAGGCCCCGGTTCCTAAGGCTCGAATATGGCCCCCGTGCTCATTTCTTCCTAGAGCATAGCTTAGTGGTGAATCCCACTATGCACGGAGCTCGTCGTGGGAGCCTTCCGACTTGAACTCGGCGACCTTGTCCTGAAATAAGACAAAGTCGGTGCCAATTTATAAGTGAGTGTGTTAGAAGCTAAACTGGAAAACGAAGTGGCGGTTGAGGCCTTACGATTAAAACTTTCTGGTCATCGCGGATAGGCTTTAGGCCCGCCCACTGTTCTTTTGTCATGGTACTCCGCACGAAGGTGGTCAACCGGTCATGACGGAGCATTGTTGGGACAGGAGGGACTATCCCTCTTGCCGCAAGCTCGCAGTCCTCCTTCTCCCAGACCGGCTTCTTTCCCTCGATACCACGACTGCCAAGGCGGTGGTTAAACTTCCTCTTGGCATGTAGCGCCACGTACCACTCTTGGGTTGCTTTGAAGTTTGGGTCCTTTTCCTTCTCCTTGAACTCCTCCCATTCCTCCTCTATGATCCTCGGCCATTTCTTATGGATCACCATCTCCCAATCTTCGTTCAAAATTCTTCTGGCCTTGGTACCCCAATTGCTCTGACCCCTACACATTGTGGTCTTCATCACTCCGAATACTTCTTCACGGAGCGCGGGATCAGGCACCTCAAACCTCTCCCATGCCTTGGCGTAACTATCTTCCTTTACGCTCTGCGGCACCTTGGTCCATCTTTGGTTGATGTTCGTGAACTCGCGAACGATTGCATTGCAAGTGTTGGCAAAAAACGACGCGGCCCTCTTCGGTGATTTGGGTTTCCCCACGTCGTCAGTCTTGGTGACGATGAATTTCCCTTTCGTCGGCTTGTTAGACCCATGCGGCGTCTTCTTCTTCTTCTTCTTAGAAGTAACCTGCGACGTGGTAGCCTCAGAGCCTGCGTTGAAGCCCGAAGGATCACCGCCGCCGTGTTCAGGCTCGTCGTCTTGGCTATGGGCTATTGGGCTGCCCGACGACGAAAAACCCTGAGGTGAGTCCTCAGGGTTTTCTCCTTCGCGACCCTAAGCTTCCTATACAATTGATTACTTTAAAAAATTGAAAAATTCGATATGACCCGTACTACAAATCTAGAAAAATTCGGCATGACCCGTGCTATAAAGCTAGCGAATTGGTCTACCCGACAATGATACCTACATAAAAATGACCCACCCACATATACCCCCTCGGCGTGATGGCCGGCCCCCTAAATTTCAACGGCCTCGGCACGATGGTCGTGCCCACATCATGCATATGCCACAATCTCACATTCACACAAAAAAACATTATATGGCATTATACTATCAACCCTAACCCTAAGACAAAATAAACCTAATTGCTATCAACCCTAACCCTAAGACAAAATAAACCTAATTGCTATCAACCCTAACCCTAAGACAAAAAAACATTATATGACATTATACTATCAACCCTAACCCTAACAAGTACTCCCTCTGATCCTTAATTCTGACTCAAATTTGTCCAAATATGGATGTATCTATTCTCAAAAAGTGTCTAGATACATGTAATATTTCGACAACAATTTAGGATCGGAGGGAGTAATTGCTAACACTAAACTTAAAGAAAAAACCTACGATTGCTAGCACTGACCTTGTCGCCGGCGAGCTCTCCCTCGTCGCCGGCGGTGTGTCGTCGCGGGGGGGGCTTGGCTGCCGGATTTCGGACCTCATCCATGAAATCCGGCACCCTGAGTCGGCGGTGCGACGGGGCAGAGCCGCCTCCTCCGTCGGCTCGTCGCGGGGCGGCAAGTCCGCCGTGGCCCCGGCGGCGGCCCGTGCCCCATGTGCGCACCATGGCGAGTCGGGGAGGAGAGGAGAACGTGGCGGCGGGTCGAGGAAGGAGGGGAACGGCGGCGCGCGGGTCGGGGAGGAGAAGGGGAACGGCGGCGGCGGGTCGGGGAAGAGGAACGACGGCGAGGTCGGGTAACGGTGGCGGCGGCGGCGGGGCAGGGCTTCGCCCGCGTTATGGTTAGGCTGTGCCGCTGCTGGTCTGTGAGACGCGCGGGCAATTAAATCTAAATTTCGCTAAGGATCCCGTCGCTTTCTATTTATACCAAGGCAGCACTAGTGGTGGTCCGAAGCATAAACCCACCACTAGTGCTGGCAAGGGGATTTTTGCGCCAGCACTAGTGGCGGTTCACCAAGCAAAACAGCCACTGGTGCTGCACCAGTGCTCCTGGATGCAGCACTGGTGACGGCTGACCTCAAAACCGCTACTGATACTAATTTCTGAATCAAGTTTTAAATTCATATTAAATTCTGTATACATTCAAAAATTAAAACACCTGTCCTTTTGATTGTAAACTACTAATACCAAGTCCCATGCAAAGTTTGAAACTTAAACACAGAAATATCATCAACCATTTATATGATTATGTTGTTCATATTCAAGTTATTAATTGCTATAAAAATGAATTTTGCTCAAAATGATTTGAAATTTTGCATGGAATTTTTCTATCAATAAAAAATCTTACATATAAATTTTGGTCCAAAAATTCAAAATGATGCACCTTGGTTCTTCATTTTTTTCACATTCCTTCTTCATTTTGAACCATCGAGGTAGATGTCAAAAACCGTCCAACCCCATGAACCAAATGTGACATTGTTTTTTTGTTTGAACTTGAATTTTTTTTATGGGAAGTGTCCACACCAAATTTGACAATGTTTTGAGAAAAAATGAATTTTATAGAATTTGTATAGCACAAAAGCCACACATAATGACACTTAATCATAGAAATTAGGGTATATAACATTTGAATTTATGGTTCAAAAGCTTATTGGAAATTCGTTACCGGTGGCGGTTTTTCTTGTGAGAACCGCCACTGATATGCGGTAGACAAACTTAGGGTCTTCAATGCTCCTGCGTATCCTACCAGTGGCTGGTTCTTTGCGAGCACCGCCACTAATTGAGATTCTAGTGGCGGTTTGCTTCGCTTTCACCGCCACTAGTGCTCCTCCGCGCGAGGGGAATTTTTGCGCCAACACTAGTGGCGGTTTGCTTCGCTTTCACCGCCACTAGTGCTTCATGCTAGTGGCGGTTCCTGCGTTCTCACCGCCACTAGTGCTCCTCCGCACGAGGGGAATTTTTGCGCCAGCACTAGTGGCGGTTTGCTGCGCTTTCACCGCCACTAGTGCTACATGCTAGTGGCGGTTCCTTCGCTTTCACCGTCACTAGTGCTCCTCAGAACGAGCTTTCGCGCAGCGCGTTGGGAGTTTTAGTCATACCTCGCTAGTTTACAAGAAATCTGACCAGCATAAATAACCTTCTCCACCAGCACCATCACTTCCGAATCACATCTCTTCCTGGCCGGTGGGCCCGGTTGTCCTCTCTTCCTGGCCTGTGGGCCCGGTTGTCGTTCCGAAATTTGGTGGGCTCGGTCAAAGCCCTGTGGGCCCGGTCAAACCTGCCCTAGTAGGTAGTAGGCAGCTCCCTGGTTCGCCGGGCTGGGCCCGAACCCGAAAAGCTGTGCTGACTGGGTGGGCTAATTTTTTTCAACTTGATTTGAAATTTGAACAAGTTATTTAATACAACTGATTACAAGTTACTTCAAATTCAGAACATATTTAAAACATTTTATTTGAAATCTGATCAAGTTATTTCAAATTCAGAATATATTTTTGATTTCAAATTTGAACAAGTAGTTATGTAATATAGTTGATTTGAAATTGGAACAAGTTATTTAATACAACTGATTTCAAATTTGATCAATTTACTTCAAATTCAGAACATATTTTTGATTTCAAATTTGAACAAGTTATTTCAAATTCAGAACATATTTAAGACTTTTGATTTCAAATTTGACATGATATGCGGTTACAATTTTCCATTCAAAAGCATCGTTAAACATTAACTACGAAAAGATACACAAATATTTAACTATTTCACAATCTTGTCCTTCTTTTTCTTTCTGGTCTTCTCCTTCCTCTTATATGTTATGGTCTCGCTGTGGCCGCTTCTAGCGTATGCCTCCTCTCTTGTCTCAGGTCTTGACTTCTTCCTTGTCTGGATTGTCCGTGATGCTTCTTCTTCTTCTTGCTTTGACGTTGGATCAGGAAAACCTTCATAGTCTTGTTGTGAAGTAACTCCGTCGACGCCAACTATGCTTATTTTCTCTCTCCTTACGACAACACGGTTCTTACTTGTCGGGTCGTCGATGAAGAAAACTTGTTTGCATTTTGTAGCAAACTGCCATGGTTCCCATCTTGCCGAGATTTTCTTCACGTCCACTTTACGACGAGGAACCTCACGAGGCAGGGTCATTGTTGTGAATTTATGATCTTCTTGTCTGACATCACGTGCCCATCTGACACGAAACATGGGGATGGTGATGAAGGTGTAGTCAAGCTCTCAGATCTCTTCGATCACGTCATAGTACGCTTCTGTAGTGCCTTGGTTATCAGAACTAGTCTCAGCAACCAACACTATACCGCTATTTTGGTAACTGCTCTTACGATCTTGATCCTTGGTGTAGTACGTATACCCGTTCATTGTGTACAACTGGTAAGTCACTACGCAGTCGTCGGGTAGCCACGAAAACTTTTGAGCAGTTCTTTCTTCTTCATTTGTCGCCACCCTGGCATACCAAAAACTCTTGAGCCACATGGTGAATGTTGCATTGTGGGTCTTTTGTATCCAATCAGCACTCCTGTTAGGGTACCGGTTTTCAAGTTCTTCCATATGCATGTCGATGAAAGGCTGGACCTCGTACATATGTTGCAGCACCATTGTATGTGCTCTCATATAGTCGTCCTCTCTCCCCGATAAATACACATCCAGAACCTTCCGGCCAAGCCCACCTTCACTTTCTAGTTTGTCCTTATGTCGTGATTCGGTTACTCCTATGGGTTTGCGATCCGCCAACCAATCAGTGGCGTACTCCACACACTCTTCTGCATGGTAGCCTTGCATGATGCTACCTTCCGGATGCCCTCTATTACGAACATACCGCTTCAGCACCCCGTTGTATCGTTCGGGCCCATACGTGTTGTGCAAAAAGGAGGGCCCTAGTAAGATTATCTTGTCGGTGATGTGGACCATCAGATGTACCATGATATCGAAGAATGTTGGAGGGAAGAACAGCTCACATTCACACAAAATTTGTATCATTGAATCCTCTAGCTGGAGGCAGCATTCCACCGTGATGGATTTTTGCCCGATTGTGTCAAAGAAGTCACAAAGCTTCATCACCGTCTCTCTGACCCATGGCTCCATGGGACCTCTTATTGCAACTGGAAGTAACTGCGTGATAATCACGTGGCAGTCATGAGACTTCATGCCAACAAGCTTGTGACTCTTCATGTCAACGAGTCTCTTGATGTTGGACGAGTAGTTGGATGGAATTTTTATGCTGTGGAGACACTGGCACATTCTGTGTAACTCGGCTTTGTTCAAGGGGTAACACGCAGGTTTACATCGTGTCGTTACCGTGACTTCACCATTATGGTCTTCCGGTAACTCTTCCTCTACTGCCCACAGCTTCTTCCTTAAGCCCAAGAACTCCAGGTCCTTCCGTGCCTTTGGCCCATCTTTTGTCTTATCTGCATTGTTCATTAGCAAGCCCAACAAGCTGTCGTACACATTCTTCTCGACATGCATGACATCTATGGTGTGACGGCTTTGTAAAAATTTCCAGTAAGGCAGGTCCCAAAACACCGACCTCCATTTCCACACAAGTCTATCGCCATCCTTCTCTTTCGCTTGCGGATTTGCTTTCCCGGCAACAACTTCCAAGTTCCTAACAATTTCATAGATTTCGTGCCCAGTCTTTTCCCTGGGCTTCGGGTGAGGCTCTGTCCTCCCATTGAAGTTTTTCTTGTCCTTCCTCCATGGGTCATCACGTTGCAATCACTTTCGGTGTCCCATGTACACAATCTTCTGTGAAACTGGCAGGCTCTGTGAGTTCGTTTCATCCCCGCACTTTGTACACGCTTTGTACCCATGTGTGCGTTGGCAAGATGAGTTCCCGTTCGCAGGGTAGTCATGCACACATGTCAGCAGAGCTGCCCGAAGGGTGAACTCCTCCTTCTTATGAGCGTCCCAAACCTTTCGGCCCGTATTCCAAAGTTCCGCAAGTTCATCTCTCAGTAGCTCCAGATACACGTTCAGATCAGCTCCCGGTTGCTTAGGGCCTTGTATGAGCATGGATAGGTGGATGTACTTCCTCTTCATGATAAGCCACGGAGGAAGGTTGTATATGAACAGGATCACCGGCCATGTGCTGTGTTTGCTGCTCATGTTTCCGAACGGATTGATTCCGTCCGTACACATCCCGAACCTGATGTTCCTGGGCTCTGCGCCCAACTCTGGAAACTCCTCGTCCAGGGTCCTCCATTGAGCCGCATCGGCGGGGTGTCTAAGTACACCATCGTCGTTACGGTACACCCCATTAGGATCGATATCCTTCTGAGTCGCGTCGTGGAAGATGAACCACCTGGCCTCCTTCTCGTGTTGAAACCAACGCTCCAGCCGGCTACCACACGGGAGGTACCATACCGTCTTCGCCGCTGGACCACGAGTCACTTTTTCCTCCGGGAGGCCCTCAGGATTGGGGTCTTTCTTCCTGTATCGGGATGTTTTGCATTCTGGACAGCTGTGCATGTCTTTGTAGTCACCCTTGTATATGATGCAGTCCAACGGACAAGCATGGTATCTGACAACCTCTAACCCGAGGGGACATGCAACCTTCTTCGCTTCGTACGTGCTCTTAGGCAACATGTTGCCCGCAGGAAAAACTGTAGAAAGGTAACTCAAAATATCCGTGAATCCCGAGTCCATGATGTTATATTTTGCCTTCATTTGGAGAAGTTCGAGCGTTACTTCCAGCACACTTTTGTCCTGCCCTGCATTTTCATACAACGGCGTCTCTGCGTCCTCCCTCAGCTTCTGGAATTTACGGGACACTAACTCATCGTCAGCGTCATCTAACTGTTTACGCAGGTGCACATCATCTAGCATTTCGGCCACCCTGCCTTCCGGAACTTCTTGATCTTCGCCACGGCATGGTTCGTCGGGTGGATCATCATGCTCCATGTTCTCCATTTCTGAGTCGCTTTCAACTTCAATGGCATCCTCGCCGTGACAAGTCCAACGTGAATAACCCAACACAAAACCGTGTAGGAGAAAGTGCAACTCCACATCGCTTGGCAGAAGCATCATTGTGTTACGACAATTGCTACATGGACAACATGTCATGTCGTCCCCTTTTCTCAGCATATGTTCCGTGGCGACATCAGTAAAATCCTTCAGTTTTCTTATCCACTCTGCGCAATTTGTTGTCTCCTCGTACATCCAAGCACGGCTCATCGAGCTAAAACACGATAAACAAACATAAATCAAGTTACATATAGTATCACACAAAATTTCGGCATGACCTTTGCTATAAGATTTACAAATTTTGCAAAAAATTGCCAAATAAAAACCCACCCACACCCACATGTGAACACAAATAGCACGATGGCCCGTATACATGTACAAACAAAAATATTCACAAACACGGCACGATGGCCGCGGAACATGCACATTCAACACATATTTTATTGAGAGAGAGCAGCTTAATTAATCACAGAGGGGAGCAGAGAGAGAGAGGGGAGCAGAGAGAGAGAGGGGACCAGAGAGACAGAGGGGAGGGGGCGCGCGCGCCGCAACCAGAGAGACGACAGAGGGGAGGGAGAAATGGAGCTAGGGGAAGAGTGGGGGACCTCCCAAGCAAGGGGGCCGCCCGGGATAGCTCCTGGAGAGAGATCGAGCTCTCCCGGCCGCCGGCGCCATTTCAGCCACATCGAGGAAGAAGAGAAGAGAGGAAGGAGCTAGAGGAAAGGAGAGGGAGAGGAGGAAGAAGGAGAGGGAAAGGGAGCAACCTTCCCGCCGCTGGCGCCATGGAATTTTGGCAGAGCTTCGCCGTCGCCTGTGTGTTCAGGAGCCGCAGCTTGTCCAGAGACGCGCGAGCTGAGGAAGATAAGCCACAGTAACTTTGCTTTATACATAACTTACCAGTGGCGGTTTAAAGAATCTGTCCGCCACTGGTAAACGGGTTGGGAATCTCTGAGGAGCACTAGTGGCGGGTAACTGATGCGGTCACTGAAACTAGGAGCACTAGTGGCGGTGAAAGCCGCATGAGTGCTGGCACCGCCACTAGTGCTCCACTAACAGCGGCGGTGGAAGTTAACCGTCACTAGTGGCGGGTAAGTAATGCGGCCACTGGTACTAGGAGCACTAGTGGCGGTGAAAGCCGCATGAGTGCTGGCATCGCCACTAGTGCTCATTTCCAGTGGCGGTGGAAGCTAACTGCCAATGGTACTAATTTCCAATGGCGGTTTGTTTTTTCGACCACTTTAACCGCCACTAGTTCTCATGCGCCGGTGACTACTAAGGAGCTCCAGTGGCGGTGAAGGACCACCGCCACAGGTGCTAGAGCACCGGTGGCGGTGCTGGTCGTGCGAGTGCTTTCACCGCCACCGGTGCTCCACTAGCACGGGCGGTGGTTGCTCACCGCCACTGGTATTCGTTTTGGATTCCTCCAACGACGTCCAGTGGCGTTGAATTTTTTGGACCAGCTGTACCGCCACTGGAGCTCATGCGCCAGTAACCCATTCCGGCGTAGTGTTCCGATGACGCCAAATAGTCCAAAAGACCAATTGGACCGCCGAAAGGACGTCGCGCCAAGCATGCGGCGGAAGGGGAAGCGAGGTCCACCACCCACGCAAGTTGGAGTTCGCATCCGGACACCAATCGCCATGGCCCCAAAGCGTGAGCAGGCGGCTCCAAACCTGTCTCGAAAGGACACAACCCAACAGCAAGTGTGAGATGGTCTCCTCCCCCTGATCACAAAGAGGGTACCTCGTCGGGTGCGGAAGGCCCCATCTTGCAAGCCGGTCCGCCGTCCAGCAATGGTTCCTTGCGGCAAGCCATGCAAAGAACCGGCACCGCACCGGAGCCATCGTGTGCCAGACCACGGACACCATCAGGTCACACACCCGCCCCGCAAAAAGGTTTGCGTAGGCAGTTTTGGCCGAGTAGATCCCATCCTCAGACCAGTTCCAAACCACGGTGTCGGCCGCCCCGTCCTCCAAATGAACCTCCTGGATCCACTCCCAGAGCGTGAGAAACTCCCCAATAGCCGCAGCATCCAAATCCGGCCCCACATCCTCAAGCCAAGCGCCTAGAAGCGCATCACGGACAGAACGCTCCCGGATCCACTTGGGCCGGACCAAGCTCGCAATCCTGGGAAACGGATCACGAATGCGAATCCCCCGCAGCCACCGATCGGACCAGAAAAGCGTCCTCCTACCATCTCCCACACACGAGGACGTAGCTGCCTCGAAAATCACATCGACCTCATTGGAAGTCTCCAAGGCCAGCCCTCTCCACGGACGCGAGTCCTCAGCCCGCTCCCACCACCTCCAGCGGACCCTAAGGGCCCAATTCAGCATGTGAAGGTTGGGAAGACCGAGGCCACCGAGCGGCTTGGGAGAGCAGACCGCCCGCCACGCCACAAGGCAATGCCCCCCCCCCCTCTAGCCTCTTTCTGACCCTTCCACAGAAACCCACGGCAGATCTTGTCCACGCCCTTAATGATCTTGACCGGCAAATCCCGGGACATCATCGGGTAGATCGGCATTGCCGTCAAGGTGGATTTAATGAGCACGAGACGGCCCCCCTTCGAAAGGAGAGGCGCCTTCCATGAGGCCAGCCGGCCCTCCACCTTATCCACCAACGGCAGGAGCTGATTCGCCGTCTGCTTCCGCAGCCCCAGTGGGAGCCCAAGGTATACGCAGGGGAATGCCCGGACCTCACACTGAAGGAGGCCCTCAATCAAACAAGCGCTGCTCCTCCGAACAGCGGATAAGGTGTGCAGAGCTCTTGGCGAAGTTCGTGAGTCTAGAGTCTTTCTTTTTTTTCTGAGATCTCCAGAGTCCAGAGTCAAGACGACTTAGGCCCTGTTTGTTTAGGCTTCTGCTTCAGATTTTGCTGCTTTTAGCCCTCTAAAAAGCATTTTTTCCGTTTACACATGAAACTGAGAAGCACGTCCGGAGGTGCTTCCTGCAGCTTCTAGAGGGAAGCACCTCCCGACGTGCTTCTCAGCTTCATGTGTAAACAGGAAAAGTGCTTTTAGAGAGCTAAAAGCACCAAAAGCTGAAGCAGAAGCCCAAACAAATCCAAACAAACAGAGCCTTAGACCAGAACAGGCTTGTGTGTGTTTTTTTTTCCTTTTGAGAATCGAACAGGCTTGTGCTTGTGCGGCGGTTATTGGGTGCTTTTTTTTAGCGAGGTCAAGCTGGGTGAGTGGGTAGGAGACTTTGGGCTTTGCATACTAGGCTCGGCCCAGTAAAGTTGGGAGACTTTGGGCTCTAGCTACGAGGCTCGGCTGGGCCTGACAGAGGCCCAGAGGCTGGACTCGGGAGGGAAAACTAGAACTCGATGGAGAACGTAAGCGTTGGCCTGCCATTCGGTTTCTAAACAACCGGTTACTGCCGGGTGTAGTTTTTGTTTTTCTTTTTTGCGAAAGGATCACCCATCTATTAATAATCATATAAAGTCATTTAAAAAAATCATATAAAGAGTCCTAAAAATAATAAAAATTTAAAATCAAATTTTGGACCACCCTGGAACGAGTTGAAGACGAGCCATCAGAACTTGCCATAAGACCGTAGAGGACCAACGCACCAGAGAAGCAATCATCTGAAAGCCAACATGAAACCACACCAGCACACGTGAAAGCCGACCGCATCCCAAGGGATTGGTCAAAGACGTGTTCTAGAATTCCTAGATCTTGCCATGCGGAAGCACTTGGCATAGCTATGGTCAATTTGCCCCCATCCATCCCTACCATTTCACTGTTCATTTCACAGGGACACAGAACAAAGATATCACAAACGATCATCATTACAGAGTCCATCCAAAGTCGCAAACATATTTCCATACAAGTGACAAATTCCATACAAGTCATAAAAGATACAATCCTGTCAAGCCAAATGATCGATCTTCAATGCACAAGCAGCCACAACATGAAGACAACACATCCGAGTGGTGGAGGCTCATTGTAACTATATATATAATGAATACAATATTACTAAATTGTCTGTATAAATTCGACATGCGTGTATAGAATCTGACAAGAGTTAAAAGAGGGAACTTACCGATACATCACTTAATTACGGGAATTATGTGGAAGCACCACCGTTATGAGTGACCGTGCTATATATCTGAAGCAAGAGTACCAGCGGCTCCAGATTGATTCAATGCAGCTGATCCCTGCATGTTTAAGCAACGGATACTAAAGTGTACAAAATATCTATCTATGTCTTAAACGGCTACCTCAATGTTGAAGAGAACTAACCGGAGTGCCAGGACGACCACGTGGAGGTGGTATCTGCGGCACAGGTGGGAGCATCAAGCTGGGGAATTGAGTAGACACCATCTGCGGGTTTGGTTATTTCAAGTGGTAAAAAGCAAAGAACAAAATAAGTTAAGTACCGAAAGGAAGTTCTTGGCTACTAGCTAGCATGTGCGTCCCAAGAACTTACGTCGACATAATTCTGTAACCAGCCTTGGAGTGCCACGCTGTATTCCCTTTCTGCCCGGTCTCGCTGCATCTGCATCTCTAAGTTGTATTTTCTTTCTCCCACACGCTCCTCCCGGTCTCGCTGCATCTGCATCTTTAAGTCTGCCATTTCCGCCTGGACATCTGCCAGCTGGGCCTACAGTATGTCATCTGAACATCAGCAAATGTTAAGACCGTTAGAGCAGTATATATGAAATTAAAACAACTGACCTGCAAATTGGACTGATCTGAAGTTGTACTAGGCCGTCCACGGGGCACGACCCCGCCATCTAGAATACCGTAGCGGAGGATGAGATGGACGTTTTTGGAGGGGGGGAAACAATTACATTGAGTCCAAGAAAGAAAATAAGTTGATTCAGATTAACTGAAAAAGCACGTGAGGGATGACAACAAGGCCGGCGACGTTTTGGCCTTATGTTTCTGGATGGATAAGTAGTATACGTCTTTATATATGATTAGTGCGGTGCGTTCTTGAGATCAATTTTTAATTATTTTTTTAGTAATTCAACACCTAGCACGGAGTGCATATTTATTAAGGCAACTGATATTTCATGAATATACATAAATTATTTACCTCTAAGTTGAAGTTTACCAATATATTTGTTGGTTAGAAAAAAAAATCAACAACCAGGATCATTGACTTAGACATAATAAGTTGAGTTCTAGGTTAATTTTTGCCTCGTAGGCCACAAATAATGTGTGTTTCCAGAGAGACAACGTCTGCCATTTAAATAAGTTTGGAAGTGAAACAGAGTTTTTTTTTTTTTTGCGAGAAGAAACAGAGTTTGTGTTGGGACAAAAAAACATGGGGGAACCATTTTGACTATGTTATATCTACTTACCTTGTACTTGCTGGTTGGGAGTATGATCAGCTCTAACAACCGTTGATGGATTTGCTTCATGAGAAAAGTAGAATCCCAAAAGAGACAAAAAAAAAAGTAAATTCAGATACAAAAAAACGGACATGTGAAGAATGTTAATTGTAATCACATACATATGCGAACCGTTGATCTTGTTTTGGAAAAGATAATATAGCAATAAAAACCGTATATAATCTTTTTTTTTAGGAAAATGCAGGCGGTCTTCCAATTTTCATTAAGATATATAGGAAAAGTCAAAGGATTGTATCCAATCTGGATTATTTGGATGCAGATCCACTCGTTCGTTTTAGTTCAAAAAATGCACTAAAAGGTGTACAGTACTGGATTATGGCTACCACCACCTATTGCTGACCCGTATTTAATAACTTGAGCAAACTGTATGAATTAACTCCAAAGAAAAAAAAAAGGTGTCTCCACATGCAAATTACGTCCTGTACGTGTTTTGGTTGAAAAACTGGCTCCACATAATCTAACTTAGTTTATTTACTGTCGTTGTAAGACGCAAAAAAAAAAAACCGGGTGTGTGTGTGGTGGTGATGGACAGAAATTAATGTGTAGAAAAACGACTGACGTTGCATACATTGTATGCTTCTTTTGTACTGTACATGTGAGAAGCGTTTGTATGCTTCTTTTGGAAAGATAACTGCGATAAAAAACGTATCCAATCTGGACTATAAAGTTTTCATGAATATTACAATCAAAATGGTACGCTCCTTCTGCTAGCTTCTTATATACTTTTCCAGGACAAAGGGCTATAACTTTCTTACCTCTGCTCTGCTCGGTAGGAGCTGGATGATCCCTCATGTCCGGATCCAACTGGAGCGGATTATTGCCACCTACAGATACCCCTTACGTGATAAAGCAAAGAATTACAATGAGTCGCAAAAAGGAAAATATTAATTCAGATAAATTGAAAAGATAAACTAAAATTTATTAACGTAAACAAACCGTATGAACTCCAAGGGTACTCCGATATAATTACTTGTATAAGATACTCCAAATTGAATTGCATGATTTTTCATTATTACAATCCCTTTTATTCTATTTTTAATAAGTATAGAAAAAGGTATGTTGCAGAATTCCATTTTTATCCCATGGTTTGGATTTTTTTGACACAAATTACCCTATTTAACGGAATTTCTCTTTTTTTTACTCTACCCTATTTAGGGAAACTTGTGCCAGTTTTTACCCCATTTAAATTTAACTCGTGGCCGTCGACGTAGCTAATTCGCAGCTGCTGCAGTGGCTTACTGCCAATTACTGTGATAGCATGTTCTGCCGCTCGAAGCCGCCGTCTTCGTCCTCAGCGCTAGCTAGCTTCGTCCGCCCTCAAGAAGAACATCTGCTCGTACGGCATGTGCGTTTGATGACTCATTCACGTATACCGTTGCACACAGGGACCTGGTTGCACACCCCTACTGCATATCGCCACGGCGTCCCCGATGTTTGTTAGCCAGCAGCCTAGCAGGCAGGAGTTAGTTCAGTTCGTTGTAGATCCTGTACTTGATTTATACCGTCTAATATTGATTAGTGAATACTCATCCGTCCCAAATTTATCCAAATATGGATGTAATTATGCCAAAAAACGGCTAGATACATATAATAAAAAGTCACTTAATATGAGACGGAGGGAATACAAAGTATGTTCTCTCTCTCTTTGTTTCTTGCCTCTTACATCCACGAGCTCCATCTCAAATGAGTCCACGCCCCGGTGCACATCCTTATCGCTGTATATGACGCTGCCATGCTCTGCACCATTCTCAGGATTCAGGTACAACTCGTGGAGTCATGGTCAAGTGTCGTGAGGTACAACCGAGATCAATCAGTAAGACAGTGCATCAGCGGCGAATTAACTACATCGAAGGACACGAGTAAAACTTAAATGGGGTAAAAGCCGACACAAGTTTCGCTAAATGGGGTAAAAAAAAGAAAAATCTTGTTAAATCAGGGTAATTTGCGTCAAAAAATACAAACTATGGGGCAAAAAGTGGAAGTGTTCACATTCTCAGGATTCAGGTACAACTCGTGGAGTCATGGTCAAGTGTCGTGAGGTACAACCGAGATCAATCAGTAAGACAGTGCAGCAGCGGCGAATTAACTACATCGAAGGCCACGAGTAAAACTTAAATGGGGTAAAAGCCGACACAAGTTTCGCTAAATGGGATAAAAAAAAGAGAAATCTTGTTAAATCGGGGTAATTTGCGTCAAAAAATACAAACTATGGGGCAAAAAGTGGAAGTGTTCGTCGGTGTAAGGTTCTGTGCAACTGAAGAATGTCACGGTCGAAGGGCTGTCCAACGAGGTGATCTCACCGAGGGCGAAGAACGTGAGACAAGGTGACGAGTGGTCATCTTCATGTCTTAGCGAGAAGATGATTCTCAAGAGTATTGTGAGACAGTAACCAGTTGAAAGGTCATTTGGATATCCTTAAGTGTTTTGGTGTTAATAACAACATGATATGTGAACTAATCGTGCCTTAAATGTTTTCAGATTTGATATCAAATGAGATGAGCCTCTTCAATGAGGTCATGTTATTAGCGGGGATTTAAGATCATGCACTAGTGGCGATGCCAGCACTCATGCGGCTTTCACCGCCACTAGTGCTCCTAGTACCAGTGGCCGCATTACTTACCCGCCACTAGTGACGGTTAACTTCCACCGCCGCTGTTAGTGGAGCACTAGTGGCGGTGCCAGCACTCATGCGGCTTTCACCGCCACTAGTGCTCCTAGTTTCAGTGACCGCATCAGTTACCCGCCACTAGTGCTCCTCAGAGATTCCCAACCCGTTTACCAGTGGCGGACAGATTCTTTAAACCGCCACTGGTAGATCCTGGTAAGTTATGTATAAAGCAAAGTTACTGTGGCTTATCTTCCTCAGCTCGCGCGTCTCTGGACAAGCTGCGGCTCCTGAACACACAGGCGACGGCGAAGCTCTGCCAAAATTCCATGGCGCCAGCGGCGGGAAGGTTGCTCCCTTTCCCTCTCCTTCTTCCTCCTCTCCCTCTCCTTTCCTCTAGCTCCTTCCTCTCTTCTCTTCTTCCTCGATGTGGCTGAAATGGCGCCGGCGGCCGGGAGAGCTCGATCTCTCTCCAGGAGCTATCCCGGGCGGCCCCCTTGCTTGGGAGGTCCCCCACTCTTCCCCTAGCTCCATTTCTCCCTCCCCTCTGTCGTCTCTCTGGTTGCGGCGCGCGCGCCCCCTCCCCTCTGTCTCTCTGGTCCCCTCTCTCTCTCTGCTCCCCTCTCTCTCTCTGCTCCCCTCTGTGATTAATTAAGCTGCTCTCTCTCAATAAAATATGTGTTGAATGTGCATGTTCCGCGGCCATCGTGCCGTGTTTGTGAATATTTTTGTTTGTACATGTATACGGGCCATCGTGCTGTTTGTGTTCACATGTGGGTGTGGGTGGGTTTTTATTTGGCAATTTTTTGCAAAATTTGTAAATCTTATAGCAAAGGTCATGCCGAAATTTTGTGTGATACTATATGTAACTTGATTTATGTTTGTTTATCGTGTTTTAGCTCGATGAGCCGTGCTTGGATGTACGAGGAGACAACAAATTGCGCAGAGTGGATAAGAAAACTGAAGGATTTTACTGATGTCGCCACGGAACATATGCTGAGAAAAGGGGACGACATGACATGTTGTCCATGTAGCAATTGTCGTAACACAATGATGCTTCTGCCAAGCGATGTGGAGTTGCACTTTCTCCTACACGGTTTTGTGTTGGGTTATTCACGTTGGACTTGTCACGGCGAGGATGCCATTGAAGTTGAAAGCGACTCAGAAATGGAGAACATGGAGCATGATGATCCACCCGACGAACCATGCCGTGGCGAAGATCAAGAAGTTCCGGAAGGCAGGGTGGCCGAAATGCTAGATGATGTGCACCTGCGTAAACAGTTAGATGACGCTGACGATGAGTTAGTGTCCCGTAAATTCCAGAAGCTGAGGGAGGACGCAGAGACGCCGTTGTATGAAAATGCAGGGCAGGACAAAAGTGTGCTGGAAGTAACGCTCGAACTTCTCCAAATGAAGGCAAAATATAACATCATGGACTCGGAATTCACGGATATTTTGAGTTACCTTTCTACAGTTTTTCCTGCGGGCAACATGTTGCCTAAGAGCACGTACGAAGCGAAGAAGGTTGCATGTCCCCTCGGGTTAGAGGTTGTCAGATACCATGCTTGTCCGTTGGACTGCATCATATACAAGGGTGACTACAAAGACATGCACAGCTGTCCAGAATGCAAAACATCCCGATACAGGAAGAAAGACCCCAATCCTGAGGGCCTCCCGGAGGAAAAAGTGACTCGTGGTCCAGCGGCGAAGACGGTATGGTACCTCCCGTGTGGTAGCCGGCTGGAGCGTTGGTTTCAAAACGAGAAGGAGGCCAGGTGGTTCATCTTCCACGACGCGACTCAGAAGGATATCGATCCTAATGGGGTGTACCGTAACGACGATGGTGTACTTAGACACCCCGCCGATGCGGCTCAATGGAGGACCCTGGACGAGGAGTTTCCAGAGTTGGGCGCAGAGCCCAGGAACATCAGGTTCGGGATGTGTACGGACGGAATCAATCCGTTCGGAAACATGAGCAGCAAACACAGCACATGGCCGGTGATTCTGTTCATATACAACCTTCCTCCGTGGCTTATCATGAAGAGGAAGTACATCCACCTATCCATGCTCATACAAGGCCCTAAGCAACCGGGAGCTGATCTGAACGTGTATCTGGAGCTACTGAGAGATGAACTTGCGGAACTTTGGAGTACGGGCCGAAAGGTTTGGGACGCTCATAAGGAGGAGTTCACCCTTCGGGCAGCTCTGTTGACATGTGTGCATGACTACCCTGCGAACGGAAACTCATCTTGCCAATGCACACATGGGTACAAAGCGTGTACAAAGTGCGGGGATGAAACGAACTCACAAAGCCTGCCAGTTTCACAGAAGATTGTGTACATGGGACACCGAAAGTGATTGCAACGCGATGACCCATGGAGGAAGGACAAGAAAAACTTCAATGGGAGGACAGAGCCTCACCCGAAGCCCAGGGAAAAGACTGGGCACGAAATCTATGAAATTGTTAGGAACTTGGAAGTTGTTGCCGGGAAAGCAAATCCGCAAGCGAAAGAGAAGGATGGCGATAAACTTGTGTGGATCCAGTGGCCCAGGAGGTTGGTTACCCTCGCTACCCAACCTTCTCCCTCTCCATCGTGTCCCGGAGTGTCTCCACCGGCTTCCGCTCGACGACTTCCCTCTCCATCGCCCCTTGGCCCATCCCCCGATAAGCCGGCACGTCCGGATTCACCAACGTCGGGGCAAGGAGGCTTCGATTTTGAACCAGCACAAGACTGCAGCGATGATGATGCTGCACCGGCTCATGTGCCGCCGCCTAATCCGTCGCCGCCCCACCGTAAAGACAGCCAACCTCACAACCACCACGACCTGCACCCGTGCCACGGAAATCTGTGGCGTGCGTGCTGGAGTACGCGTCTGGCAAGCAGGTCTCCCAGACCTTCAAGGAGCAAGAGGAGGCTGAGTTTTTGAAACGCCGGCACACCCATAAGAGGGGATCCAAAATCAGCAAGAGATCCAGTGACTCAAAGAGTAAAGAGTTGGACTCAACGGGCAAGCAACCTAGCAATCCGCCAATAATCGAAGGGAATTGGGAACACCCGCCAGATATTTTGAATATGAATCCCCCCCCCTCCAGCTGGTGATTTAGTCGGCGGAGCCTACTTCGTGGCCAGGGAATTCGAAAAAGTGTTGATGTTCTACCCTGGACAACCGATGGTCAGCCTTAAGGACCTAAGGAGCCTGCCGCGAGAGAGATGCAAGAGCTACATGGCTACTACATGGCAGCATCGGCTAATTCTGCACAACATGGCCAAAAGATGAATGTACTAGTGCCAGAGCATTATGGCTTCTACGATGCCGAAACGGGAGACCTGCAGACAAAGGATTTTACCATCGGCGTGGACTTCCTTGACTTGTTTCACGTCTTCAACCAGAAGTGCTTAGACAACAACATGTTAAGACTCTAGTGTGTATACTTCACAAGGGAGTCCTTCGGCCTAAAAGAACCACACGTTGCCATTGCCGATCCTCTCCTGTTCAGCAAAGCAACCATCGGTCTAGAAGAATGGAAACGGGGTTCGAGAGAGAAGGCAACTTCATACCTGGCTAAGTTCTTCGCAATGCACAAGCAACGCCATTATGTTCTTACACTCTACCATTTAGAGTAAGTTGTTCTCACGACCTTTGCTTTATTTCTCGTTCCACTAAGTTGTTCTCTTTTCGGTTATAAATGTGTGTTCTTTTTGTAAACAACGAACATTGGGTGGTGACGGCCTTCTCTTTTGAAGAAGCGTCGGTGACGTATCTTGATCCACTCTGATGGAAGAAAGGCTATGAGACGCGCGACTTCAAAGCCGCCGGAACACTCTTCGAAGAGGCGTGGATGAAGGCGGTGATTGACTATGAGGTGCCAAGCTACGGCAGGAAGAAAATGACCTATCACAGAAACTTCGCTTGCATACAACAGCCGCAAGGGACGGTCTTCTGTGGATACTACTGCGCGTACATCATCCGCAATTGGGTGACCTCTTTCAAGCCCAAGACAAAGACGACCTACCAGCAGATGGCGGATTACTTCAAGACGGAATCAGAATATGGACACAACCCAGCTGTTCTTGTGTTCGATATTCAGAGAGAGTTAGCCACCATTCTCAACAAAGAGGTCCTGAAGGAAAACGGTAATTTTTATGCAGGCGGGGTTGTGCCGATGTATTGAAACTTGATGTACAATGTTAAATATTGAATATCTATCATGGATGTAATAAGTTTTCGTCTTATTTTTGTAATAAGTTTTGTGAACGGATGCTGTTATCTTCATGGATGCGTGATTTTCTCATATATATTGCTGTTATCTATTGCTGTGCTGTGATATATTGCTGTTACAGGAATGTTCTAATAAAAAAATATTTTTTTTAAAACCGAAAAGAACAGTGGCGGTGACAGAGAACCGCCACTGGTGCTACGAAAGCATACCAGTGGCGGTGAGGCATAACGGCCACTGGTATAACACCAGTGGTGGTGGGTAAGCACCGCCACTGTAATGTACCAGTGGCGGTGCTTCCCACGGCCACCGGTGCACTTTCCAAGCTCCCCTACGGATTGCCAGCGGTAGTTGTGCAAACCGCCACCGGTGCTAGCTAGCACCGGTGGCGGGTATCGGTGGCGCAGGCTTAGTGGCGGTCCGGGTTACCACCACCGGTGTGTAATCCGGACCGCCACTGCTAACCTTTTCCGGAGCAGTGCTAGAAGCATAGATGAAATTATAGTCAGGTAAACCACATCCTAGATTTGGATGCGCATCTTTAGATTTTGTTCAATACATGGCAAAAAAAAGTATGCTATATGTGTCCTCGTTGAACCAGAAAATCCAGCAGCTCTTCCGTTGGCAAAACCAACTCATAAGAAATTCTAAGGGCATCCGCAATGGCTAACTCTTAGCCGACTCTTATTTGAAATTTGTTTACGTAAGGAAAGAAAAATAGGAGAGAGAAGAGAATTGACTCTTCGTGGAGAGTCAGACTCTTAAGGAAAGAATCAACTAAGAGTCAACCTTTTAACCATTATACAACATCACATTTAATGCTAACAAATCAGCTAGAGCCAAATTAAAGACACAACTCATTGCACGTGTTATTTTTTCGTTGACTCTAAAATGACGTGGAGAGTCAGTGCTGACTCTACCATTGCGGATGCCCTAACCACCGTGCGCTACTTATGATGATTTTTCCTTGTTTCTGATACTTCAAATTAAATGGCCTTCTATATATACGGATGGGTGAGTGGTACTTCTTTTTTCTTAGTGTGGTATGTTCTTGAGATTACTCTATCCGTTTTAAAATGCAGGGCGTATAATTTTTATTGACTGCCAAACTTTCTATACTTTGATCAAGTTTATAGTAAAAATTATCAACATATATAATGTCAAATCAAGATATTAGGAAAATATATTTTATGATAGATCTAATGATCTTCATTTGATACCATAGATGTTTAAATTTTTGGTATATCGTTGGTTAAATTTTATAAAGTTTTGACGGCCAACAAAAGTTATACGCACTATAATTGAAAAGGAGGAAGTCTCTAAGTAATATTTATTATTCTTTGGGGGCATTCAATACCTAGTACGGAGTGCATATTTAATTAAGGAAACGATAATACATAAAATTACTTATTTCTAAGTTGGAGATTGTCAATATATTATTGTTGGATATAAAATCAACGTACACTAAGGACCGTTGACTTAGACATAATACTTTGAGTTCTAATTAACTTTTGCCTCGTATAGCAGGCCACAAATAGTTTGTGTTCGCATAGAGACTAGCTACATCTGTCATTTAAATAAGTTTAGAAGATAAATAGAGTCTGCGTTGGGAGAACAAAAGATAAATTTTCGAACCTTGTGCTTGCTGGTTGGCTCCAACACCTGGATTGGCTTCATGAGAAAAGTTGAATAAAAAAAAAGGTAAATTCAGATACCAAAAAACGGAAATGTGAATATTGTTGATTGTAATGACCTATGGGAACCATTAAAAGTAGTTTTTTTCGAAAAGATAATACTCCCTCCGTCAACAAAAGATGTCTCAATTTTGACCAAATTTGAATGTATCTATACACTAAGTCATGTCTAGATACATCCAAATTTTAACAAACTTGAGACATCTTTTGTTGTACGGATGAATATATCAATAATAAAAACCGTATGAAAATTTGTTTTTTTAGGAAATGCAGGCTGCCTGCCAATTTCATTAAGATATGAAAAGTAATCGTATCCACAATCTGGATAGAGATTATTTGGAGCAGATCGGCCACTCCTTCGTTTTAGTTCAGTACATGCATTAAAAGTTATTTGGATTACGGCACCGCCACCCCGGCCCATTGTTGCCCATCTTTGATAAAGAAAAAATCGAGTCCCAGAAAAGAAAATAAGTTAACTAGATAAACTGAAAGGCATCTGAATCTAAAATTTAATAACTTGAGCAAACTGTACGAATTAACTCCAAGGATTAAAAATAAGTGGCTCCACATGCAAATTACATCCTGTGTTTTCGTTGAAAACTGGCTCCACGCATTAAGAATTATGCTACATATATCTAGCTTAATTTACTTCTGTCGTTGCAACACGCAAAAAAAGTTGTTAATAATTAATGTATGGATACTCAGCCGGTCAGCCCATAACTATGATTGGTCCTAATTAAGTAAAAGTCAAAATGTTTACATAGAGCGTTTTTTTTTCACTTTAGAATATCAAATTAACCTCGTCCGGGACAATAGGCTATAACTTTCTTACCTACTCTCCGGTTCGGAGCAGGATGGTCGTCCATCGTCTCCACCAGCTGATTGCAACCAGCTGCACTCCCCTTATGTGGTAAAGAAAAAAATTACATCGAGTCCCAGCAAAAAATGTTAATTCATACAAATTGAAAGGCATTAGATAAACAAATATTTAATATAAAAAAATCCGTTAATTACTACTCACTCCATTCTAAAACACGTCTCATATAGATTTGTGCACTTGAACCAAGGTAGCTCTTGTTTCTAGTGCCTGACTACTAATATTGGGTTAATAATAAATGGATGTGACTAGTTATTGGATGGGTGCGGGTACCAAGAGAAAAATGAGGTGTATTGTGGAACAAATGAGAAAAATCTATACACGTTATATTGTGGAATAGAGGGAGTATAAGATACTCCAAAGTGAATTACATGAAAAGAATTCATGGTATATACTCCATCCGTTTCTTAATATAAGATGTTAATCTAGCTTGTTTTAAGTCAAATTAACTTCTTGAAGTTTAATCAAGTTTATAGAAAATCCTACCAATATCTACAACTCAAAATTGGTTTGTTTATATATTTCATAGTATATACTTATTTGATATTGTAAATATTAATACATCTTTTTATTGCATTTTCCAAAAATGAAAGTTTTTATTGATCTCATGCCATATTGATCGATACAAGCCTAAAGTATCACACCATCGCCTTTGCACCAAATCATACGCAGTCAAACATGGGTATGTGTGGTAATGAAATTTACACAAACCATTTGAGCTTCTTTACAGTACACAAACAATTTGAGCTTCTCTTTACAGGAAAAGTACTAGAAACACACATGAAATTATACTCAGGTAGATTTGCTTCGAACCAGGGCCCAAAAATCAAAAGTATTCTTCCGTCCAACAAAAGATGTCTTAACTTTGACTAAATTTGAATGCATTTATACACTAAGTCATGTCTAGATACATCCAAATTTTGACAAACTTGAGACATCTTTTGTTAGACGGAGGGAGTATGCTATATGTATATATAATCTTATTTACCTTTTTCCGATTGTAAGACGCAAAAAGGGTTTTGTATGCGGGCCGGGGAAATTACAGAAATGTGTCAGACAGAAAATAATGTCTAGAAAGGACTGACGTTACACGCATATATGGAAGAACCAAGAAGAGAAGAGGGATCGAATTTTGTGTAATAATACACATGCGGAAAATGCAGTTAGTAAAACTTGAAAACCTAACGATGGGACTATATATAAGTGGTGGGAAAACAATGAATTAGGTGACTGCCGGCCGGCACTTACTCGTATTGCTTGCCTTCTTCCTGTTCGGCGGCACCTTGACAGAAGCTAACTTCTCCCCCTCTTTAGCGAGCTAGAGCTTGCTCTTTAACATTTATACATGGTGGCCTAGCTCTATAGCTGGCTAGTTGAAGAAAATTTAACATTTTACGACACGATTGACCTATGGATTAAGTAATTAGCAATTCGTGTAGGACTGTAGTATATATATACTCCCTTAATTTTCATTAAATTTGAATGCATTTATATAATAAGTCATGTCTAGATACATCCAAATTTTAACAAACTTGAGACATTTTTGATTGGACGGAGGGAGTATGTATTTTTAGAAGGCAGTGTTAGTTTATCAAACTTTTATGTGCAGTATATTTATAGCTGCGGTACTGTATATATCGGTACGTACGTGCGTTTCCGGCATGGCCGAAATTAATCTCGACAAGGAGTGTCAGAGAGTCAACTGGTAGATTGGCATTTTGAAGATCATGGCGTCAGATGTACATGCATTATACGTATTAGAATCTCAGTGTCAGCGCTGGTTAATTTGGTTACTTAAATTGATCACAGTGAACCAAGCATCCAACTACTAAGTAGTAACAAATAACTTACAGCTAGCTGAGCTAGAAACTTGGAGTCAAAGTCAAACACAGACGAGTGGCAGCCCCGGCTTTAGTCACCGCCTCGATCGATGGCCCGTGATGCTATTGATTCTTATAGGCTTGTCTTCTTCCCCTTGATCGCATAGCGGGTTCGCTTGGTGTTTCTCTGTCCTGCCGGCCAGATGTGCTTGGTCATATGGGTCGTTTTTTTCTCTTTTGCATTTGGCTTCTGCCTTGCTTTGACATTTGATCTCTTGTACATATAATTGTTTCTCTTTTCTAGTATTGTATGTCAGAGCTTCTACCTTCATCGGCAAAAAAAACTCTGATAAGAAAAAACTACACGTTTTTCTTTCTCAGTTCGTACGAAAGTAGAGCACACATCGTCCATAATTTTCTGTTGTACACATTTCAACCACTTATCATCCATAGCTTAGGAAGGTATTCTAGTGCCGAGTGGAATAGGTGCTACGCACGACGACTCATGGTGAGACGCCAAGTCATGCCTGTTACCGCTGTTCCGGAGGCGATGATGTGATGATGTCACATGCAGCTTTAACGACAAATCTGTGCACTCACTTGATACCATATCAGTCAATGTCGTGACCTTGTTGAAGGTGGTGACTCGAAGCTTGCCTTTCGGGATGAAAACCTTGAGTTTGATTTTAGGTTGGACTCATCATCATCGGCGCACATGTGAGGTTTCTTCTTAGAGGCTTTGCCTAGGGTTTGTGTTTTTCTTTTCATTTTGGGCATGTATCATAGGGTTAGTGGTAGTTTGGTGGAATCATTATTTTTCTTTGTTGTCGACTTTGTTTGGCTTTTTTGCCTGGTGGCTCTCTAATAATATATAGTTGTGTGCATCAGTCTATGCAGATGCTGGGGGTCATCCTCCTTTTCAAGAAAAAAGAGTGTATTATTGGACGAATTCTTCTACTCCCTCCATCCCATATTAAATGACTAAATATTACATGTATATAAACATTTTTTAGGTATAGATACAGTTCATATTTGGACAATTTTGAGTCACTTGATACAAGACACGGAGGGAGTAAGACATGAGACACCGAACGCTTTCTGGTTCCCCGGACTCGCCAAAAATGGGAGTATTTTGCTTATAGCGTGGCGTGGTGTTTCTCCGGGTCTTTAAAGTGGACATGCAAGAGGAGGCATAGTACAGATTACACCAGTTGCTCCATAAAGAAAACCCAAACACAAATTACAGATATGCATTTACAGGCTGAATTTTGCCATTCTTACTTTAATTCCAAAAGAACCAAATGCTAATTCTATGAAGAAATTTAGGCCTATCAGTCTACTAAATTGTAGTTTTAAAATTTTCACTAAAGTGTTTACCAATAGGCTTGCTCTAATTATGAACTCTCTAATTTCTAGTAACCAGTCTGCTTTTATTAAAGGTAGATATATCTTAGAAAGTGTTGTTACAGCACATGAGGTTCTACACTCTGTTCATAGCTCTGGTGATTGTGGTCTAATCCTTAAACTAGCTAGACTATGAAAAGGCTTTTGACAAAATAAATTTAGATTTCTTGGAAGAGATCCTCTCCCTTCGGGGTTTTGGCCCAAAATGGAGACTTTGGATTAAACAAATCACCCATCTTGGGTCTGTAGGTGTTAAAATCAATAATGTAGAAGGTAATTTCTTTACTACTGGCAAAGGACTGAGACAAGGTGATCCTCTATCTTCCTTACTTTTTAATTTGGTGGTAGATGTCCTTACCAAACTCCTGAATAAGGCTACCTCCCACAACCTCATCCAGGGGCTTGGTGAAAACATCTGCCCTAGGGGTGTCATTAGTTTGCAATATGCAGATGACACTATCCTCTTTTCCTCTAACAATTTAGAAATGGCCACTAATTTAAAATGGGTTCTTACCTGTTTCCAACAAGTTTCTGGTATGAAGATTAAATATACCAAGAGTGAGCTTATCCATGTTGGTTTAGATGCTGAACAAACCGCCCCCTTTCTCACTACTTTTGGCTGAAGGTACTTTCCCCATTAAATACCTAGGGATTCCCCTGCACTATGATAAGCTTAAAAAGGAGGATATCCAACCTCTAGTTGATAAAATCATTAAAAGGATTGATGGGTGGAGGGGGAAACTCCTTTCATATGCTGGAAGACTGGTCCTAATTAAATCATGTCTTGCCAGCATCCCCATCTACCTCCTTTCCTTCTTTAAATTCCCTAAATGGGTCTTGCATCTTATCAATACCCAGATGGATTATTGTCTCTGGAATGATTTTGAGGGGCATAGGAAGCTCCAACTAGCAAATTGGTCCTTAGTTAGTATGAAAAAAGACTCTCTTCTGGGTGGATACGCCAGGCTGTTGGTGTTTCCAGATTCTGGAAGGGAGTTATGTGGGCAGCTAAGGCTGCTAAGTTTGGTTATCGTTGGATTGTAGGAGATGGAACCAAAATCAAATTCTGGGAGAATGTTTGGTTTGGTTCTTCCTCCCTTGATGTCCAATTCTGGCCTCTTTACATCATCTGTAATGAATGCAATGCTACTATTGCTGACATTTGGGATGGTCACACTCTTAAACTCACCTTTAGAAGAACCTTCTCCCAATCCATGATGGAAACTTGGTATGCCTTGGAGCAAATTGCTCACAGTGTTACTCTTAGGGATGACACAGACTCCCTCATCTGGCAATACACTGCCACAGGGCTTTACACCTCTACTTCCCTTTACAGCGTTATTAACTTTCGAACCTTCTCCCAAGATTATGATGAGGGACAACCTGAAGAAAAGGGGGATGGAAAAACCTGAAGACTGTGTGTTCTGCACTGAAAAACAAACTGTCCACCACCTGTTTTTTGACTATGTGGTCACTAGATTGATTTGGAAAACAGTCTCCTTTTATTTTAATAGACAGCTTGGAGTTGACCAAGAATCGATTGCCGGACTTTGGATTTCTAATAAATCCCATGGCGCTCTTAATTCTGTTTGCTCTGCAGTTTTGTGGTGCATTTGGAAGTTTAGGAATAACTTTGTTTTTAATAATGTTTTTTGGTTAAGTACTAATCAGCTTTGGTGGCTCATTCTTCAATCGATACAGAAATGGAAAACTATCTTCAGGCAGGAGGATTCGGAGCAGGTCGAGGGTTTCTGCACCCTCCTCCGCTCGGTGCTGAAGGCGCCCCCTCCATTGGGCTGGCATTAGCAGCGGTCGAGTCTACTAGAGGTATGATTCGCCTGCTGTCGCCATCGCCCAAAGACTCTCTTCTGGGTGGATACGCCAGGCTCAGGATCTCAGATGCTCTCCAGTCGTCCCCGTCAAGATGCGCTGATGTTCGCCGGGCCACTCTGCTGAGCCCGGTGTCCCCTCTGGACGTCGGTGGCTCTTCACCCCAGCCGTCCCCCATGAAGCGGAAGAAGCTGGCGGCGCTTCCCTACTCCTCTTCGATGCCCTGCGAGGCGCGTTGATCTGCTGTCCCGCCAGCTTGTATTAGTCTTAGGCTCCTTTTGGCTCGATGGATATAGAATTAGGCGATAGCTTTTGGTCATATACTGTCACGCTACCTCATATTTTGCTATGCTGTATGGTCCGATCATTTTGGGTCTCGATGAAAAATGGGACCGGGGCGAAGGTCCCTGTTCATCTAAAAAAAACGTACGTAGGATATCGATCTGGATATGGCATACGTGACTCTCGATCCATCCTTTGACTTGACGAAATCAAACCAGTGAAGCAAACAGGCAGCAAAGTATCTTGCTTAGATATATACGATCGATGTACGTACTGTCGATGGGGTTTGTTTTGCTGTCATTGCAGCAAAACGTACACAGCGCGCGCGTGCACCTGGGATTCTGCGTTAAACAGCTGTTCGAAGCTTGGGCACGAATGAAAGAAGCAATCAAAGATTAATGTTAGAGATAGATTCCCAGCAACTTAAACAGCTGTTCGAAGCTTGTCCAACTTACCAGCAAGCAAAGCCGGATATATCGAGCTGCATATATATATACCCCAGGGGGCTGATTCAGCCATGTTGGATATAGATTCCCAGGCACATGTTCCCTTTTTTATTAATTTGAGTTCCAAAGAAGTTTTGAGACTTATACAGCTAGCATTGGAGATTTAAATAAGATGATAATTGTGTGCACGCAGAGACCGATTTCCTCTTTTTCAAAAAAAGAAAAAAGATTGATGGATTGCCGGCCGGATTCCAATCGATTAATTCAAAATTGTACAAATTTGATGGTCCATATGTTGCCCAGGCCTTTGTGGACAAATTAAGTGCATGGTCAAACTCCATGGGATGCTAGTTTATGATTTTAGACCGAGATAAAATCTTTACTACCATTCAGTTTTGTCAGCAACTCTTGTTCAGATCGACTCCCTGGCAAAAACGGATGGCCGAAAATTAACCAAACGTGTCTCGATCGAGATGTACTGAACTGTGCATGTGCCAGGCAGCGTACGAAGCACCAAATGGATAAACACTGAAGCTGCTCACTGAAGCACCAACGGCTTTTCCATGTGCTCCTCCTTGCTAACGCTGCCTCCCTCAACGATCGAGATTGATCTTGGGAGTCACGACCGATCGATGGTTGTTTTTGGCATTTGTAACTGACACATCAAGTAAATTGCAAAAGGTGCTGTCAGCTGCCCCCATTTAATATATATGCTCTCTTATCATTTTGGATTCTTAAATGCAACTGGTTTTTCTTTAATGGAATTGGCGAGATTTCCCTTTTATCAGAGTGGTGCATCTTTTTATCTTTGCCTCTCGGCAAAAAAAAACGGGGGTCTAGGACTAGAAGCATCGAAATTTTAAAACCACTGAATACATATCATACTAAATGTTGTAAGCTCTAGATAGTCAAAATATGCTTGTATTATGCAGTATGAAAGAAAATGGGTCTGATTAGGACACGTCGACTGAGAAATGGCAATTTCTTAGTCGATGATCTGATCACGCATCTACAGAAGAAAAAAAACACGAGGAAGCTGCCCAAATCTCAAAGTCGATCGAATGGACCGAGAAACTCTTATTTCTCAGACGACCGAGCCCTAGAAAAACCGAAAAAAAATACTTGTCTAATAATTTAAAGCTAAGTCAGCTCAATTGGAATTAGTCTTTTCCTCTTAATCATGCCTCATAACATAAACAAACATGCCCCCCCCCCTCCCCCCTCTCACATAATTCTCATCGAAATATTACATGTATCTATAAACTTTTTAGAAATAGATACATCAATATTTGGGCAAATTTGAGACAAGAATTATGTGACGGCGGAGTAATAAGTTAGACAATCAAAAATTCGTAATTGATCTTTCAGCCTCTTAGATTTTTAATTGATACTTCAATTCATATGATTTAGGACAGCAATTTAAACAAATTAGGGATGATAAGACGAAGTCCTAACTGTGTGTGCTCCTTACGCCTGTGAATCATGGCAGCGCCTGCAGAATTCGGAAATTTGTTTCTACTGAGTACTGAATCATCGGGCAATACTCTCAATACAGTTCCTTCAAACTAGCATCACCAAGATGTTATATCTAGGTTTTGGTTCTTGGATGAACGAGAGAAAAAGAACAAGTCTTGGCTGCCGAAGAAAAATGATCTCTCAAAATCATCGGACAGAAACGGAATGCAGATCTGCTCAACTTCCTCTTTGGATTTTATACCCCAAGGCGCGGTTGGAAAGTTGGGCTGGATGCGAGAGTTGTTCTTGAGTTGGCTGGGCCTTCGAGTGGAATGTGGGAGGCTGGTTGGGCCAGCTTTTGCTCTTTTAAAATTTTGGTTTTAAGCCGTATTAAATGGCTGCTTGTGGTTTGCTAAAACTGGAATTTTTTAGATTCATGTTAAAGTGTACAAGTGGATTATCTAGTCCTTTCCATCAGATCGGTCTTTTGGTTGCGTTGACAAGCGCATGAAGTTTGACATGGTATCAGAACCAAAGGTCTCAAGTTCAAATCCTGGCTTTCACAATTTATCTTAAAAATTGTTGTTACCCCCCTCCATCCATGCATTGGCCTCTTGAGCCACTATACCTCTGACTTTACACGTGTTGACTTCTCTTCACTCTCACACGTGAGGAGGGTGTTAAAGTGTATAAGTGGATTACCTAACTCTTTCCATCAGATCGGTCTTTTGATTGCGTTGGCTAGCGCATGAAGCTTGACAATTCAGTTAGGTTTTATTAGTTTTTTTGTGTTCGGTTACACACGCCCTGAACATATGAAAAATTATCTACTTCCTCGTTCCGAAATTAAGTGTCGCAACCGAAATTAAGGGGTAGACTGCGGTAGCAGCTGTCCATCCATTTCTGAATGGATCATAGATTAAATCCTTCCCTTTCTTTAGCATTCTTCCCTTTCTTTAGCATTTTTTTGGCATAATTTAGTTTAGTGACAAGATACAATGCAATTTCGCACTCGGCCTTTTTCCCTTTCTTTACAATTTTTTTTAGAGCAACGATCTGGCTTTATTTATTCAAGAGACAAAGTACAAAAGATCGATACACGAATGAACACAAATAATAAAGATACTCAACAAAATTAAAAGTTTCATTATGGTCCTTCGAAGTAAACTTGTCTTGATCCATCCTTCGCATCTTGATGCTTTTCACGTATTTGTTGACAAAATTACAACATACCATGCTTGCACAAGTTGAACTAACCTCTGAGGTTTTAAAAAGCGCATGAGCGGCCCACCTAAAATTGTGAGAATTTAAGATCATTGAATGCTTGTAAAATTGCTTCTTCGTCGATGAATAAATAAGAAAAAAGATCAAAAACACGAAAAGATGTGTCATGAGAAATACTGGCTCCATAGTATAGGTTGCAACGCTTACATCAGGATGATGAAGGAGCCAGGACAACAATTTTCTAGACACCAATCTTAAGGCCGAAGTGGCCATGAGAGACGAGGGGAACCCTGGAGATTGAAGATTTCTCGAAGACAACGGCAACTAGGGTTTCTACTCTCGTAACTTTTCTCCCTAGAAATGTGCCTTTCTTCAGCATTTCTCGCCGGTCCTTCAAAAATCATTGGCACCTACAGAACTCAACTAGCTACCAACTCAACTAGCTACCAACTCAACTCTTCGTGATGTCCTTAGAAATTCCAAAAAGTCAGAGCGGCTAGGTTTTTATATATTTTATTATTTATATGGTCGTCCGCCGACCAGCTAAATCTGATTGTCGCGATCTCTTTAATTTACAAGAGTCCAGCTGGCCGTGTTTTCTTCCCGTTGAACCAGCACGCCAGTCTTTGATCTGCTTGAAACATGTGTACTGTACGATATTTTAAGAGTTCAGACCGCACAGTAAATTTCTGGTTAGATTCCTCTTTTCGTTACTACATGCACTCCAGTACGTAGTGGCCTTTAAATAATAATAAAGTGTTCGCTGCGCGCATGCGTCCACCTGCATCTGTTAAAGTTCCTTGATATAATTAAATTAATTGTAAATCCACGTGGGGGGCATTGCATGTGTTTTGACTATATACGGAGTATAAAGGTTATAGCTTAGCGGACAGTAGAAACGAGAAACGCAAGTAGCAGCAAACACTGTTAGATCGAAGACGGCCGGCAGGACAGCGAAAACCAATTAAACGAGGCAGAGAGCTCCATGGACGACACTCAAGGTATACGTCTTACTAGCTGCTCATATTTATTTTTGGCAACACACTGTATGAATACCCTATTAAGCGCGCTCAATATATACTCCGTATAGAGGTAGAGCTAGCTACGCAGGAGTCGGGGCAGCAGCTGGCTATGGCTACCGAAGCTGCAGGTACGTATACACACACGTACGCAACATGTACAAATTTTTGCATGCGCGCGTATATATGTTGATATTAATACGAGTAAAATGAGAGCGCATGCATGCTAATTGTTACTATTAGTTTCAGGGAATGCACCGGAGCAGGATGGCGCCGATTCATCTGGGATAACAGCGTTGCCGAGCGGATCTAGAGATGAAGAAGGTAAGCTCGAGACGCGCTGATTAATTAAAACTAGTACTCTCTCAATCTCATATTAAATGACGGAATATTACATGTATCTAGATGTATTTTAGTATGTAGACAGGGAGTAGTATTGATCCGTCCTAGCTTGCATTGCATGGTTGTGAGAGCGCTAGCTGCGTACTTATTCATGGTTAATCTGTGACGTAATATATATAGCATTAATTGTGTGCGTGTGTAGATCAAATCATTCCAGAAGCACTGCCGGACGACGAGTATAATCCCCTGATAACAGAGATCCTAAGAGTTCTTCCGGCCAACCCGTTGGGCACTGGCGTTGCGTGCCTGATTTCGGATGCCGGCGGCGGCAAGTATTACGGAGCAGACAAGGTCCGTATCGGGCCGTTCCAGCGGCAGGATCCAGCCATACAATCAGCTGACAGGATGGAGCAGGAGAAGAAGCGCGTGCTCCGCGGCCTGCTGATCACCAGCAACGACAACGAAGAAGATGAAGCAGGCCGGCGTGAGCAGCTGAGGAGCCACCTGGAAGCCATGGGAGTCATGGAGCCCGCTGCACGGCTGTGCTACGACGGGACCTACAGGTCGATGACGAGAATGGACTTCACTGGCATGCTGCTGCTGGACGGGTTCTTCCTCTACTCGCGCTTCGTCTCCGGCAGCATCGACGACATCATCGTCGACCGCGACATCATGTTCCTCCTGGAGAACCAGATACCTTTCTTCGTCCTGGACAAGATCCACCAGCTGCTAACCGGACCTTTCGATGAATGTTCCAGTCATTTCGTCCTTGATAAGGTCGCCGAGCGCGTCCAACGAGTGCTCCAGCACAATAAGTACATCGCAACCACCAACGTTCATGTACAATCGCCTGGCGAAGATCGTCCATGCCATCTTCTCCACCTGCTCTACATGTACTTCACACCTGCCGCCATCCTCGGCTCAGATATTTTAATTGACATCCAAGTGAATAGTGCACCCGTGCCCGAGATTCGTCGTTGGCGCCGGGCGACAGAGTACTACGCCGCCGGCGTGGGGTTGGTCAAGCGGGAGCTCCACGACGACGGGGCGCGCTCCATCCTGGACGTGGATCTCATAAAAGACCAGCTCCACATCCCTCGCCTCATCATCAACAGCAACACCTTCCGGATGCTACGCAACATGGTGGCCCTGGAGCACAAGAGCCTGCACCAGACGTGTCGGAGTTCCCACGTCACGGATTACTGCCTCTTCCTGTCGCAGATCGCCGGCACGGAGGAGGACGTGGAGCTGCTCGTCTCCAAGGGCATCATCATCCACCTGCTTCACAGCAACCACGACGTCGCCCAAGGGCTCGCGGGGCTCTACGACGACCACGACTACGACCTGAACCTCAGCTACCTCAGCTCCAAGAATGATGCGCTCGACAAGCTCGTAAAGAGCACCTGGAGGAGGTCCAAGGCGTGGCTGCGGTTAAACCCTTTGAAGGCTCTGCTGGGTGTCCTGGTTGCTCCTGTCGTCAGCGTAGCCACCGTGCTCCAATTGGCTTTTGCTGGACTCAGCTACCGCAGAGGCCATTAAGTAGTAGCTAGTACCGCCATAGATAAGCTTCATCGATCATTGCAATATCCTTGATTAATTTTCAAGTAAATTCCATTTTTTACCCTCGAGTTTCAGTTATTTTGACAGTTTTGGGATTTAGTGGATTTTCCGTTTATTTACTTCATTTAGAAAAGTTCTGCCACTAGTGATTCCATTTAAGATCGTACAATAAATTTCTGATCATAGATTCCTCTTGGTCTTGGAGTAGTACGTACATAGTGGCCTTTAACTAATTGCTGCATCATGCCTTCACTTGCATCCATCCGACTTTCTTGATCTAAACAATACGGGTACTGATCGAAGTGTTGTCTTGCATGGAGTATTGTACTCCCTCCGGCTTTTTTCAAATTTGCCCAACTATGATTGTATTTTTATGTAGGAATAACTTTATAGACCTGTTAAACTAAACTAGCTGGTTCACCTTTTTATCACGAGAGCCGTTGGAATTGCATCTGTATGTCGTTAATTTCACTCTCCTCTTTCCATCGTTCCTTTTGAATCTTAAGACAAACCATATCTAATAGCTGAAGAAGCAACTTATTTTTAACTAAAAATCAGACGACTGGGGTATAGTAAAACCGGGCCGTTTTATTATTTGTAAATCAACAAAACGTTGTACTATTTGAAATGTCCACGCCATGGAGGCGTTATGTTTCCATTATATACTCCCTCCATCTCCATCACATATTAAGTACCGAAATATCACATATATGTAGATGCTTTTTAGATACAACATTCATATTTAGACAAATTTGATTGTTGGGACGGAGGGAGTAATATAAATGGCAGGTTAGCGGACAATACAAAACGAGAAACGCAAGTCGTAGCAGCAATATACTCCTACTGTTGATCGAAGACGGCCGGCCGGCCGGCGAAAACCAACCCAAGCTCCATGGACATTCAAGGTAATATATACGTCCTACGTACGTACTAGCTAGTATGGTACGTACTTAGATCCCGGCCCCTAGCTAGTTATGTGGTATATCAAGCTGGTCGTCTCTGCCGATCGAACCCGTCCCCGTCGTTGTGCTGCTCGCCGGCCATGGCACACCGTTCTTGGCAGAGTTGGAGGCCTTTGCCTGACAAATACAAATGCATTTGTACACGGTTTTGATCGTTAAACCATTAATTATTCCGAGTGAGAAGTGCTTCATGATTAATCTTGTGGTGTTCCATGTTACGATCGCTCCTGCAGGGCAGGGGTCTGGTGCAAGCGCAGCACAGCTGGAGGAGAAAGAAGGCGATTCCCTGATAACAGAGATCTTAGCAATTGCTCCTGCCGAGTCGGATGACAGTACGTACGTGGAGTGCCTGATTTCGTGGGTCGGCGACGACATCGACCGCGGCGATTATTACGGACCAGGCAAGGTCCGCATCGGGCCGTTCCACCGGCTGCAGGATCCATCTGAACAATCGGCTGACATGATGGAGAAGGAGAAGAAGCGCGTGCTCCACGGCCTGCTCACCCGCAATGAAAAAGCGCGTGGGCAGGAGCTGAGGAGCCACCTGGAAGCCATGGAGCGCCTGGTGCCCTACGCACGGCAGCGCTACAGCAGCAGCTTCAGCTGGATGACGAGCAAGGAGTTCGCTGGCATGCTGCTAGTGGACGGGTTCTTCCTCTACTCGCGCTTCATCTCCCGCGGGGACGACGACGACATCACCGTCGACCGCGACATCATGTTCCTCCTGGAGAACCAGATACCTTTCTTCGTCCTGGACAAGATCCACCAGCTGCTAACCGGACCTGGTCAAGTCCATGAATATTATTCCAGTCATTTCGTCCTTGAAAAGGTCGCCAAGCGCGTACAACGAGTGCTCCAGCGAAATGCGTACATCGCAACCACCAACGTGACATCGCCTGCTGCTCCACCATACCATCTTCTCCACGTGCTCTACATGTACTTGGCACCTGCCGCCATCCTCGGCTCAGATTCAATTGGCATCAAAGTGAATAGTGCACCCGTGCCCGAGAATCGTCGTTGGCGCCGGGCGACAGAGTACTACGCCGCCGGCGTGGGGTTCGTCAATCGGGAGCTCGACGGCGGCAACAACGGGGCGCGCTCCATCCTGGACGTGGATCTGATAAAAGACCAGCTCCACATCCCTCGCCTCATCATCGACGGCAACACCTTCAGGATGCTGCGCAACATGGTGGCCCTGGAACAAAAGGGCATGCAGTATTCCACGCGCAACTCCCACGTCACGGCCTACTGCTTCTTCCTGTCGCAGGTCGCCGGAACGGAGGAAGACGTGGAGCTGCTCTTCTCCAAGGGCATCATCGTGCACATGCTCCGCAGCAATAGCGACGTCACCAAAGGCCTCGCCGGTCTCTGCGACGGCGTCACCATCGAAGACGCCTTCGGCCGGGACGCCAATAACTACCTCAGGTCTAAGAAGGACGCGCTCGAGAAGCTCTGCGACACCACCTGGAGGAGGTACATGGCGTGGCTGCGGATGCGGAACGTCAAGTGCTGGAAGGCGCTGGCGGTCGTCGCTGCTGCTGTCGTCAGCATAGCCATCGTGCTGCGATTGGTTTTTGCTGGAATCAGCTATGGCAGAGGCAAGTAGCTTCTAGAGTTCTAGTGCTTGGTACTATCCATCCATTGTTGCAATATCCTTTTCCCGTACCGTCTACGATTACGGTTTTGCTATTTCTTAGACGACTAGTCGATGATAACAACATTTTGATTCAATCATCACTATACCGCGTACAAACTTTGAAGGCATTTTGGTAAAGCCTTTTTTTTAAATTGTCTTAATTACTTATTATGGCAGGCAATTTCATAAAATGCCTTAGAAGAACCAAGTTAGGGAGGCAATTTTAATAAAAAGCCTCAAAAACTTTGAACATCAAAAGTATAATGAAAAAAAAACCTAAAAAAATCTAAGCATCAAAGGCATTTTGAAAATAAGCCACAGATAAAATCATTTTGGGGCTATTTGTAAAATCGCCATAGCAAATTTAGAGGCTATTTTAATAAAAATGCCTTCAATTGTCTGTACATTATGCAAAAATGCCCTCAGCTTTTCTTTTTCTTAAACTTACCCTACAACCGATTTGACACGCACGTGCTCTTTTCTTCCCCGATCGATCTCCCCGTCTCCCCGATCTCTGCGCGCGCATCGCCAAACCCTTGCGCCGCCGCCGCCGTCGCGCCGACGACCTGCCTTCGCGCCGGCTTCGCCAGGATTGGATCTAGGCCACGCCTTCCCCCGCGATGTCGTGGCTCATCCGCCGAAGGGCGAGCCGCCCCGCCCCCATCTCCTCTGCTATCCCGAGCTAGTGCCAATGGAGGCACGCCGCGGAGGCCGCCGCCGCCGTCGCCTGCTCTCCTCGGACTTCCACCAATATCACCTGACCGCGTGCAGTCCCTCCGCGTGCGGAGGCGGCTGCTGCCGCCGGCCGCTGCTCCTCTCTGCTGTCCACCCGCCGCTGTTCCTTCCACGGAGGCCGCTGCCGACACCGCCGGCTGCTCTCCTCTACAGTCCGTCGGCATCCCGATTCCCTCTCCGTTCCTCATCGGCGCTGCCGCCACCAGTGGCGGCTCACCGGCGCATGCACTGCTCTCTTCCGTTTCCGCGCATGACAGGATCGATATGGGTGCCAAATAGGAGAGCTTTGTTACATCGGAGTATGGCATCTTTAGTCCCACATTGCCAATTAACAAAAAATCCCACCAATATGTAAGCCTGGGAGAAGAATGGAAGGGAAGAGAAAAATTAGGAACTTACCTTAAAAGAGGTCACGGATCACAAAATCACGCCAAGTGGCAAATATAGTAAGTCAATAAAGGTAATAATAATAATCAACGTACTAGTGAAAACCATGGATGAGACTGGAAAGTGCATAGAGAGAAGGAGGCAGAGATAATTGGTTGGACCCAATATTTGTAATTTGCAAAGCCTAGTTTGACAATTCAGGGCATTTCTGGAAACACCCCAAATAACAATTGAAGGTATTCCTAAAAAAGCCTTAGTTGCTATGTTTGAAGGCTTTTTTTCAAAAAGCGTGAAATGACATTCCCCTCACCCAACTTCCTTGTCATATTTTTAAAAGCCTCCAAACATTTTTGGAGGCATTTTGTCATCATTTCGAGGCATTTTAAGATGCCTCCTAATCTGAAACGTGGTGTAGTGCATTGAGATTCGTGTAAGATTAATATATGTAGGTCTAGAAACTCTCTTACGATTAATATCTTTTACTCCGCCAGTAAACAGTATGAGCTAGAGTTGATTTATCTCGTGTCACTCAAGTATCACGTTTGTAACTGACATGCATGGACGACCGCCGGAACCGGCGCCGGGCCGGACAACGCCGCCGTGTGCTCCTCCTTGCCAACGCTAGCTGCCCATCGGCCGGTCAGCTCAGTACAGTACTCCTCAACGCTTGTTTTTGGCATTTGTAACTGACACATCACCCTGCAAAATGTGTGTTGTCAGCTGCCCCCACTCATATATATATATGCTCTATTCTCATTTTGGATTTTTAAATGCAACTGATTTTCTTTATTTGAATCGGCGAGATTTCTCTTTTATCAGACTAACCTATAGCAGCAGGGTGCATCTTTAATTAGTTTTTGGCCCACATCACTATGTACTGCTATATCGTTCCAAAGAATCCCAAATCCAGGAAAGGGAGCCAGGAATTGGAAATGAGGGGCTAGGACTAGAAGCATCGAAATTTTAAAACCATTCAATACATATCATCCTAAATATTGTAAGGTCCGTCAAAATATGCTTTGTTATTATGCAGTATAAAAGAAATATTACATGTCTTCAAAACATGTCTGATAATATAAAGCTCTAAGTCAGCTCAATTGGAATTAGTCTTTTCCTCTTCATGTCTCATAACAGAAACAGACATAATAAATTGAGTACACGGTCAAAAATGTCTTAATTGATCTTCAGCCTCTTAGATTTGTATTCCCTCTGATCCATATTAAGTGTCGAAATATTACATGTATCTAGACGCTTTTTAGATATAGATACTTTTATATTTAGGCAAATTTGAGACAATTAATATGGATAGGAGGGAGTAGCTCATGCTTTTATAGATTTTAGGACAGCAATTTAAACAAATCATAGCAGCGCCGGCAGAATTCGGAAAATTTTAGGGCAGGGATGTGCATGCTTTGGGCCGCAGCAGCTATCGATCGCCAGTCCAATGAATAGGCCTGTTTTTTCCGTGGCCCAGCTGGATTCTGCTTTATGGGCTCATTTAAACTTTTGTCGCTGCTGGGCGTTCAAGGAAATCAGACATTCTTCCGTGTATGTCAGCTGGGCCCAGAAGGTGGCTAAATTGCTTAACTGTCACCTGGGCCCAGAGGTTATTGTTTTATGAGCTCCAATTAATTTATATACTCCTACGTATTATTGTAGGCATGATAGATTTTGGAAAGGAAGTGAACTATTTTTTTGATAGAATTTGTTACTTTGATCGGGTGATACTAAAGGGGGGGTAAGTGACTAAGAGTGCAGTAGAAAGTAGTAAAACCATACAAAGAGATCTAGCAATTTTTCTCTAGAAATGCATGAATGCATCCCTCCTTTTCTCTCGACCTTCAAATCCGAAAGTTTCAGCTCATAAGTCGAAGATCTAGCAATTTTTTGCGAACTCATCATTTCTCATGCTTTGTCGACCGATGCAGCCACTGTTTTGAATTATTTTTTTCGAGGAACACTGTTTTGAAAATTACGAAGACGCAAATTATAGTCCAAGAATTAATTAATTAATCAGTACGCCGCCGGGAGCAGGATCTGCCTGAGAATCTGGTAGAAAGCTCGCAGATACCCCTTTTCCTTCTTTTTCTCTTCCTCCGGTAGCCTCAGCAAGCTCGCAACTTTCTCAAACTTCTCCTTTGCCAATTCCACCTCCTCCTCCGTCGCCTTGCTCTTCGCCGCCATCCTCTCCAGCTCCGGCAACACAGGCGTCGGCGGGGAGAGCGCCCACTGCATGGCCCACACGGCAAGCGGCCGCATGTAGTGCAGGGACCGGTACCCGCCGGCACCATCCGCCGTCCATGACTCCGGCATTTGGAACGCGTACCCGTACCCGTCTTCTCCCCATCCGGCGCCATAGGCCCCCTTGGCCGCCGTGAACCCTTCCTCCCGCATCCCTTCCCCGATCATGGCCGCCGCCACCGCGTACGTCGTCCCAGTCCACACCTCCTTGGACTGCGTCGACGACTCGTCCACCCCGCCGCCGTGCTCCGGCAAGCGGGCCCCGTTGACAGCCCCCACGCCGCCGCCCTGGACCTGCATCACGTTGTGCTCCAGGACGGCCGCCAGGGCCCGGCGGGCCTTGTCCCGGCCCACGACAGGCTCCAGCCCGCAAGCCCGCGCGTACCACTGGCCCGCGAGCTGGTCCGCCATGACCGACTCGCTGTTGCCGCCGCCGCTGTTGTCGTACCGGAAGTAGTCGCCGGTCCAGAGCTCGGAGTCGTAGACTTTGTTGGCGCGGTTGTATCTTTCGAGGAAGACGGCCTCGGCAGGGAGGTCGCCCACGAGGGCCGCCATGGCGGTGGCGGCGCGGAGGGCAGCGACCCAGAGCCCGCCCGTGTAGGCGCTGACGCCGGAGACGGACCACAGGTCGTAGGTTTGGTCGGGCCGGCCCTCATTCTCCACCATGCCGTCACGGTCTCGGTCGAACTGGTCCATGTACGCCAACGCCACGTACACGGATGGCCATGCTGACCTGGCGAAGTCGAGGTCACCCGTGGCCGCCACGTCGCGATACACTTGGAGCACGAACTTGGGGTTCAGGTCCTTCCACCTGGACGGGTCGTGGATCATGTACGCGTTTAGCTCGTGCCACGGGTCATTTAGCCCGATGTCATGCGGCACGGCGCCGAGAACCTGCGCAATACAAGGTGTTTATTCATTCAGCTGACTCGTTGTATCGATGGATACACACAACCATGTATTTTTATTAAATTTATGTCTTATAAGTCAATTTTGGGTACCTTGCGTGGCACGAACTTGCCGTCGAGGGTGTACATAAGGCGGGGGTCATGGCGGAGGACGGCGGCGGCGAAGTCACGCTGGAGGGAGAGCTCGAGGTCGGGGAAGAGGGAGAGGAGGGCGAACGAGGCGTAGAAGTGCACATCGTATGTGTTGTACATGTGGTACTCCATACCCTCCAGGTACAAGAACTTCCCCACACCCTTCTCATCCTCCGCCGCGGGCAACAGATGCTCTTCCGCCCTCGCCATGGCAAGCAGGATGTCGTCTGCCGCCGTGGAGGAGGAGGTGGCGTTTGGATCGGGATGAAACGCGGCGAGGGAGAAGGGTTCCATTGTTCCGGAACTTGACGAAACGAGGCTTGTCTTCTTTGACGGCATCCCATCTGTGACAAAAAGATCAAAATTATGGATTTTCAATGAGTAATCAAATTTTGTACTTCCTCCGTCCAACAAAAGATGTTTTTGTTGGAGGGAGGGAGTACTGTATTATGAAGTTGAATTTGTTGTCGGAGACTGGAATTTGATTCAGTGTTAGTTAATTAACTACCTGTCCAAATGGTGCCTCCAGCGTTGAGATAGTAGAGCTCGTTGAACAGTGCGACAGGATACCTGAAAAACAAAAAAATCATCAGCTGTTCCAGGATCAAACTAACAACAATTCAGAAAAAAATCTAATCCAATTCAGGCATTCAGCTAACGAACAATTCAGTAATCCGACTGTTTGATTGAATCTGAATTTTCGTACCAATCAGGAAGCGATTTGTCCTGCAGAACAGGCCTCTGCCACGCCTCGATCTGACGCTCCCACTCCATGTGTTCTACATAAAGAAATCTTCAGAAATCTCGAATCTTTTCTTGTCCACAGTTCAGAAAAATCTCCGCCACTGGATTCTCACCGAGAAGCGCGTGGTGAGCCAGCTGCTCCGCTGCGGCGTCTCGATCCAGTCCGACGAACTTGGTGTGCCGCCGGTGGTAGGTCCTGCCGGCGGGGAACTTCACCACGGGGCAAGACCACGAAAGCGCGAACGACACCTCGCGCGTGCACCCCGCCGTCACCGTCGTCGCCGCCGCCACCGCCGCCCCGACCGACGACCCGGGCCTCGACGGCCTGCCGGTGCCGGCGGCGGCGTCGCCGAAGGAGCCGTGCTTCTTGATCTCCTCCCACATCTCCTTGGCCGTGGGCTCGCCGGATTTGGAAGATGGGCCCATGGAGAAGGACGGGCAGCAGGTGACGCGGACGTCGCCGGTGTCCTGCGACGCGATCGCGAACGTCACCGGCGGGTGCCCTTCTGCTGTGCTGTGGCGGAGGAGGACGCCATGGACGCCGTCCCGTGCTCTGCCGTGGCAAGGAAGAAGAAGAAGAAGAAGACGGTGTCAGATACAGATTGCTGGCTGTTAATTAGTTCATGTCATCGAATTCTATTCCCCAAATAAAATTTGCTATGCTCACTACCTCATCGTGGAGTTGCTGTGATTTCCGGTCAGCTCTGATTTCCCTCCGACTGAATTCTACACGATGGACAAGCAAATTCAGGTCAAATGTTCACTGCAAAGATGATTCTGAAGAGCTGCATAGTGTTCTTTGGCTTGCACTTACTGCCCATGTGAAGAGCAGTGTGACATCTGCAGGTGTGCTCCCTGAATTTTGCACCTGATGCATGCAAACATCAAAAATACAGAATTAAGCAAATGACAATTCAATTGGGACTCATTGGCAGAAGATTAAAAATGTACCGTGAAAGTGAACACCGCGACCGGGAAGCTGCTCTCCTTGTAGTTGCGCGGGATGAACGGAGATATCTGACGGCATGTGATCTTGATTTCAGGGTCAGGCTCGCCTACATTGCAATTGGGGAATACTCATTAGTAGGGCATCTGTTCAGAAGCCTTGTCGGTTAATCGACATGGTTTCGATGCCAGACGACAAATGTGTCTGTCAGGTATGTGTTTCAACATCATCTGACAACAATGTAGTGTCATGAATTTACCATCATATACTGTCCATGATCTTGGGAACAAGCCATGGTAACTGCAGTTCTTCTCTTTCAGGTTCCAGTCCCAAGACCCAATGCTGGCCTTATCTATTCCTCTGCAAATTTGCAAATGGGGTTATTTATCTGGCATAATCAGATGTATGAAGTGCAGGTGAGCTTGTGAGAATCTCTCTGCTTACTTCAAGACTTCAGCAGGGGGTGCCGACAACACCGTCGAGTAGCTCTTCCCACCGGGACGCGAAACAAATGCCTAGACAGGTGAATATTGGCAATGTAAGGAGCTGTTTCAGAGTTACCATTTAACATCTCAAATTATGAATGCAAGTGTAAAAGCTGATTACTGAAAACTGGTTGGCTAGGATGGGCTTCTGTTCATATATCCCTGGGAATAACTGAAAATGCTGAAAGTACCCCCTGTAGCTTCTCCCTATGCTTCCTGCACTGAAGAAGAAAAAAGAATGTGCTTTGAACAAAACTGTAATCTGAAGAATCAGCTGCAGCCAAGGCAAGTTTCCAGAGTAAACATGGAAAGTACTTACCCTAGCGTGCCGAGGGGCACCCCACGGTAGCAGTTGCTCATCCATTTCTTGAACGGATCGTAGACTGAGGCCTTCGTGAAAATCAAACAATTGTTCAACAAGTTCAGTGACTACTGACTAATTAAGCAGAAAAATATATTTGAACTGATCTTTCAACAACATGTGTGTACTGGTTGACAGTTTAGCTGAATGCCTGAATGTTGAACAAGAAGAGCAACTCACCTTCCCTTTCGCTCTTTCTTCGACCAGTATACGCATCATTTTGACAATCAAGGGTGCCTGCAGCAGCACCAGGAGCATGTTCAGTATAAATCTAGCAAAGGAATTATGCCTTCTGGCAGCTAGCTGAATATGAAAGCCAAAAGGTGCAGTCCATATTCATGTGCTTACGACTGTCATGATATCGTTCATGGTGAAGCTAAACATTGCAATCTCCTTGCCTTCATCGTCAAATTTTCTCTGCCAGGTTCTTTCCGGTGGCTGAGCACAATCGATGTGTGAGTGCGCCTGAAGTAAGTCAGAACAACCATATCAGACTAACTTGCTTGCTGAAAACAATTTGGATTTTTTTTGAAAGAACCAAGGATATCTTAGAAGATATCCAAAAAACAATTTATCAAAAAAGAAAATCGGAGATGTGAAGAACCTTGACCTCGACTTGAGGGTTAGCTTAGAACATACAATTATGCACCAAATTAACGAGCCAAAGTAATGGAAGTGTTGTTTGTCAGAAGATGTACCTTTGTTTGCTCCAACTCTGAACTCCCCATCTTCAAAAGCCGATCACGCAGCCAGTTGTATCTTCAGAAGCCGATCAAGAAAAACATGATTACTCAAAGTTAAAGCAAACCAAGCATCTGAACACTGAAATCTACCAACATAACAACACAGGAGAAGGAGGAGAGAAAATACCTGAATCTGAAATACTGCACCTGAATTTCTCAGCTCTCTCAGGAGGTACTCAGCTTTGCTTTTTTATATATAGAACTCACTGAAGAAGAAGAAGATGATACTGCTGACTAGGGAGGAGGATTAGGTGGTTGGTATCAGAAACATATCTTTTTCCCCTTTTGTAGGTGCGTGGAAAAGTAGGCCTTTCACACACGTCAAAGTTGTTGAATAATTAGCCGAGTACAGCACGGGAGATATTACTACTGCTAATCAACTGTCTGGGCTAGGATCATCACTTCATTATGTTTTGTGCTCCCAATCAGAAGCCTTGTGAATGATTAAGCTTATGATTGTACAATTCCAGATTGCAAAAGGACACGATTCCCACATCATCTCAGAAAGGAACAGGGTTTTGGTGATGCCAGCGCTATCTAGTCAAGGAAAAGACAAGTGCTAATAGCATCCATGACTGGGTTTCTTGACTTGTCAACAATACCATCATGTAGTGTACTTTAATTTAGATCGGATGGGTTTCTTCAGTATGTAACACATTTTTTAAATATTTTTTTGAGCCGGCCGGCCTGAACCGGTTTACATTGAAATATTTACACCTTGGAATCTAAGGCTTTTAGGTGAGAGATAGTTTTTTAGCAATGGAACTTGATATAGTAAAATAGTATGGTCAATAAAATACTCATTTTAATTAGCAGACGCTGTAGTTTTGTAGCATGGGACTTAATAATTACTACCCATTTTAATTAGCAGCCACTGATAGCAGTCTACTGTCAACATCCATTTTCTCAAAATAAAAAAGAAAAGGTGTCAACATCCATGCCTGGAAAGTCTTTCTCACATGCTATATCCTGTTTGTCCAAGTCTTCAGCAAAGCCAAATGCAGCCACACAAGATATATTATGCCCTTTTGCTTAGTCTAACAAACAACTGCTTCATGTAGGATCCATGATAGTGACATGTCATCTAGAAGGACATCTTCCTTCCATGCAAGCACACTAATTTCCACATAGTTTCCCCCCCTTGGAAATGTAGTTTTCTTCTGCTTAGTTGACTATTCATACAAATACAAAAATGTGATGAAAATAAAACTGCATTTTTTTTCAAATAGAAAGAACTTTGCATTCTTGAACTGGCAAAACACCGTTGGGACGAGGATATAGATACGTACTCCCTCCGTCCCAAATTAACTGACGTGGATTTATATAGATTCTTATGCAAATCCACGTCAATTAATTCGGGACGGAGGGAGCACCTACGTAGTGTCTACACACCAAACATTTGATCGGATGTGTTTTCAGGGCATCGAACCGGTCATCGGAGACAAGAGAATCATAGCCAGCAAAAATGGCGTTTGATCCTTCTGTTAGGTGTAGATGCTCCCTCCATTAATTCTAAACTATGAGGCGTATAACTTTTTTTTCTAATTCAATTTATTTCTTAAAGTTCGACCAAGTTTATAGAGGGAACAAAATACAAATATCTACATCTCGAATGGAGATCACTAGATTCATCATAAAATATGTTTTTTTCTGGCTTATTGATTTGATAAATAGAAGATGCTATATATTTTGCTAGAAGTTTACTCAAATGTCTTGGACTAGAGAAAGTACTGAGATATGTCCTAGATTTTTTTTAGTGGATGCCCTAGATTTTGTTTTGAGAGAGGAAGGAGATATGGGCTTAGATGCCTAGGTGGTATAGATGTGGCCCAATAGCACTAACCAGCCCACTAAGAGTATCTTTGCTGTCTGGGCACTGCCGCGCTAGTCTTGTGTTTGGAGTAATCTGTGTGCCATACAGGACACTGATACTTGCCCATTGATCAACTCGATGGTTTGTGGTATGCTGGCAAGTGGCAATTTAATTATACACATCTGGCTACTGTTGTTTTATTTCTGTGACTGAAGTCTGAACATGTGGAAACTCATTTGCCATACGTATGTGGTCGTTGGTGCATCCAGTTCCTGCATAAATATTCATGGCGTTGATAAATGATTGCTGCACGTGTGTTTAGAACTACTCGCTCCGATCTTAAATTGTTGTCGAAATATTACATATACGTAGACATTTTTTAAAAATAAATACATTCATGTTTGAACAAATTCGAGTCGACTTTAGGATCAGAGTGAGTAATCCGACAGCAGTGGCAATTGCTGTGGCAATACTCGTGTAGGTTTCTGACGTTCTGCAAGGTGCCAACTGCCAACGCGCGCGGTGTTCGACAGGAGCTAGTAATCCGTATTGTAAAACCGGCACATTTGGCGAAAATTGGCACAATGACTTTGTACGCCCCCCCAGCTGCTCTATATATCATTGCATTTAGATCAAACATGTACATTATTGGCAAATATATATAGCAGTTTGCTAGCTAGCTAAAGTAAGCCTTGGCAGCACTAGAACTTCCCATGTGTGTTAATCCATCTGCTGTACTGATTTGTTGCAGTTGTTTCCTGTAAATCAATACGGGATTACTATGCTCTTGGAAGGAATGATTATTAAAAGGAGGTTCCGTGGATGCTGATAGATAAACCACTAGTATAGCATAAACAACCCAACAAGATATGATCGTGATTCCTTGAGCTGTTCTGGCACGCTGACACAAGACAAGTACATCAAAAATTGCACCACGCTGCAAGCGTGGTTGGCTATTAGTACTTCAGATCTAAAGCATAATAATAATAATAATAATAATAATAATAATAATAATAATAATAATAATAATAATAATAATAAAAGTGAGGAAAATCTTGAATTCTGTAGGTGCTGCGTCCATATTATCTTCATAAAGGATGAAGCAGACAGCTTAATTAGCTATAGCTTGCTTGCTCGAACCACCTCCAAGAAAGCAGCATAGGAAGCGATGGAGCAAATGGAAGCGGCGGCGGCGGCTGACACCGGCAGCGTCCGGATCGTGTCCCGGCGCATGGTCCGGCCGTCGTCGTCGAAAGGTGACTCTCCATCGCCGCCGCCGGAGGATATCCACCTCACGCCGTGGGACCTCCGGCTCCTCACCATAGACTACATCCAGTTCGGGATCCTCCTGCCCAAGCCTCCCACCGGCGGCGACCGCCTGGTCGACGGCCTCGCATCCTCCCTCGCCCGTGCGTTGGAAAGGTGCCGTCGATATGTTAATATTTGATCCAAATTCTTATGACGAGAGGCTTTTCCTTTGGTATATTATCTTCTTGATCTTTACTTCTGTTGATTCCTGTCAGGTACTACCACTTTGCCGGCCGGCTCGCCACCAATGAGCACGGAGAAGATGCGACCGTCACCATCTCGCTGCGCTGCACCAATGAAGGTGCCGAGCTCGTCCATGCGTCAGCGCCTGGTGTGGCCGTTACAGACATCATCGGTTCAGTGTACATCCCATCGTCCGTGGTGTGGGCGTTCTTCCCGCTGAACGGGGTGCTTGGCGTGGACGCTGCCATCAAGCCGCTCCCCGTGCTAGCGGTGCAGGTCACCGAGCTCGCCGACGGCGTCTTTGTCGGCATGTCCCTCAATCACGGCGTCGCCGACGGGACGGTCTTCTGGGAGTTCTTCAACACGTGGTCAGAGATCAGCCGAGGCGACAATAAGGACATGATCTCTAGGCCGGCACCAGTGCACCAGAGGTGGTTCGTCGGCACCAACCCCGTACCGATCCCCTTGCCATTGAGCAAGCTGCAGCATGCCATTCAGCGGTTTGAGCTCCCGCTGGTGCAAGAGGCATTCTTCACCTTCTCTGCTGCGAGCATCAAGAAGCTCAAGGCGAGGGCGAACGAGGAGATGGCCGGCGGTGCTGCGGCTACCATCTCCTCGCTCCAGGCCCTGCTCGCGCACCTTTGGCGGGCGGTGTGCCGAGCCCGGCGTCTCCTGCCGGAGCAGGAGACGTCGTACACATTGATATTCGGATGCCGAGGGCGTGTGGACGGCATACTGCCGGGCTACGTGGGCAATGCCGTGCTGCCCCGGAAGACAAGGTGCGTAGCCGGGGATATCCTGGACAAGGGTCTGGGCTGGACGGCATGGCAGCTGAATCGCGCCGTGGATTTGTTCGACGAGGCCTCCGTAAGGGAGTTCCTCGATCGATGGCCTCGGGAGCCGACGTTTGCGTTCGTCGGAAACGTGTCGGCCGGCGGCACTGGGCTGACAACAGGAGGCTCGCCACGGTTTGACATGTTTGGGAACGACTTCGGGTGGGGGAAGCCTGTGGCCGTGCGAAGCGGCGGCGGTTTCAAGACCGACGGAAACGCAGATGTCTTTGAGGGGCCGGAGAAGGGAGGGAGCATGTCGCTGGAGTTGTGCTTGGTGCCGGACGTGCTGGGGAGGCTCGTCGCCGATGACGAGTTCATGGATGCCGTGAGCGTGCCAAGGTGATTCTCCAGTAGTGTGTGTATTTAAGTGCATATCGAACCGATTCACTTCAGGAGCTCTCTGGTAGTTCATAACTTGTATGATTCTGGATGTATGTTCACTCGGATGAGGATTGCACTGAGATCACACAAATTGTTGTGCTGACTGCTGAGCAACCAACCATTAGGGCCTTATGTCTGAACCTTCAGGGCATCCACAGAGCATGCTTGTAGGTTCAGGGCATCTACAGAGCATGCTTGTAAGGTGCATTTCGTAGCTTCGTTGCACTGTCGCACATCAGAGACTAGTTTTTTTACATGCTCCTAATCAAATTGGCAAGAATACCGTTACACTCTGAGTATTTATATTAATTGTCACACTGTCACTCACAAATGATACTATTTCAGACAACTAAACCAAGTAATCAACACACCGAAGTTAATGTGGACTGGGATGAGCCTGATGAATGGACGTGATCTTCTTCCATGGAAGTTAACAGAATGTGTACTGACGCGGCAGCGGCTGGAACCCAGGCGCCGACGTCCATGTCCGCCTCCAGAACCTCAATCTTGTCCTTGTATTGCCCGGGTATGACTTTGGCCGGTGCATGCTTCGTTTTCTTTACCATCAGCAGCTTGCCATTGGACGCGACGAGGTGCCAGTACTTAAGTATATAACCTTTGGGCTCTTTGATGAAGATGTGATTCTCGTTGTCTCGCATTAAGCTGCCTCAGTAAATAATGACCTCTTTTTCGTCATCATTACTAGGCTCGATGTTTCATCGTCGCTGTCGTCCTTATCATCATCGTCGTTGTCGTCGTCCCTATCATCATCGTCGTCGTCTCATAATCATCGGCGATTGATGTCTCTGTTTGTTTTTTAAATTTGACAAACTTATAGAAAAAATATAGCAACATCAATAACTCTAAGTTAGTTTTATTAAATTTGACAAGCATGTGTTTCTGTAATCATAGTAATACATGTGATCTTATTAATCTTCTTCGTAACTAACTATCATCCGTGAAGTACCTCGCAAATGATCAATGAGCGTGCGACCTAATAATTATTAAGAGATAATAAGTAATAGAACATAAGACAATTTGAATTAAGAGGACACTTATTTGCTTCATTTTGATCAACTCTCGCAAACGGCACCGGCGGATAGCAATCAGTTTTCATCCTTACGTCGCTTCACTGCCGCCGCCTGACTTCAGCTTGGCCGATGCCGTGGACACTGCGGACCTGATTGCCAACGGCTTATCCGTCACCAACGCGACCGTGGCCTCATTCCGGTGCTAGCGTCCTTTTGTTATAGTGGTCAGCGGTGTGCCGGATGATGAAGTCGGTGTTAAGGTAGACCTACGTTGTTGTGGTCGCGGTGACACCGGGCATGCGGGAAGCAGCCTTCTATAGCTGCAGTTCTCTATCCACCGTGATATCGCCGAATGACTAGTGGTTGTTTCATTACAACAGAAATGCGAGAATAAGAAGAAAAAAAAGTAAGCATTTAACATTTATATTTGTTAGCTATATTTTTATTAATTTGTTGACACATTACCATATATATCTAATATATATTAGAACTTATTATATTATTATCAATTAATTTCTTTTGCGTTGTTATACTTTGTAACATGGCTAAAAAAAATTAAAGGAAGTTCAAACCTCATGATTTGTATATTGTTGGATGCACACAACTATATTTTTATTAAAAAAATGGTCAAACGTTAAGAGATTCGTTAATTAATTATGTCTTACAAGTCTAAAGCGTTTGCTTGTTTCAGGGTTTTTGTAGGAATCGTCAATCATGTTAAGAACTAATGGTACTAACTATATTTAAATTCATATATGTTAATATTGTATCCTTTATATTACATATAGCCTTCAAATTTTGAGGGTTCATGTATTTTAACTAGAACACTCTTTAGGATATTTTCAAGATTTTTTGTGTATACACTAGAGATCTCCAAATAGCTAAGGCATGTCCACGCAAAGACCGACTAAATACTATCATAATGTCTTATATATAGGAACAAAGATAGTATAATTTATCAATGGAATAGAACAACCATGAATGTATGCTTTGAAGAATTTTAGAATTTTGTTGGTTAATTTTCATGTGGCAATGAATATATTAGGAGATAGATCAGAGTTGCATTTAGATTAACCAATAACCTTTGCACAAACTCTAAGCTAGAATGAACGAGCAAATAAGTTATTATCTCCTTCTATTCGGCAACTTAGTGATGCTTTGTTGGTAGATCATATGCATAATGTTTTTTCTTAGAAACTATGGAAATACCCTAAACACCGAAATGACTTAGTTTTTACAAGTAGATGGAAAGTAAATGAAGAGATGAAGTAGTTCGCAACGGATTAGACGAATAGTAGGTGTTTTGCGCAAAAAGTATGAATAGTGGGTGTTTTGCGTAACAAACCTCACAATGATGAGTGGTGACATTTACTCTCGTAGGAGAGGTTGTTGCCCATTTTTTATGTTCTTTTGGAGTGGAAGTAGAATTATTTCGTATGATCGTCTTTTTGGAATTTCCCTGGTCTTTTGTGTATTCAATAGCATAAATCCCACAGCCCTGGAAGGGGAGGCGGCGTTGGAACACTCTGGAACCTCCCACACGTTTTTGCGTTGTTCCAACGTTTTTTTTTGCACTTGTTTTTACCCTGAATTCTTGTGTATCACAGTCCCACACGTTTTTGTATTGTTGTGTCTTTTTTCTAAAAAAATGCACTTATTTGATATGCTTCTCACAAGTATACCTGACGGATGTGGTTTCTTATGTAGGCCTGATCGAAATCACCCTCCGCCTGGTCGCATTCGCCGCACTTCCATCGCCCTCCGGCCAGTGCCGGAGCCTAAGCCACTCAGATGATTCTCTCTCTCAGATATGCTCTCCGTTAGATCTGGTGGCAGCTAGCTAAGGACGGCGGTTGCCAAATGATGAAAGATTAGGCAGTTGAAACATCAGTTGTCGTGATGCCAGTTGAAACAGAGCTCTCCTGCTTGTAAGAAACAACTCTAGTTAAATGACTCGTCTAAGAAATACAGAAGAAATAAAACTTCATTGTTGCTGCAAACAATTGATTCTTGAGTTCTGAAATAACGATTTTTGTTAACTCAATGAGTTCTATACGACTGCTCTAGTGCAATTAGTAACTCTAGAGCAATAAGTAATTTTACTTTTTAAAGGGAAAACCAAGCTTCACACCTTGATTCTTTAGTTGAGAACCATAACATGGAAAGAAAAATGATATTGTTTTTCTAGCAATAAGCTGATAACTTGTAGAATTGAAATAACCAGGAACCTGAAGTGCTATTTAACGGGGAAACTGGACTGACTCAGAATGTGCAACTTGAGATAAGGAGACCATCTACTTTACATAACATGTTTTAAGACCAGCAAAAAGGAAAATTCTTTACCTAAGGAAATATGGCATATTTAAGACCAACAAAAAGGAACAATCTTTGACTAAGAAACTTGTGTATCATGTCCTATTGATTCATGCTCTTATGCCTTTGCATCAGGTCATTTATTTACTCAAGATTCAAGCATGTAATCTTCTGAAGCTCCAGTACTACAGGGAAACAAACCATTTAGTCGACGGTGATAACTGATAACTAGACATCACAGGGACTGCACTTGAGCGGTTCAACTCTGTCATCGCTCGGTCCAGTTTCGCAATCTTTGCCTAACAAAAATAAAACCCAAGAAAATAGAAAATATCAAAGCAACTGGAACGCTGCTAGTAGATGCATCAACCAAGACACGCCGACGACCACATACCGGAAGGGGATGTTCTGCGGGGGTGACCGTCGGAGCAGCAGAATGCGACCACCACTGCGTTTGAGCAGGGGAACAGCCAGATCGACCGGTGCCCTGCGGCCGGCCTCATCGAGCGGCAGGGGAAGACGGAGCCACCGCCGGCCTCCCACGCGGCATCCGCCCGAGCCGGCCCTTGCGGGTGCTGCTCTCTGTAGCTGCTGCTCTTGTCTCTTTCCCCCTCTCTCTTTTCGATGTAAATTTACTTGAGAGACTTGCAGGAGATAGTATTTGTGTAACCGCTGCTTCGCCTGCTTGCAAGTGTTGTCCTCTCGGCCATGTACATAACTCTTTCTTAATTGATGTTCTAATAGTACCTCTCGGTTCCTTGGTTTGACTCAAGGGTCTGATACATTTTGTTATATTGTCAAAGCAGTATGCCAAGTTCTGATGCTGGAGTTCCGTGTGCATGCAACAAAGAAAACTTGACAATTTTAAGTTTAATGATTGGAAGTCCAAATTCATGGGATGAGCCGCAAACTATCGTACTCCCTCTGTCTAACAAAATATGTCTCAAAGTTTGTCAAAATTTGGATATATCTAGATATGATTTAGTATATAGATGCATTCAAATTTCGTCAAAGTGAAGACATCTTTTGTTGGACTGAGGAAATACAAGAACAGCTTTTGAGGTTGACATCAACGTGAACTGAACTTGAAAAATCCCCAAACTATCATAGAACGAACAGAATATTCATCTGAGAAGACACGCATATATATCTGAAACAGTAAGAAACCATTCGAGTACAGTTTATGACTCAAAAAGAAAACATAATATGACTCCCAAAAAATCATCCCTCTGCGCAACGTCGTTGTCTTCAAACACTGCCTGGGCATCTTCAGGTGAACCTGAATCCACGATACTTCCTGCGCAACGTCGTCGTCTTCAAACACTGCCTGGGCATCTTCAGGTGAACCTGAATCCACAATAATTGTAATATTAATAAACACCAATGCTTGAAACTAAATGGTAAAACACTCGCTGATTGTACATTGCCAACGGACATTAGTTCCACAATAAAGCCCAAATGGCAAGCACCGTAAGAAGTAGAATTCGTAAGACAGAAAAGGAAAAGAAAAACCTGCCAAAACTCCGCACAAGAACCCCACAGGAGCAGCAACCTGCACACAAAAAAACCAGCATCAGCAAGAAAAATCCGACCGAGACGAAGACCCCAAACAACACCTGTCACAGACCTAAGAAGAACAATCAGACAATTAGCAGTTCTAACAGCAAGAAATGAGGTAAACAAACATACCACCTCTGCAGAGGACCACCGGAACCACAGCAGAACGAAGAAGCCCGCCGTAACAACAACCTGCAGCGAAGAGAAACACAGTGATAAAACGAAACCCAACCAACGGAAAATCCATGCACAAGAACTGCCGGCCAGAACCTGCCATCGCCGCCGAGCAGAAGACCCAAAGAAACACACCCGCAACAAGTCACACGGCCGACCAGCACCCAGATCCCCAAATGCACCCTGCAACCACCGCCACCAATCACCACCACAACCAGCGAAACCCGAGAGACGTCACCTCTGCGAAAGAAAACCACAAGCAAGACTACCACGACCGTCGCGCTGCCAAAACAAGAAATATTAGGAGTCATGAAAGATAACGAAGAAGAGGAAGGGAACCAGAACACGGCAATGAGAACTGCGTAGAAGCCTAACCGACAACTGTAGCAGCCCGCTGAGGCGTCCACCACAAGACGCTGACACAGGAGGCCCACCAGCAGGCGCGAGGATAAACAAAGAACCAGCAATCGTGGAGCAAAGACAGAGTGCAAAAATCTTCAACCTTAATTAGGAGTTGTAGTTATGCTATGAGTTCACTGGAAAAAAACACGAACATCACTACAATTGCGATCTACACACTCTACACACAGTAGAGCCGCACACAAATCTGGTTACATGACATGGTCAGCTTTGGCTATCATCCTTCGGTTCATGTATACCAAAGATGTCTCTATCATCCTAAAGCACAAATCAAGCCGAAAATGAAATCAATTAGCATTTGCATCACAGTGAACAAATATTAGAAACAAATATGTAAGCCTTATTAACAAAAAAGAGATCCGGGAAGAACCTATCACATTCTGGCTTTATCACCCGCCAAAAGCTTCACTGCACTTCACTTCCTCACTACTAGATGAATCAGTATCTGTTGTCCGGTCAGACAAGCCACAGTACATACCATGCTTCAAATAATTATCTTGCTCACCCGGGCATATGTCATATACTGACTCTAGCAAGGAATGACTTGGAATCATAGCTAGCTCAATGGTACTCATTAATGATCTAACTTTAGCCAGTTCTGGCCAACATTTTGCGAATATATACATGTTTGCAATCAATTTGTAGTGACCAGGATTGTTTGTCCTCATTGTCAGCAGCTTCTTTGCAGCTCGTTCCCCAATTTCTATGTTACCATGTATCAGGCAAGCCTCAACAAGAGTCGCCAACATTGCAGGAGTTGGCTGGAACTGCATCTTGCCAATTATCTCCTCAGCCATCTTCAGCAACCCTTCACGGCAGTACAGATCAACCATGCAAGAGAAATGCTCCACTCTTGGTGCAGTGCCAAATACTGCAAACATCTTGGTAAAAAGCAACTGCCCTTGAGTTACCAGTCCAGAGTGGCTACATGCTGAAAGAGCAGCAACCATGGTCACATGGTCTGGCTCTATACAGTTGGCTATCATCTCATCAAAGAGCTTCAGTGATACATGCCCCTCTCTTTGCATTCCATAGCCCAGAATCAATGAAGTGTAGGCATGCTTGTCTCGAAGTTCCATCCGGTCAAATACTCTCTGGGAAGCTGTCATGTGTCTAGACTTCGAGTACATGTCGACAAGTGAGTTTTGCAATAATTTAGAACCACCCAGTCCATGCCTAAGGATGTAGCAGTGCAGTTCCCTTCCATGACAAAGGTGTCCAAACCGTGCAGCAAGGGAGACCAGAGTTAAGACAGTAACATCATTCGGACACACACCGGAGCCAATCATCTCTCTGAAGAGCGAAGAAGCTTCCTCAACCTTGTCCATGAATACAAATCCCACTAGCAGCGAATTCCAAGCTATGATGCTCCGAACTAAGCACATTCTAAACAGAAGTTCAGCAGAGCTCATTATCCTGCATCTTGAATACATTGTTATCAGTGAGTTCACCACACACTCAAGCCCATCAAAGTATAGACGAACAGCCACACCATGAACCTCCCTGCCAACCCTCAGAGACCCACTCTTACCACACGCTTTGAGGCCAATCAGCAAGCTCACAGAATCCACTCCTGGCCCATGGCAATTTCTCATCTGAGACAACAACCTGAACACTTCATCATAGTTCCCCGCCTTCAAATTCCCTGCTGCAACTGCATTCCATGTCACAGTGTTCGCCCCAGGAACCTGCTGAAGTAGCTCGAACGCTTCGCCCCACATCCCCGTCGACGCATAACCAGACACCATTGTGTTCCAGCTAACAACATCCCTCCCAGCCATTCCATCAAACACCCTCCGTGCATCCTCCAGCTCCCCGAACTTGACATACATTCCCACCAAAGCATTCCACACATGCATGTCCAGATCATGTCTGCGCCTCCGAATGCGCCGGTTAATCTTACGGCCAACAGAAACCTCCCGAAGCTCGCCGCAAGCACGCAAAACAGACGGATACGTGAACCTGTCAGCGTCCACGCCCAACGCCACCATCCTGTCATACGCCATGATCACGTCCTTCCACAGCCTGTCGCCGGCGTAGCCCCATATGAGCAGGTTCCAGGGGAAAGCCCGCGCCTTCCCGGCGGCCTGCTCGACGGCGGCGCGCGCGGCCGGGCGGTCGCCGAGGGTTATGTAGAAGGAGACGAGCCGGGGGAGAACGGAAGGGTGCGCGCCCAGGCCGAGCGCGACGGCGCGCGCGTGGACCTGCGCGCCGGGGCGGCGCGCTGTGCAGGAGAAGAGGAGCGACGAGAGGGACGAGGCGGGAGACCGTGGCGGCGGGTCTTGCGCAGGCGCGCCATTTCGCCAAACGGGTGGGATGCAGCGGCTGATGCGGAGGAGTTGCTGCCTGGAGAGCGAAACGGCGGCGGAGGCGGTGGTGGTGGGAGGTCGGCGCATCAAACGGCCGCCGCCTTCGCCGTCGCATCACACCGCGGCCGCGGCGAAGCTTGCCGGGAGTGGAAGGCTAGTGGGAGCTCTCGGCGTTTGGGTGCGCCATTGTTTCGTCGCAAACGCTTTGCCTTGGATGAGTCTTTATCATCCCAGCATGGCAGAATTTGACGAAGAGGTAAAGTATTTTGTATTTCTTTCGATTCTAAATTCTTGTCGTTGTTTTATGACAAGAATCAACAACTAGAATTTAGAATGAGAGGGAGTATATTTTAGGCTTCATACCAGCATGGCATAATTCAACGAAGAGATAAAGTGATTTTTATATTTTGGTGTTCATACCAGCATGGTAGAATTTGACGAAGAGATCCGTGATTTGTATATTTTGGAACGTCCAATCTTTATCTAACGTCCCAGATTACCCGCCCAAACAGCAGAACGAAGCAACACCCCAGATTTTGCGATTCGATAAAATTTCATCTCAAAATTTAGAAACAGCACTTGGAAATTTTACATTCAGATTGAAATAAACAAAAGGGATGTGTGCATATGCAGTGTAAAATTGAGGACAGGCAGCAATGACAGACGTATAATTTGATTATATTTCTCTACCAAAAACAGGTGTAAGAATCAATCCTCAAAAGAGGGTACTGATCTCAGAAATATACAATTGGTGACTGTGGACAACAAATTTCCCAGCACATATCTTTTCTTGCTAAGCTTGGTGAAAATCTCTACAGGAGCAGGTCTTGTTCTTCTTGCTGCCAGAAACCACCAATTTACGGCACAGAGCAGCAACAGTCTGGGGGCGCTACCGGAAGAACGAAACCCTTCCGCTCGAGGGGCGGGAAAAAGAGAAAGGGATCATACATGACTTCCAGGACCGCTTTCAAGAACGCCGGATTGAGCTTTTGCAGCACTGCCGCTACGACCTGCCATTCTGGGCGGCGTACAGCAGCGACTCCTGTTGGTCTCTCTCGGCGTGCTTGCCCTTCCCCTTGTCGAGACGGGCCCTCCGCACGGCTTGCTGGATCTGCCGCTCATGCTCTTTAAGGATCTCTTCCATGTTTACACCGGGAGGCATCAATGGTCCGGAGTAGTGGATTCTGTTCTTCTTAGTGCCATTTGCCTGAATATATAGAGGAGGAACTATCAGCATATTATTATTGTAACAAAAAGAATGTTACTCTCGGACTCCATCTAGGATCATTTTCCCTTAAGAGGACAAAAAAAACTGTTGATCTCGACTCTGAAGGTGTCTTAAGATATCAGGAACCGAGAAAAGAACATTGCATTCCATGGTGTATGACCAACAACCAACCATCTCATGAAGAACCACCTCATGCATGCACACTATTCATAACCAGCAGAAATGCTAATGTATGGAATTTTAGAAATTCTTGAAAATTGAGTGTGGCTTGTAAGGGCTAGATTACTATGGATCATGCTTTTATGAATCGTAAGGATTAAGACCTACTGAAGCTGATTACAAAAATAAAATAACTTACCGCTGTAGGCTCCTTATCTGCCACCACGTCATCCTTCCGACGGGAAGATGATGGTCTTTCTTGGAATTGATGTGACTGCGACCATTTGGGTTTGTCAGAGGGGTCAGGACCAGTGAGTTGACTGTATCTTGAACTCGATCGGTGCTCTCTTAAATAGTGTTTCCTGGCGCTGTCCCCAAGGTTAGACAGCTTAGCACTATTGCCTCGCTGCCCAGTTGCAGTAGATGGGTTCGACATCTCAGCAGCAGCAATCTGAGAGGTGTAAAATCGCTGGGCATTCGGATCCGTTCCACTAGATCGGCCCAAAGTAGAGGATGAACGACCAGCATTCATCAAAGGAACACGACGAGGGTCTGCAGCTCCACCCGGAGCATCCATCGGGACGCCGGTAACAGCATCCTCCTTTGGAATAAGCTTAGTACTACTGCCTTTTGAATTAACCTGACCTCGTCGATGCTGCAAGGCATAGAACAAGAGACATTTGAGTACAACAGTGTTCATAATTAACAATATGACAAAATTAGTTTATACATACAGCATATTTGCTTCTGGAATAAGAAACAGATGCATGTGCATTATGTGGATGAACTGTTGCATAGTTATTAAACAGTCGTATAAATTAACTTTCAGACAAATGAAGCAACTGCACTGCACTGCATCACAGACTGACAAATGGTTCAGCTGGTCTGCTAACAAGTAACAATTATAATGAATCATGTATATATTGCATCCACCAAACTGCTACCATGTGGTATTGAATGTCACATTTTCATATTGGGGATTCGAAAGCCTGCAAGAGTGCAAGTACAGATACTTCGAAAGCTAAAGTGCCAGGCTAGCAATGAGAAATCCGGAGGTCCTTGGATATGATAGATAATTACCAGACTATACTAAGTGGAGATTTAATTTTATAGTACCTGCAATTCATTATTGCCATTTGGTGCTGCAAATTGCTTCCTACGACCTGTTTCAGATTCATGTCCTTTGACTGCAGCTGCTCTTTGCCTGTGGACCAATACACATCCTTAGTTCAAATAAGAAATGTCCAAAGAAGATTTCCACCAAGAACTCCGCCTGCCATAAGTACAGATTGCATAATATTCTTCTAAATTCTACCGAGAATATTACCTCCTAGCTTCTTCATCTCGGAGCTTAGCATCATATTCCTTGCTTGGAGGATATTTCGGTAGACTTGATGGATCACAGGCATAAGGTTTCGTTGTGAAGAACTATGGTATTAAAGTACAAGCACCGATTATAAACAGGAAGTTAAGGAGGGTAACTTCATATATAGAGAAACAACCAAACCTATTCTGAACAAATCCATAATTGAAAAGGGGTAGGCAAAGAAATAGCATCTCTTAATGTCGTCACCAAAAGACAGAAGATATTGTTCACTACTTATAAGCAATGTCATAAAATTCACTACATATGAGCAGAAAATAACAAAGAAATACAAATTTTAGCTAATTCCATACGTATTTTAGCTACTTGCGTTTACATGCAATTTCAAGGGCATAAACACTTTTAGCTAATTCTATATGTATTTGATTGTTTGAGAGACCATAGATTCTCTTTAGGGAAGGAAATACACCAGCCACATAAATCAATAAGTGTAAGGGCAACCAGAACTTACTTCACTTTCAAGGGCAGAAGCCGCAGTACCCCTATTATCAGGTTCTACAGCAAGTAAACGGTCCAGAAGTGTTAAAGCTGGAGGAGGGAAATCCTTATATACATCATTCACAGCACGTCGATATGGATGTTGTGGCTTGAAGATGGTAGCACGCGACAACTTCAAATTAACCCAGAACTCCTCTGATGGTGAACCACAAAGCTTGAATATTTTGTGCAACTGCTCCACCTGAAAGAGTTTGGATAACAAAATTAATTTTGAAATTAAGTGCCATACAAGAATCAATGTAATACATAGAATTATTCAGGACTAACGTAAGTACAAAAGTAGACTTAGTCCACAGTTGCAACGGTCTAAGAGCTTAAGCAAAATATGACTACATGAGTAGTCAAATAGTACCTCGGTTCGCCCTGGCATGATAGGTTTCCCTGACAGCAACTCCGCCAGGATGCAACCAGCACTCCAGAGATCGACAGTGGCACCATAGTTAGTAGCACCCAACAGAAGTTCCGGAGGACGGTACCATAAAGTTACGACACGACTTGTCAAATTCTGCTTTTGGTTCGGATTAAAGAATGTAGCTAGACCAAAATCTGCTATTTTGAGGGCACCATTATTATCAAGAAGAAGATTAGCACCCTTTATATCCCTATGCAAAACACCACGATTATGACAGTGGTCAAGTCCAGAAAGCAGCTGCTGCATGTAACACTTGACCTGAAATGGCCACTTTTGAAGGTGAGCACGGCATGAAAAGTGAAGGTATAATACAAAGCCTTTGAAATGAAAGAGAAAAGAACATGTCCAGAAGGAAAACCTGAGCCTCTGTGAATTTTATGCCGGGTGTAGCTGCAAGCCCTGCAAGATCGTGCTCCATGTATTCGAATACAAGATACAAGCTACTAGACATGCGCGCCGTCACCAAACCTTCAAGCTTAACAACATTAGGATGATCAAGTCTTCTTAAGATGTGAATTTCCCTCGCCATAAATCGAACACTCTCAGGATCCATATTGGCAAACCGAACTTTCTTAAGTGCCACAATTTTTCCATTCTCAAGATCGCGTGCTTTGTAAACACTACTGTAGGTACCTTGCCCTATCTGAAATATTTAAAAGGAGAGGGTGAGGAAAGGCTAGGTAACATAAATTCAGCGAGTTCAATAGTAGTTTCAATTCTAATCAATCAGATTGCTTTGCAGAGTAGGAGCATTGTGAGGAACTTCTGCAATGCCTGTGGTCATCATGCCATCGGGGATGACATTCCAAAATCTTATGAGTTCTAGAAATATGTTTACTTTTGCATCTAGCAGAATATCCTATGTCACTAGAACATTCAAGCAGTTTAAAACATTCACATTAAATCATTCCTAAGCATGATCCATAACACAGATGGCTAACGAAGATCTTTTAAAAAATAGAAACAGGATGATGAGCTTGTTGTAAGGATGAACCTTGTCCAGCTTCTCGAACGATTCTGCCTTCCGAGGCTGCCACCCACGGACCGCCTCTGTGGCCACCTCTGTGAGCCACCTCGGCCAGCCGGCCGCCACATGCTCCGTCAGCACTCCATTTGGCACATCTGCGATCCTCGGCTTCGCCTCACTCCTGATGCCACCACTCCTACTCGGTTCTTGCTCTGCCACACCATTGGGAGCACGCCTGCGATTCCCAGATGCTGCAACTGCCCTCTCAACATCCACCACACCAACAGCTGTCGCTTTCGCTGCCGCCGCCGCCGCCTCCTCCGGCAGTGCCACCACTGCGTCGACCACTGGCGCCGGGGGCTTCCGGATCAGCCTCGTCGTGCTCGCATCTTTCCCAACACGGTGCCCAACGCTCGAGGAAGTGGCCGCCACAACCCCCGCTTCTTCATCCTCCTCCTCCAACTCCTCATGCCTCTTGCTGGAGCTGTAACTAACGAGACGCCTCAGCGAGTTGCTCGACGGGCGCCGGCGAGGCTTCCCCTCCCCGCCACGCTCGTCGCCGCCATGGAATTGCTTCGAACTGACGCATCCCATGGGGCAGCGATCCCGGGGAGAAACCGCCCCACTCCAAAAGATCCCAGTTGGGCAAGGTAGGGCGGCCGCCCTACCTTGATTTTCGCCTCAGTCACGAATTGGGGAAAGATTATGAAACGGGGAGCTAAAGGGTTCGTGCGGTGATGGGAGGAGAAACGGAGAGAACCGAAGGGGAGATCAACCTGCCGTGGAGGCGGTCGCGCGAGGAGGAAGACGAGCTAGGGGGGCTCGGCAGCGGGATGGGTGGCGGCGCTCGCGCGAGGAGGAAGAAGATCCACGGAGCGAGGGGGCTGGGTCGAGATGGGGGCAGAGGGAGGAAGAAGATCCACGGAGCGCTGGCCAACTACCCAGGGCGAGGAGTAAACGAGCACTTAAAATTAGAGAAAAATACACCACTAGTATATAAATTCAGACCAAATTAACGGTATAGTTCGCAAACTTATAAAACGCAAAAATAACAAAATAATCATCACCATTCAGTTCACAAAAATAAAATTGGAAATCAAGAGCATTTTTTTCTTATGTATTTTACATTGGATTATTGGAAACTCAATAATCATCACCATTCAATTCCTTAGCCAGGATAGCTTTGATTCCCTGTGGATTTGTCAAACTCTTAGTGTCTAAGAATCTGTCCTGTCTTGCAATGAAATTGACAAAAAAAAGTCAACAATGTCTAGCAGTATACCTGTGGGTGGTGTGTTTAGGGATATGATAAAGTAGTGTAGATTGGAGGAAAAAAAGAGTGGCAAGCTGCATATGGCAAGGGAAATTGAAGTTGGTCTCAAGGATGCAATTATTTTGTTGCAATTAATGTCCATTCCATGTGTATGATTCTTATTCTTATTTGCCTGGTGGAATAATTTGCTTCTTCGTAAAGGTTAGTGATTCAATTAGGTGGAATATAACCAATACTGTACATCCTCCATGTCTTGTGCTTTCATGATGCTTTTTATATTTCCAGTTCTATTGTTTATGCGAGTCACGCTGTATCTTGCCAAATCTTCCGCACAACATTTTTCTACTGTAGCAAGAGCTTTTTGGTGGAGTTGAAGACGGTATTTCCTGGTCATGGTCGTTATATGTTCGTTGGTTCATGGAAGCTTCGTTCTCCATGTCATAGGTGTTTTGTAGGGCCCTGCCTACCTTAACCAGGTGGTTTGATTATCGGTTTTTGACTGACCTCACATTCCTTATCAACCAATCAAATTGTTTTCTACTCTCTCCGTTTCATAATTCATGTCGAAATATTACATGTATCTAGATATTTTTTAGAAATAGATACATCCATTTTTAGTCAAATTTGAGACAAGAATTATGAAACGGAGGGTGTACTTAGTAATTATGAACAACTCCTGGTTACCAAAACATGACCTTAAATATAATACGTGGACATATATATATATGCTTCTGTAACTTATTTCTCAAGAAAAAAAAATCAAAGATTTCACCAAAAGTGCCAAAAAGAACCGAAAAGCACGACACGAAAATGCCGTCTATAGTTTCATGTGACACGGTTATAACACGGAAAAGCTAGCATATATATACCGTGCCAATACAAACTACGTATGAGCTAAGCATCCACTGCATATGGCTAGTTTGCTACATGCAACCAAAGGTGCAAATGTCACTAGATTGAGGGTTGGTAGAGACCTTCCTCACTACAAGTCAAACTCCTGTAGATTTCCACTGTGAAAAGGCGAAAAAAAAGATTAGCTTTGTCAGAGTAGAAGGAGTCAAAAAAGGGTTGGTCAAAAAATAAGAAAAGGCATCCATGCATGCATCACTGAGATGCATATGGGTGTGTTGGTGGGGATTCCGTTTTAGAAATCTACCGTCATCAGAACATGCTAAGTGGTGTTTACATGGATGTACAATCATCAATTACACATGGGAAATTATTTTATTTCTCGGTCCAGGTTATAGCCATGTGTTGAAGACACTTTTCCGATTTTTCTTTTTTACTTTGCACGAATCTGAATGATCAGATTGAATGGTCGATACCATCAACTTAAAATTCTGTTTTTTTAGTCACTTAGAGAAATTAAACCCCTCACGAAAATTAGACATGAGAAGTAATTAATTAATTAAACAGCCGTATCATATGCATAGATCAGCAGCAGTGCGCGTGTTAATCGGTTCCTGTCAGAAAGGGACGCGAGGCCGGTTTGCAGCATACAGAGACTAATTCCAAGCAAGCAAGCACATATAGAGCTCGATCCCTACTTAATTAAAATTGACACCACTGTCACCACAAGAAATTGAGCCATGTACGTATATGCCAACACGGCCGCTCTAGGCCTGCAAGAAAAGCTTGATGTGTCCACGTCAATCCGGTAACTTATTGGTTAGTCCAAATGTTGCTACGGAAAAACATACTCCTCAGTCTCATGTCAAGTGATTCAAATTTGTCTAGACATGAACGTATCTATATACTAAAATATGTTCGCATACATGTACTCGATAGTCACTTGATATGAGATCACTCGATATGAGACGGAGGAAGTACTATTTCTATCTAGTACTAACATGGGAGCCATTACATATGTCGGACTTGGTCTACGTCAACGGGGCGTGGACTCGTTACATGCTACAGAAATATCACGGAGAATTTTTTTTTAGTAGGAGAAATATTCGCCTTTTTTCTAGCGAGAGGGGATTTTTTATTTTAGAATTGCGGGAGGGGAAACTTTTTTTTTAGAAAACGCGGGAGGGGAAATAAGAAACATTCATTTGCTCCAGTGGATCATATCGACAAAAGCCCACTACACGGCCTACGGGATCCAGCCAACAAAAGCCCAGCCCGGCCCAATTAAAAGCCATCGTCTCCTCTTTCTTCTCTCATCTCGTCATCGTCATCCTCCTTCGTCGCAGAAACCAAACCCGAGAAAGGCGAGAAGAGGGCGAAGATGGCGCGGAAGAGGAAGGAGCTGCTGTCGTCGGCGCCGTGGAGGACGGGGGAGGCGGCGGAGGAGGACGAAGAGGCGGCGCGGATGAGCCGCGAGGGCAAAGTCAGCGTCACCAGCAACCCCGGCGAGACGGCCACCATGAACGTGCCCAGGAACAAGCGCCCCGACCTCGACATCACCGTCGACGACTTCGAAGAGGACGAGATCGACCCCGAGCTGCGCTACTCCTTCCAGCGCAACAGCAGGGTATGCTCTTTTTTTTCCTGCCATGAGCCAATCTTATCCACCCCCCCTCCCCTATGGCTCGTCCTTGTGTGGGGGCGATGTGCCGTGTAGTCTCTAGGTGTTCGACGAATTGTGAAATTGCGGATTGTAATGGAGGGGATTTACCCGGGAATGATTAGCAAGATTAGGGTTCGATCGACTGGTAATGGCCGTAAAACTAACCCCAAAAAAGTGTTTGTGCATAGAGGAATTGCAAACATCTAAACATTGCGAGCCAGCAATCACAGGGTTGTACTTAATTTTTCACCGTAACAGCGCCAACCACACTAATTAAGGCAGGATAGCATCACAAATTTGTAAATTCAATTAGCTGAAATCATATGCCTGCTTATAGCCCTCGCGATGAATTTCTCTCATATCATGGTTTCCATATTCATTCAGGTATTTTTTAGATATAGTGGTACATTGCCAAATTAGTCGTTCATAGTTGCAGCATGGTAGACTCTGGCACCTGAAACACAGACTTGTGCAAATGAAAGGCCATGTCCAATCTCCTCTGCAGAGTGTCGTGTATGGCGTTTGTTACAGGTAGCCTTGACATTTATGTTAACTTGTTCGTCCTAGTAGCCCTACCACCTTGTTAGTTGAGCCAGCCCACCATCGGAATCTGAAAATAGACGTGTTGTTTGCCCAAACCCCTAGATGAATAACTGCAGACTCAATATCTGCTGCCACATACTCGTAATTAGTTGAGTTTCAACAAGCACCATCCACACCATTGGGACCTGAAAGTCACCAAACATTCATACCCACGATGGGCACCATGTGTTAGGTGTATGTTTTATAACATAAATGGGTGAAAGATCCACTCACCAGTCACCATGAGTCCATGATGTCACTTGGCCAGTGCATTGTACCGCTACCTAAGCTTCTTGATATTTATAATTAAAGTGTACTTTTGGGATGCACAGCAGATATTACCTACATATGGGCTTATGCTCTTTTTCGTGGTACAGCAACTTATTCTTCAGTCTATTGACTCTTGAAAAATTGAATTGAATTGCATTATGCTCTCGCTCTATTATGAATCAAATGAGATTGCGTCATAGCATTTACGGTTTAACCAAGAAAACTATTAGAGGACCAACTGAAACAGTGTAATTATAGCCCATGGTGATTGTAGTTTCTTGTTTCGAAACATACTTGTTTCTGTTTTGGAGTGTGCATAAGAACTTGATTACCCGAGGTCATTTAGCCCTAAAGTGTACTGCATCGCACTATCAGAGAGACCTTAACTTTTTTTGGTAGAAGGGAAATATTCTCTTTATATATTGTTCTTAATAGTTCATTCATTTTGAGATGTATGTAGACATAAACCATGAAGAATAAATGGAGAATCCCCTTATTAAGGATCACCGATTATGAAATAATGGAATCCTTAAATTGTTTTGTCCATTGTTGCTTAATCTGACAGTAAGCTCTTCGTTATGCAGTTTCTGCGTAGAGTTTTCAGTGTGGACACTCTTGTGAAGCCTCTTCCTCCTGTGATGGCATACAGTGTGTCCCGTAATGTGAACTTTTTCTTCAAGATCTTCACACAGTTCTGGGGTATGTTCATTTGATTGCATTATAGCATTGTATTGATGTCGTTATCCCCCCCTGGTTTATGCTTGATCTTATTCATCTTGTTATTTTATAAGCACGATTCTGCTTGCTACTTGCCAGAAATGTTGCATTCATTTGAAATTTAAGAGAGCCAGATGACACCTAGTTCTTGATCTGCAGACAGATAATGATAATCCTTATATTCACCAAGCTTGGCATGTCATAATGATTGAAGTCTCTAAAGGAGCATGCCCTTTAAAACTAAAAGTACCCCCGTCCATTTTTTTTCCTTCGTAATAAACATATTAGCAATAGAATAACAATGTGCTTTAATTTTAAGACACTACTTCATCTGCTATAAGTGACATTGATATCCTTCTCCAGTCCCAAGAAAAAAATCTACTACATTTAATTCTGATAATCTCGTAGGGTCATCGTTAAGGATAAATATTGTTAATTTAAAATGTGTGCAGGGTATCAAAATAAATGTATCTAGCTTGCTTCTGTAATGTACCCCAGCTTGTGTACCAGTTCAAATAAAACGACGTCACCTATTTTCCTTATTACATCGTCTACTGCATCTCTTGCAGATGAAGAAGGAATTGCCAATGCACAGAGATCCCTTGGACTCGGGAATGACGACGGCTCCCGGCGGGTTCGCTGATTACCAATTGTCATGTATCGACCAGGTTTTCTGCATGGATACTCAGAAAGGTTGTCAAATTCTGGAGGACTTGTTATATGCTTCAGAAGACTGGTGTGGTCTATCTAAGTTTGTTCTAGTGTTTGTTTCATGCATTTTCTGCTAGTAAAACTGGCTGGCATATATTCATATCTTGTATTCAGATCTTCGTTCCTGTTTTTGTTTAGAACTGGAAAAGAAGTTAGTGAAGTGTGCCTCAGTCCGCATATTTTGTTGAATCAGATAATAATCCTTCATTGGTCGTCATATTTCATCCATGTTAATCAAGTAATTGGCTAGACCAGTCATTGGAGATTCAATTGTCTGACTCGGTAAAGAACCTACGCTCATGAAAGAATAGACCTGACTAGAATCAATGGACCAAACCTGGCTTAGATCTGAAAAATGCTGCTTTTCAACAGCTTTATTTCTCAGTCAAACAAAACAAATAAGATCACATCTTTGTCCTTCTTCTCATTTTCTTTTGGCAAAAAGCAAAGCATGCTGTGCACATTTGTTGGACCAGCAAGACTCCCTAACTAGAAACCATAAACTATCCATCTCTAGGGGTTTCTTCCTGCATAGCCAGGCATTTTTCCCCTTTGTTCTAACTGATCCTGCAACTTATCAGGCTTTGGATTGGCTGCTTTTGGTGTTCCAAGATTCAGAGCCAAAGGCAGGCAGTGGTCCTGGATGGTTTGCTCTTCTCCTGCCTTTGCATTTGCATTTGCATCATACAAAAAGCGGGCTTTGCCACCGACTTGTAGCATATCAATCACAACTTGTACACTTGTTGTCATGTCTAGTACATCCGCCATGTATATTAACAAACACAAAGAGAGGATAGAGGAGAAAATTCAGCGTGCCATGGCAGACATGAACAAGTGCTTGCACATTATGCCACTAGCATATTTCAGTATTTATATTTGTCAAAGGAGGCCTAGGCATAGGATAGACTAGGTATAAATGTGCAGTATTTTTATGTGTCTTTGTGATTCATTCATCATCTCTAGCTCAGATAGTTGAAGAAAAGAAGAAACAAGGATATAAACATCAATGGAAGCCATATGGTCATATAAGATGCATGTAAATCCATGTCATACCAAGGGTCAAAAGACCGACTAGGAAAGAAATAGCGGACCCTCTCCCGGTACCGGTTACCGGTTTAAACTGACCAAATATCATGAACCAAAATTTTAAAGGAGTAAAGTGGCCTAGTTCTTGTGTGGGTTGCTCGATAAGATGCTCCATTAAACTAGAGCCCTAACTACAGAGAATATTTGAGGAGTTCGTTCATGGATCAATTCATGCAGCCGCGCACCTAGCTTGGTTATGCGATGAGCGCTAATGCGCTTGTTATGATTAAGACAAAAATATAATATCTGATGCAACTCTCTTTTCACCACCAGTGTAGAATATATAACAGCAATCTGTAGCCAAGAAGCCATGGAACTTAACTTTAGGGATATGAGCAATATAGTAGGAGCCTGCTTTAATCTGATGATGTTACCTAATGTGATTGGCTGGACTTCAATCTTGATTCTCTTTGTTTTTCACGTACCACAAAATATCCATTTTAATATTTGGATGTGTGGAGAGAGGGACAGACTTTACAAGAGCCATTGTCATATTCCCTGATTATTTAGTATTGCTAAACTCATTGCGTATTTGTGACAAAATGCGCTTTGTTTTAGTATCATTTGAAATATATTCCTTAAAACAATCTTCTTGTTGGTGACTCTATATAGTTAGTTGTATATTTATAGAGATAGAGCCATAGATAAGAGAGATTGCTGCTATGTATTAAACATGGAGTAATTATTGAATTTAGCTTGCAACAGCCACCTAATAAGGCCAAAGAACCATGAACAGGAACCACCATAATAATAACATATCCATGCCTACCAAGGAGTATAGTAATAGTATAGCATACATCTTTAACTACAGAGGCAACATGTTATGCTGATGGACTAGAGAACACTGAAAATTAAGAGCTAGCATCTTAAAGGTCTCAAGTGTCATAGGCCAAGCATGCAGGGAGCAGATGACATGACAGCAATCTTTCTCTTGAGAATGTCCAATGAGCACTCACACCCTCCTTTGCCCTTACATTAATCAAAAGGCGTACTAATTGGAATCTGTTCAAGCTTTATGCCCCAAACCACTAGCATCTACTATGAAGCATCCCACAAGGAGATGTCTCGCCAGGTGGCAGCCTCCTAAAACCCCTCCATTTCACTGATGAATCCAGACTGACATCTGGGAGAAATAGTATTTCTTGCTGTTGATTTCCATTCACTTTTTCTGTGAAAGTTTGAAGGGACTCTCTAGCTAGCATGCACTTGTTGATCACTTGTCAGCCACTGCAGTGAAGGGAAGTTCTTCAAGACTAAGGCAACATATTATAATATGTGATTCAGGTAAAGAATTTGCAACCTGAATCATCCTAGAGACAATGGATTTCTTAATGCTCACCAGACTGCAGAATTCAGATTCATCCATATCTTCAAAACCCTGGGGATACATTTAATTTCTAGAAGTGAACTCCCCTTTATTTCCAGTACATAACTTGAAGAATAAGAAACTATTTTGTGTCCATGTCATGATGTATTTTCGACGAGGAAACATCGTTTTCATCGACGCGGTACTATATATTCTCATTCAGAAAATGTAACTTTCGTTGGTTCTCAAGTTTACCCTAAACTTGCGTGTCGAAAAGGGAAAAAAATGTTTAGATCGTGATAGGGATGACAACTTTCTGAGCAGTGAGCACTAACAAGTGAGGTGTTTTAAATTGCAAATTGTTGGGTACAGATGCTTTGTCCAACAAAAGAGAGGGAAAAGAGGGGTTATTGACATGACAACAAATGAGCATCGTGTTTTAATCGAGCTAGCAAAGCTAGCTATCTTTATAACAAGACATATAGTCGTAAAGCAATACAAGAGGAATTCAGAGCCGTTAGCTGGCTAATGCCGCGACAAAAAGAACCCAGAAAAATTGTTCTAAAAACATCAAAATTACAATACATCTAGCTAGCACTCATCTGTTTCTTATTTTCCTTTCTCCAAGCTCCTTTCTAACTCTCATGCACTGCCTGTTTTCCCATGGACCAAACTCACCAATTAACATTTACGTACTCAACATCTAAAATCTAATTGGTGCCGTATATATGCGTTTATATGTTAGATATGACCTATCTTATCCCAACCACATGGGCGTGTCATGAACTGTCACACATCTCATCTTCAAGAATGCAATATTAAAGGACTGAAATTAAACACATGCATGAGCCAAGTGTAAAGGACTTGTACAACATGGCCGGGTTCATATTGTCACCCTGAACCCGATGGTGCAATATCGGCTTTCTCTTCAGTCTTCGTCAGCTTTATTTTGTCCATCGCTTTTCGGACAGGAGAGAACTTGATCGTAGAACAACCCTCGCCGAGTGAATAGCGAAGTTTATATCCAATGATCATTCATCATAAAGTGCTCGATCTCATACCTTGAACACATCGACAGGCCAACTATGGAAGATCGATCGATCCACGACACCACGAATGGTGGACTAGCTAGCTATAGCCAGCCTGGGCTCGGTCCACAGCTTTTCCTTAAACAAATTTAGATCGATGCCTATATTTCCTCCTACCGATCGGCGCTCACTCGAGAGGAAAAAATATATATTGGCCATAGATTCGAGAGGGGGATGAGGGGGGAGAATTTGTTCTTGCAGCCACCACTATATAAACAGCATCTCCAGCCTGAGCTTTGGTCTTAAGCCAGACAAGGGAGCCTCACATCGAGAGAGCTGCAAGGGCGCCACAGCAGCAACTGGAAGCTAGTCCAAACTAGTGGAAGGTTGTGTGCAACCAACTATCATATCTATCCTGACCATCCATCCATCCATCCATTGTCTGTCATCGTCGCCGTCCATTTGTCCAAATACAAATCGACCAGTCTTATCATCCGTCTACCAAGACCGTCCATGGCAAGAGGCAAGGTGCAGCTCCGGCGCATCGAGAACCCGGTGCACCGGCAGGTGACCTTCTGCAAGCGTAGGGCAGGATTGCTGAAGAAGGCCAGGGAGCTGTCGGTGCTCTGCGATGCCGATATCGGCATCATCGTCTTCTCCGCCCACGGCAAGCTCTATGACCTCGCCACCACCGGGTATGGACGGAACTATGCACCTTCTCTTGCTCTCTCAGATCGGTAGGTTTTGGTTAACTTCTTCTTCAACCTCGAACTCTATCTTGCTCAAGCAGAACCATGGATGGGCTGATCGAGAGGTACAAGAGTGCCAGTGGAGGAGAAGGCAGCATGCAGGCTGATGGCTTTGGTGACCACAGAATGGTTTGTTTCTTCTTCTCCGGCCTCTTGTTTTTCTTTATTCGTCCAAGTTAAGTGAAAAAAGATTAAAAGAATCAGTACACAAGTTGGAAAATAATTAACATCACATGTCAGCGACACATTTATCTTTTGCTATGAATTTTTATTTTGCAAAAATTTAAGACTTTTGCCATGTATGTATGTGACTAGGACCCAAAGCAGGAGGCAATGGTGCTGAAGCAAGAGATCGACCTGCTGCAGAAGGGACTGAGGTACTTTGCTTGATTATACTAATATTTCACTGCATTTTGCTTTTACTGCACATTTACTCAGTCCTGTTTATGGAAAGAATCACACTTGCTTACACATAAGAGATGAAATTATAGTACTGTACATCTTTCATTTCACCAACATAACTTAACCGTTCAAAAGCCTACCCTGAGACTCTGAAATCTCTGTCTACTGTACAAGTTAAAATAAAAACATTCCCAAGCAACATAGACATTCTTGTAGTGCCACAAACTTAAAAAGATTTATCTTTTGCATGCTCTTAAGTTTAGTTGAGCTCCTTTAACCAAACAAAACTGTTGATTCAAAGAAGAAAGCAACTAAGGTGGAAATCAAATTTTACGGGCACTCCGACGAATTCTGCCACTTAATGTCTACAAAATCAAAATCCATGGCAGGTACATTTATGGAAACAGGGCAAATGAGCAGATGAGTGTTGAAGAGCTGAATTCCCTGGAGAGATACTTGGAGATATGGATGTTCAACATCCGCTCCGCAAAGGTAATTCGCAGAAAGTCTATACATTATTGAAAGAAAAAATAGTTGTGGACAACACTAAAACCTCCTTATCCAACAGATGCAGATAATGATTCAAGAAATCCAAGCACTGAAGAGCAAGGCAAGTCAAATAGTATAGTAGTATAAATAGATAAATACCCAAGAATCATTTGACAACCTTCTGAAAGTTTAGTTTGGATTCTTTACTATATGCAGGAAGACATGTTGAAAGCTGCAAACGAAATTCTCCAGGAAAAGGTACCAATTGCCCATTGACACATATAGGAACCATAAACTTGAATTTTGAAGATTGTGCAAATCTTTTACAAATGCCATGGGAGAAATCTGATACCATAATTTTTTTCCTGCTTGCACAGATAGTAGAACAGCATGGATTAGTAGGACATCATGGATTGATCGACGTAGGCATGACGATAGCAGATCAGCAGAATGGGCATTTTAGTACAGACCCACTGATAGAAGAGATCACTAACCCACTGACTATACTGAGTGGCTATTCTACTTGTAGGGGCTCAGAGATGGGCTATTCCTTCTGATGGTAATAAGGCCCTGGGGGACTAGTTGTGTTTAATTATTAGCAGTGTGTAATATGGTCATTAATACTTAATAATGCTTGTCTTATGGTTTGTTGTGTGCTGCTACTCTAATAATTTGCATAGGCCATATTCCCTCAGGAGTGCCCTTAAGGCCTTAGGTATTGTATTGACTTGAGTTATTGTGCTTTTATATTCCCTAAAGAACTCTTGAGGAGCTCTGATATTATTATTTCACATAATTAAGACCTTTGTTTCTTGTTGCTTGTAAATTGTAATATTGAGATGCTACAATCTCTTGCCATCCTTTGTTTGTTCTTGCTTGTAAATTGTAATATTGAGATGCTACAATCTCTTGCTATCCTTGGTTTGTTGCTGCTTGTAAATTGTAATGTTGAGATGCTACAATCTCTTGCTACCCTTTGCTTGTTGCTGCTTGTAAGTTGTAATATTGAGATGCTACAATTTCTTGCTAGCCTTTCAGAGCAAGTTACTTCACATGTGCACAATGTTTGTTTGATGCATGATCTAAGTTTGGTTGATTAAGGTAAATCTAAGGTCACGTGCAAATAGAAGTTGTAGGCAATAGGCATGAGAAACACATGCTGAGAAATCACTAGTATCAGAAATTCTGATGAGCAATGAGCAAAACAGAATGCGCAACGTCTCAATATTCTCTGCCAATCTCAAACCTACGAAGAATAGATCCAATAGCAGCTGAGTTAGGATCGCTACATGCACCTACTTCACATATAATTGTCAATATCATCTACCCATGAAATGCTGATAAAACACAGTTTCATACTATCATGCACAAATTATAGACACGACATCGAAAGAATGGCCAGAAATGTGCATTTAAATCAGGCAAGACCATTCTACTAGAACTTTCCTATCCAACTGAAATCATAATCACTAAATTGCATTAGAAGAGACAGCAGTCTCTTAAGCACACATCATAATTTCAGGCCCCAAGATCAAGGCTCATATGCCTATTGGAAAGCTGACTGGAAATTGTTTCAACGGAAGTATGCAGCCCTGTTATTATCTTTGAGACCAATGAATACTTACAAGCTGCGACATAGTCACTTGAGGATAGATATACTGAAAAGTACTGGCATTTAGTATTTGCACGAGCACTACACGGATATTAGACGGAACTGAGAGCAGGCTCATAGTAGAGAAAATAAAATACATTGTCCAATTGATTGCCACAACCAATACACGCCTTATTGGAAAAAGACTAGGAAGCAAAAACTACAAGTTCCACACTAGGGACATCATTGTCTTGCTAAGCCAGTATGCTCACACAGACATCAGGCAATAAGCATATGCAGAAGTCTTGTTCAGTTCTTCTGGCCTGTTTATAGAAGAACAAGAGCAAGGTTAGAAAAACCAGGAAAATTTTGGTAGAGAAACTGAAAGAAATACTATCATGCAAACAACACCAATCAATGGTGTGTTAACAAGCAGTATCAGGCTACTAGCATCATGTACCTTACCAGTCATAAATTCACTCAGATGGCATTATGATATGTCACTGATAGTGTAACCTTTATACAGAACTAAATGAAAACCTCAACATGCTGTCACTCAACTATGATCACCCTAATGGAGGCAGACTCACAGTCATACTAAATTACTAATGGCCTAAACAGGCTAAACAGAGATATGTTAACTAAAGGAGATATTGCCATGCACTCACTCAACTACTGTCGCACTACAGGAGGCACCATCATAAAATGTTCTAAGAGGGCTAAACAGAAACACGCCAAACCTACACACAACACTCTGCCATGCATCCACTCGACTGCACTCAGTTGCGTGATAACGAGTAACGTCTCATGCTGAAACCGACGCAACCACATCCTATACTATGAGCGTTCCTAATTCCCTGAAATGGCACATCATGAACGCCTCTCGATCACAGCTCTTACATAGGAATCACTGGAATCGCTACCATGATGTTCTTTCTCTAACAAAGGGGGCATGCATATAATGTAAGTGTAACATATAATATATGTTCAACAGTTGCGGGTAAAAGAGAAGAGGAGGCTGGCCAGTGGAGAAACAAGACAAACCTGAGACCTTGTCCTCCCACCAGTAGATGAACCTGAGGTTGGCCCCCTGCTTGTCCATCTTGTAGAGCTGGTACCAGTGCTCCGCCACCTCCGACCCGAGCACGGCTCCGGTGAGCGCCCCGAACCCGGTCGCCAGCACCACACCTACAAACCACATCTCGATCAACAGCAATCAGCAGCAAACAGGTGAAGAATCGAATCGAAGAGATCGAGCAAGAGAGGAGGCAGTCCGTCCGTGCCGGTGCGTACCGTGGGGGCTCTTGGAGTATTTGACGGCGACGCCGCCGAGGTGCGCGGCGCCGACGAGGGCCCCGCCGAGCGCGAACTTCCTGGACTCCCTCAGGGCCTTGAGCTGCAGAGAAATTCGTTGAATTCAGAAGGGAGAACAGGAAGGAACCAGAGAGATAGGGGATCGGGATCGGGGGAGGGAGAGAGGGGAGGACCTGGGGGCCGTAGACGGGGTCGGAGGCGATGAACTCTTCGACGTCGGCGTCGGACCACTTGGGGAGGGGCTGGTCGCGGCCGTGGACCTTCTTGAAGTAGTCGAGGAAGGCGAAGTTGCGCGCCCAGTGCTGCTTCACGCCCTCAAAGTGCTCGCCGATCCCCATCGCCGCCGCCGCCGCTCGCTGCTGTGATTCGATCCGATTCGATTCGACGGCGAGCCTTTCCGGTTTCTGGTGGAAGAGAAGAGATGGATGGAGACTACTAAATGGGCTGGCTTAAAGTCCCAGTTATGGGCCTAAATTTAACAATTGCAAGCAAATGTCCACAGGCCCGTCTCTCGGACAGAGAAATTCAACGGCCCAACATAAGTGGGCTGGCGCGCGTCCTCGAGGCATTAATCCTCCTGACTGCAGCGGTTTTTCTCTCAAAAAAAAAAAAAGACTCACAGCAGCGGCGGCGGCCATGGCGGCCAGGCAATGGCACGTCGCCTCCGTCTGCCGAGCAAATCTCATTCTGTTTCGATCGATCTTGGCCCCGGCATGGCAGCGCATTAAATTCACTGCTCCGCCGGCCGCATCGCACCCAAACTTAATTCCAGGATGCCCGCCGTATTTACCACCACCCTTGTGCTCAGTCCTGCCTGCCACTGAATCCAATTGCCAGAGCAGAGCAGAGCAGGGGTCACTGGCCTGAGACCAGAGAGTGCTGCGTGGCGGCGCCTATGATGTCTGCCGGCTACCTATGGCGGCCGCCGCCTCTGCTGCTGCTGCTTCTACTTATGGTGATGGCGGCGGCGGCGGAGAAGAAGGAGCCGTTGGTGCCGGCGCTGTTCGTGTTCGGTGACTCGCTGGTGGACAACGGCAACAACAACGGGCTGCCGTCGCTGGCCAAGGCCAACTACCTCCCCTACGGCGTCGACTTCGGCCCCGCCGGCGGCGAGGGATCCCCCACCGGCCGCTTCTGCAACGGCTACACCATCGTCGACTACCTCGGTATGTACTACTGTACCCGGCCACCTCAATTCTGAAGCTTCTGACACCCTGAGTCTGAATGCACGAATTTGTTTTGTTTTTCCAGCTGAGTTGCTGGGGCTTCCCCTGGTCCCGCCATACTCCCAGCTGCTCTCCTCCGGCTCCGTCCCCACCAACGGCGCCAACTATGCCTCCGCCGCCGCCGGCATCCTCGACGACAGCGGCGCCAACTTCGTATAAACCTCGATCTCCATCCATTGATCAATGGACCCATTTCACTCCATGTATGTATGCTTGCATTGCAGGCCGGGCGGATCCCGTTCGACGAGCAGATCAGCAACTTCGAGCGGACCGTCGCCGCCATGGGCGCCGCCGGCAGCAGCACGAACCTGGTGGTGGGCCGTTCGATGGTGTTCGTGGGGATGGGGAGCAACGACTACCTCAACAACTACCTCATGCCCAACTACGACACCCGCCGCCACCACACCCCGGCCCAGTTCGCCGACCTCCTCCTCTCCCGCTACGCCGCCCAGCTCACCGTACGCAGACATAAAAAACCTTGAAACGCCATCGTCACCGGCGGCAACCGAACCAACTAATTAAGCTCGTTTCCTTTCCTGATTGAATGAATGCACGCAGAGGCTGTACAGGGCCGGGGCGAGGCGGTTCGTGGTGGCGGGGCTGGGCTCGCTGGGCTGCATCCCGACGATCCTGGCCCGGACCACGGAGGGCCGGTGCGACGAGCCGGTGGACCGCGACCTGGTGGCGCCGTTCAACGCCGGAGTCAAAGCCATGCTCGACCGCCTCAACGACGACGACGACGACGGAGAGCTTCCCGGAGCCAGGTTCGCGTTCCTGGACAACTACCGGATCGTCAGGCTCATGCTCGCCGACCCGGCGGCGTACGGGTTCAGCGTGGTGGACCGGGGATGCTGCGGCGTCGGGCTCAACGCCGGGCAGATGACATGCTTGCCCTTCATGGAGCCCTGCGCTGACCGTGGAAGGTACCTCTTCTGGGACGCCTACCACCCGACGGCGGCTGTTAATGAAGTCATTGCTCGCGCGGCGTTTGATGGCGGCGATGATGTCGTCTTCCCTGTCAACGTCCGCCGCCTCGCCCAGCTCTGATCGATCTCCATCCGATTAGAGATCAAGAGCATCAAGACCACCCCACGCATGCATTAGTACCATAATAACATTGGGATATATCGTAATTTATTTTGAGGGAACTACGACGGGCCAAAGCCAACACGAACCATTAATGTACCGTATGCCGTCCACGGAAGGAAAAGTTGCTCTTAGCATCAACTTTCAAATCCATTGTCAAGCCTCGCCTTCCTCGATGCTGTCATCGACCTATGTCACTATGTCTTGTTGCCAGCGTGTCAACTGAGTGCGCATTCGGTTTTGAGTATTGTCTTTTACCAATCTCAAAGCATCAATTTTTCAACAACATTGTCAGGCCATCGCCTTCCTCGGCGCTCCATGTCACACTGTGTTGTTACCACTTGTGTCAGGGTGTGCATTTGATTTTCGTTGTTGACTTTTACCAATCTCAAAGCATTGTGTGCAGGTGCGTACCATCCTAGGCTAAGGAAATGCGCATTGCAACTATAGACCGCAGGCCACGCGATGTGCTTTTTTTTCTCCCGAAACTGTGTCATATATATGCCACCTCGTCCCCTTGACCCCTTCTCTTCTTCTCGCCTCGGCCTTCGGGGCATTGTCAATACCTCCAGCTCTGCATCACCTCTCCGCCTGCCACCGGCCATCTCAGCAGTATGCATGTGACTGTCATTGTCTTCGTCTCGCGTAAACCCTCATCTTCTCCCTCGGCTCAGCATCTATCGACGTTGCGTCCAGCCCACCATCATGGATCAATACAAGAAAAAACAATGCAAAGCCAGGTCAGAATATTAATTTTTGGGAGTGTTTATTTCCCAATCGCTTAAGAAATAGTTATTTCTCAGTCAACAATCATAGCCATCCAATGAAGATTTTCTTATCCATTGGACCTACATAATCTTACATGAATCTCAATGAATGAATCAAAAAGTTGTTATCATCGACTTAGGAAATAGTTACTATTTCTTAGTCGCCTAAGAAATAGCAAAACCGTTAATTTTTTGCCATGAACTAATATTCCGCTGGCAGTGGCAGATATGGATCGATTAATTAAATGCAGAAAAGTCAAACTCCGATCGAGTGACCAAATTATATCCATTATACCCACTACTTAATTAACTAGCACTAGACAGTCAACGCAATGGCATATTACCATGCGTGCATGCATGTCTGAAAACAATTCCACACACGTAAGCTAGCCACTGATCCGATCTCGATTTCATGCTTGGCGCACAAGCGCACACATAGCAACACATGCATGCACTACTCGGATCATGTATCATCGATCCATGGCTAGCTAATGCTAGCTAGTGGGTCTAGCTAGATAGTGATTAAACCACTAAATGCAGAACTTGTGGACCGGATTAACGTTTGCTTCCAAATCCAAAACCCCTACTTGTTTGTCTTGCATATACAGTGGACATATATTGCTGGGTGACGAACGCGCATGCAGCTAGAGCAACTGGTGTTCGCTCGCTCCGGCGACGTACGCCATTAATTGGCCGGACGGCCGGCTAGAAGAAGAAGAGGAAGGCCACGTGGCCAGCGGTTGTTTGTCGAGATCGAGTTTTGGCGCGTGTACATGGCCCACGTACTCCCCTCTCTCTGCAGCCGCCGCCGGGAAATTAATGGATGATAGACTTTCATCATTCATGTGTATATGCATGAACCTATCATCTTTTCATGTATTATTTCATTGTTCAATAAATGTGTGTGGTTCGTTCATCGTGTTGAATTGCTTAGCCCGGCCTTTCTATCAGGTCCATTTTCTGGTTGCGTTGCCTGGAGCTTGACACGTCGATCGATTCCAGGTCTAAAGCTTAGTTGGATTGACATGATAGAAGAAATTAAAACCGCCTAGCTAGATATATCACCCACGCGTTTCTCTAGTAACGTGGGTTTGTGAGTGAAAACTGGTTAGGCGTAACGCGAAATTCAACATGAGTCAAGTTTATTTTATTAAGAGCATCTCCAACAGCATATCCATATTCGAAAAGAATACAAAACACTGTCAATATGTGTATTTTGGTCAAAAAACAGCTCCAGCAACATACCCATATTTGTTGGATACCTGAAAACATTGGGTAGCTACCCAAATCCACTAGCGGGAACCAACTGCCATGATTTTTCACGCTTCTCTCTCCTGTCCCTTCTGCTCCCGTCGCCCGCCGACGGAATCCCTCCTCCTCCGACAAGCTGTAGGTCGCCGGCCACCTCCCCACTGCGCCTGGACCGCCGCCGCCACCTCCCGACCACCCGCGCGCTCCCCAAACCCCGTCGGCGGCCGCCGAGCTCGAGCAAGACGCCGGCCGCGGCCGTGCCGTGCGGCGTCGCCGGCCCCGTCGCGGCCTCTTTCCGCCGTCCCGAGGCCTCCCGCACTGCCTCTTGTTCCTCCCCGCCCCTCCGTGCTCCCCTCCCCTCCCCGCGTCGGGCCCTGCAGCGGCGGCTAGGGCTCGCACCCCAGGCGGCCGGCGCCCCGCGCGCCCGTCCTCACCTGCCGCGCCTCCGGCCACTTCACCTCGCTGCCACGCACCTCCCCGCCGCCATCTTCCTCCCTGCACGCCCCCCAGGACGCCCCTCGGTCAGCCCGGCGAGGTGCGGCGGCTCCGGCCCGAGCTCTGCCCGTGGCGTCACTGCTTCCTCGCTGCGACGCGCCGCCACGGCCTCCTCCTCGCCACGATGCACCGCCACTGCCTCCTCCACCTAGCTCCTCCTCGCCGTTGCTCCACGATTGGGTGTCAATTTTGTGCTTGATGTGGGATCCATTTGGGACTGATTTGGGGAAGAAGAAGCTTGGCTCAATGACAGGTGGGACCGTTATGAATTGGTGGATTTGGGTATCTAGTTTTGGGTTTGCCGGAAAAGTTGGAGGAAATTTGAATACCCATATTTTCTCTCTCCTCTGTTCATAATGATTTTGGATATCTAAAATATGGGTATGCTGTTGGAGATGTTCTAACAAGTTGTCTATACATAAGTACAGAATGTGTGTCAACAACAACGTGCATCGTGGCGCCTTTTTGACTTAGGCAGACCATCATGTATTGTTCTTGGTAAATTAATTAAGATTGTAACCTCTCACACACTCTCTCTATCTCAGTTGAGCTGCTTCTTAGTGGCATGTTTTTGGATTCATCCATGCACTACACTACCAAATTATCGACATTAAACTACAGTAGGCAGGCCACACCCAAATTCCTTGGACCAGTCGAAGATGGTGCCTATGCATGCTTGCTTAGCTGGGAGCTTCGGCTATAAATACTGGCCCTTGTTGCATTGCACCACACAGCTAGCAAGTGCATGCTCAGTGCTCACTCACTCACTTCTCTTCTTCTTCTTCTACCTGTCATTAGCGAGCAGACGATCCATGGGCGCCGTCAAGGACCTTGTGAGGCTCTTGATCCTCGTGGAGGTGGCCATCGCCGTGGCAGGGCCGGCCACCACCGTGGCGGCGCTGAGCGTAGACTACTACGCCATGGGGTGCCCGTTCGCGGAGTACATGGTCCGGGACGTGGTGAACAAGGCCGTCATGGCTGACCCTACCCTCGCCGCCGGCCTCCTCCGCCTCCACTTCCATGACTGCTTCGTCCAGGTATGCATATATATGCATGCATGTTTTTTCCCTCGAAATTCAAAAAGGTCAGGATATCCTGTTTTTCTTATGGCTTCAATATAACATATAATCCATGGAATCGGTCGATTTCAGGGATGCGACGCGTCGGTGCTGCTGGACTCGACGCCGAAGAACACGGCGGAGAAGGACGCGCCGGCCAACAAGAGCCTGCGCGGGTTCGAGGTCATCGACAAGATCAAGCAGATCCTCGAGTCCCAATGCCCCGGCGTCGTCTCCTGCGCCGACATCCTCGCATTGGCGGCCCGTGACGCCGTGCTCGCCGCGGGTGGGCCATACTACATGGTGCCCGTGGGCCGGCGCGACGGTTCCCGCTCCGTCTTCACCGACACCTTCACGGCGCTCCCTTCCCCGTTCCTCAACGCCTCCGCCCTGACCGCCCTCTTCGCCACCCACGGCTTCGACGTCCAGGACATGGTGGCGCTCTCCGGCGGGCACACGCTCGGGGTGGCCCACTGCGCGTCGTTCAAGAACCGGATCGCCGCCGAGACGTCCACGCTGGAGAGCGGCCTGGCGGCGTCGCTGGCCGGCACCTGCGCCAAGGGGGACTCGGCGACGGCGGCGTTCGACCGGACCAGCACCGCCTTCGACGGGGTCTACTTCAAGGAGCTGCAGCAGAGGAGGGGCCTCCTGACCTCCGACCAGACGCTGTTCGAGTCGCCGGAGACGCAGATGCTCGTCAATACGTTCGCCATGAACCAGGCCTACTTCTTCTACGCGTTCCAGCAAGGGATGTACAAGATGGGGCAGATTGATCTCAAGGAGGGGACTCAGGGCGAGGTCAGGAAATCATGCAGGGTCGTCAACTCATACTAGCTAGCTAGCTGCTTATAAGCAGATCATAAGTCTTGTCGGAAATGCTCAGTGCATGTTTGTCTACTAGTCTGCTGTCATACGTGTGTGTAAGTTCTTCATGTAACACCATAATATATAGGTGTGTGGTGTTGGGAAACTAGATACAGTAATAAAAATGTGTGTGCAGGGCTTGTAAAACATGGCGCTAGTAACATGTAAAGTGATGGAATAAGTTGGTACTGGTACACACAATGATGCTTTGTTAATTAGTGTAAGTGGCAATAAGCATTTTTCTCCTGATCTGATGATCTCAACTCAGCCATCACTAATCATATTTGCCGTTATGCATGGTTTTTTTTTCTAGAGGAGAAGCGCGGTAGCAAAGCCTTCCAAATTGTGGGCTGTATAGGCCGCAGCCCGATTTGATATTTGCACGGGAGCAGGCCTACTTACGATAAATACCACCATACCAAGGCCCAAAGTACTTACCTTGTGTGTGTTTTTTCCTTTAGAGAGGGAGCGAAACAGTAACATGACAATATAAGCATAACCATCACCACCCAAATTCCTTCTATTTTTTCTCCTTTTCCTCGAATCTCAGCAACGACAATAACTACATCATAGCATACGATCGATCAATTAAGTAATCATGCATGCGCCACATTGTGCCTGCCGATCGATCCATGAAATGGACTTGCACTGATTTCTCCCAACGGCAAAGCTGTACGCTCCCCCGTGCACTGAAACTAATTTACATCTAATGCCGTCCATCAAAGGTCGCAGAACCTGATTCCATAATCCCCTTTCTTTTTTCTTCAGTCACGTGTGTAGAATCGAGAGAGAAATGTGATGCAATAAATAATATATTTGTTCCTTCTAAGACCCTGTTCAGTTGCACCAAACACTGCAGGGACTGAGAGAGATTTTAGGAAAATTGAACTAAAATTCCATGTTGATCCCCACGGATGGGTAGAACCGAACCAAGCCTAAAAGGATAATTGATAATCCCTCCGTTTCTAATTAATTGACGCAGGCTTTTTTGAAAAAAACCCCTGTAAATTTCCGAAATAAACCTGCAGTTCACGTTATATTTGAATTCTTGTGAAAACCCCCCTTAAATTTTCAAAATTAACGTGCAGTCCACGTTTAATTGAAGATGTGGACTGTAGGTTTATTTCAGAAATTTACAGAGGTCTTTGCAAAAAGACCAGCGTCAATTAATTAGGGAGAGAGGGAGCATGTGTTATTTCCATGTACCGATGGATTGTTTAGATAGCAATCAGCAGTGCGTATATCATGGCTAGGCTAATTAATATTGAATTGGTTGGGGAGGCTCGATCATTCATCTGATCTGAAGTTAGTAATGGTAACCCGCCCAACAGCAAAGGAGATATGTTGTTTCGATCAGTTTGGTGCAAACCACACCAAACCCTTTGAACCTTGAAACATCGACCAGAGAAACAAAGATTACAATGGCTAAAATTTGAATATATGAAGATCAATCAAGCCGTTAATTCAAAAATAGCATTATAAAACTACACAAGAATACACAGCAATTTTTGGATCGAGAAAAATAGAAAGTAAAATAACATGTTTTAAGTATAAGTTCATCATGAATTTCTTAAACACGTTAATTAATTATGAAATTAGACAAACCTGATGGTGACTGGCAAGCGGACGAAGCTTAAGTTAAATATTTTTTGTCGGCGATATATAGGAAAAGAAAGAAATAATTGAGCTCCTTACCAAGTATAGGAATATGTCAAATAAAGAGAAATAAGCAAGTTCTCATTAAGCAAATAAACAGTCAAACCAGTAGACTCTGGACCCAAAAAAAGTGTAGAATAGGCACATTGAATTAGAATAAAACAAAAATAAGCCACGCATTTCAAGCCTGATGCCAACTGCCAATCAGAATCAATACAACCTTGTGCATCAAAAAAATAAAACTCTAGATAAGAAAATTCTCTCTTTGTTCCTAAAATCTTCTTGTTATTTTAGTTCAAATTTGTACTAAAACAAAGAAACTTAGAAACTGAAGACAAAAGAGAAAATTTCATTCGGAACACACCATCCATATGATTTCAAAGTCCGATCGATCTTGGATAAATTTCCGGCCAAGGATCGACACAGAGAACCTCAATTGTTCTTACACACCAAAGAGACAAGCAACTAAACAACCACCATCAATCATATGCCTCTGCTTTTATTAAGCGCCCACGAGGTATCTCAGGTCTCAGCACACACACACAAACTAAAACTTTTAATAACAAAACGCATTGATAAAGTTTAAACTCCCTAAAAACGCAGCTAATTGCATTCCTCTCCTAAATTGAAGTTCCCCTCAATGGCGCGACGCGACGAAGACCGGCTCCAGTCAGCTTCTAGTTGCTGCCCTTGCTGATGAGCTCCAGGGCGGCGGCGGTGGTGGGCAGCGCCGGGATGGCTCCCTTCTGGGTGGTGCAGATGGCTCCGCAGGCGTTCGAGAACTGCAGCACCTCCCTCAGCTTCGCCTCATTCTGAAACATCAACCAAAAAAGATCAACATTTTAAGTAACACAAGATCAAACTTAACAACAACGGTGATCGATCACCGGAGAAGAGAAGGAATCGATGAGCCTTACGTGGAAGATGGAGTCATCCTTGGCGACATTGAGCAGGAGAGACCCAACAAAGGCATCACCAGCACCAGTAGTATCAACAGTCTTAACAGAGTAGCCAGGAACAGAGCCCTTAAAATCCTTGGTAAAATACCTGCAGCCCTTCTCCCCATCGGTAACAATGAGCAGCTTGAGGCCCTCAAACCACAGCGACAACACATTCTTCTCATCATTGGCATCGCCCTGGGTCAAGAAGGCCACCTCGTCATCACTCACCTTGATGAAGTCGGCCTCCTTCCAGATGCTCTTGATCCCCTCACGGGCGGCCTCGGGGGACGGCCAGAGCGGGAGGCGGACGTTGGGGTCGTAGGAGCAGAGGATGCCGGCGGCCTTGGCGGCGCGCATGGCGGCCACGTGCGCCGAGCGGCAGGGCTCCGTGATGAGCGAGATGGAGCCGTAGTGGAAGATGCGCGCGCGGCGGATCAGGTCCAGGTTGAGCTCGTCGGCGGTCAGCAGCATGTCGGCGGAAGGGTTGCGGTAGAACATGAACTCCCGCTCGCCGTTGGACTTGAGGGTGACGAAGGCGAGAGCCGTGCGCGCGTGCTGGTCGTAGAGGCAGCCCTCCGAGTTGACCCCGTTCTGCTTCAGGATGTCCACCAGCATGTGCCCGAACTCGTCGTCGCCGAACTGCGATGCATACCAGGGGGGAATAAAAATTCAGTCTTTTGGTTACAAAGAAACAATTACCAAATGGATGATGATATGTGGTGGTAAAGTAAATTATTGATGATCGATGATGATGCATTGCTGGTTGATTAACTTAGTTGTACTCCGAGGAGAGAAAAAATATCGATCTTTTTTTAAGTAGTGCAGAAGAAAGTTTCATTCTTGGTGTCAGGAAGAATCAGCAGTGTTAGATTTGGTGGTGATGGATCCAGAAGCTAATAAATCTCAAATGACGGCAGCTGCAGGTAATATTAAACTAATGATAGCCGTGGGATCCGAGTCAGCTGGGACCCACAGAAGAAAGCTGTGGGCGGGTGCAAGTATCTACATGTGATCCGAAAGGCCAACACACGATGATGTCTAGTACAGCTCCCTGACACCGACAGAGCCAGACCGTCAGACTATTATTTTAAAAAAATCAATGTTTAACTCCAGAATTATCGATCGGCACGGGCTAAGACCAATATAATAAGAGATAAAATAACAGCTATTGCAAGGGGAAAGAAACCAAAATTAGGCGATACAACCAAGTACTAGGGGTCAATTTCTTTTTTTTCTTCAGAAATAAAGGGGTGAATTAAACAAAGCGCTCGTTTGTCTGGCGCCACCCACTCTCACTACCCGCTACCGGCTGGCAATGATTATTACTCCTAGTCACCTTTTGCGACTCTGCTGAAGCAAGCAAGCTCTGCATCCGCGGCGAGATTTCCCTACCCAGAAATAGAACACATCCTAGACAGATTTTCATTTTCCGATATTCCTGTAGGTGCATTACATTTTGCATATAAATATAAAACCAGGAGGCCCCACATGTCATCGTGAAGTACAGTCTAGCATCTCTACTTAAAAAAAGAAAAGAAAATCATGGCATATGCATTCAGAAAAAGAAAAAACTAATGGCACCCATGTAAATTACATTTCCGGAAAGAGTCGAGTGATCGACACGATACCGATCGATAAGCTACAACGGTATAACAAGGTCAACGCCGGATCTCCGCCGTACGCCGACGATCGGACGGCCGAGAGAGCACCGTCCTCCCGTCCGTCCATGATGAGATCCGGCCACGAGCGCGCCAGATCCGAGCCTACCTACCGACGCCGCCGGCTCTAACGACGGCATCCATCGGCAAAGACAAACCAAACCAGATCTACCAAGAGCAAACAACCGAAGAAGAAGAACAGGTACTAGTTTGAATGATCCATGTTGCTACCTTGCCGACGAAGGCGGAGGAGCCGCCGAGCTTGGAGACGGCGCAGGCGACGTTGGCGGGGGCGCCGCCGGGTGCCTTGACGAAGCCGCCCGACTCCGCCAGCGACACGCCGGCCACGTCGGGGACGAAATCGATCAGCATCTCCCCGAACGACACCACCAGACCCCCCGCCGGAGCGACCGCCGCCGCCGCCGCAGGAGCGTCACCAAGAGGCGCCATGGAATCGATTCGAATCGAGCTAACCACGAACGAAACGAAGGAAGAATCGAATCGAATCGAGCACGAGAGGATTGGAAGAAAGTTGGATGCGGAGGAGAAGAGGGGGGGCGGGCTTTATAAAGGCCGCCCGTGGCGGTTTATGCCTTGCTCCAGGGGGTAATTATCTTCTAATCTAATCCGGTTATTATTATTCCTAATAATCTTATCCTACTCCAGTAATCCTCCTCCTTTTACGGTTCGGGTTTGGATAATACTCCAGTCGGCCTTTGCTTCTAATCAGCCACCGACATGTGGGCCATGGGACATCCGAGCCCACCTGTCAGTGAGCCGATTCGAGCAACAGGATTGTACTTTAGTCCTGAAAATTTCGGTTTGTCTTTGGATGACGCCCGGTAAATCCTGGGGTTGGATTGGATCAGGTTGGTGGTCAGAGGTTAGAGGGCCCACATGTCGGTGGGGGGCGTGCTTGTCGGGCAGTTTTACTTTTTAACCGGGTCGTGCGCGCGTGATCTGTCTCTCTCTACGTATCCAAATCCATCCGCTAAGATAGATAGATAGCTACAGTTAACGGTAATTGCAATTTGGCTCTTATCTGTCCAACACGTACTGCGATTTATCCTACCCTATATCTCGAATTCTACCGTTTTGTAGTCCGGATTATATGCATGATTCTCTGTAATTCGGTTTGACCCGGCGTGTGATGAAGACATGACTAAAGTTGGTTAACGGATCGACCGATGCTGAGTAGCTCCTTCAGTTTTGGAGCCACCTGAAACGTATTAATTTGGATTCCAGCTATGTTTTTGTTTTTCTCACTGTATGTATACGTAAGTGCGTGCTTAGCTGGTCTCAGAAGAAACTTGTAGTTATACACGACGAATGTGACGTGCCTGGCTATATATACGGACGGCTTGGGAGGCAGCAACGATTGTACACGCGTACGTACGTAACTCCAGGCGTACGTGATTTTTTGGCCGTCCACCGCCCGGGTCAAAGCTGCAATTCGGCGGCTTTAAATGTTGTTGACTTTATTTGGAACTGTATATACGCTCACTGCTCTACTTGGTAAGGACTCACAAAACTAGTGGGGAAGGGACGGTACATGGGTACTCCCTTCTGAATATATAGGGCCAAACAAGGAATTTTGTGTCAATTTTTTTTTTGAGAAACAATTTTCTTTTTGTCAATTTTTGACTGACTATTTAACAAGCAGTATAAGATTGTTGGATGCTACTGGTATAACTTGTATATTTGACGGGAAAGAGTATGCTACTCATGCTTGTGCATGCATGTAACACATGCATGGAGAGATCTGGGATGTAGTGGAGGGGGTTGGGGTGTGGGGATTGTGTCTTTTTGTTTGATTTTGCAAGCAAAGTGCCACGGTACTTTAATTAACTATAGTTTGATCGATGTTGTGGGGTTTCAAAGCTTTGGTGGTTTGCACCAAACTGATCGAAATCATAAGTAGTACAGTATCTCTTTTTCTGTTTTTTTTTCATGCACATGGTGCAATTATTAACTTGAAATCAGATCAGATCAGATGAATGATAGAGCCTCCCCAACTAATTCTACATTAACCTAGCCTCGAATTATATACGCACGGCTGGTGCATGGTTATCTAAACAATATTGGAGATGCCTTTTGAAGGAACTAATATAATATGGTGTCACAAATTTTCTTGACATTCTCCACACGGAACAGCAGAAGAAGAACAAAGTATTCTTGAATCAGGTTCTCTAAATTCTAATCTTCGATGGACGGATCTATGCAAATTAGTGCACGGGGAACACCTTTCCCTTGGAAAAATCGGTGCAGGTCGGTTTCACATCGATCGGCAGGCACAATGTGGCTCGTGCATGATTAGTTGATGACTATGTATTGCATCGATCCAATAATCTGGATGCTTAGATTCGCTGGAAAAGGAAAGGATTTAGGTTGTCATGGTTATTGCTTATGCAGTTTTCGCGTGTATGTCATGTCACCCCCGTTTACTTGGAAACCTGCGAACAATAGAGAAGAAAAGCGTTCCTTGATTGTTTTAGCGGAATTCACTACGAAAATCGTTCGATTTTTGTTCTATCTTTCTCCTTTTTTTTCCTGGAGTGGAAGCAAATATTTCTTTTGTTGGGGGCAGGAAAGTACTATGGGCCTAGCGAGGCCCAGCCTAATTGTATCACAGCTCGGCTGGCCTCCTCCCGCGCAAGAGCTGCTGCGGCCTCCACAGCCCACATCTGGAAAGCTGCTCATGAGATTGTCAATTTGTCATATAACGAACTCATCTTGCAAATGAGATTTCTGGCTTCTCTCAAAAGAAAAGGAAAAACAATATTAACGACTCCGTATATTCATGGTCATGGGAAACACGGGGAAGTTCGTCCCACAAGTACAACTGTCCTAGCATAGAGCAGAACATGAAGATTGGTAGAACTAACCTGCCTACGAAACGTCACTTCTTAAGCAGCAGATTTCTGAACTCATCATTTGATTTCAACTCTTCTGGAGCAACATCGGGTTTCTCATCGTCCTTCTTGTTCCATCCGCGTGGTTTCATCACAGCTCGTGGGGCGAACAGCATGTTCTTTGCTTTGGTTTTCGTGTCACCTTTGGGCATTTCCTTGTCTGAACTACCAGCAGCAACTGGCGGTTTTTCACCGTGTTCACCTTCAGAAGGCAACTTATCTGGAGAAAAGAATTCAGAAAATTCGCATTGATCAGAATCTGAAGCATAGTTACGAAAATAAAGGTGAATACAAAGGTCATTTCATTCTTATGCTCAGACAAGACAATCTCTTGTGAGTAAACAGGCATAGTTTGACGTCATATTTCCTCGAGGAAAAAGGGGAAATAGAATCGACAAAGGAATAATGATGTAAGATTATTAAATTAACCACCTACACATCGGTGTAAACATGCACAAGAGAATCCTAATACAGAAATTGTGAGGCGTACAGGTGTTTAAGTACATGCTCAATGCCAACAGGTATCAGAAGTTCAGAACTCTTTTAACTGTAAGAACTTGGTGTTCAGCCAAAAAATAACTGAGTGTTGCATTTACATGTGAGTTGACCACGTTTTTAAGTGTGACAGACATATAGGTAACTTGGTGTTCAGCCAAAAAATAACCGAGCATTGCATTTACATCTGAGTTGACCACGTTTGTAAGTGTGACAGACATATAGGTATTTACTGAACTGCAAGTACTGGCTTTGCTATCAAAATCAAAGTCACCACTATTTGTCTTGCTACGATTATGTTCAATGTCTGACAGTATCTCGTTAGCCCCCCTTGACTAAGGATTGAAAAATTGATGGTGGAATGACGTCTGCCAGTTCTGAAGTTCCTATTCCTTGTAGTATATGCATAGTCGTTATACGCTTTAGGTTTATATGAATGAAAACACAACGATTCTATATTAACCATAGAACAAAAGTGTGGTAACAGCCACAGAACATACCCTGGCCTTTGGAGGAAGTGCCTGCTTCACGGTTCTTCTTACTCTTGCTTGGATCTGAGTGGGCAATACTTACTTTCTTACTGAGCAACTTCTGCTTGTTCTTTTTAATGGCTGCCTCAAGATGCTCTTTGTCTAAAAAGTCTACATACGCCAAACCCTGCAAAAACATCCATGGAAAAACAAATCAACATAAGAGATTAAATGTCCTGAGAATGCTCTCCATAAACTTTAAGACCAAGAATTTACTCCATTTAAAAAATTACAAGAGATGAGCATAATGTGAAAAGCAGTGGGATAACAGAACCCAGCTTTTTATGCCAAGTACGACTGCACGAGAACCATTTGAGGGAAACATGCCTTAATAACAGATATCAGAATGGCGAAATATACAAACTTCCTATAGTCAGCTGAACATAGTGGGTTAACTGAAGACAACCTGGAAGGGCGATTGGACGATACAATACACCAATTTGATGAGTTTATTTGACACAAAAGAGCTTGAGAACAGTAACTTTCTGGAAAACATATGCACCTATTTAGCCAACTCGCATGTACCAAGGAACTACTGGAACATCTGGTCTGTTTCCAAGGGAGATATAGTTTAAATATGTACCGCCCAGAATACATGTGCATCTCCAACATAATATGTAAGAGTCTACCTCAGCCTCAGGGATAGAAACTACCAACATTTAGTAAATATGTCAGGAAGCCAGGAAAATCTACTTGTGCGTTGTTTCAGAGTGAAGAAATGCTTTGGAGCAAAGATTTTTGAAAGAAAAATGAAAGTCAAATGGGGAGAAGCTCCTTGGCATATTTAAAGAATAAGGTGAGGATTCAGACCCAGGTGGGCTAGCCCACTATCTATGGTGCCAGCTTGTTGCCCTGGGAGATGCCTCACTTTTGTGCAGAAATTGATCAATGAGTAGTAATGATTATTACATCAAGGGATGCTACAGGCAAAATAACTCAGGAAGCTGAGCATGTACCCTTGATTTTTTGGTGAATCTGTCCCTCAGTAACCGTATGTCTGCCACGCCACCAATGTCAGAAAAGAAACGGCGGATATGCATCTCAGTTGCCTATTGAGAAAGTAAGAAGTTAGTTAATTTATTGAAATTCAGAAGCTAAGTGTACATGAGTAAAAAAAAAGTGGCGTACTGTCAAGTCTATATTTGACATATAAGCAGTGCATTTGTCACTGTAGAGGTAAGGCTTCGGTTGATTTGAACTTTTATTTCCTCCTTGGCTGCTCTCCATTGATGCCTCAGCCTTCTCCCTGCTGGCTTTTCCAGCTTCTTGAACACTATTGTTTGTGCTTGGTTCCTTTAATCCATGGTCATCGGATGACACAGTGTTTTTAGGTGGATTATCTTTCCTTTTCTTAGCAGGAGGCTGCACTTTGCTGGTCATTTTACTTGGCTTTCTTTTCTGTGAGGAATCATTTGCATAAGAAGTTTCTTTGGGGACAGAATAAGGATCAGATTTAGCATCCTGCTGAGCCTTGAACATCATAAGCTCCTTTAAACGAGGGGTGACCTGGTCAAATAGCAATATAACTTTAGCAAGTATAGTTTACACAATAACCTAATGTACACCAAATTAAGTCACAGAGTTAAATTATAAAACACGTTTACATGTGGATATGGTAACCCCTTTCAAAATTAAATATTCAATGCCATGGATTTAGCGTATCTTGATGTACAGGGGATTAGCCTGTATGATATCAAAATTTGAAGCATGTAATCAAACTTTATGCAAATGGGACTAGGAACATTCAGAAACTTGTGGCATTATCATACTATGGAGAATAATCAAGCAGAATAATATACCTTATGAGTTGCGACAGAGTGCATTGAAACAAGTGTTTCATGCAATTATCACCAACCCAAGGAGCATTCGCTAACATCATAGTGTTGGATGTTCAAGAAAAAATATTGTAGTGTTGGAGGGATATGAAAGGTGCATCAAATCAATTGAACATTTACTCACCAGACACATCCAGTTTAATGGAACAAAAAAAAATGCTGCACTTGTCAAATGTTAAAACCACCATTATCCGTTTATCCTCCCACTGCCCCCAAATGCTAAAATTTGCAAACAAAACCAGATTCTTGACCAATAATAGATTGGCACGCAGAGCCCAACCTGATAACTCCACATTTGAAAGAAAAGCGTTAACCGGTTAAGGAAACTAGCATGACATATCCCCAGTCCCCACCACTATAACTGACCTGGCTTGAATCTAATCGAAGGAAATTGATAAGACTAAAAAGAAACAGAACATGTAAAACAAATGAGAATATATCCAAAAAGTTGAGCAGCGTACCTTTTTTACAGCAAGGTCATAATCATCTAAGGTGCCATACTCCCTTTCAAATCTAATCCACGAATAACATATGACCTAGTAAGTTGCAATCATCATTATTCATGCCTTTGTTAAGATTCGAGAAAAACATAAATGATGATGCAAAATAGAATTAACTATGGCCATTAAGGTATGCAATTCATTTGCAGTAAATACAAGTCAGGATTCCTATTGGCAATACAAATTTCACTAAATATAAAGAAAATTTAAAGGTGATATATTCAAATATTCAACTACTATTCAGTGAGCATGAGATTCAACAAGCAAAGGAAAACCATCAATTCAAGCACCATGCCATGGTGCTCATATTTGCTGCACAGTTTAAGTCCACCAGAATGGCTCCATTCGTAAGCTGGAAAAGAACCTTAACAACAACACAAGAGTTCTCATGTCATACCATGTCTCGATAGCTACTATACTTCCTAAATTTGACACAAATACTAGTCTTCCATGTTCTCTTTACAATATGACTGCTGCTGTTGCACTAATTAGGGTATGTTTGGTTCATGAATAGCCTTGCCACGACTAACCTTAGGTGACTGGCTGCCATGAAAAGTGTGGTGGACAAAATGGCCTCCACAAAGTCTGGCAAGAAAATGACCCCATGACATGTGGACCATATGGCTAAGAACGTGTGGCATGAACCAAACACATACCTAAGATGTGGCATGACTACTGTTAGGTGTGGCGACCTTAGCCTATGAACCAAACAAGCCCTTAGTTTATCTACTTGAAAATAGACCAAATTAAATAGGTGGGCTATTCATTCAGCTCTAATACTTATTTTTCCCGTTACTACAAATAGGCATGATATGCTTTTGGATAAATAACATATTCTTTCATAACATTCCATCATTGTAGAGCCCCACAGATCAAGCAGTGCAGTGCACATGAAATTTCACTGGCAGATAGGTTTACAGAACAAACAAGCAGTAAAGAAAAAGCTTACCTCTGATCCAGACCCTGCAAATTTTTTGCTGTAGCAACGCTTGTAAAGTGATCTTGCCTCTTGAGTATGTCCCATTTCTATCTCCATCGAAATATAGTGCTGCCAGACTTCCAAACATGACCCACTGGAGGAATAATAGATTCAACAGTGCTGCACATAAGGAAATTGCACAAAATTGAGCAAAATAATACTAATAACCTTTTCTTGAGAGCATTTTCCCAAACTCCACGGCCTGCAGCTAGATCTTTGCCAATATTACACTCTAATCTGGCCCAGTATGCATTGAAGGGTAGTAACTCCTCAATTCCTAGATGTGGTGAGAGAAACTCAGCAGCATCCTGATATTATATAACCATAGTTAATTCCAGAAAAAAAAAGTGTGTGTACACAGCGAGTTCACACAGATCGTACCACGAATGTCTGCCTAATCAGTTGGAAATCCAAGCCAGCTGGCATCCGTCTTCTTAAACTATCAACTCGGGTAAGATAAATATCGAGATACTGCAAAAATGAAAGGTAAATAAGGTCATGCTACATCAGTTAACAGGAAATTACGGGCAATTGGACAGGAATTCTCAAAAGGAATTACAGCTGTTGTTGGGCTCATCAAAACAAGCAGATCTACCAGAATTTACATTTCTTATGCTGATAAGAAAAGTGACTTCCAAGATACAATGAAATGTGGCGAGTGTATGCACGCGCAAGTGTGCGTGGTTGTGGGTGAGATAGAGAGGTCAGGGCTGCAGATATATCACCTCTTTCATTGGAAAAGAACAACGAATGGCCTGCTCAAAGACCTGGAAAAAAGATGCAAGGACATATACATCAGTGTTCCAAATATACATATAGAAGAAAATAATGCAAGAAAAAAATTGATCTTCCACAATTGAGGAAATGAAAGAACTATACTGAACACATTAGACATTTCATGACATGCAGTGTTCTCAGGAAGTACCTGTTGCTTTAGTTATTATTATCTAGTTAGTAGGTGGTAACAAAGTTGCACAAGCATGCTAACAAATACTACATTCAAACTGAACTTTCCTCCAACTTCATATGGAGTTCTCAGTATATAGTGGTAGCAGATAGGCACATCAGACCTCTAGTTCTCTACCTAAATACCCAATCATTTAATAGGTATTGCTTCATACTGGCAACGTATGCTTCCATGAAGGGGACTGAACTGCCAAGAGAGGTGAACAAAATTTGGCAAACGGTAGTTAAACTCAACAGCAATAAAATCTTACATGTAGCCCAGTTTGGGTCCTTTTTTTAAACCTGTGTGCTATTAACAACTAATTTTGTTTTTCCAATGAACAACAACAACAACAACAACAACAAAGCCTTTAGTCCCAAACAAGTTGGGGTAGGCTAGAGGTGCCAATGAACATGTAATAAAATAAACTGAACCACTGAAGATTATGCCACATTTCCTTTGCATATATATAAATACAATTTTGAGTTTGTAATGATAAAAACCCAAACAGCATACCAACAGAGAGACCCAAGGAACTCACATGTCGCAGTTCATCTTCAGAGGCATGAATACGCTCCAAAGACAGCAAGTAACGGATCCATAAATCACTAACCCACGTACAGTTTCTTGTGGCTCTGTGGTAAACACTTTTGAGTACAGCAGGTACCTGCAAAAGAAATCAGAAATTAAGAAAATTATTGACATTTAGAAGAAAACATAATCATCGTGAGATCAACAGATCTAGATGTACTGTAAGAGCGGTTTCGGAAATGACCTTCAGGGTTCTGTCCAGGTAACTCATGTATCCCATCCACAGATCATTTGAAACAGGAAACTCAGAAACAGCCCGCTCATACAGAACTTGAACACGAGCAGGGTCACCACAAGACTCCTCAAATTTGATGTATTTCTTTTCATCCCCAAAAAAATAACCAGCGGTGAGTTTACCCAGAATGCATGATTTGATAAAGAAAAGCTGTTGGAACCACATCACATGTAACCTGGGTGGGAAGTGGTTCGGTGGTTCCTATCATAATGGATGACCACTTGAACTGGAAGATTCACAGCAAATACTAGTTTGTTTATTATCGCTGCAACAATGGCCTAGCACACTCCTTCACATCCATGAGGTAATCCATGCAGTTATTGATATTTGATAGACAGAAAAATCATGGTATGCCTTTTTATGTACTCGCTACAGCATTGTCACACTAGTACAGTAGAAGGTAAGCTAGAAGGAAAACGCTAACTGACTTTTAGTTTTGTTGATTTTATGAAAATTAAAATGTACAGCATCTTTTTCACTCAGGACTTGTTATTATAGATGGGGAGTCTCATGCCGGTATATAGAAGAGATATTCATGTTTGGCTCTGATAGATGGGAAAGAACCAATGTAACAAGTCTAAAGTTATCCGTTAACAGGTAATAATAAAGTAAATTTGATGTACCAGAAAAGCCTGCAGTTTGTCAGCATCGGATGCAGATACATTGTTCAGTTGATCCTCATACTGCTTCCGTGCATTGTATATTTCATTAGCCTTTCTGTAAGCAGATACTACGTTAGGTGGCACACCATCAAATTCAGATTCTGGATCATTCGCATTGCCTTCCTCAGCTTCCCAGCTCTTATAAGCAGCAAGGATAGAATCTAAATGAGCCAGAGGCACGGATAACTGACGATGGAAGAGCACGCGTACGCGTTGACTTTGCTTTTGCTTCTCCTCGTCATTGCCATCAATTATGGTCAGAATTGCCATCTCGTATTCCCTGTAAGCTTCCCATAGTTTGCTTCCTTCAGTTACATGCAGCCCCCCTGCAGTGATGGCACGCTCGTGCAAATCCCTCATTTTTGAGAGGCCCGATGGCGAACATTGGGAAACCGACTGATCATTCTCCTCAACATAGTCCAGGTAATCACGCCATAACTTAATACTCTGAAATGCCATGTTCACCAAACTAAGTTAGCACTACATGCGTTCAACAATGTAAACTCAATACCACAATAACCGCTCGACATTACCAGATATTCTTGCACCCCATGTTCATACAACTTTTCGATATCACTGAAAGATTCGGGACTGTAACAACAGACAGTAGAGAGGTTTAAGTGCAGATAACATTAATACTTCAGGGAAGCATTTAAGAGAAAAGAATCACAAACCCAGAGCTCAATGAGATTTCATCCTTTGCCCAATCCTGCCACATCTTTGGTGTGAGAGGGAAGTACTTATTCATCTCCTCCCTTGCAGCACGAAGCTTCTCGATATTCCCAGATTTCCTCAAGCAGTGTATCAACTGCAAAAAGCAACATGAAGCAGCAAAAGACACATCAACATTAAGGTAGTCATACAAGATTTCTTATCAATCAACGATATTCGCTTCACCTAAGCACCCAAAGCATCCCAATTACTGAAATAAAAACAGCAACATAGTACTATCTTAAACAAGGACCTCAGCCGTGCCAAAATCATCAAACTAATGGCCAGACTAGTACTACCTCCGTTCCGGTATATGGGGCCCAAACGCATCCCTAGGTTAAAGATTTAACATGATTTTTATATTACAAAAACTATACCATTAGAAAATTAGAACATTTGAAGTTTCTAATGATATAATTTTTGTGATATAAAATTCATGTTAGATTAGTTAAATCTTCAACCTAGGTATGCGTGGGGGCCCCATAAACCGGAACGGAGGGAGTATAGCAAAGGTCCAAATGCATAAGAGAGCACCCTGAATTGAAAACCTAGTAAAAACATGGATGCCACCACAAAGCTCAACCAATCCGTGTATCAAAAAACCTACTCTTACACATATGCATGGTGCATCTAATCCACGAGCACCTGCTCAATATTTCAGCTCTTGATATTTCCTAATGATCTCAATCAGTATATGTACAGGAAAAACCCAGGCAAAACAGGAAAACATCCATCAACATCAATCTAATAGCCAAACTAATATATCTCTTAACCAAGAGCTCAGACATGTAAAAACCAGAAACCTAACAGCACTACTAGTGTAGCAGATGTCCAAATGCATAAGAGTGTGCCCTGACTTGAAAACCTAGCATGTAGATGTCACCGCAAAGATCTACCCAATCCGCGAGTCACGAAACCTATTCTTACTCTCTTACACACATGTACGAAATGCATTCTGCTAGCAATATTCCCTGATTGCTGGCCCTCAAGCATTATATATGTACAGCAAAAACCAAGGCAGAACAGCAAAATAATCCACCAACATCAAGACGATTTCATCAATATCCATCTTCGGCAGCGGCAGTTCAGCTACTGACATAAGCAAGCCTCTCGATTAACACTGCAGGACTGACGGATCGACATGGAAATGAAGAGCATGTTTCCAACTAAATGAGCTCCGCCGGACCAATACCACCACCCTAGTGACAAACTGACAGGATCGGCGTCAGTAAAGGTCCAAACGCGCAAGAGCACGCCCTGAATCGAAAACCTAGCGTGCGCGCAGCAGGCAGACAACATCGCGGGTCTCGCTTTCGCCTGGACCAGCGGGCGTCACAAAGCCCGCCGAAAGCCCTAGCTAATCAGCGAGGCGAAGGCGAAGGGCACAGCGAGAGAGAGAAAGGGATGGGGGGGTGATACCTGCACGTAGGACTCGTAGAGGGGATGCTCCTGGAGGGCGCGCTCCAGGGCCTGGATCCGGAGCTCCTCGCCGCCATCGCCGCCTGCGTCGTCGTCGTCGGAGTCCGACGAGTCCGAGTCAGAGTCCGCGGGCAAACCCTCTGCGGGCTTCTCCCCTTCACCAGCATCTTCGGCGACGCCCGCGGCCGCCGCCGCCTCCGGCAGGTCCTCTTCCATGGGCGCCGTCGCCATGTTGTGACTGTGGTCTGGTCTGGGAGCCTCGTCTCTTCCAAACTGGGCTTGGGCTCTCTGGCCCAATACGAGCGGGCCAAAGTGCTCTTTCTCTTCTCTCCGATTTTCCAGAAAGCACCCTGGAACCTGGGAAATTGTACTGGATGGCCCGTCACTTGCTTAAACCCCATTAGTACAAGTTTAGAACGGTGGGTGAGAGAAATTAATAATATTATCTCCTCTTTCATTCCAAAACAAAATCAATCGTATTGGCAACACGTAAAGCGACTTTTTGTGTGAGTGATTTACCTCCCATAGTTTCATGGAACATTTAATTGCCCAAGATAGTAACAATAAATTTCAGAATAACCAATAATCCTGCTGTTATCTTTTCCAAAAAATAAATAACCAATTAATGACCGCTCCGTCTTTCGTTTCACGTCGGAACGTGTGAAAAAGATCTTACTGCCTCATGTCATTCTGCATCCCTATAACATTTTTCAAGCGTATGATTCGCCGATTAGTGATTGTAAATTTGTGACCGTGTGTTCGGAGTAATCAGTAAATTTCCTTCCATTTATTCAAATACACGTCAGTTAATTTTGAACGGAAGAAGTATAAAAAAACAATCATCATTTCAATTTTTTTTTACAGCCAACAATCACTTCATCTTTCTTTCTGCTGAAATGAAACCTAGGACAGTTAAATGCTCTCTGCTGCGAATCGTGGACAATTCGATAATTAACACCAGCCCACTATTTGGCACACACATTTATTGCCCAGGAAATATATCCATTTAATTGACTTAATTTATTTTACTGTATTTGGGTTCGTTTTCGGTCGCCGGATGGTCAAAGCGTAAACGGAAAAACGCCCCCCAAATTTCCTCGGTTTCATTCTGGAATCGCCAGGAATTCGAAAGGGGAAGCAAAGCCTGAAGCCTCCAGGCGCACGCCACGATTTCCCCGGAGCAAATTTCGCCCTCCGAGTCCCGGCGCTGCCACCCCCATCCACCGACCTAGCCCCCGCCGGGAGCGAAGCGGGAGGATGTCTCCTGCGGCGGCGGCGGAGGCGTCGTCGAAGCGGCAGGCGGAGCTGCTCAAGCAGGAGGGCAACGGCTTCTTCAAGAGGGACCGCATCAGCGCCGCCATCGACGCATACACCGGGGTAAAGCAACTAAGCAGGGCCTGGGTTGGTTTACTCGCTGTCGCGGCTAGCTTTGTTCATCCCCCTTGCGGCTTCGCGTGCCGGAGATTTTTTTTGTTGGTCGTCGTTGGATTGGAGCCTGTATGCGGCCATTTGTTTCGGTCGGATTCGAAATGGTGATCTAGAACTAGAAGGCGCGCGTGTGTGATGGTTGGTTCTGGTTTGGGCCGTCGATGTGATGAATCTAACTGAATTTCTCTTGCGAAATTCTCCCAATGGCTTCCCGAGTACTGAGTACTGACCGTAGCTTGCTAGATTATGTAGCGTGGAAGGTTCTGGCATTCTCTTGCGAAATTACCTGTTGGTGTGTGCTTTACTCGTGGGCATCTGGTTGGTGTGAATGTGTGATTGCACATTCCTGGCTTTTAGCTTAGCTCAGAATGGTTACTTGGCACAATGCTGTTCTAGTATGTGTTAGCAAGGATGTAATGCAGGATGCAGAACATTTTATCATCCAGCATAGCCTTTTTTTTTCTTTCAGAAATGGATTAGAAATACCCCTCCAGTCCTCCTATAGCCTCTGCATCCGATGATAAAATTATCACAGCCATTATGTTGTTCACCCCAGTAGGCGAGAAGCTACATCATGAATATATATGTGATCTGTACCATGGATTCTTTTATTGCTTAGTTGCTGGTTCTGTTTAGATTTCCTGCCTTATTTATGTCTTACTTGCTAACTCAGTGCATTATGGTTGACAGGCCATAGCTCTCTGCCAAAATGTTGCAGTATATTGGACTAATCGGGCACTATGCTTCAAGAAGCGAAAGTGTGTACAATGGATACATATTTACATTCATTTGTTGTGTGTTATCTAATAATTTAATGCATGATCCATGTTTTTTACGTCGCTTTGTGTTGCTATGGAGTCTGGCAGTGAATGGGATAGGGTTGAGGAAGATTGTAGAAGGGCTATCCAGCTTGACAGCCACTCCGTTAAGGTGAGTCCGTGTCTTGAGCTGTATATAATGATGAACCTCTGTAAATTGCTTTGTTTATTTGTTGCAAGCTGAGGCTACACATCATACTAAATTGTGGATAAATCAGAAATGAAATCTGCTTTACTGCTTTTCAAGGACATCTTCTCCTGTAGCGAAAGTAATTCCATTTTCCATAACAATTTTGTCTTGAACAAAGATTTAATTGATGGAACTGTTTACCCTGTTTTGGGAAACACACTGTAGCATGTATCCACACCCTAGTGGAGTTGAACTTCATTTGGTATTTCAGTGACTTTTATCCTTATTCTGCAATAGGATGTCATATGGACAAATCTGAGCTTGCATGGTGTTGGCCTCTCAGTTGGGTGACGGGCTTGAGATCAGGATGCGCTATGTAGTTGCACTCATTATTAACCTTGCATTTGTTTGGTTTATTTGGTTGGAATTGAATTTTACAGAGACCTGCTTTGCCAAATCATTTATGAGTTCCTACATCATTTGACTATGATTGTATGCTGAAGTGCTTGTTCTTACTATAGCGAAATGACCTTGAATTCATTGTTGCATTCATCAGGTCTTGAAGTCAAAATACGAGTTGTCTTATTAATCTGTTAGCAAACCTATAATGACGTTGCGTTAAGTAATGTATACGGTTTTAGTACTCTGGAAAAAGGTGAATAAAAGTACATGTACCATTTCAAGATAATCGAGCGTCCTTCTCAAAGAGAGAAAGTAAGAGATGGTTGGCAATGCTAATATGTTTAGTGTCTTGTCTGTAGCGACAGTAATTTATTTGTTCTGTTGACAGGCACATTACATGCTTGGGCTTGCACTTCTGAACAAGCAAGAATTGGCTGAAGGAATAAAAGAACTAGAGAAGGTTTCTCTCTTTCACACACCCACACACAGACAGTCTCTGGGGACATTACTATATTATCTTGTTCTATTTTAGTCCAGATATCATTAGTGACTTTCTGAATAGTTCTTGAAAATATTAAGCTGGCCTCCCCCATTATCACAAGTACCCACTTTGAACCTAATACAATAATGATCTATTTGTTTGGTGATAGTTTGAAACTTTGAATGTGCCTTAAATGGGCATACATTGTTGCCTTTTCCTGTTAAATATGATCTAAGTTTTTTCACGTACTAACATCGATCTGCCCTGTCCCTGTCCTCTCATTTTGGTAAATTATACAATTGTGATCTTAATCTGAGTAGTTGAATAGTTCATAATACATATAGTACCAACATAAATAGGAAAGTACAGTACCAAATGCCACAACTGATGTAGCTTGTTCTTCTTCTGATGTTTTTTTAGTTCCAAATTAAATTATGTTTATGCTATTTTCACTGATGAACCGAACTACTCAAAATTAGGCTTTGGAGCTTGGAAGGGGTGCACATCCTACAGGCTACATGGTTGAAGATATCTGGCAAGAGCTTTCTAAAGCAAAATACATTGAATGGGAAAGCCGTTCAAAAGAGCGGTCCTCCCAATTGCATAGGCTGAAGTACGTAATTTTCTCTGTGTTACTTAATTTAGCGTCACTGGTGGGATATCATAGTTCGCGCCTAATATATAATTTATGATTTTTCAGGGCAGCATGTGAATCAGCTCTTAGGAACTATAACAGTGTTGACAATCCAACTGCAGATGTGTGTCAAGAGCATCTAGTAGAGCTAGACGAAGTTTTCAGGAAAGCTGCGAAGACTGATACTCCAACAGAAGTATGAAACTGCCTTACACAGTGTTTACTTAAATTGGCTCGACTGGTTTAACCAAACAATGTATTTATCCTATGCAGATTCCTGACCATCTCTGCTGCAAGATTACACTTGATGTCTTCAGAGATCCAGTGATCACTCCAAGTGGAATCACCTATGAGAGGTCTGTGCTTCTTGACCATCTAAACAAGGTAACTGACCCGACCATAAATTATCTCCTGTGACCTACTTAACTCCATGTGTTTTGAGCACCAAACTTAGTAGCTTCACGAAATCCGCAGGTGGGGAGATTCGACCCTGTGACCCGCGAAGCGCTTGAGCCACACCAGCTGATCCCAAACCTCGCCATGAAGGAGGCTGTAGATGTATTTTTGGGCGAGCATGGTTGGGCTTACAGGGCGAGGTGATTGATCTGAACAGTTTGGGTTTTGTTAGGGTACATCTGGGCTGGAACAGGTGAGATTGACAACACATAGAGTTTTGATTGATAGTTCGTCGATGGCGTCAAAGGAAAGATGTACATATATATTTTGTATGTACTGCTTTTAAATTGGATCTGGAACCATACATACATGGAACATCTGATGACTTCCTGTGTAAAACAAACTGTGGAGGAGCTGTGGAACTGTTATTAACTCTTTTTTTTTGTCTATCTGTCTTTTCTGAACGTTTAGGATCTGAGTCTTAATAAAAACAGGGGAGTAACTTGAGGTTTCTGAGAGTTCAGAAGTTGAGAACGATTACCACCAAAATCCTCTGCCGGTTTCATTTCTGATTTTCAAGCTGTATAAGTATTACCGTAGCAAACTGGCAGTCATTTTGTGGGGATTAATTAAGAAGGCCAACCAGAAAACTATCACTACACATTTTTTTAGCAAGGGCAGCACGTGATGTTCGTACTTGTGATGTTCATGTAGTATAGAGAAGAAGCTCGCGGGTCCTGGTAAAAAAAAGAGAGAGAGAAGAAGTTCCCGGGCCTTGCCAATCTTTTTCTTCTCGCGAGAACCGGGCCCTTGCCAAATAGAAGACCCGTTGAGGAAGAGGAGGCCCACTAGTTGTGATGGAGCAGTTATGACCCAGCGGCAGAGCACAGTTGAGGCTTTTGCTCAAAAGAAAAATGGAAAGAGAGAAGACAGTTGAAGCGAGCGGTGGAGTAGGAGCCCAATCATTTCTTGCCCGGCCGACCATGCCACTAAGATATAGACACGCAGAGAGCGAGATGAGCTCGCGCTAAGCATATGTGGGATGGGCTTCTTCTTCTTCGAGTACCTTTTGCCTCCAATTTTTTTTCTTCAAAATTTACAAAAAAAAATCCTCGATAAAACCATTCTATCTGGGTTATTATGCCCTTTCCAATCTACTTTCATAACAGCGTGTGCTACACAACAAAGCCGCATTCAGGAGAGGGTATTTTTTTTTTGGGTTGAGAGAATTTCGATGTCTAACTCTAATTTGACTTACATAAAAGCGGTACGTGGAAGGGGGTATTTTTTTGGGTGGGAGGAATTTCGTTATCCAGATCGAAGTTGACTTAAGGACTACTAAAAATGTTTCAACAAACGTCGTCAGTCCTCTAAGTAGCACCTACTAATTATATTTCTGCAAAGGGCAAAGGCTGGACAATTTTTTTTCTTCCCGATATATCTATAGCTACACCTGTTTCGTGTCCACCGTTTCTTCTCCTCTCGCCTTCGACTGGGAAACCCTCCTTGTTCGATATATAATTTAACCAAAAAGTTCAAACTCTCGAAATATATTGTTGATGATCATTATCTTTTTTTCCGATAAAGGAACCTTTTATTTAACTTAAAAGTCGCGTCAAGAAAATACATCAAGCAAGTTCGCACCTAGCCTCTGCATAGCAAGATGCACACAACCCAACAAACCGTAAGAAAACGAAAAGTAGTTCACCCGACAAGAAAGGCACTAAGGAGCTTGAAGCCGCAGTTTACACTGCCACCCATTGCGAATAAAAACCTCCTTGAGAGCTCGCTCCACTTGAGTACAGGCAGCCATAACCAAAGGCATGTCCAGTTCCCGCTGCAGTAACGCACAGGAATGGAGCCAATGGGTACACTGGAAGATAACCTGCATAAGAGATGTAGATTGTCAGTTATTGTTAAAAATAGTTGATCATTATCTAAATGAGATATAATTAAACGGGATCCTGTTTGCATCTCTATATCGATTACATTGACAATGTTTGTCTCTCGTTCTTGGGCTGTTGAATCTAGCTTGCACACAAGGTTAACCCTGGGTACCTAAATCAAGGTTGAATTAAGATGATCACGCGGGCCTGCGCGTGCAGCTAGCGGTCAAACCCGGCCGGAAAAAGTTTAATTTGTTTGTTTGTTCAATCTACGGCCGGGCTGGCACAAGGCACATGCATGCAAGTGCACACAGAGAGGTCGGTGCATACTCCAGAATCAAGAAGATCTGCAGAAAACAGAGAGAGGTTAATTAATACTCCAATGAAGACGCATGGCGGCGCGTGCACCAACTGGACCGCCAAAATGCATGCATGCCATATGTATTAGTACACACTTAGACGCCAATATTCCAAGCATGCATATGGCACTATGCGCTTTCTTATACTCCATCCGTCCAACAAAAAATGTCTTAAATTTGACTAAATTTGAATGCATTTATATACTAAATCATGTCTAGATACATCCAAACAAACTTGAGACATCTTTTGTTGAACGGAGAAAGTAGCATTGAAATTTCAAGATTTTGGTATACCAAAACTGAGGAAGAATACATAATGCCTTATATTTCTCATTCATGCACTTATGCACATGCATGTACGACGTACACTTATTACGGATGGAAGGATATTAAAACGCCCGCAAATGCAAATTAATTAATTACTGATCGAATTAGCCGGGCGATGGAGTGATCGGCCGAGTTAAGCACACCAGCTGCCAGCTGCCGGCGGTGAAGTCGATCAGTCGGCGAGCAGCCGCCCAAGCTAGATCTTAGTGCATGTATATAGCTAGAAGATGATCCAATGAATGGTCGACTAGCGTTCCGGGCCGGGGGACCAACAGGAGACGGTACGTCTACCTGATCGCTAGGGCACTCCTCACCTCCATCCATGCGGTGCCGCATTAACTAATTCGATTCTTCTTCCTTCTCCTTTCCATGGATCCTCTTTTGGCTGGACCATATGCAGGTCACCGAACTCACTAAATACACTCCCTCGCTCACTGACCTAGATAGCTAGCTGATGCAATGCATACATCATATATATGTGCATGCTTTCTTTCATTTCATGCTAGCTAGGCATGCAAAGCCAGTATATGTTTTGGTCTTGCATAATGCATTCCGATGCACTTTCTTACATATATAAGGCTATTTTATTTTTTTAGTTTCTAATCATGTCCTAAGAAATTACTAATATTCAATGTATAACTGCAGCAATGTTTTCCTTGCACAATGAATCTCTGTCCCCCGTGGTAGCTGGCTTAATTTCTCTTGCACGAGTATAATACAAATGCCGAACAACGGTAAATTTTAGAATATACATGTAGTTGCCTTTTCTCACTCGATCTCTGTTAGTGAGATTATTATATATCGTCCGTGGCTAATTGTCTACCTCTACACATCGACATGTATTTGAGATGCAGCGGAAAAGAATTAGATACATTATCTGTTCGGCACCGCCAAAAAATGATATATATACTAGTCATCCATATATGATTCACATACTTACTCCGTCCACAAATAAGTGACTTCTATGATTTGTCCTAATTCAAATATTCTTAGATTTAACCGATTTTGTTGAAAAGAGTAGCAACACATATGTCATAAAAATCGGCATATTTATGAATCCCATTTCAAAACGGATCGATCTAATGATACTAATTTTAATTTGTGTCGTAAATGTTGCTATGTTTTCCAATAAAGTCGGTCAAACTGTAATATTTCTGACTTAGGACAAAAGCTAGAACTACACTTATTTGTGGATAGAGGGACTGGGAGTATGCACTTGTGTTCTCAGCAAATTAAATTGCCTAGCTAGCTAGTTTGTCAGAATTACACTTAACACATGTTCAAAAGCGGTTTACTGTCGACTAGTCTCGATCATCGGTACACTAAGATCAGCCACGCATCTTATTCAAATCAATCAAAATATTAATGCCATTGTCGCTGAACTTTATTATGTTTGGCATCCACTTAATTATTGCAATTTCCATTGGATACACAAAAATTCATGGTGCTCGCTAATAAACCGCCGCCACTCGTATATTTTGTCGCATAGGTGTCCTGGCATTATCATAACCGAGTGGCGACTATTCTTGCCCTATGGTATACGCTTGAAGGATTCAATTTGAAAGGTGCATCATGTGGAAGAAGCAACCAGAATTTTATCCTCCATTAATGCCTTCGACCTAGCTAGCGACTCGTATGCAAGTTGCTCGATGACCAAACATATCTTGACGTTCTTTTATTTTGCACGGTGTACTAATATTTTTCTTATTATGCATTTTTACCCTTGCATATGAGTTGTGAAAATGTTATTAATTACCTCAAAACTTAAATTTCAGTTTGAAAAAAAAATTAAGTAGTGAAGTTTTTTGTACTTTCATACTCATTTTTGTATTCAATCAATGAGAATGGTGACTTACTGAAGTAAGTGTAGCTTTAATGTATGCACACAAAATTACTTCTGATATAGGTTGAATTGTGAACGAGAAATGCACACTAAACACGTGCGATATCAAAATGTAAGATTTGTAACATAGAGCATCCAAAAGATGCATGCACAACCCTATAGAGAGTTAGAGAGACAAGTGTGACAAAACCAATTTGGTATTGAGTACAACATGTAAATCCCCTATCAGAATACAGTCGTTGAGATCTAGTGAGGTTAGGCCAAATTCCTTTGACTTATCTTCTACCCAACGTCTAGAAGAGCTAGCCATAAAAGTCATGCCATATTTTGTTCCCAAATTTTTTTATCGCAAAAATAAAATTCTCTCAGTAATACTTTATTTTGCAAAATCAAGAATAACACTTTAATCCACAGAAATGATGAATCAAACTAAAATCACATCCTAAAAAAATCATTGTGTTTCACACGGGTTGAATTTAGTTTGTTCTCATTTGTATCGATTGAACTTCAGTAAATAGTGGAGCTTATGTGCTGTTATACATTAACATTGCTCTAGTTACCGGACATGGCAATGAGGCTTTGATTCAGCTGGTATGTGTGTGCTACCTCGATCTAGCTAGGTCAAACGCATGTCTAGATTGAGGCCCTGTTTGGTTGGGTTTAAAACTGCTTTCTGACTTTTGGCTTATAAGCCACAAAAACACCAAATTAGGTGCTTTCGGCTTTGGCTTTTGACATTTGACTTGATATTGTTAGATGATGGTATAAGCAAAAAGCCAAAGTCAAAAGCAACTATTTATGTGCTTTTGTGGCTTATAAACCAAAAGTCAAAAAGCAGTTTTAAGCCCAACCAAATAGGGCCTGAAGAAACTAGCTTCACCAAGATACAAAAGAACATGGTCTTGCTGAAAATACTACACAAGTTTTTCAGGAACTCTTATCAGTTAGTTTCAGTGATGCCCACAAAATGTTCTAGCTAGAAATATCTTGATCCGGTTACTCTCTAATTCCAATCAAACCACACGGTCACTAATTCAGTTTTCCACAGCATGCATGTTTTAGTTTTGCAATTGGGCCACTGTCAAGAGCGTCAAATCCATGTGTATATATATGTTGATAGCTCAACAGATCATGTACCGGACAGGATATACACTTCTTCTCTAGCTTATGTGTAGCCACAGCTTTAGTTCTAGATATCAGCATGATCAGCGCAGTACTCACATATATAGAGCTATTCTGTTTGATGATATATAACTTACATGGTATGTGCATGAGTTTGACAATGTCTTCTGCACTTTAGAGTTTGAGGTGTGTGCATATTGATATGACAAATGAGAAAAAGGAAAAGTGGCAGCAGAAAAGAAGGAAGATTCATCCATAGTGAGAGAGCACTGTTCATCAGGGGGTCATATACATATGCATGATAAGCTTTGGAAGATAGCTAGCAAGCTAGGTACCAATCTCTATGATTCCCTTATGCCACATCAGTGGGTGACACATGATACTTTAGCTAGCCATGGGATGGAACTTAGAGTAGCTAGTATAGTCTATATGTCTAGCTTACAAGTGTAAGGTCATGCATGCACGAATGCATGCATTGCACCAAACTTGTTAGACAGTACGTATGTGTCATGCATGATAATCTTGCTAGTTAGCCGATCAATCGATCAGACAAGACGCTGTACTTTTCTTTGTGTTTGGAGCAACACAAACCGTACGTATACTCCATAATGCATGTATGCTGACATGCAAATTATCTTACATGAGCTTTTTCCTTAATTTATACTCCCTCCGTTCCTAAATACATGCAAATTTGCACTAAAACCACGACAAGTATTTAAAAACGTTCTAAATACATGCAAATTTGCACTAAAATCATGACAAGTATTTAGAAACGAATCGAAGGAGAGAGTATATTCATGCATATCTGTATGTATAAAGTACGTGTACGTGACACCGTTTTCCTGGGTCCCGCACACTGATTGCAGTTAGTTAGAGAGATCCCATGAGAGAGAGAGAATCTGAAGTCATGGGCATCCCTGTCCTGGGTCATGAAATTAAGCTAGTTGTACGCATATCAAATGAAGAGCTACTATCTTTAATTTATTTCAAACTATAAGATGCATGTTTTCGTAGGTCAGTATATATAAAGAGGTCTTAACCTACAAAGCCACAAAGATCGAACATTTTGCGATCGACAACGTACGCACTGGTGAAATTAGATGTTTTAACCTACAAAACACGGTGGTGCTGGTGCCAATTATAATTAAACTATACATACAGGGGGAATGCTAGCAAACAACGGCACGTGCCGTAAATTTATACGTACCCGCTGCTTGGGAATGTCGATCGATCGATCGAATTCCCCCGGAGGACAGCCTGCACATATATACACACACGTACAGTATACATGTACCTGTGAACACACGTCTGGAGGGTACAAGTATTAAATGACCGATTGTTGATATCACCATGAAAAAATTGGGCCAAATAATTAAGTTGTCATGAAAAACTCTTTAAAAATTAACAAACTTTTTTCCGCAAAAAAATATTAACAAACTTTAATGCAATAGAATTAGGATCGAAAATCAGGTTCTCATTTTGACACAAAGAGGTAGGGACAATTAAGGTTTTGACTAACGAATGAAAAAAAATTACAGGGAGCATCGGTATTTGTAGCTGCCGAAATATACCGCTAGTTTTTTCAAGCGAAATTTTGAATTTAACTTTTATGTAAAAGATAGTTTTATTTTGAATTCGTTGTACGACATAAAAACATTACCATAAAGCAACTCATTCCTTTATGTTCCCTAGTGAAGCTAGGTAATTTATCTGTGTAGTAAACACTTACATTCAAGATTTTCAAACTTTAGTTGTTTTTGCTTGATAAGTTCATTAATCTTGGGGGACAGGTAATTAAACAGGGTCACCAGGCGGTAACCAAAATAATATATTAATGTAAGTATGTTAGATCTTTTTTTTTCGAGATTGATAAGTATGTTAGATCTAATCTAGTGTTTGCATTTCTCTTAAATTATGGAGTAGATCCGAAAAGGATCGTGTGAATACTGCCTCTCGTGCAATCGAGAAAAACGTTTTATCTTGAGCACTTGCATGGAGTTCAATCTCTTAGGCACGTAGTAAGAGAAATCTCTCTCACCCTTTCTTTATTCAGGGTCGGTAATTATCCTCCATAAAAAAAAACTACATTTTGGATATGTTACTCCAGTTATTAGTAAGACAGGAGCCTGCAGAGAAGGCCAGTACACAGTGCATTGATGTCTTTTTTTTTTACCAGGGGCACAGGCCCTTGCAGTGCAAAACAGATACATCAACTGAAGGTATCAAAAGCTGTGATCGATGGCTAGCTAGCTGATATCTCCCAATTCCCAACTTGTCTACAAGTATCTACACACCGCTACATATTAACACCGGGCGGCATGCATGTACACATCAACGAGTCCTCTTCTAGGCTTCTAGCTAGCCTGCTGCTGTCATGTTTTTAACTCCACTTTTTTGGAACCCAAAAGGTTTTTTTAACCTCTCTGCAGTCTCTATCTCTGGATCATGGATCAGTATACACACACCACTTGCCCCAGTATAATCAGTCCCACTCTCCGCAAATTAAATTTGGCGTGTACGTAGTGTTCCTAGAGCCAGTACTGGTCTACTCTGTTAGTGATCTGTACAGCCAGTAGCTAGTACTAGTAGCAACGACTAACAACATGGACTACTTCTTCGATTCGATCTCCTCCTCTCCTTCTAGGTAGCTGAAGGCTTCCTTCCTTGCTTGTGCTTATAAAGGCGTACGTCCGGCAGAGGCAAGACAAGGGAATTAAGGCGCGCGATACCATGACTCGATCAAGGGCGGCGCCGGCACCGGGGACGACGACGACCATGGCAGCTGCCGGAGCTGGAGGATCATCACCAGAAGGGCAGCAGCAGCACGGGGATCTGCAGGCAGGCGAGGATCATCAAGACCAGCCGCAGCAGGAGACGGTGATGCCGGGGTTCCGGTTCCATCCTACGGAGGAGGAGCTGATCGAGTTCTACCTCCGGCGCAAGGTCGACGGCAAGCGCTTCAACATCGACCTCATCTCCTTCCTCGACCTCTACCGCTACGACCCCTGGGATCTCCCCGGTATATTACACACCTAATTATAATCACATGATATTTCATGCATGTGACTCTCCACCTCCCCTTTTAACTAACTCTAACTATAGCCCCGTTCATTCATTTCATGTGATATCCATCCATCAACCTTTTTGCTTTCTCTTGCTTGTGATGGATCTGCATAAATAAATGGACTGACGATGGTCGACATATCTTTACATAGGTCTGGCGTCGATTGGGGACAAGGAGTGGTTCTTCTACGTGCCGAGGGACCGCAAGTACCGGAACGGCGACCGGCCGAACCGGGTGACGCCGTCGGGGTACTGGAAGGCGACGGGGGCGGACAGGATGGTGAGGGTGGTGGCCGGAGAAGCAGGGGTCAGCCGCTCCATCGGGCTCAAGAAGACGCTCGTGTTCTACGTGGGGAAGGCGCCCAAGGGCCTCCGCAGCAGCTGGATCATGAACGAGTACCGCCTCCCACACGCCGATGCACAACGATACCAAAAGGTACCTACTATATATGTGCTGCCTAATTCATTCGTTAATTCACTCATCCAATCCTTGCTTAATTTCTTGCAACCTGTTCCATTTTCGGTGGGTACGTGGATAATTTGTGGACTATACTGTTAATTAATTTGGTGCTAATTCTTCCTTGAGGTTTAATTTCTTGAGAGAGTGGATTTAATTTGACGTTTTAATTCTGCCTGATTTCCTGATTAATTGTTAATTTGGATGGTTGGTTGGACAAAAATAGAGTGGAATCTTGTGTAGTGTTCGAGTTGTGGGAGTTTGCGAGTGAGCTAGATCTTGTTACAAAGCATGCTAAAGTGCTAAGCTAGCTCGATCCGGCCGGCATAAGAGCTAGCTAGCTGATCTGAGCCTCTCTGATGCGTCTACGTCTCAGAAAATAATTGTTCCTTTCATTTTTGGAGATATTGCGCGCGTTGGTATGATAATTAGCTGGATCGATCTCCTATTCTAGCTACTCCACGGCTTCTGACGACATACACACACACTAACATTAGCTCTTAATTTAACTGATCGATGTACAAAAAAAGGATACGTACCCAAGCTAGAGTTAACTGCCTCTATTCCTTTAGTAATTCATGCACAAATTAAAAGTTTCCTAGACAAAATTAATAAAGGTAGTCTCTCTTCTTTTCGAGCGAAGAAATCTACGGTTTTTTATGGATAAAGGTTTTCTTGCCGTTGCGTCTGATCGAGTTTCATAGTGATTCATAAACAAACTTTCAATAAAGCAAGTTAATTATTTTTGGTGAAAACTTTTCCACCTTTTCAGAGACAACTTTTTCTCAACAACTCATTGCCTTCTCTTTTTGGAAGTATATAAAGCGCCCAACCCTGTGAGAGATAACTAACCCAAAAAAGTGTACTGATCGTTTCCTTTGTCTAACACTGATTCCGACTTGCATGCTTAGCTAACACATCTGCAATCCTGTTTTGAATACGACTATTACAAAATTGCTACTCTCTCCGATCCTAAATTGTTGTCGCTGTTTTAGTACAAATTTAAAATAAAACTTCGACAAGAATTTAGAATCGGTGAGAGTATTTTTTTTTCTGAGCCTACTATAAGATTAAGCATCCTAATTCCGTGTGTGCATGCCTTGTGTCAGGAAATTTCCCTCTGCCGAGTGTATAAGCGGCCAGGGATCGAAGACAACTTCCATCTCACCGGCACCACAACAAGATCGTCCGCCGGCTCAAAGGCAGCAGGAACGAAGCACCACACGGCCGGGGCAGCACACCGGACGACGGCGACAGCAAATCGCCAACAACATGCGCCAATGTTCGTCAGCGGCCACCACCCTTCTCCATCCTCCCTCAAGCCATACAACCAAGCTTCAGCAGCAGGGGTGCCGGCGATGTTCCGGTCAACAGCCTCCGTCGCCTCGCTGAGTTCCACCACGTCGACGGAGGAGGACGGCACATCGCTCTACCACCTCAAGGGACCCAACAGTAACCCAGCTGCAGCAGCAATGCAGCCTTCAATGCAGGCCTCCTTGCTCAACATGAGCTCCTCGGCAGCGGCGATGGCGGCGATCCCGATCGACGAGCTGAGTCGGGCGATCGGGTCTTACAGCACCCAAGCAGGTGCAAACCCTAATAATAACCAGCAGCATCCTACGCCGCCATCGCAGATTAGCCCATTGCTCAACTTCCCGAGCTTGGAGAAGATCTGGGATTGGAACCCCCTCCTGGAATCTCCCAAAGTTTGCACAAGCTTCAAGTAATTGATGATCACTTCTCATTAGTTGCAATGCATGCACTGATCGGTGCACACTTATCATACGTATGAGTCCTTAATGATATGTATAAGTATATGTAGACACTTATCCGGCGCGCGAGGACAAGGCTAGTATATATGTAATGGTGAATAGGTAATTGTTTAAGGTGGTTCTAAGTCCATGCAATTAATTAACTGTGTATGTCAATTCAAACTGGTGTAACATTGTCTATCGTTCCAATTTGATCTGGAATAAATATTAATCAAAATTATAGGTATGTGTTCCAATCATGTTTGTTTCATACGATAGGTCTATTGGAAGGCACGTCCATACCAAATATATAGCAATATATACAGAGTTACATGATATATACCAGGACACGTATTTGGATTGATTTTTTGCTTTGGGCGAAGTGATATATACCAGGACACGCATAACACCGACTGATCCCATATGTCCTGAAAAATAAATTTTAGAACATGTTTTCTAGATCAATAAGGAAGCTAGCCGCCAGATGCCAATAAGTTATTGTTACAGATTTGAGAGGTCAAATTAAATCCCATTGCACATGCATACATGTATATCAAAACCAAGTAACATATAGAGGCAAGAGACATTGTGACTTGCAAAATGACATTATTTGGACGATTTTGACCAATCGTGCGATTGATCATCCATATCGTCCATTCACCGCTTGTTCCGCAGTTATTTGAAAATGTAAAATGCAGATTGTTCCTGATAATCAGTCATCCGCGGAAAATGTCCTTAACTCAAAGGATGAGACAGATCGGAGAGTGCGCATGAATGGCTGTTTTTTTTCTTTCTTTTTTCTTTTTTGAGAATCGGGTGTGGGTGATGTTGGTGAAGTAGTTATAACCGGTGGGCTGGTGGGGCACAGCAACCGTCAAGCCTTTTTACACGGATGCATCCTGGGCCGGCTTCTATTAGGCCATTCGCTGCTGCACATGGGCCTAAGTAAGGATCTGATGGCCGATCCTCTTCAGTTAGTAAGGATCTAATGAGGCCAAACTCAGCCGGCCCACAAAATTTACATGGCCCGAAACTCGGGCCCGCGAAACCTCATGGAGTCAGTTTCCTCGTCGTCTCCGTCTCGCCGGAAGGAAACCACCGCCGTACTAGCTCCGATGGGGGTTGCTGGTCGAGCAGGAGGAGTGGCGGCGCCTAACAGCTTACCTGACCTCGGAAAGAAGATGATGGAAATACCTGAAACATATTCTGCCAAAAAAATAAATTCCAGTTGTTCTGGTTCGTTGCCCTGTGCATTCTCTAACTATCTGAATATGACACCAAGTTCAGTTTCCTAACTCTGGTTGTATAAACATTGTTGTTGTTCCACGAACCTTTTCACACAGTAATAGAGATTGCATACTTTCCTACTTATACAGTATTCCTTTGATTCTTCCACCTGATGGCATATTTACTTCCGTGCTACTGTATTCATTTAAGGTCATGTGCCATCTGTGCACAGAACAGGGCTCAGAACTGTGTGCTGGAATTTACTCCGTCTTTCTTATCGGCTGAATTGAAATGGTAGATTTTCTTTTGCATCTGGATGGATGACCCTGTTCTGCTTTGCCATTCCGGATCGATCTCAGGGTGCCGTCCATTGCTTAAAACGAATTCAAGAAATGGGGAGAGGAAGAAGGAAAAACTAAGAGACAGATAAAATCATCTACGGAGTATAAAATTAGTCCGGGCAAAATTAACCCTCTCCATGAATTTAGTCTTAGCATCTCAACAAGGAACAACCCCCGCATTCCTTGCTACGCTTACGCTAGCTCAGCTAATTAATTACAGGTACACTGCTACACGGCGGCAGCGGCGGCCGGCGACGAAGACGACGATGACATTTTAATTTACAAGTTGTAGGAGGAGGAGCGCGCGAGGGCGGCGAGGCCTCTGGAGTCGGAGGGCACGGTGTTGCAGAGGAGCAGGAGCAGCAGCAGCACGGCGAGGATGGCGACGGGGAGGAGCAGGAGCAGCGGCGGCGGCGGCGGGAGCGGGGGGAGAAGCAGCGGCAGCACCAGCAGCGTCGCCGCCGCCGCCGCCAGCACCGCGCCCAGGTACCCGGATCTATCCCCACCCCCGCCGCCGCTCTTCTTCTTCTTCCCCGCCGCCGGCGAAAGCGCGCGCCGCCGTTGCTGCTGCGGGAAGTGGCGCGCGCCGAAGCTGGAAGCGGAGGATCCCCCGGGGCCGGCGGCCATGGCGGCGTCGCACCGGAGCATGGCGGCGCCTCGCATCGATCTAAGTGGATCGAGATGAGATCCCTGACGGGGCGGGCTGGCTTGGAGATGGGGCGGCTGCTGGCGTTTATAAATAGCGGTGCTCCGTGGAGCTCCATTGGCGGCCACGGCCAGGGGGGGAGAACCGAAGAAAGCAGAAAGGACGCTGGGCCATGTGGCACACTTGGAATTTTTCTTTTTGCCCCTGGCCATGTGGAGCCAGCCATGGGGACTGCGAGGCCCACTTGTCGCTGCCAAGCGGATCCCACCGGCTCCAAAGCTGATCTCAATATCTTACCGACTTTTGTCTTCTTTCTCTGATTCTTTTGTCTGTGCCAATTTTCATTTGCCTTTGGAGTATTATTGAAAGTATAGGTGGCCAACATTTCTTCGAAAATGAGGTTGTTTTCCTGGCCTTGCATCGACCGATGAACACAGCCGCATAACATCAAATTGAAATGTAGCGCCATTTTAGCGTTTGGTGCGAACACGGGTCTACTTTCTTTCCTCCCCTATCGCCTCCCTAGCATGTATCACTGCCCACAACCCTCGACTTGCCTCGCATACCTTGTCCGCCATCCTCACAAGACCACCCCGTGCTCTTCCCACCATCTCTTCTCCTGCTTCGGCTCCGACACCCGCTTATGTATGCCACTGTCAACACCACACACCGATCATGTCATCCTACCCTAGTAGAAGGTGAGGCCTATTTTCGGTGGTTTGATCGTCCTTAGGCTTTTTTTTTTGCGGGGATCGTCCCATTGGGGTTGGCCGGTTAACTAACTAATACAAGGTATACAGTTAATGGTTATAATCAAACTTTCTAACGTTCACCAAGCTTACATCGAAAAATATTAGCCCATCCATTTATATGAGCTGTTTTATGGAAGACAGTAGAACGGGAGAAGTGTTTAACCGTGGCCGGCAGCTAGCATGCCCTGGGCTACCCTGAATTGAAGAACTGGGATCCTGAATTCGTGCCGTCCTTTGCCATTCCCGATCGATCTCAGGCAGATGCAGTGTGGCCGTCCATTGCTTAAAACGAATTCAAGAACTGGACCGTGCATGCACCCATGGCCCCGTGTAGAATGCATTCGTGTGGTGCACACATTGCCACGGCGACGACGAAGAAGCAAACCCTGTACTACGTTGTAACAAAAACCAGGGGCCGCATTCCGACCGTGGTTTGGCGAGGTGCATGCACCGGATCGACCGGCCGGAAAGAGAAAGACCCACTGCAACTGCTGCTCAATAAATGGGCTCATTCCACGCATCTGCATCTGCTACTAATATATCGGCCGATCGGTATCAGTAATTCAGAATAGCTTTGGGCGAGTACAACCGACCACTGTTCCAATTACGGCACAACTGCACTGCACGGCACACATGCATGCTCTACAGACCCATGAATTGCTACTTCCTCCGTCCACAAAAAAATGTCTCAAGTATGTCAAAATTTAGATGCATCTAAACATGACATAATATATAAATGCAGTCAAATTTGGTCAAAGATAGAGGGAATACTAGTATTTCTTCCTATTGACTTCACCAGAATCTTATGGCTAGGAAAGAATGCAAAATCCTCAAAAAATCACGAGCGACTGATCAACTTTGGGAGGAGGAACAAATATAAATATGGACACCACCGTCCAGATTCATCCATCTCGCTCCTGCATGCATGTCTACGCACGTGTTGACTTTGACCACGATCGTTCATCTCGATCCCTACGTCATCAAATTAATTTGTTGCGCTGTACCAGACAAGAAAACGATCGATTGCACCAAATTCTGGCACGTAGGCTGCCTTCGAGCCACATATATACGCAAAAGGCAAATTAAGCTGGAAGCCTGAAACGAACTACAGTATATCAACAGCACAGTGAAGTTGTTAGCGCGTCTCGAACTCTTTCAATGATCCGATCGCTACCTCCTTATTGCGTGTTGTCGAAGGAAAAAAAACAGAAATATTTGCTATTCTAGTAGAAATTCATGTGAAAATTATTCTGCTTAATTTCGCTGGAAATGAACCGATTTCTAGTGCGAACAGAACAGACCGAGGGAAAAAAAAAGAACACAAGTGGCAGCTTCTGGGAACACACGGCCGGAGATGGGCAAGATGACCCGGAAGATATTCTTCTTTGCTTGTTAACGGATCGAGAAGATGAATACATTCGGTGATCTGCGTATCTGATTTGCGAGCACTTAACAAATGCTGACAGTATCTACATGGGGGTTAGAGAACGTAACAGATAACGATTCTTCGTTCCCAAGTCGCAAGAGCTAGCCGACCAACACAATCCCAAATAGAAGAAAAAAAAACAAAGGTAAACAATGTACATGTGTCAGTTAATTACTGCTTACAAGTGATACTGTCCTATTACGATTCACTATCACAGAATCAGGGACAATATCCTGCAGGCTGCAGCATCAGGTGCCCAGGCAGGCAAAACTGAGCTGCAGTGGTCTTTACAGCTTACTTACAAGGGTTACATACATGTTTTGGAACAAAAACTCCGGCATCATGTAATTATCACAGCATAGTACAGTGAATTGAACAAGTATGTGGTATACAAGTTATAGTGAAGCGAACAAGGATTTTGCAAAATGAAGGATTTTATGTGTCCTGTGGTTTTTTCTTGAGATTGTGATTATGAATTTTAGGTGCAGAAAATGGAAGGATTAGAGAAGCTAGCACCGTCTTACAAAGCACTTTAGACATGTTTATAATTATATCTTAATTCTCCCTAACTAAAACAGCATGTAGGCAAGAAAATAGAGTGCAAAAAGAAAAGAAAAAAGGTAGGCTAACATCTCAAGACACCATGCAGACCAGTCAAGTTCACAGCGGTTTCAAAACGCGAAAATGGTGTCAAATTCTCTCCCTTTGTAATATTGGCTCGTAGTAACTATTCTTCTATTCTGACCAACAATTTAAAGGGAACCATTCACTTCAGGGAGTCTTCCCTGCTACTTCCTCTGATCTATACCGAAAAAATAACGAAAATGGAAGACAGTGAAACAGGAATTGCAGATGACTGATTCAGTATAAAGCAGAATTTACCAGTTGAATCCATAGTTGACATCGATGGTATAAATTCTACCGTAAATTTAACATTCCAGGCAAACATCAGAAAAAAGTCAAAAACCCAACACTGTTTGATAGCAATATGTATCTAACTGAGACCATACCAGGTGATATATACTTCAGTACTGAACATATCAACTACCAAATGATGCTCAGTATAGCAGAATAAGATATTCTGAAGGAACATAACTCGAAGCATGTTCATAATAAGAGCACATGCAAGAAGAAATCCAGCAGCAAAGTTTAAGCCCGTTAAGTGTTCAAAACTAGAAGGCTGCATATGCATACATCCTGAGTTACAAGCAACCTTTTGCGCAATCATATGTAGATTAATCAGCGGTTCGAAATCCAAGTTCGAGGCCAGAAATGTGCTAGAGAGAAATTGACTAACATTGACCTTGAACAAGAGTATGTAGACGATGACGACGACGGCATGCGTGCGGCCTCTCAATCATTTCCACAAACACCTAGCTTGCGCCGGCGGAGATGTGGGATCGCCGGCACTAAACTTACTTCTTCTCTCCCTCCTCCTCCTCCTCCTCCTCCTTGTCCCCGGCCCCGCCGAATAGGGCGCCGAAGTCCAGCTCGTACCCCTCCAACTCCTCGTCCGCCTCCTCTGCGGCGCCCTCCTCGGCGGGCGGCTCCATGTCCTCGTGGCCGTCTCCGTACCCGCCGTCCGCCTCGCCGTCGGAGGTCGAGTACCCGTCAGGCCTCGCGGGCGGGATCCGCCGCGCCATGCGCCGGACGACGTAGCCCCGGGCGCCGAGGACCGATGCTGCCGGCGAAGGGCAGAGGCGGCGGGGCTCCGGGTGGCGCCGGAACGCGGGAGTGGACGGCTGACGGAGGAGCCTGCAGGCACTTAGCAAGGAGCTCGCGCTGCGGCGGAGCATTTCTTCGTCTGTTCTTGGCTCAGTTGGCTGGCGGCGCGCTCGGCTACGGCGGCGGCGTCCCGGCGGCGTCTGGGTCTTTGGGATGCTTGGGGTTTCTCTCTTTTCTTTTGGGACAAGGGGAGCAAATTCAATCCTCACCACTCGTAAGCCTGAACGGTCCAGATTAGACGGCGTCAGGTGCTGGGAGAGGCAAAAGATGATCTCCAATGAGTGTCTTCTGGGTGTTGCTTCCAAAAAACAAATTAAAGATTTTATTGCACAGCAAATGGAGCCTTTATTAGATTGGAACAATGTTCCCACCATCCTGAACGAAGAGATCTGGTCTTTAGAATTTACAAAGGTATGCTCCAGAACAAGAACTATTGGAAAAAATTATGCAGCTTGCAAGTCTACAACAAGTAAACGTAGCTGCCGTCGACCGGCAATGTATGTCTAACTGATGATCAAAATTTAACCTTGAAATACGTTCACATCCCCTTCCAGAGTAGTAAAACTTTTTACAAAGGTATGTTCCAGGACAAGAACTATTGGAGTATCATTGAATCATCGCAGTTTGTATGTGGGGAAAAAGGGGAGCTTCTTTACAAGTCTGCAGTTACATTTTGTGTTAGCCGCCATCGACTGAAAAATGTTTGTGCAACAGAAAATACCATAGTTACTACTTTCTGTCTGTCGTGTGCTGCACCAGCAAACCAGATACTGCACAAAAGAGTCAATGTTGGTGCTCCGAAGCCAAGGTGAAAAATCGCTACAGAATTAACGGGACACCGCCTTGAAGCTGGTTGTGTGGAGCCAAGGATCCATCCTACAAGCTGCGTGCGTTGTGACGCCCGTGTTTTCGCCACCTCCTTAGCAGCACATGGATGCATCCCCCAGCTGCTAAAAGGCCACACACTGCAAGGCCTAGAATGGTCGAATTCGCAAAGTTCTGACGGTAGGCGCCCTGAAGAGAGCGAAAATTAAATAAGGAATGCTGTGTCGCTCAACCATTAATGTGTAAACACGCAGGGAAATTAACATTTTTACGGCCCGGAGAGCCTTCAGATAGCTAGTACCTGTAGTAGGAAAATGAAGATAGGAGCATTTGCCAGTGCCAAGGAAAAGCTCATCATGCCCCCACGTAGCTCATTTGGCAGGTACCTTCAGCAGTGTCAGACATGTAAAAAGAGAAAACTCTAACAGGAGACTTGTTCCACTTGAATTTCTGTTCATGCCATTCAACTTACATTGTTCTCAATCTTGCTAGTGAAGGCAAAATGAAGCCCACGCATGCATGGAAGATGCAGAACAGTATCACCAATGTTCCAATCTCCTGTTCAAAGAACAACAAGATTGATTAGGCTCGTGAAACAATTCTGCTGTATGACAGATACATACACATATGGTATACCTGGTAATCATAAGCCACAATTGACAAAGCAAGTCCAGCAGCAGCGTATGCTATTGTTAGGCTATCATCATTCTGGAAAGGAGCCGTAGCTCCATAAAACCATGGAAAACCAGCACTTCCAAGCATCCTCGACACCAGGAAACAGGGGTAGATTAGTGACAGCTGAGCATCCCTCCCATCAGCCTGTGACAATCAACATATCTATGAGTGTATAAGCGATTAAGTGTGACTTCAGACTTCAATTTAAACCCTAGGCAAACAAAACAACATAAAGAAAACTAGCAGAAAAAACTTCCGGACAAACTCATACCACTATTGTTGGTGCCCAGAGAAACCAAAAGGCTGATAGGGAGAACTGAACACTGGCTTGAGCTAAGACCAGAATCAGCACTCTTTTATCTGAAACAAGCACCAAATTCTTGTGAGAGATAAAAATGAAATGTGCAGGCACAAAGAGCTTGACCATATGGTAGAGATGTTAATGGAACGAACGGACAATTTAATAGTTCAGAATTGGCTATAGACTTAGAAGGAATACATCATAGGTTTCATTATTCACATCACACCAACTTTCTTATCTAAGTATCAAACTCCTAATTCCAGCATAATTTGAGAAACCCAAAAGGTATAAAATTGTTAAAAACAAGAATACAGAAATCCAAAAATCTCAAATGCAAAGCCAGAAACAGTGACATACCATTTTATATCTCCAACAGTTTCATCCTTAAGATAATCATGCACATTATTTTGTAAATGGTACGGAGTATTAAAGATTCATCAACTGAAATGATACAGAAAGCACGGCAAAATAGACAAGATGGTATACTCACCACTCACCTCTGAGGACATGAGCAAAAAATGATTTTTGGTAGCTCCCAATGACAGATGCATGCTGAGTAGTACTGCTACTTGGTGCTTTCCTGATATACAGTATTCCTATTATTGACACTAAGGCTGCAAAAGTATAGGGAAGCAAGATTCCTTTGTCATCATTATCAAGCAATAAGTTCGTGATTCCTTGACTTCCAACTAGGGATACGGATTCAAAGAACGTCATCAGCCAAAAGGTATCAAACAGCAAATCTTGCTTCTGCGCTTGCTAAAAGTTCAGGATAAAAGAGTTAAAACTTGGACAACGATGAGGAAGGCAGTAATAGCAACAGACAATGCTTAAGAAAACACAAACCTTCTCATGCTCCACCACAATCCATGTCTCAAAACAGAAGGAAAACATTGAAGATGCAAGAGCCAAAATGAAATTGTTAATCCATGTACAACGTAGCCCACGGAAACTCTTCAAGGCACCAACTCCAAACTGAAGCATCCAGTAAAATATGCAAGCCCGCTGTGGTCCTCTATAAACATTAGTAAATGAAATGTTATATTTCATTAGAATGATAATACCAACTGACAGCAAGAAGGATCAAGTGCAACTGATGGACCTGAAATCTATAGAGATGCACACAATAAAAAAAAACGTGACATTATCAAACGATACGGATCAACTGATGGAACACAGATGAAAATAGATACACACTATACAAACTGTTAAGTATACCAAGTTTATATATTGTCCTTGGTAGTATGATCCATGCTACTATATATTAACAAAGCTCATCCTGATTCTTTCCTATGATTTTTTCAAATTTGCATACCATTCTACAAACCATATTTGCTTGAAGGGGAATGGATGAGCAAAAACTTAGTGCTAAAAAGGTGCGCATCTATTTATATGTCATTTATAGAGTTAACAAATACCTCATTCCAAAGCTTGTGTAAGGTGGGCACAACATAAACGAAGAAATTTGAGTTCAGTATGGACCATAGACCAATTGATAATATGGAATTAGTCAGTCTAATCTACAAAACCGTGTAAAATTCTGTAGAAGTCTCACACTTTAACTAGCATTTCAGTCGGGCGTATGCAAACAGAGTTCCTTAAACACGCACGCACTGAACAAGATGAAACTGGCAGTCAGCATTTAGACATTGAAATATTATCGAGTTTGTTTTGAAGTGTAATGCTGCATCGCCCAAACATACAGAATGTGGACAATTCACACAAACTGTTCCAACATCCAATTTTAAACTCATGATCTAAACGAAGAACTCACAGAACTTTTCTTTGGAGAACTCACAGTTTGTCGGAGACAATGCCAGAAGCGCCGCCAAGGAAGAGCACGGCGGCCGTGGCCGCAGCGAGGCGCGCGGCCATCTGCTCCCTGCCGAACCCGCACCGCGCGAACTCATCCTCCCCGAACACTGACTGGATCCCCTCCGCCACTACACAATATTAAAACCACAACCATCACTAGGTTTTCCCCTAGCTTGACTCTCCAAAGATGGGCGCATTCTGGAAGATGCTTACCGGATGCGAGGGAGAAGAGGAGGAGGAAGGCGCGGCGGAAGCGGAGGAAGGGGGCGGTGCCGGCGTCGAAGGGTGAGGGAGACACGGCGGCGGATACGTGCGGACGGGAGAAGTATGGGAGGAGGACGACGGCGGCGAGCGCGGCGGCGGCGAGGAGCGGGTAGGCGACGGGGTGGAGCGCCCACTCCTCCCTCTCGATCACCACCCCCATAGGGATGCCAAAGGTCCGCGGATGGATGAGATCCGGATGGCGGTTGCGCGCCGGCACTGCTTGCCGGAGCGGCGCGGGTGGTCTTATTGCGAGGTGACTTCTCCGGCTAGACGGAGGAGGAAGAATGGTTCTTTTTTCTTGAAGCAGACTAGCAATTGGGCTATTTGGCCCGAGATCCCGTGGGCTTTTCTTGTGCTAATAATATTTCGTTGGGCAAAAAAAATTCTCTTTTGGATCCTGTTATTGCTCGTGAAATCATGGTACTCCGAAAATAAGTGACTCGAGAGAGAATCGGATAAATCTTATCTATAAATTTTATGAAGTTGAAGCCCACTGAATACAGTTAATTTAACAAGCTCAACATGCAGACTGTCCACATCAGCGTTCACGTCATCCAAACTCCGTTCCGTTCACGTTTGCCCCGAGTCGCACATCCGTCCGTTGCACTCCCCGCGCTATGGGTCGCTCTCGCAATATGGGCTGACTTCGCCAGCGTTATGAGCATCAGTTGTCTTTTCTTCTTCTCGAGCGCTTGCCTTTTCTTCTGCCTCTTCATCTGAACGATCTGCTCCGCCGCCTGGCCGATGCTCTCCTGACCACAGAGGCACAAATGCAAGGACACTGGGAGCAAATCTTTAGGGAGTCAACCGACCGCCGTCGCACAAATGCAAAGACATCGGGAGCAGATCTATAGGGAGCAAACCGACCGCCGTCGCACCGCCGGACTTCCTCCACGAGCTTTCGTCAATCTCCGACTGGCCACACGTGGTGGCTCTTTGTCCATGCCAGGAAACGCCTCCCCCGCGGCCGTCCCATGGATAGGTCGCCACCGCGGCGCCGCCGCCCGACGATCTTCTTCCACGAGATTCCGCCCGCCTCCACCTGGCCACAAGTGCTCTGCCAAGCCATGAAACGCCTCTTCCCGTGGCCCGTGGCTAGGTCGCAGACTCGACGTCTCCCACTAATTGCTGATCTCCCCGTCTTAGTGATTTCTCCGGCCTCTAGCCCCCTACGGTAATCCCAACCCCCAGCTTCAATCACGCCCTCAATTCGTTATACTGTTTGATGTTATCCTCCTCAATTCCCACTGGAATTTCAGTGCAAATAATACGAAGAGGCACGAATGTGTAATGAGTATATTCCCAGTTATCCGTCTCAATTCCCACTGAAATTTCAGTGCAAATAAAACGAATGTGTGATGAGTTGATTCCTAGTATATGCGCAAATTAGTTGGGCGAATCATTTCTGTAGTTTGGACCATTGAATATTGACGAGCTTGAGTTGTCGTGGTATGAAATTTGGAACATGCGAGTGCATATATGCAATTCGGATGCAGCAAGAAATTTACCACTAATAAATCTACTTTCAAACATGGGTAAGTTGGTGTGGTGATGTTATATTTTGTCAGGGTACTGCGGCTATTGGATGTTTATACCATCTCCATTCATGTTCATTATCCATTGTTTTTTCGTTTTCCCATTTGTCCCTGCAGATGCTTTCACGGTTTGATTCTTTGTACATGGCCGATGCAACTGGAAGTCTTTTTCCTTTGCAGATGTGTTCTACGGCAACAAACAAAAAATAGCACGGTAGTAGCATGAGGTAATTCTCTGGAATATGGGATAACTGCTACAAGTTTTAGAAATGGCAAGAAATCATAGCACTTCATTCCATGATCCATCCTACCTTTGATTTGTGCTTACGATTGCATATTTTCTGCCAACTGTAGCCTGTTATATTCAGATAATGTTATCGGCCACCGCCCTCACGTCGCCCTTCTCCTCTTGCTTCTGCCACCGATGAGCACGGTCCGTGCCACCCCTCTGTCGTCCTTGGTGGTGAGAACCCTCTGTTGTTTGTTTCTATATAGATGTGCTTCAACTTTATCTCCATTCCCTCACCGTCTATCTCTTTCAGTTCTTGACTAGCGTTTTGATTATTGTCAAGGGCTCCAAGATCATCAAAATGTTCCAACAATCTAGCCGTCGGCTTCATGGGTGATCTTTTGCATTCACGGTTTGTTTTATCCATAGTCACCCTAATTCACGCACCCTCCAGGTCTGATTTCTTTCCATGTAAATTTTCAGGTTCTAACTATGGTTTGAAGCAGCTTAGACGCAGGCGGCCAGTACCTTCTTACCGTGCAAATCAAACTGGTGCACTGCCCGATTGATGTTAGTGCCCCTCATTTTTCACGTTATCTCCACTTATTTGTTCGCGGCAAGCAAAGTATACAACACTATTCTGACCATTCAGACCCAAGCAACTGAAAACCATCATGTTTCAGAGATAGCCTACTGCTTTCCCATTATCTAATCTTTGCCATTGAGAATAGCCGATGCCGTGTTAATTTTCACATGTGAATTCATCGTCTCTATTTATTTGCTTATGTAAATGTTTTCTACTGTATCCAGTCTTCTCTAGGTGTCTCCAGTCATGGATGCTTAGACCACATATCAAAACAAGCATAGGAGAGATGATTTCCATCAGGTGATTGTACGCACAGTAATTGATACTTGAGTTTTCTTTGTTCATGTATAATCTGGTTTTCTATGTACTAAATATTCCACCATTTGGTATAAAGGTTGTTTTTATTTATGTAGGTTCAGTCGCTGGCATCTAGAGAAGTAGTATCACGGGTGAGAATTGGATGGTAGATACCATACAGGAAAAAAATGTGGTGGCTTATTACATATATAGATTTAATATCTTATTACCTTGCTATTTGTATGTGCTAACATGTGTCGGGGTTTGTTACTATTATCCTTAGCAAACAATTTGGATCATGTTAAAATTGAAAGGAAAGTATGAAGAGCTGAAAGTCTACATAATTCATGCTAAGGATAATAGTAACAAACTAATATTTGTATGTGCTAACCATGTTTGTTACTATTTATCCTTTCAGCTCACACTGAGCTGAAATGATAGTATGAAGAGAATTATTTACCAGGTCTACAACATGGTTTGTTAGCATAATTGAGTAGACATATTTTATTGACACTTTTATAAAATGTTGCCTAACTTCTTTTAAACCACTAATATTCCCAAAAATCATCGATCATATAAGGTACGTATTTTGTAAGCTTCCAGTGTTCTTTTTCCCTTGACTGCATGTTTCTTCAGAGCAACTCATATTAAACAATCATTCCGCGGCAACGCGCGGGGTATCATCTAGTAATTCTATAAAGTTGAAGCCGACTAAATGCAATAAATTTAGCAAGCTGCACATGCAACCTATCCACGTCATCGTCCACGCCAGCATTTTCCCCATCTCCTATTCATCCTTCTATTCACCGCTCCGTTCCCCGCGTTACGTTCCCGTGTTGTGCCGCCAGCGAACCGTGCGCCGGTCGTGTCGCGTTCTACCCACAGGCCACAACAGGCACCTAGGCCATGTTCCCAGCCCATTAGCAGTCTCCAGGGACCTGTGCAGCCGGAGAAAAAAAATCGATCGATGACTCCATGTGCCCCGTGCTTCCCTTTGCCTTGATCTGCCCCGAGCTTGGCCCTGATATGGAAGAACAAACTTTCTGTCCGCTCCCCTTCATCTTCCACTTCCACTACCCGCTACCATTCAATACAAATCGTCAGCCTCCTCCGCTTCCTCCTCTTCCTCCTCCTATATCTCCAGCAATTTTAGTAGTTGCTAGCCCAAGTGCCCATCTCGGCTCATCTTCTTCTTTCTTGGTCGTTGCCCAACTATTCGAGCTTTAGGGCATGGTTACCGATGCAGATCGGCATTCAGATTTTCTGGTTTCTGTCTAGAATTCGCCGTACGATTCGCGACCAGGCTACGAACCAATAGGCACCGCTGTCGTCGACCATGAAGAGAAGGAGCGCATGGAGGTCTTCGCCGCGGATGGGTGGAGTGCAGCCTGCGCGCCGCCATGCTAGGAGCGGCCGGTGTGCGGTGCCAGCAGAGGGCGAAGAAATGGAGCCCCCTGCCCAAGTATCCCATACTTTGCTTGAGAACCATAACTGTGCCGCCGGCTGGCATCCCAAATCCTCCATCACACATCAGGGAATGGAAGATTATTGATGAAGTACCTAATTTATTATCTTGATGATCAAAAGGAAGAGGAATGAATGAAGGTACGGGAATTCTTTCTTAATCTATGAAGCTGATGCCTACCAATTGTTCGTCGAAAAGACAAACAAGAAGTTTAATCAGTGTACCTTTATCACTTAGCCTGAATTTCGGGCGGTAGGCATAGTTTGTTTACTTTACCAATTAAGCTTTTCCACTATAATATCAGTCTGTTGGTATGATGCTTCTGCAATGTAATCATTGATACCCCATTACATTGATCTAATTTTTTTACTGCGCCCTTTCTACATCTATTAGTATGCAATTTGCTTCCAGATATATACAAGCTTTATCTTTCTCATAGATATATTAGAGCTGAAATTTCAAAGCCATTGACAGTCTTCCTTTGCCGAGCGTATGATATATACAAATGCAACTTTTTCTCTGTTGATAGTTTGATAGGTTATTGTTAATTGTCTGAATAACTGATCTTGATTTTGTATTTAAAACCAACTTTTGTTGCCTGCTGTATGTTGCCCATTTGGAGATGCCGAGAAGCTGGTATGATAATGAAGTTATCGTCATCACCATTTGCGATGCGATTTTTCATCTATATAATTTTTTTTATTTGTTTGCTTTAGGAATTGGAATAGTGCCATGTTCTTTCTTCTCTACCTTCTCTTACACACATTTGTGAGTTCAGCGCTTTGAAGGGAGGCCAATACTTTCGATAATAAGTTCTTGCTTGCAAGTATGTCGGTTTAATGTTCTCATCTTATAATTTCTCCACACACCATCAGTTTCCTATACAGTGAACACTTGGTAGTGAGTCCACACGCAATTAAAATTTATAGTCGCTGATTGTGATCATGTTTGTGGTGGCAAAGGTAACCTATCATCTTTTGTTTGGAGATGCTTCTCCAAAATATAGTTGTTCAGTGCAGTTTGATGTTGTAAGAGCTTTCATGCTTCATAGCCAAAACATGTTTCAGTTAGCTCCGTTATAATACATAGGTTACTATTATTATTAACGTTATTCCATTCTACTGTAATATGCAGTTCCAATGTTAACAAGGTTATTTATTGTTAGTGCAATTCCAAAATCTGGTGACTATTTGGTATTGATTGTGATTTTCACGGGAGCTGTCTTTTTAGAGATAATAACAAAGCCTACAAAGGACTTCCATGGCTGAACTAAGTCTAATTGTAACCTTGATGCATATTTAAGTTTCCTAATCCAGTTTTTTAATTTGATGTAGTATTACTTTAATTGTACTGAAACTCCTCATACCTAAGACTATTTTTTGTGTGCCTATATCAATCCATTAGACACTTAGCAGAATGTTCTCTTTTTAGCTAATCACAGTTTTACTTTGTTTGTTTTATTCTTAGTTTATAAAGATATGTCTTAACAATTCCGCAGCAACGCGCGGGGTATTACCTAGTTACAAAAGCAAATGAACCACTCATGTCATCACAGATCAACAAACCACCGGCCGAAACACTCAGTACGACTATGAATCTTACGACTACAACTAGTTTCCTCTAACATCGCGAACTGAACCTAAGCCCTCTCCCCACGGATGCGGCGGGCGAGCTGGATATGCTTGGGCACGATGGTGACGCGCTTGGCATGGATGGCACAGAGGTTGGTGTCCTCAAAGAAACCGACGAGGTACGCCTCAGCGGCCTCCTGTAGCCCGAAGATGGCAGAGCTCTGGAAGCGCATGTCGGTCTTGAAGTCCCGCGCGATCTCCCGCACCAGGCGCTGGAACGGCAGCTTGCGGATCAGCAACTCGGTGCTCTTCTGGTAATTGCGGATCTCCCGAAGGGCAGCTATGCCGGGGCGGAAGCGGTGGGCCTTCTTCACTTCACCGCAGATCGGGGCCGACTTGCGTGCCGCCTTCGTCACCAACCACTTCCTTGGGGCCTTGAAGCCAAACGACTTCCTTGTCGTCTGCTTTGTGCGCGCCATTAGAGAACGGGGTGGAGGGCTTCTTCGGAGATTTGGGAAATAGATGAGACAGGAAAGGGGAGACCGGGTGTTTACGTAGGGGAGAGCTGGGCGGAAAATTGGGAAATTTTTGCGGCAGCAGGGTTCGGTGGAGGGAAGATGAGTTTTGACGTCGGATTGGTGGCAGGTGGATGGTTAGATCGGGTTCTAGGGGGAGCACGCGGATGGGAGGGCGGGTTCTGGCTTCTAATTGGTTGCTCTTGCGAGGTTGGTCTCATGCATATCGTGGTTAGTTCTCTTGCCGACGAGAAGGTCCCAAACTCTCAAACACGGGAGTGGGCTGATAAAGACCAATGAGTGGGCTCTTTGGGCCAAAGGTTCCTCTGGGCTTTCCTTCGTGGCTCCTGACCTTTTTGGGTCTTATTATCTGCGGCACAAGCATTGTGGAGTAGTATTATAATGAGATCCAAAATTGAATTTACCTCCCATAATAAATAAATAAACTTGACTTATAGTCGAACCGCAGCAGTGAAAATAAATTCTAGACGAATAAACCTATCCGTGTATCTAAACAAGTTAGAACAACAACCGATACTACTGCGTACTACTCCATGTGTATTTGTTTATTTCCCTGGAAAAAAATATCACCAACTACAAAATACTACTACACCGTGTGTATTTGTTTATTTTCCTTCTTTTTGTTCCTGATGAAAAGGTTTTTTGTTTTGAGATTTGTTTTCAGGGGTTATTAAATTAAACAGATAGTGGGGATTTAATCTGTGATATGGATTGAATGTATCCATCCAACATTACAACTTGATTTTGCCCATGACTCAATCGTGAGCGTCTGCGGTTGTATTGTGTTTCTAAAAAACCGTACGGAGCAGTTAAAGATAGTATTCCAACGTGGAGGTACGGTCGATCCGCCCTCAACTCAGCTATCAGGAAAGAACGAAACGGAACGGAACGGAATCCACCCAAATTTAAATATTTCGGCCATAACATTTGACACGCATCTTGTTTTACCATATAAGACCGACTACTACCACCATATAAGATACGCAGCTGATGCACTACTCTGGCCGGTAGCCGGTTGGCCCCGATATATATTCAATGGCGCCGGCGAAGGCTGCAGCCACGGAGGAGGAGAAGGAGGAGCTAACGATGATGGCGGTGGCCCGGCGAGAGGCGGCGGCGTCGGTGGCCGTGGAGGCGTGCCTGGTGGCGGCGGCGGCGGGCGGCGCGATGCTTCTGGCGTGGTGGGCCCTGGCGTTCCACCCGTCCAACAGCCACCTGTGGATGGTGCCCGTCGGCCTCGTGCTCGCGTGTACCCCCACCGTCGTCTTCCTCGCGCTCACCTTCTCCGGCGCCGGCGCCCAGGCTGCGGCGGCCCCATTGTCAGCTGTGGTCGTCGTCGAGGAGTAGTATTGTTAGTTAGTGTTCATGCATGTAATATTCTTCTTGTTTAGTTTCCTCTGGCTGATCATTATTACAGTATTTGTTGGATCCTCTGGCCAGTGGGCATCTCATTTTGGCATTTATACGTGCGCAAGTTATAGATTTTATCCATAGAACTTTTGTATGTGCATGTATGTTTGCCAGATCATGCCGACTGGAATTGGTGTTTTTTTTTAGAGAAAAAAAGCACGTTCCCGATTCCATTAATGGAAGCAACATGGTTCAGGTTACGAGAGGTTCAGCAGGAAAATAAAAGCTGAGCAATACCACCGATTGCCAGCCAAACTTCTAAACATATATTACAGCAAGCACCAGGTTTGCAAGCAAAATAAACTGAACTAAAAGACCGTCAACACTTGGATCGCCGCCAGACGCTTCAGAACACCCCAACCATGCGATTTACCCAGCACATTTGTCATCATGGCGCGTAGAAGCACAACAGCCATCTGCATCCTCCTCCGCGCCACAGGTTTCTGCAAAGCCGCCCAATTATCCAACCAATAACAGACAGAAAATACCAACTTAGATGGGTCTCCAAGATTCTTATTCTGGAAGCAAAGTAAATTCCTAGCTTTCCAAATGGACCAACAAACCGCAGATAAACCAATAGCAATAATGTTATGAAAACCGAAAGAGAAACCAGTAACCCAGCTATACATATTATGCATATTGTCAGGCACCTTGCTGATACCCAGTGTACAGCAAACCACTCCACACAAACTTAGCTACGGGGCAAGTTAAGAAAAAGTGATCAATAGATTCATCAGAACCACAAAAAACACATTCTTTAGGCCCCTTCCAACCCCTATGAAGTAAGTTATCTCTAGTAAGAATGCTATTCTTCGAAATTAACCACATGAAGACTTTTATTTTGAGAGGAACCTTCAGCTTCCAGTAATGTTTGAAGGGAAAGTGAACTCGCTGAGTAATCAAAATGTTATAAAAAGACTTAACCGAGAATATACCATTTTCCTCTAACAACCATCTGCTACCATCAAAACCAGTAGTAAGTACAATATGAGAACAGCTAGCTTTAAGTTCCTGCCAAGAGTTGAAGGTTTCTCACTGAAATTCATTCTAAATGACATCGACTGAAAGTTATTATCAATTGCTTCAAAAACAGTAATATCCTGTTGTAAGGATATATTAAACAGCCTACTGTACCTATCTTTCAAGGCTATACCATTTAACCAAATATCATGCCAAAACCAAGTTTGTTAACCACTTTTAACAACTTTAACACAGAATTTACTGTACAAGTCCTTAACCTGCATTAATCCATTCCAAAAATGGGATTGACCAACTTTTCTCTTACATTGTCCTAATGTTTTCTTACCCAAATATTTAGCTCTCAACAACTTCTGCCATAAACCATCCTCATTCTCAAGTTTCCACAACCATTTACCAAGGAAACACAGATTCTTAATTACCAAATCAACCACCCCCCAGACCACCTTGTTCTTTGGGTTGGCAAATCACAAGCCAACTCACAAGATGGTATTTCTTAACATTTTGATCTTCATGCCAAAGCAACCTAGCTCTAAAAAAATCTATCCTTTTCTTAGCCTCTTTAGGTAAAACATACAAGGACATCATATAAGAAGGAACATGAGACAAGCAAGCATTGAGAAGGGTTAGTCTCCCTCCTAAAGAGAGAAATCTACCCTTCCAACAGCCTAGCTTCCTCTCTACTTTATCCTCAGTCTCTTTCCAATCGCATTACCAAGCTTCCTATAATGAACAGGAACCCCTAAATATTTCATAGGCAGAGTTCCTATCTTGCAAGGCTGTTGGTGTTAACTTGTCCGTTTGGAAGTAGTTTTTTTTAGAGAGAGAGAGAGGAGTTTGGAAGCAGTAATAATCTGTGGGTAGATATGTCTGCACAATTGCAGTTTTTTTTTTTGAGGGAATGCACAAATTGCAGTTAAACTTAAACCTGACAAATTGAGGCTGGGCCAGGCCGCTGATTCTGGACAGGAGGGACTCTCGAACTGTCGCCTAGTCCCCAATGGGCCATGGCCACCCTCCAGAATCTCTTGTCTCCAGGCCCATGTTATGGCCTGAATTTACGATGTATGTGGCCTCAATCTTTCGGCCCACAACCCCGTGGATGGCATTAGATTTCTTTCCTTCCTCAGCCACGTACAATATCCTGATCCAGAGCAAATTTATGTTTTTTTGTGGCCGCGGTGCTCCCCGCCCCCACAGCCGGCCGGTGAAGTGAACTACGACAACGTACTGGTGGTCCATGGCAACCGGTGATCGACCGCGTGTCATCCCGGCAGCCTCGCATCGATAGTACCGCGCGCGGCGCGTGCCCACAACAAGCTCCAAGGTCGAGCTCCAGCCCCTCCCTGCCACAAGACCACTGCCGCGGTCGGAGGACCGAAGCTACCAATGGCGTCGCCGACATTGATGCCCGTCGACCTCCGCTTCAGCTTCGCCTCTCCAGCATCTGCGGCGCCGAGGACAGCGAGACGGCCTAAGAAGCTCGGCAGCAGGGCGGCGGCGGTGCGTTGCGCGGCGACACCGGCATCGTCTTCGTCTTCCCCGGCGCCGATGGGGGAGAAAACGGTTTACAAAGACGGGCCCCTGGAGCGCGCATTCATGGGGCTCTTCGCCCGGAAGATGTCCAAGTTCGCCACCAAGACCCCAAACCCGAATCCAAACATCTCGCGGGCGGTGTGGGAGTGGGACTACGAGAGCTTCGTGGACGTGTCGCGGCGGGTGATGGTGTCCTGCGGGACGCGGGAGCGGCAGCAGGCCGCCGTCCGGGAGGTGCTGCTGTCGATGCTCCCCGCGGGCGCGCCGGCGCAGTTCCGGAAGCTGTTCCCGCCGACCCGGTGGGCGTGCGAGTTCAACGCGGCGCTCACCGTGCCCTTCTTCCACTGGCTCGTCGGCCCCTCCGAGGTCGTCGAGGTCGAGGTCGCCGGCGTCAAGCAGCGCAGCGGCGTCCTCATCAAGAAATGCAGGCATATATACATACATCATTCTTAATCCTTCCTTCCCAATTGATATTGAGATCTCATTGACATTTCAGATTTTCAGACAAAAATTCTTAGAAATCTAGTACTGTATGTCTGTTGATCATGAAGGTATTTGGAGAACAGCGGGTGCGTGGGGATGTGCGTCAACATGTGCAAGATCCCCACGCAGAGCTTCTTCACCGACGAGTTCGGCCTACCGCTCACCATGAACCCAAGTCAGTATCTATCTCTTCTGTAACTTGCATTTCATTCAGAGGCTCCCGTCAATTTACAAGCTTGCAATGACACACGGCCTTCAGATTTCGAGGACATGAGCTGCGAGATGATCTACGGCCAAGTGCCGCCGCCGCTGGAGGAAGACCCGGCGTCCAAGCAACCCTGCTACGCCAGCCTCTGTGAGTCACCGGTTTCAGCTACTAGATCATGTAATGTATAATGTATGTGCCAGTTACTCTGGCACTGACGAGATTCCATTAATTTAATCTGTTCCCAATTTCTTTTCTTCAGGTTCCATCGCTAAGCCTGCTGCCCCGATCTGTCCCAAACTTCAGAACTAGCAAATTCAGAAGAAAGCAACGGCGGTCAGAAAGATTTTGATGGTACTGGATGAATTGTGCATGGTTTCAGTCAGATAGGCAAGAAGGAATATATACCCACAGCAATTCTAGGTAGCGAGTCTGAAAGTTCAATACACACGCTGGATGCACGAATATGTCTGAGTGTACATATTAATTGTAGCTTGTATTTTTAAGGAGAAAGAAAAATGTAAAGATACATGATCTGATATAAGTTTTGTCACTGCTGCACATTCGTTTTTGTTGCATAACTGTGTATTTATTTTGCTTTTTATCAGGCCTGCTGTTGTGACTGTGTAAATGTTCACAGAACTTTCAAAATATAAGATGTTCTAGTTTTGTTGGAAGTTTTCAAAAAAATTAATAATCAAGATTGCCGAAAAATATACTAGTATCTACAATATTGAATAAGTAACAACGAAGATGCGATTTTATAAAACTAATTTAGAGTAACTGTAGACAGATTGTTAAATAAACTTGGACAAATTTTTAAAAGTTTTCTGAAAATGGAAGCTTTTATTGATCTCGACGGCATATCGATCGATACACATAGAGTATCACACCCCTGGCCTCTGTGCCGAAAACGCACACAGCCAACCAAGTACGAGACAAAAGTAAATTATTACATCGAAAGAAAAGTAACATCTCTATTCAGACTCAATCCGCAGGCTAAATCGCCACCCATCGTGGGTAAAAAAGTCTGTGGTTACTTGCTCCAATTTGTTGCATGCCATTAAAGCCAGCTAACGATCCTCTGGTTTGAGGAGGATAGACAAGTACGGAGCCAAAGAGTGCAAAAATACAAGACCTGCAAAGGAGAAGTTAAGTACTTTTTATTAAACACAATATCCTGAATAACTTTGGCATCAATATATTTAAAAGTTTAACTTATTACAAAACGGAAGCATCTTATATTTTGAAAACGAAGAGAGCATGTTCACCCAAGTTCTTCAAGCAGATAAAGATTCATGTGCAAAAAAAATATAAACACATTAGTTGATGACTTGATGCATCGAACCTCTCCTTTTATTAGTGCAAAGGCACACTTTTCAGTAGTGGCAGAGTACGGACTAAAATTTTGGTGTGGCGGAGTATACTGCTTAGTTCAAAGGATCATTATGCACAAAAAAAAATGCGACCAATAAACTTCATATATAATGCAGAGCAAAATTTATACTTAATAAAAGGTCATGTTTTGACAATTGTGACAGTTGTATCGAGTGAACAGCGAGTGGTTCTCTCTGCCTGAGTGGCGTGCTCATCTACGCGTAAAATGAATTACCCTAAAAGTACGAAGTCATAATAAAACAAATTATGTAATTTACATGTAGAGAATTAAGCTTTCAAGTAATCATCATTTCAGCTAGTTCAAATAGTATGCCTAACATTTAAGAAGCAATGGAAGTTTAACGAGTCCCTGCCGCATGTAGGCATCGGAGAAGGAAAACATATAAGGTATTAAATGATCAGGACTAGCAGAAGATTAGATTAAGGTATGGCATTAGCCCTAGCTTGCCATACTGGGTCCTCCGCCCCTGCTTTTCAGTATCATAAACGATCAAATTAACATGTTTTGTTTTTGGGCAAGGACATCGGCTGCCGCAACCTGCAAGAGGTATTTGTTCTTTGGGGCTGTAGATCGACTGGTGGGCAGGGCAAGATAAATGCTGAGATCCGAGACAAGGTGGAAAAGAATATCACAAGTGCGTGCAAGAACAGCATATTCTCTTGGGAGCAAGACGTGGAACAACACCGGCGGTCCAATTTAGACCCAAATCAACGGTCCATGCAACAGCCCGTCCTATACAGTACTACTCCGTACGAGCTAAAGGATATTTCCCCAACGATTAATTTGCAACAACTTCTGTCTAGCTAGCTTTTTTTTCTCCAAAAAATAAAATAAACTAAGCTAGCTGGACTTTGATTTCCATTTTTTTCCTTTTCGCTTTGCTCCAAGAAGAATTACCCGGCCGCAAAAAAAATACCCTGGCGGGTGAATTTCTCTTTTTTTCCTAATTGTTTCAAAGTGCTTATGCACTTTCTACTCTCGTCGCGCGCGCACCCTGCAAAACTGTCCGATGCGGCACGAGAGAAGCCGACCGAGCGATTGATCTCTTGCCGCAACACCACCCTTCGGACAGGATCAGACGCACCTCTCCCCCATCTTCTCTCCCACCCCGTTTTCCCCTCTGTCTCCTCCGCGCAGGCGGCTTTCTAGGAGCTCGACGATTTCGCTCGGCGGGGCGTGGGGCGCCGCTGCGTCTGTCTAGGAGCTGGACGCGAGAGGTGCGCGTCGCAGGATCCACCGAGCTGCGGCGGCAGCGGCTTCCTCTTTCTCCGTGGAGACGAAGGCGAGTGCACCGGTGAGTTCTACAGGGGTTGGGGGGCCGCGTGGGGAGGAAGGGGGGGGGGGGGGGGCGCTTATTGAGATTGGCGAAGGGGGAGTTGAGCATTGCATCGTACCTAACTAGACGCATCGAGTAGCTTGAGCTTCTTGTTCTTTCGAGCATGTTTTTACCGTTAATTAAGCAATTTTCTTAACGATTCCCCCGTCTAAATCCCCTCGCAGCGTCAATGGTGTGTGTGTGCAGCTTAGATTTTCGATCCCATCAGGATTGCCCCCATTTTGTTGCTCGAGGATGGCGCAGCGGGTTTTTTGGTGGGCAAATTCACATCCTATCTCGTCCCTATCTCATTGTGTAGAACATGGGGTGGTGGTGGGGGAGAGGCCCTCTATGTTTTCTCTGGGGTTTGTCCGGGTTTTGCAAGGTGCAAATCATGTGCCAATTTGTTGTCAATTTGTTTGGAATGTGTGTCGCCTAGTCCTGGGTGTTGGGTTTTCATGTGGCTTCTCTTCATATTTTCGCCTTCCCCCAACATGTGCAAGTTTCAGGCAAGTTTTTTTTAGTCCAACACGAGCTAACTCAGTTCATATTTTGTAGATTTGTTAGGGTTTACAGGGGGTTGTAGGTGGTACAGAGTCTACACATGGGTGTAGATGTTATAGAGCTTATGTCAGGCGTCTAGATTTGCTAGGGTCTGCATTTTTCAAATGTTGCCCAAACCTAGTTATTGTTTCCTAGTTCAGATTTTTTGCATCCTAAAAACAATTCAATGATGAGCTAACACAGTTCATATTGGAGATGATACAGTCAATCTAATGTGTGTGTTAGCAGGGTGTTTTGTTTCTGCATTTTTGTAAGTTTTGCTTTATGGGATATGGTCTATAAGGGCTCTTTTTTTTGTTGTTTGGTCATGTGTGTGTGTTCTCCGCAGCTGACATCGTGCCCTGCAGCTTATATCATGCATTCAAACGAGGACAAAGTAGACAAATCTGCAGTTTTAATTCCTCGATGAAGTAGACGAAAATCACTTGGGTGGCAAGGTCTGCCAGCTGAAAATGCAGGAGCAGCTATCCAAGGGGCTAAGAATGTGTTTTCTATGCCTTTTTTTACAAGTGCCCGGGAACACCACGGTGCAGTGTAGGCGCCCCAGGGGCACAGGGCAAGAGGTGACCAAGCACACACACCCCTCCTCCTTATTTTCAGTATACTTGATCATTCTACATCATTTATATGCCCCATAAAGGGGGCTTTATAGGTGGCTCGCTTTTAGAACTTTTTTTTCATTGGCGCGGTGGGCATCTATATGTCTAGATTAGGTTATTCTTTTACTTTTTTCTTCCACAGTACACATGCCGACCACTGCTTTTTTTCTGGTTTATAAACAACCTTATCATAATGCAGTTACTTTATTTCATAATTTGGAATTATAGCCAGCCACACACCACCTTATAATGGCCTTTGGCTCTTCCGTTAATGCAACCGCTGACACGTCCCCCTCCCCTATATAGTTGCTTTTTACTTACTCGCTCGCCCTCCACCCTATAAGTTGCCTTTTCTTTTACAATCATTTAGTTGCCTTTGCAAATTCATCTAAGTGTGTGTAACTTTAGGTTTTTCAGAAACTGGACATATTGTAGTTGCTTTTTATCCAGGCTTTTTATTTACTTAGTCGCGCACACACTACCTTATATAGTCACTCCTGCTATTCTTTTGCCTAAGATTTGGCGCCTACACCTAACCAGTCGCTTTTTAATGATCAATTAGTTGCTTCCCTCAGTTGGTTCCCACACGCGTGTGTGCAACTTTATGGGTTTCAGATACCCCCCCCCCCCCCCACACACACACACAAGGTAGTTGCTTTTTATTTACTCAAGTCGCTCACACAACGCCTTATAAGTTCCTTCTGCCTTTTCTTTTTTGCCTGAGCATGGGGTGCCTATACGCAATCCGTTGCTTTTTATTGATCACATAGTTGCTTCACAATGGGGTTTTTCATATATTTATCTGTGCAACTTTTCTCACCAATTAGTTGATGTCCTATATTGTTTGGATTTTTAGGTTATTGCTTTCCTGTGCAACTTTCCTCACCAATTAGTTGATGTCCTATATTGTTCGGATTTTTAGGTTATTGCTTTCCTCGCCAACATAATTGCTGACACACCACTTCCCTTGTATAGTTGCCTTTTCTTTTTCAAACCGAAGTAATGCAGTTGCTTTTTAAAAAAAACTGAAGTCGCTCACACAGCACCTTATAGGCTTATAAGTCGCTTCTGCCTTTTCTTTTTGCCTGAGCATGCGGGTGTCTATATAAGAACCAGTTTTTGCATGAACATTGGGGTGTCTTATAAGAATTCCCCTCCTGATTAGTTGCTTACCTAAATGTTCAGATATTTTCTAGGTTCTCGCTCTCTTTGCCAATATAACTGCTTAGACATGTATATCTTGGTTTCTTGCCTAAACATGCAAGATCTTTGATGTGTGGTTTTACTTTGTCGCCTTTTGTTTTTTATTATTTGCTTCTGAATTATTGCTGACAACTTGTCATGCAGTTTGCTTTGTAAGCTATTTCTCTATTCCCATGTGAGCAAGTTCTAGCCAATGTGCTAGCTCCACGTGAGCAAGTTCCAGCAAAGGCGTCCGCTCCATGCGAGCAAGTCCTGCCAAAGGCGGCAGGCCCATGCGAACAAGTTCAAGCCAAGGCACCAGCTCCTCTTCAGCACGTTCTAGCAAAGGCGCCAGCTGCGTGCGAGCAGTTAAAGCCAAGGCACCAGCTCCCTGTGAACAAGTTCGAGCAAAGGTGCAACCTGCGTGCGAGCAAGTTTTAGCCAAGGAGTAAGTTGCATGCGAGCAAGTTCGGGCAAAGATGCGAAGGTGCCAAATTCAGCAGGCAACAAAATCCTGTGTCAAATGTGTGCTGGCAACGGATGAAACTACTGCTTGTTTAGTTCATAGTTTGCTTTCAATGGGTTGCTGAAAACTAAAAAATCTAGCAGTAGTGCACAATTTTTTGGGGATTCAGCATGTGTATGCTCGCAGCTATTTTTTCTGGACGAAACTACATTACTTCTTGTATGCATCAGAACTACTGCTTGTTTAGTTTTCGTAGTTGACAGGTTCAGAGTTTGCTTTTCAATTTGTTGCGGGGGACCAAAAGCCTAAAAATGATCTGTACATGTGCTCTTACCTTTGTGAAGTTATATCTTACATAATAGGTTCGGAGTTGCTTTTTGGTACGAGTTGTTGCATACTTGTATGTGTTCTTTTGCTGAAAATAAAGGGTTTTGTATGCATGCCAAGTTTGTTGATTGAATGATAGGTTCAGAGTTTGATTTTGTTGATTACATTTGTGCGCTAGCTGGAAACAAATTGCCAAATACTGGATGCTGAGGCCAGCCAAACTTCACCTTTTTTCTTCGGCTGGATTAGAGCATGTTAATGGCGCATGTCCCATGGAGATAGAAGGATGGGAAAAGGTGGTGGAGAAAGAGTTGCGAGCTAGGGAAGGAGGGAGGCAGAATCTGTTTTCAGCAGAAGTTCGCGTGGATTGGTCCGGGGGATCGCAAACGTGGTGAGGACCGGAGGTTTTCAATTTTAGGAAAGGGAACAGGGAACTTTCCATATGTAGTGTGCACTATGGGGATCTAATAGTGCACGAGCACCCCCTAACTTCGGATGGCTATGGGTACCCGATACCCGCATACCCGACGGGTATTTACCCGTTTAAGATGCGGGTTTGGTAAGAAAAAATACCCGCGGGTATGTTGTAAAATTATATACCCGACGGGTTGGCGGATACGGGTATGGTATTGAAGTACCCGAACCCGTGTACCCGCGTACCCGCACCTAGTTGTAAGCCCAGTAGACAAGCCCATTAAATCTCCTTGCCTAAGGCCCAGCCCAATTCCCCACCCACCCACGAGCTAACCCTAAGTCCCATCCCTCGACCCTTCCCCACGCCGCCAAGCATCCAGCCTCCTCCTGTTCGTTGCCCCGCCTGAGCCGCCTCCTCCCCTCGACGACTCCGCCAGTCCGACACCGGCAGCCCACCACTCGCCCTCCGCCCCTGCCACGTGAGCCTCCGTCGAGCGCGAGCGCCGCAGCCCGTGTCGCGCGTGCGGGCCTCCTCCGAGCGCGCGGCCGCCGCCGATGCAGCCCCAAGCTCCGCCGCCGCCTCGTACACATGCGTCGCCGAGGCTTTTCCGTTCCAACGGGTCGGGTAAAAATACCAGCGGGTTACCCGTACCCATGGCGGGTGGCGGGTATGGTAAAATTCCATACCCGACCACGGGTACGGGTACGGGTAGCGGTTGAGAGTTGGGTCGTCGGGTACGGATATGGTTGAGCCGTACCCGTACCCGAACCCGTCGGGTGCCGTCCGTACCCCTAACACCGTCCATTTTCTTTTGCCACGACTTCTTTCTTGAAGAATCATGACAACTCACTTAGTCACTTCGGGAAAAAAAAAGACGAAATTTTAAGTTCAGAGAGCCACTGACCGGCGGGGCCAGCGGACAGGAGCAGCAAGCAAGAAGAAGAAAAAGAAGAAAAAAAGACAGGCCAAAGTGCCAAACGGCAAGCGAACGGACTCCTCCTATAAGAGAGGAGGAAGAACTGAAGGGCGGCCAAGCGCCACCACAGATTCCTTCATCCGGTCGATCGAAGCAGCCAGTCCCTGATCTGCTCGATTCCAAGAAGGAGGAACCCCGATCGATCCCTAGTCTTCTTCGATCGATCTCCATCCCACTGTCATGGCTGCGGCTCCCAACGGCGGCGCCGTCAGGTACTACTGCCGCCCGCCGCCCATCTCTTGGTCCTGCCCTGCTCTCCGCCGTAGCAGATATAGTCGTTGTTGGTCGGATGGATCGCGGGTCGATGCTGCTTCTTGCTTTAGTTAACCGAAAAGGGCGCCGATTTTTAGCTTCCTCCCTGAATTAATTCCTCCGCCGCGGTCGCGGTTGGTGGGGGATCTTGGGGTCGTCGGGTCATTCGGCGAGTCGCTTGCGTGTTGCGAGTGAATCATCTGTCTTACGTTTTAGCTGTACTGTAAGTAGGATTTATGCATGGTTCTAACTGCAAGTTAGGCATGGGGGAAAGAATTCCAGACTTTGTTTCATTGTTCGTTACAAAATCAGAATTTTGTTACCTACGAGACTGAAACCTGCAGCCTAAAAAAGAATGTGCTTTCAGTTCAGGCTGTGCAGTGTCTAGCTGTAGGTGCTCGTGCAAATATTACTGAACACCACTCCGTATTATGCTAGTAATTTGCATTTGAAGATTTGGTTATTCAGAGCTTTGCAAGCTTGTGAGTGCTGAATTAACTGTGACTTGTTCACAGTTCTCTACCGGCGACGGTTCCAGTGGAGGCGGTGCTGTTTGACATCGACGGGACCCTGTGTGATTCGGACCCTCTTCATCATGTGGCTTTCCAAGAATTGCTTCTCGCGGTATATATGGATTTTTCTGAACTGTAGCGTAGCAGCCCCTTCCTTCCTTCTCCACTGCTTTTATTGAAAAAGCTGACTAGTCAGCTAATATGAGCATTGACAGATCGGGTACAACAATGGTGTGCCGATCGACGATGAGTTCTTCATAAAGAACATTGCTGGAAGGAGCGATGTTGAAGCTGCTCAAAACCTGTTCCCGGACTGGCCGCTTGAAAAGGGGCTCAAATTCCTCGAGGACAAGGAAGTCAAATACAGAAGGTACTTATAAGCTGAGCCCTATAAGCTGGAGGAAGCTAGTTGGTTATGTTATCTCTTATGAGCATTGCCTGGTACTTATTGTGGGAGATTGTCGAGGTTTCAGTTATCTCTTATGCTAATGATTTCTTCCCATTCTCAAATTTCTTCTGAGAACCGCTAGTTGGTGTTAGTATGACCTCTGAAGCTGAATAATTATTAATAGATGCTTGTTTGTTGCAGTTTGGCGATGGAACGCTTGGAGCCTGTAAAAGGCCTTGGCAAAGTGGTTCAGTGGGTGAAAGATCATGGCTACAAGCGTGCTGCGGTAACCAATGCCCCCAGGATCAATGCAGAGCTGATGATCAAACTTCTTGGCCTATCAGACTTCTTCCAGGCCGTGATCGTCGGAGGCGAATGCGAGAAGCCGAAACCTGCCCCCTTCCCTTACCTGAAAGCCCTCAAGGAGCTAGATGTATCTGCAGCACACACATTTATCTTTGAGGTATGCCTATATGTACCTTTTAAACTCGCCATATAAATCTGATTGGATTCTCTTGCAGACACATTGTGCTAATATGTGGTTACAATGCAGGATTCGGCTTCAGGGACAAGTGCAGGCGTCGCCGCAGGAATGCCTGTCGTCGCCGTGCTGACAAGGAACCCAGAGAAGTCGCTGTTGGATGCCGGAGCTTCATTGATTATCAAGGACTACGAAGACCCCAAGCTCTGGACTGTGCTTGAAGAGATCGATAGAGAGGAAGCCAAGCTGAAGAATAGTGGAGCGTGAAATGATCCTAATGGTGATAAACAAGTCGATTAGATTCATTGCCAAGTTACCACTCTTACGATTAGTAGAGCTCATCTTGAGCTTTTATATTGATATGTTTTCTCTTTTCTCGATTAATACGCAATGAAATAAACAAAAACTCCAGTCTCCCATGACTTAGGTTGTGTGCGGATGGGACTTGCGAAAATTCTGATTCTGTTGGGCTCTGGATTATGACCCTTGTACACTTCAGATCACTCCAAACTGATTGGATTTCTTTTTATTTATCTGGAAGAAATATACCAGATGAGAGATGATACGATGGATGTTGCAATGAGAACTGCGATGAATAAAACGGTTCACTTCAGAAATAAGAGGATCAGAACGCGCAGGAGTAAAGAGAAAGAACAAATCAAGTTTTGATTAATTCTTTCAGAAACCAGTTTTTGCTTTCACTAAAGAGGGAAAAGAACAGCATTGTATCTTATTTATGAGCAAAATTAGCTATCGTTTTACCTTTCTCTTTCTGTTGTCTGCTGGTCACAGGTGCTTAGCTTTTTTCCAGAGAAAAGCAAAAGCAGCAGCCTGCCATCAGTCCATCACCATTCATTGTACCAAAAGTAGGTATTAGCGCCGGAGCTTTACTTCAACTTTGTCTTTATTTTTGTGGGTTGTACAGAAAAATGAAGTTTGCATCTCTAATGATAGCTACTGCACCTTGTTCTACCAAAGCTGTTTCTTTGACCCTACGAGATCTGGCTACCGAACAAAACACCCGGTTTCGTTTAGTTTTTAAAGGTATTGTCCAGGCAAAAAAATGGATCAATTCTTTGAACTATTAGTCGCTGTATTGGCGTTGAGAAATCATGTTCTCCAGAAAGGCCCTTCAGTTATCTGATAGGCTCCAATTGACACACAAGTTACTCAAATTTAGTGCACAGATGATATCACTACTCGCGCAAAGGTTTTCAAGTCACAAGCACCGCATCTGCTGGATGATACATAGGTTACTCAATTGGATGGTGCATCGGTACTAGTCCCAGGCTACTGCAAGTCTTAGGCTGCAACAAGACCACAACCTCATAAACTCATCCCATCAATTCAACAAATCCATCATTTTGCACATGGAACGATAACACAAGGCAAGAAAATAAACTAGTAGGGGCGATAACGGCGGCCATGGCTCCCTTCACCACTTCGGCCACCACCATCCCGTCGGTCACCACGCCGAGGAGGTGGTGGAGGGGGCATTCCACCAGGTTGTTGCCTATAAACATATCAGGAACACACTGTTAGGAACTAGAGATCTGGGGGATGAGGCATATATTGACACTAGTAAGCAGGATAAGGGTCTTACAGGACATAGCCAAGGCGACCATCGGGGAGCACCATCGGTACCATTCTCATCCCAGCTGGTGCTGGTCCTCTACCGTAGATCATAGGCTGCAGAAAACAATATCCATAAAGCCAAAGCAAACATAGTACATATGGGAGTCTACGAGTAGTTAGTTTACCTGGTTGAATCCAGGACCACCACCACCATAGGCACCATACGGATCTCCCATGTAGCCACCATATGGAGGAAGAGGATAATTAGGAGGTCCTCCAGGCCTCACTGAATGGTCAGGTTTCTTATCACTCAAAGGTTTGGCCATGGAAACTTCCAGCACTTGCCCTGTATTTCAGTCAGCCAAAGATTAACCCTAGCACGGCTGAAAGAATTTTTTTCGGATGTAGCAGTTCATTTACTAGTTGGCTATTCCAGTGACTAATAATCTACCTTCACTACAGAAGGTATTCAGTGCATTTGAAACCAGCAAGTAATAATTTCTCAGGACATGTAATTTGACAAAAACCTAGCGGTGCTGACAGAAAGCTCTGACATAATCATTACTACATAATATTATATAAACCAATCCTGTCGAAAGACAATCACGACACTACAAAATTAAATTTTAATCGATACATATAACAACATGGAGGAAAGTATTACCATCAATTTCATACTTTTCACTTCCTTTAACAGCCTTCAGTGCACTTGATCTTTCAGCAAAGTGAACAAACCCAAAATCCCTCTTATGCCCAGCCTTAGCAGGCGGTAGAACAATTTTCGTGACCTCTCCATGTACTTCAAAGAGATCCTTAACCTTCTCTTTAGAAACATTCTCTGGTAGGTTTTTCACATATATAGTCTTCACCTGTGAATAGAACAGAAGCGTCACAAATGCTCACCGGACTGAAAAATACGGTATAAAGATTTGGATGTAAACAAAGAGTACAAAAACAAATAGGATAATAGAACCTTCAATAGATAAAATGATGAGTCAACGACAAAATGGAGTTCATGTAGCTGGCTCATGCAGATGAGTAAGTAAATTTACTTCAAAGACAGACCAACAGATCGTGATTGTTTTAGTACACAAGAAGAAGTTCTTGCTGAAGATAAGCAAGTATGAAGTTTGCGACTACAACCATTTTGTAGAGCATATTACATTGACAAAAAGTGCAATCAAATTCAATCAACAATCCTTGAATGGCTATTTTAATTCAGCCATGGTGCCTAATCATATAATGTTATAAGTTGGAAGATGCATGGAGTCTATGCCATGTTTAGTTACTATCTGTTGGGGGCAAAAGGATCAACAAATTTTAACACCAATGAGAAATGACAAATAAGCAAGTCTAAACTATGCAGCAGAAGCCATACTTCTTTATTTCAGTTGGGAGTGGCTGTTGCTTGTTTCTAGCTGATTCTCGCATACAAAAGCAAGCACGTTGCTAATTCTACCTAACCTAGCCAATGTAACTTTCAACATAAACATATATGGGTTCCTTAAAAAAAGCAAGTCTGGATAAGACTCAGCTGCAAATCATAGTGGTACACTATATTAAAGTACAATGATCTTCCATGCAGTGTCTACCTGAGCAGCAGAAGAAGAAGAATCTGATGATGATGATGATGATCCCTTAGGTTCAGCCCAGCTGACAGTCAATTGGCTTCCATCAACCTTAAAGTCTGGTGATGACAATTTCTGCCTGGAATAGTCAGCGCAAGCATGGTTATAGTACTCAACAAAGAGGAACCCACGGTTACGGCTTGGGTCATGCAAATCCTGCAGGGCAAAATCTCTGTTAGCAAATTTGGAACCTCCCTGGCACAAAAACAAGGGCGAATTACAACCACACCTTAAACATCTCAATGTTCACAACTCCTGGCCCCTTCCCTTTGATTATGCTAGTCAGCTCGTCCTCACTCAGCCCCTTGGGCACATTCCCAACGAATAGCCTGTGCTTTGCCTGGGACAATGAGCAACGCAGTGTCCTCCCCTGCATCAAACAAGTCAATGTAATTCATCATGTAAGATACGCCTGTGGTGTCAATCAAATTACATAGCCCACGAAAACTCGCACTACCTTGTGGTCTTTATCATGCAATTCCTCAATGGCACGCTGTGCCACGTCCTTAGCAGTGAATGTGACAAAGGCGAAACCTTTGTTCTCCTTTGTATCCTTATCCTTCATCAACCTCACCTATTATCATATCCATCACACAGCATCACATCACATTCCATTCTACAAAGCAGACATAACCAATACAAGCAAGGCCATGAGCTCTACGCACCTCATGGATTTCGCCGAGAGGCTCACATAGCTCCCGGAGGTCCTCCTCGGTAGTGTCACGAGGGAGGCCACCGATGAACACCTCACAGCCCTGCTGGGGCAGTGCCAGCAGCTCATCCCACTTCCTCTTCTCATCGTCGTCCTTGGGCCCATCAGTGCCATCCTTGTCCATCTCGTCGCCCGCGGCAGCCTCCTCTTTCGCAACCTCCATCCCGGCGTCATCTCCTGGTCCGTCCTCTCCCGGGCCGTCCCCATCGCCATCGGCCTCAACGGGCTCCTCCTCCTCCGGCTCATCCGAATCCTCGCCCCCACCGCGGTGGCGGCGCCGGCGGTACCCTTCCTCGTCATCCATAACGTCATCGTCTCCCTCCAGGTCCACCTGCTCCTCCGGCTCCTCCGACGGCTGCCGGTCCGACATCCCAAAACCCTAACCCTAGAAAAAAACAAAACATCCACAAACGGCGAAGGAAGCCACCATCAAAAATCCCCTCCGGAGATCCCAGCAAAAAAAACCGCACGAATTCACGGCACAAACAACACGGATCGCGCACGCGTGCAACGGATCTGACGGCGGGGGATCGGAAATCGGCAGTACCTTTGACCCCGGAAAAAAATCGAAAATCGCGGCATGATGCGAGATTTGAGAGAGAAACAGTATAAGATTAGCAGTAGTATAGTGGGGGGGTTGAGAGGATTCGATGTGCGAGTATGTAGTAGTATCGAGCAGCAGATTACTGGATGGAGGAGGAAGAAGCTTACTGGAGAGTGGAGGAGTGTTGTTGGGTTGGGGAATTTGGCTTTGCTTTGCTGCTGCTGCTGCTGCCTCGCGCGGGGGACACAGGGAGAAGAATTGGGGGATTTTGCGGGGGGCCTATTTATAGCTAGGGCTTCGAGAGAGATCGTGGGCCGAAAGGCTAATATCTTCCAAGGAAATTCTAAAGTAGGCCCGTATGCGAATTTGGCCCAGGTTTAATAAGAAATGGCAGCTGGCCTGTAGCATAATAGATTTCACGCTCAAATCTGGCCCGAGAAAACCAAGGATGCCATCTGATTGTCATAAGCCCAATAACCATGCATACTTAGTGTTATTCAATTTCTTCTTCCTTTCAAAAAAAAAAATCTTCTTGCTTTCATGATTTAAGCGTGAAGAAATTTGAGCAAACGGAACTGAGTCTAAACGTGAAGCATAGTCCCGGTTAAGAATATTAGGACATATTAGGACATGGGTTTTGTTGAACATACATACTTGGTTGACAATTGGCAACGGTGATGCCAGGTAGTTCCAGAAATTAATTGACAATTGGCGCGTGAATACTGTTGTCATGAACCAAGTCATCACTTCTTAGCTTCCATGTTAAAAGCCATGAAGGCATCCTCCGGCGCTCTGCAGCGAAGTTCATATCTTCAGTTCTTCACGATCTCCTCTGCTGCTGTTAACATTCTTGTGTGGATTAAAGTAAGGCTGAGCCTGAGTGCATGAAGTATTTTCAGAACGAAAAATGATTTTCCAATAAGAAATTGTCAATGATTGACACCAGCCTTTTATATCTCTCTCCAGAATCTATTTAAATCCTCGACCAAATCACGGTTAATATTAGATTTCCAACACTAGATCATGATATACGTGAGCACGACAGACGGCACGTCGCTCTCGATCGAGTCATGACCACCATTAGAATTGTAAAACCTTTTGACTAGACCATAAATACATGCATGCATCGCCCCTATATCTGTCCTAAAGTCTAACCTTTAGCGCTTAGCATGCAACACATGCCGTTCAATCGCTTCCAACCCAGATAAAAATATTGAAACGAATTGAATAGGCTGACAGCAATTCCAACCAGGAAAGTAGCAAAAATGCTCCGATCCGTTTCATAATTCTTGTCTCAAATTTGTCTAAAATTGGATGTATCTATTCCTAAAATGCGTCTAGATACATGTAATATTTCGACAAGAATTACAAAACGGAGGAAGTATATATATTCTGAAACACAGATAAAGATCCATAGATAAATTCTGTCTGCAGAAATAGGTAAATAGAACAAATCAATGATCAAAAAACCACAATCACTCAAACATTTTTTTCATAAACTTAATTTGCAATCTAAACACAGGCAGGAACATATGAAATGCAGTGTTGCTTCGTCTTCAAACACACCCGGTCAATAAGTTATGTACTTGCTTAATAATTTACAGCTCGTCCCTGAGGTCGGTGGTGGCGGCAGGGCGGGTCGAGCATACCCTCGACTTTTGGTACACCAAGCCTGGCCTGCAGAAGTATCCCTTCTCCGGCGCACAGTGCGAGTCATCGGAGCAAACACATAGCCCTTCGATAGCACAACCCTTCCCAACGACGTTGGGGCTCCCTTTGATGCCGAGAACCTGGTCACTCCATTCGCTAGAGAAGATCCCATCAGGGTCATACCGATCCTTCACCTTCAAGAACTCGCCGGCCTTGGGGTACTTGGTGATGGCACCGGTGAACGCGAAGTTGCGGTTCTTGCCCCAGTGCGGGACGGCGCCGTACTTTCCGAATGCTAGCTGCTCAAGCTCGTCGATCACGTCGGAGTGTGCCCGCGTCTCACCCTCGGTGTAGCTTCGATAGTAGGTGACGTCGAAATCAAGAGAGTCCTCCGATTTGCCGAGGTATGCCGATGACGCCTTGACGTAGCGTAGGAGGATTCCTAGCTTCGCGTCAAGTCCACAGAAGGCACGTGGGTTCAGGTCACGGAGCTTCTGCATGTCAGCGATGAACGCCGGTGTCTTGGAGAGCGCGACACTAAATCCAGATTGATAGAAGAAGGGGCTCCGGATGCGCGGGTCCCACGTGCAGGAGGATAGCAGTCCATCCTCTCGGCTCCCAATGCAGGTCCCGGATGCCTGGATCCGGTTCTGGAACCCAACCACGGGGTACCCTGTGAAAAAGGATCCATCGTTGGTGAAACCGTATGCTTGGAGCTCGAACAACGCCCCCGGCACCCGTGCCGACAGGCATCGGGCGATGTCATCACCATCTTTCTCTAGGTGCTCCTCCGTGGCCCTGGCGGTGATGAGCGCGAGAGTCGGGTTGGCGCGAAAGCCGATATAGTCGTTGAGACCGTTCCCCGGTGTCGAGACGGGGATGCGGTCGTCCTTGCGGTAGATCACCTTGCCCTGCCGCGGCAGCCACGCCATGTCGCCGAACTCGTGCAGACCGCCCCACACGGCCGATTGTGCCGCGAAATCCGTGTCATCACGCTTCTCGAACGTCACTGACCGCTTGAACATCGGCTGCAACGCTAGAGTGACCTACATGCACACATTTATAAACCGGAAGTTAGACACAAAATTATTTGTAAATACATACTAACTGAATTCGCACCAAGAGGATATGTTAAGTATGTATACCTGGGAGACGACGCCGAGGACGCCGAGGGAGACCTTAACGGCGTCGAGGTCAGGATGATCAACCCCAAGCTCCCTAACCACGGCCCACCCCTCGCTCGCCGGCGCGGGGGTCACGATCCTCATCCCAACAACATACTCATGCACAGCACTCCCCTTCCCCCAAAGCCCACTCCCATGAGCCCCCGTCGCCAACAACCCCCCAATGGTGATCCCATACCAGTACGGCGAGTGCGGCAACGCGAGCCCCGCTGCCGCGGCAGCCTTGATCAAGTCCCGGAGCACCATGCCGGACTCCACCGTCATGAGCCCCTTGGCAGCGTCCACGCTCACCGTCCGGTTGAGCCGCTCCGTGCTAATGATCGTGCCGGAACGGCCCCCCGGGCAGGCCAGCTTGGGGAAGCTGTGGGAGTGCTTGGTGGCCACTTTGACTTTGCGTTTGGAGGCCGCGGCTGAGGCCACGGCGGCGACGAGCTCGGCTTCGGTGGTTGGGAACGTGGCGTTGGCGGCGCGGCAGATCGTGCGGTCCGGGAAGGAGCCGTAGGTGTTGGTCACCGTGCAATCGGTGTTGCCGCGGCCCGTGCAAGCCACCGGCTCCGGCGGTGGGCTGCCGCTGGCGAGCCCCGCCATGATGATGAGGAGGAGAAGCGGTTTATGCATGCCGATGAGTTCCATTGGCCTTGCTTGCTGGTCTAAGCAAGAGATGAATGCGAGAGCGAATGGGTACGGGAGATTGTGGTGATGGCAAGGCATTAAGTAGGCAATTAAGCTAGCTAGCTACTTGGTGGTGTGGTGTGGTGTGGTGCAACAACTGGTCAGCATTATGCCAGTGCAAAGTCAAATAATGGACTGAATGCATGCATGTGTTCATCGCGACGGGTAGTTTATGGGATTAGATCGATGGAACCAGTCCACGTTTTCTTGCTCCCGGGTTTTATAATCAACAAATGGATTTGTTATTCAATTGGCCAACCGTCGTTTTGTCTCTTTCTCGGTTGTTCCTTCTTCTTCTTGTGATCAACGGAGCCAGAAATGAGAGAAGGGAGGCGCCTAAAAATAATACAATCTGGATAAACTCTCCGAAGAATGTCTTGCACCTTCGTTCTCGTTGACTGATCCTCTGCTAGGTTCGTTTGGGGTAAATTAAGTGTCCTCGTGGGCTAGCTGATTAATCTTCCTCACATTTTAATTGCCCGAGGAATTGGTGCTGCAGACGATGATGTCAAGCAAATAGTGGCTTGATAGAGCAGTTGCTTCCAAGGACTATACTATTTTTTTGCGACAAAAAAGAGTTGTTTCCAGCCACAATTTACACACACTTTTTTTCCACCAGGGAATTGCACCAAACCAACCAGCAGTATGTTGTCTCGACCAAGTATAACCTGATAAATCATGACTAACACCATTCTGCGATCTATGAATCTGGAAAAAGAGAAATGATTTACACCATTGATCTGCGATCCCATTCCAATTTTGGAGTATGTGTCACAAGTTTGATTGAGTGGGATAAATTTGTAGAAATTCCGTTAAATGAGGTAGATTTTGTCACGAAAGTGAAAGCACGAGGTAGAAAATGGGATTCACTCCAAATTTTTCTTTACCGAACAAATTAAATCAAATACATAATGCCAGCTTGTTGTTATTTAAATTTGTCGTTTGTGATTAAGGTCCACTGTTGGTGACGCCACATGCATGATCAGTTAATTTATCCGTTAATTGATTCAATCTATATACATTGCGTCTTCAAGCAAGTTAAAAGCAGAAATGGCAGCTAGCTGCTTGAGGAGTAGATATGAAAAACTAAGATTTAGGTACGTGCATGTGAGCCTACGTACATTTAAAAGGAAAACAAGGCTTGTTCGTTGTTTGACTTCCCTCAACAACAACAAAAGAAAACACCGCTTGTTGGCCGCATTGGTTAACCTAATTATGAAACAATAGGAGAATTAAGCTGGCATTTGGTAGGAAGCCTAGCTAGATAGGTACCTATAGTTCTGCCGGGCTCTTAATGTGAGCAAGTTACCCTAGCAAGCATATATACATGTAACAAGTTAATTAACAAGGCTCCCGCTGACATGACTAAGGCACTGTTTGTTTGGATTTCTGCTTTAGCTTTTGGTACTTCTAACAATCTCAAAAGCAATTCTTCCGTTTACACATGAAGCTGAAAACACCTCCGAACATGCTTCTCAGTTAGAAGCACCAAAAGCACGTCCGGAGTTGCTTTTCAGTTTCATGTGTAAACAGAAAAAATGTTTTTGAAATTGTTAAAAGCAACAAAAACTGAATCTGAATTCCAAACAAACAGTGCCTAACCTTGCTAGCGTTCTGGTCGAGGCAAGATGAATAGTAGTATATGCGAGAGCGAATGGGTATGGCTTGTGGCCATGTCAGGCATTAAGTAGGCAATTAAGCTAGCTTAGCTGCTTGGTGGTTTGGTGCAACAGGCCATACATGCAAAGTCATTGAACTAGCGCATGTGTTCGTGGATGACGAGCGTGTTTGGGATTAGATCGATGGAACCAGTCCACTTTTTTCTCCTTCCGGATGGCGGTGGTACCAATTGCCCAAGAAATGAGGCATGACGTGACATACCATTAATAAGAGGAGTCGAATTATACGACTTGCATGTATACGTAGGCAAAATGTACATTTTCTGTAAAATGGCGATGACTACTATATAATCATATCAATACCGTTAACGATTTTGCTATATCAAGATTGACTGATTCTTAGTTATAGCTAGCGATATGTGGATTGCTCAGCCGTTTGATTTGATTTGTCCTTTGAGATTCCAACGAACGATTGACAGATTTAGTTTGGATCGCGTCTAAATCGGCCTAATACAATAACTCTAGTAAGTCGACTGAAATTTAAGTTTTTTTATTACTTACTCGGTCCAATAAAGGATGTCTTAACTTTGATCAAATTTGAATACATGTATACACTAAGTTATGTCCAGATACATCTAAATTTTGATAAATTTAAACATCTTTTGTTGGACGAAGGAAGTAAAAAACAAGCGCAGATAAGCCACGCCCTGCATTTTTTTTATGGTTTCACGGCACATCGAAATAACTAAAAATAGGGATCGCGGAGAGGCGATACATACAACAACGATCGACAACTAGCTAGGAGCATAACCAGTACATGCAGCGAGGCGGTGCCTGGACGCCAGATTTTTTTTAAAAAAAATTGTAACACAAGCGTTTTACACGAGTGAAAGCTAATCATAATCCAAAATCACCGGCCAGTTTAGTGTCGTTCTAGGTCCGCCCCTACGCCGTCGGTCGAGAGGGCTATGACGATGATACAGATATATACAGTAGAAGAGTGTTGATGAACAGACAAAATTAAAGGCGCCGACAAGTCGTGTCGACCAAGTGAAAAACGAGAGCAACGTGTGTGACGCATCAGAAGTTAATTCGATCTGGCATAACACGGGACAAGAAAAGTTTCCTTTATCGACCAAAATCGAATATTAGACGATGACGGCCGGCGTCTTCTTATTTTGTCGTTGTGGATTTAAGGTCCACGTACGGTAGGTGAACCCGGCCACGTGTGTATGCATGATCAATGCCTTGGTTCACTCGTTTTCAAAAAGAACCGACAGCTAATTGAGGAGTAGATATGAAAGACTATAGGCTTTAATTAGCTGGGATTTGGGAGCTAGTACGTGAGGAATTACCGAAAACAGACGCATGCCTGTTCGTTAAATCAATACCAATCTAAAAAATACGGATCCTTCTCTTCACCGTCGTCTATCAAACTTTCCAAAAAATTTATGGACCCCTCAAGATTGCATGTATATTAGACCTACTAAGCAGGCTGGCCCGTTACCTGCACCGAATTGGACTGGAACCCACTCATCGGCATCCACGGAAGAATACATAAAGTTCACGGCATCCACGGAAGAATACATAAGCTTCGCGGCATCCACGGAAGAATACATAAGTTTCAGATAACAATATGAACTGCCAAATATAAATATCCACCCATCTATCGATCTATAAAAAAATTTAGAGCTTGCGATCGAGTACCTGCTGCCGAGTACATACTGCTGGCCAGCCCCCGTATCGTCAACAGCCGGAAACTTCGTCCGCCCGAGCCGCATATCACTGCGTCAGGTCGTGGACGCCGTCGCCAGCTGCCGGTCTGAGGCTAGGGCAGAGGCCGCCGCTGAGGAGTCCGTCCTCATGCGGATGCCGCAGGCACGCGCACGTCTGCACCGATGATGGAGGTGATCAGTTATGCACGAGTTTACAAATGCCAATTTCATCTCTCTTGAAAATAGCTTTTTTTTAGAGCTCCTGAAAATAGCTTTTGAACTTTGTGTTTTTTTATGTATCCAAGAATTGAGTTAATTGTGTTGAAATTAATAAACCTCAATTGAACATGTTGTACCGGTCCAGATCAAGTGATACTCATGCGGGTAGGACCGAGAGGCTGAGAGACAGTGCAGGTTGATTACTTTTCGTATTGCTTGAATTAGGAATATATAATGTACACAAATCTGAATGCAATTGATGTTTGAACCTTCGCAGAAATTTGTTTGCAACATTGTATTTGTACCGCACGAGACAAGTCGAGGGAGGTGGTGTGACGAGAGGAAGAAAAGGAAAAAAAATGTGTCATTGACATGTGGGATCTATCAGAAAATACAGGGAAATCCTAAATCTGTTGGTGTTTGATGCTCGTCAAAAAAGACCAAAGAGAAAAAGTTTTAATGCATATTTTCAAGTGTACAATTTATTTTGTTGTGCCATTGCAACGCACGGACATTTTGGCTAGTTAACTAAAAAAAGATCGGAGAAGTGCGCTGGGATATATTGGTTAAGCTAAACAAGAGGAAAAGCTGGTATGATTGGTGGGAATCCTGGCAAGACAAAGGTATGTAAGGGATTTAATTTATGCAAACTAACCCACATGTATAACACACGGATAGGATCAGAAGCTGGCATCCATTGGCATCCACCGGCAGGAATTGAAGATTAAGCAAGTACCCCCTCTCATATTAATATAAATATTATATGTATTTAACATATTTTGAATATAGATATATACATCCATATTTATACAAATTTAAATCGGTTAATATGAGACGGAGGGAGTAGTAAATAATTTTACGCACTTTATTAACGCGCATGTAACATACATGACGACACGTATATATTTCCGACCGATTACTACTAGCTAGCTAGATGGCTAGTTTCAACAAATTTTGGAACTATATATGTTACGGCCGGCGCTTGCCAATCGAAACTTCAGCGATCTTTCCTTTGCCTAACTAGAGAACGTGTGGTTAATTTTAATTCATTCATGTTTCGTTCTTATCTTCAGACCAATCACCCATTAATTAATCTTGAGAAAGCACTGCGAATATTACTGAACTAAATGAAGTCCTCGCGGATTGCAAGTTAACTTTCTATGCAAATTTCAACGTAACGTGGAGCAAGATCTATGCTCAATTAATCATACGTCCTTGTCACTACCTATACGTTGATTAATTGGAGGTCGATCCCACGTTACTACAAAACGGTTTATATCTCATGGCACATCAGTAACGGGTCCGGCGCGACCGTGACTGATGAACAACATCAGTGTCGGTCACGGCCGCGACCGTTACTGATGAACAGAGCGGGATTTGCCTGTCCCCGCCCAGCCATACATCAGTGACGGTTGCGCGAGGCGACCGCCACTGATGTACCATCACTCCTCGCGAGAGACATCAGTGACGGTCGATTAAGAGACGACCGTTACTGATGAGTAATACATCAGTAACGGTCACCCTAACGTGACCGCCACTGATGTGTGGTACATCAGTAACGGGCCGAATTAAAGCGACCGTTACTGATGTATCTTCTATTATCAGTAACGGTCGCCCATGTCCCGACCGCCACTGATGATTGTCGCGGTTTAAATACACTGGGCAAATTGCGGCCCCTTCTTCTCCGGCAACGGCGAAGCGCTGCCCAAATCGGCCGCCATGGTCGCCGGCGAGCCCAGGTAGCCCCTTCTCCTCCCTCTCCCTTCCTCCTCTCTGCCCCGGCCGGCGGCACCCATCTCCATGGCAGGCGGCGCCCCCCCATCTCCGGCGAGCTCCATTTTTGGAGCTCGCCGGCGGTGAGCTCCATTTTTTGAGCCCGAAGCTTCCCTCTCGCTTGCGAGCTCTCTCTCCCTCCTGATCTTTCTCGCGGGCCTCCAAGTTCTCTCCGAAGTTCCCCAATTTCAAATTTTTGAGCTCCGGCCGCCGGCCAAAATGCGGCCTCCTCCTCGTCGCCCGGAGCTTCCCTCTCCCTTGCGAGCTCTCTCTCCCTCCTGATCTTTCTCGCCGGCCTCCAATTTCTCTCCGAATGTTCCTAATTTCAAAATTTTAGTTAGCCCCTTAACCCCGGTTAATTAACACCTTAAACCCCTTGTTAATTATTAGGCTAACTATTTTGCTTTGTGTGTTCTTGTGTATTGTGTTGTAGATCGAAGGACCGTTCTTGGATGTACGCCACGGAAAGAATCAATGCTCGATGGATAACTGAATGGACGGTCTTTTTTGGAATCGCGAAAGGTGATATGGAACGAAAAGGATTTGTGATGATGTGTTGTCCATGTCGCAAATGTGGAAACACATGCATGATGAAGCCTGAATATGTTCAAATGCACATGCTGGCATCGGGTTTGGTGGAAGTTTATTCACGCTGGACTTGTCACGGGGAGGATGCGGTTGATGTCGGTACTGGTAGCGAAGATGATCATGTCATGCGGTATGATCTGGCGAATGATTCCGAGGAAGAAATAAGGGTCGATGAGGAGACTAATGTGAAAGGTGAAGGAGCTCCACGTGGCAGGATTGCCGAAATGCTAGATGACTCGTTCCTACGGGACCAGCTGGAGGACCCCGAAGATGAGGCACGGTCCGCTCAGTTCAAAAATTGTTGGAGGACGCAAACACATCCTTGTATGATGGAGCTGGCGAAGAAAACAACGTGCTCGAAGTAAAACTCGAACTTTTGAGACTGAAGGCAGCATCATGCTGGTCAGACAAGGGCTTCACGGACTTGTTGAGTTACCTTGCTTCGGTTTTTCCACAGCCAAACAAGTTGACCAAGAGCACATACGAGACGAAAAAGATTACATGCCCGCTTGGATTAGATTGCGTGAAACATCATTCATGTCCAAACGACTGCATGGTATACATTGGAGAGTATTAGAACCATGAGAGCTGCCACATATGCGGTGCATCGAGATACGAGAAGAAAAACGCCAGAGCTGGCGAAGACGATGGGGAAGAAGTGATGAAGGGCAGGCCGGCAAAGACTGTCTGGTATCTTACGGCAGGTGGCCGAGTTGAGCGTTGGATGCAGAACGTTAAGGACACGAGGTATCTCGTCTATCACGATCCGGAGCAGGCTGTATTCGATCCTGACGGGCACTACCGTGTGGAGGAAGCTGGGTTCCTAAGACACCCTGCCTATTGGACTCAGTGGAGGAATTTCGACACGGCATTTCCAGGTTTCGGGGCAGAGCCCAAAAACCTGAGGCTCGGTCACAGCACTGACGGGATAAATCCTTTCGGAAACATGAATAACAAGCACAGCACATGGCCAGTGATTTTGTTTGTATACAACCTTCCTCCATGGTTAATCATGAAGAGAAAATTCATCCACATGTGCATGCTCATACAGGGTCCAAAGCAGCCGGGAGCTGATCTAAATGTGTATCTGAAGCTAGTGAAGGATGAGCTGAAGCAGCTTTGGAACCCTGGCAGAGTGGTTTGGGATGCAAACAGCAGGTAGTACTTCACGATGAGAGCGGCGCTTCTGACCTGCGTGCATGACTACCCCACGAATGGAAATACTTTATGCCAGGTGACACCGGAGAAGTTGCACGCTTCATCCAAAATTGTTTACATAGGCCACCGAAAGTGGTTAGATGCTAAAGACCCTTGGAGAGATGACAAGGAAAGGTTCAATGGGAAGACGGAGCACGGGACAGCGCCGAAGGAGAAGTCTGGTATTCAAATCCTCAAAATTGTGAACGATCTTGAAGTTGTTCCCGGAAAGATTGCTGCGAAGAAATATAAGGAACCTGAAGGCGTCGTGTGGAAAAGGAGGTCCGTATTCTAGGATCTGGAGTACTAGCACATTTGGAATGCCGCCATAGCATAGATGTCATGCACGTGGAGAAAAATGTATGCGACATCATGCTGGGGTTGCTGATGAACATTCTAGAGAAGACGAAAGATGGACCCAATGCACGAGAGGACCTGGAACTCATGTCTATCAGAAAAGAGTTGTGGGGCAAAGATCAAGTGTCAGCAGCCGACAAGAATGGTTTCGTGACGGTGACCACGCGGTGTCGTCTTGCAGGTTACAACCTGTACAAAGACGAGTTGCATAGCATGTGCCAGTGCCTGCAGGGCATTAAAGTCCCATCGAACTACTCGTCGAGCATCAAGCATCTAGTTGACATGAAGAGTCACAAGCTATCTGGCATGAAGTTTCACGACAACCATGTCATACTCACTCAGTTACTTCCAGTCGCAATCAGAGGTATCATGGAGCTGCACGTAAGGGAGACAATCTCGCAGAAGTCAATCACCGTTAGACGATGCCAGATACTGTAGGATAGTATGATACAGATTCGGTGCGAACTCAAAATGTTCTTCCCTCCATCATTCTTCGATATCATGGTCCATCTAATGATCCACATATGCGATGAGATCTTGTCCCTAGGGCCCTCGTTCCTGCTTAACATGTATGGCTCTGAACGATACAACGGGGTTCTGAAGCGCTACGTTCGTAACAGATCGCGTCCGGAAGGTAGCATTGTGGAAGGCTTTAGGGCAGAAGAAGTTGGCCGATCAGAAATCAATAGGTGTTCCCGAATCATGGCACAAGGGCAAGCTCGAAGGTGAAAGTGGCCTTGGACATACATTCCTTAATGTCTATGGAAGAGGAAGGGAAGCTGACTTTGAAAGAGCACATTTGGTTGTGTTGCAAACTGCCGATTGCTGCCGGCCTTATCAGGAAATGCACATGGAACAACTGCGAAATGAAACCCTAAAAGAGGAGAAGTCTGGATCCACTGGGAGCACAATAAAACATTCGCAACGTGGCTGAAGAATTATTGGTACGGCAGGGAGACGACCAATGAATCTGAAGAGACGGTTGCATATTTGTCACGAGAACCTGCTTACCACGTCTCTACTTGGCAATCATATGCGATCAATGGCTATAACTTCTACACTGCGTCTCAGGACCGTAAAAGCACGTATCAAAATAGTGGTGTAGTCTTGACTTCTGAGACCGCGACCGACGACAACAGCAAAACCAAAGCGTTCTTCGGCGTTATCGAGAAAATCTGGGAATTGGAGTACTCGATCACAAAGATCCCAATGTTCCGTGTAAGATGGACCAAAGGTGACAAAGAAGAAAGTCACAGGTTCACGACGATGGTGGTACCTCCTGAGATCCCTCGTGAACAAGTTGACGTGAGAAAAATCCCGGCAAGAGAGGAACCATGGGTCTTTGCTAAACAATGCAGGCAGATATTCTACATAGACGACCCGGCAAATAAAGGCTCCGTCGTAGTAAGAAGAGGGAAAAGAAGCATTGTTGGAGTGGACGGAGTTACTTCACAAAAACACTACGAAGGTTTCCATGATCCGACGACCGCCGCAGATGACGAAGAAGCGGAACGCACGATATTAACGAGGAAAAGGAGAGGGAAAAGAAAAACTGATGGGAGCAAGAGCGAGAAAATACCACAAAAATCCTACCTCAGAAGCACTACTGCGAGAAGTCAAGTTATGACTTACCGAAGGAAGGAGAAGGCCTAGTAGTCACATTGTAATGTACTTGGGCTGAATTTGAATGCAAACTTTGTACTAAGTGAAATTATGTGTGATCGATGTACTTTTGTGTATGCATGTGATGAATGTTTTGAATATAATTTAGCACAAATACTAGACAAACGCATGAATTTATTCCTCAAACATAATTTAAAAGGGACAGGTTTTCTAAATTTAAATTGGTTCAAATGACTAACAAGCATAGTAGCACATCAGTAACGATCAACTACTCTGTGACTGTTACTGATCTATAAGGGCTCATCAGTAGCGGTCGGTCGCTCTGTCGCCCGTTAATGATGTGCGCACATCAGCAACGGTCACTTAGTGGCTCGCCCGTTACTGATGTATAGGGACTCATCAGTGGCGATCGATCCACTAGCCGCCCGTTACTGATGTGCTTCGACATATAAAAAGACACCCCAAACCTAATCAGTTATTCTTCTCGCCTCTTCTCGCCCGCGCGTCGCTTCACAGCCGACTAGCAGTGGGCGCTCTGACCCTCGCGCGGGTGAAGCCTTGCCGGATTTTCGCGCCGCCGTCGCTGTCGTCCCCGAGCCCGCGCGGTCATCTCCCTCCTCCCGCCGCCGTCCCCGAGCCCGCTCCATCATCTCCCTCCTCCCGCCCCCGTCCCCGAGCCCGCGCCGTCTTCCTCCGACGAGCCCGCGCCGTCGCCTCCCTCCTCCAGCCGCCGTCCCCGAGCCCGCGCCGTCATCCCCGAGCCCGACCCCGAGCCCGACGCCGCCCGAGCCTGACGCCGCCGCCCGACCCCGCGTCGTCTTCCTCCGCGACGACCCAACCCCGCGCCGTCTTCCTCCGACCCCAGGTGCACACGCTCCCCTCTGCCTCCGCTGTTAGGGTTAGGGTTACTTGCTGTCAAAAATAGGCATTCTAGACCCCGTGGTGTTCAACTACGGTGACATCAGTCTGGAGCCAGAAAAGGATCACTCAAGAACCCTGATGTCTAAATACTTGGTGGCATGTCTGGAGAAATACGCGGACCACGACTTTATCCTCTTCTTCATTAATTTGGAGTAAGTTGAATTTTATATATGGAACCGTTTGTTTTTTCTAATTCAGTATTTCTTATACATCCATAGTTACTAAAGTTTGTTTCTTTTGAAAACAGAGACCATTGGGTGACACTACTCATTTGTTTGCCTTGGTCCGTGGTGTACTATTTCGATTCACTACTTTCGAAGAAAGGTGTTCGAGGTCGCTACTGAAAACCCATCAGATCACTCATTAACACTGCCTGGAAAGTTGCGAGTAAGGGAAAACTAGCTGGTAAATGGCTATAAAGACGAGCCTCACCACAACCACAGGTTCCTTTGCCAGCAACAGCCGGCCGGCAGTGTGTACTGTGACTACTACTGCTGTCACATTCTTATGGAGAAGGCCATCATGTTCAAACCTGAGTGGAAGGGGTCAATCGCAGCTGTGGAAGAGTACTGACAGCCCCGAATGACAATGGCACACCGATCTAAATGGATCGTGTATAACATTCAAAGGGAGTTCGCCCATCTCATCAACAATGAGGTCATCAAGGCTAGTGAGAACTTCTACGAACACGTGGAACAAGTGGTTACTAGGGTTCACCCACAACAATAGCCTTAAACTTGATTTTGCTACGAAATTTTGACACTTTGTAATCAATGTCGTGAAGTGTGATACATTTGTATTCTTTATATGCTTTAAATGATGTGGCTTTATATACATTTGTATGCTTTAAATGATGTGGATGTGATTTTAATTCGAAATACATGTGATGTGATGTGTATTCCAAATATATATGTGTTGTGTATTTTCTGTGGTTTTAATTAATTTTTTAATTACTGAAAATGTGTCAGTGTCGTTCGCTCGCCCAACACTGATGTGGCAAAGTAACCGTTATTGATGTGCCAGTCATCAGTTGCGTGCGCGGAAACGTGACCGTCACTGACGACTGTTACTGATGATACCCATCGTTACTGGCAAGAAATTAGTAACGACGGCTCCGACCGTTACTGATGCACTTTTTTTACCGTTATTGATAAACCTTTCTGTGGTAGTGCCACTGTCTCACTCTAGCTTTCCTAAAACATCGATCTTAACTTCTTAAGTGTATGTATTGACAATGGATTTGTAATTAATTTCTACACAGTCGTGTACGTAGATTTGATGGCGCCAAGACACATGCATGCATGCATTGTCAAAGTCGATTAGTTTGGCACGTCTGTTCAGTACGTATATACACACTTTCAAAAAAGAAGTCCACATGTATGCAGTGCAGGGGTACATTATAGTAGTGATCTGGATGGCGTTGGGCATCCATTGCCGAATACCCAGTGGATAACCGTGCAACCCCAAATGGAAGGGAGCGGGTATGGGGAATTACCCGCTGAACGCCTCTGGTAAACGGGTAAAGCCAATTTCCCCACGGCCACGGGAGCTCTTCGACAGGCTCTCCCAGCGTCGCTAGGGCTTCGGGCTTCGGGCTTCTTCTTCGCTCGGGCTGGGGCCCATCTAGCCGCCGCCGTGCTCCTCCGCATTCGGCCGCAACAAGCCTACCTCCACACGCTCTTCCTGCCCCGGAGCACGCCCGTGCTCGAGTCCGCAGCGAGCATCGACCTTGTCTTGTTCCTCAAGCTCGATCTCCGCTCCGATCCGCCACAGGCTCGCTCCTGAAGTAGTGCTCCTAATCTCCTCCATATATATTCTAAAAAAAAATCTCCTCCATATATACTGATCAACGATAATCTCCAGCAAATTAAACTACCGGCCGTGCACGGCAAGTGCATGCACGCAGACTTGTATAGCTAGTCCACGCACGTAACTAATCAATGCAAACGTGTGCATGCACGCTGCACAGACGTACAGAAAATCGATTGCACTTACATGCATGCATGCGTGGCGTGGTGGGTCCCGCATGGAAGTGAGAAATTAGAGGTCTACGTGGACGTCCTTGTCAATTAGTAACACGAGGATTAATTGCAGCAGCAGCAGCAGCTCGAGGATCACGAAAGAGAGATCTGGCTCGAAGAAAGAAAACATTTGTGATTTGGCGCCGGTCGCTATGCCAAATGGATTTTATTAAAGTGACACTAGATCGATACTGGATCGCACGTCCCTGTCAGAGGTTAACCACAAGTTAATTCGAGGTAGGTAGCTACTACTGCTAGTCTTTGGATCGATCAACCAAAGCCGATTAACTTGCTGTCGAGTTATATAAGCTGGCTGGTGGCATATTTCTGTCGGTCACGTTTAACTTTTTTTTTTACCAGAGTCGGTCACGTTTAACTTGCTGCATTGTTTGCTTTGCACAAGTTAGGAGGCTGAACCGCTCAAGGACGCAAAGTTAAAAGCAATCTCAACAATGCAGCCTGGTAAGGGTTGGGCTGGGCTGGGCTGCGACGACACGACTCTTCAAGTCGGGCCTGGTATTTGATTCGCAGATACAACCCATCGAAGAAAATCCAGGCTCATGAGATTTGTTTAAAGCTTTCGCTCAAAAAAAAAATGAGATTTGTTCAAAGCTAATCAATCTCCTTCACCTCTCAAAAAAAAATCAATCTCCTTCATAACAGTTTTCTCCCCTCTGAGCTTGTTAGTTAAAACAGTAAACTAAATTTCCCCAGAAAAAATTTAAGAGAAAATATCACATCCATCATTTTACAACAGAAAATCAGATTGTCACTAAAATATGTATCATAAAAAATTAAAGAAATTTCAGCATTCACATCTCAGCAGAAGCTGAGCTAATTAAAGATAGCAAGAAGCACAATGGAGCGAGTATACATATCACTATCAGGACTAGGATTAAAAAACGGGGGTTTCAAATTTTTATCAACAGCAAGTACACAACTACACATGCATGTTCATGGTACTCCCAGGTCCTACCTAGCTATACTGTACTACAGTGCTGCTTCCTCTCATAATTCTTATCGAATATTTTAAAATAGATACATCTATTTTTAAACAAATTTGATGCACGCAAGAATGGTCTCCTCGGTGATCCCTCGCCGCTAGAACGGGACCACCGCTAGAATGATTGATCCACTGCTGTCTACTCAGCCTGTGCTGCATCCAACCCTAAGCATGTTACTCACATCACATGACACTAGTACTTGTAGCCCACCCGATGAGGTACTGCCTACTACGCGTCCGGCCACTAAGCTAGCAACGACGGCGCGCGAATTTAAACAGCTAGCGCAACGGTACCGCCGAACCAAATCAAACGGAATGCTCCAGCTCTCGTATTCCGAGCTGCTTTCTCACCTGGAATTTTCCTTAATTACGCCGTTTTGCTCTTACGAGACAAATTAACCTGTTGGTCTCCATCGAGGTTGTACGTACCAGCCATCCGATTCGGTACGAACGGTCGAGATTTAGCTCACCCTTCACAGCTCGCTTTTCTCCGAGAAGAAATGATTTATCATGTTGAATGAACATTGGCCATACTGGTTCGCAAAGTCATGGCTTCGTCATCGTCTCGGTTCAGTGATTTGACAGCCGTCCGATGTGCATGCCTGGTGACTTGTTCCATGTTCTGGAGTGGAGATAGACACCGGCACGTACACATCGGCGCCCCACTCGTTGCTGTCGGTTGCTACGTCGATCAGTCGATGAGCCAGATCTCCATACTGAAGGAATCGTTGTTACAGCAATGGAGCTAGCATTCGAATAGCTACTCTCTCCGATGGTAAATTGTTATTGAAATATTATATGTATTTAGACGTTTTTTAAAATTAGATACATCTATATTTGGACAAATTTGAGTTAAGAATTTAGAATCCTTAGAGAGACTACGTGTTAGGAATTACTACCTCCATTTTGGTATATGCGGCCCCAACACATTTCTAGGTTAAAAACTTAACTAATTTAACATGATTTTTATATCACAAAACGTATACCTAAAAAATAGAACATTTTAGTTTCTAATGATATAATTCTTGCGATATAAAACTTATGATAGATTAGTTAAACATGCCTGGGGGCCCATAATAAACCGGAACGGAGGGAGGAGGAGTTAAGAGCAGTTCGTTTTTGTTTTGGTCCCTTCTGATTGACATCGATCCAGTGGCCGATTAAGCAAAGCAAGGACAGTGGTCAGAACTCAGGACGGCATGTGGAATCTGGATAGCGTCGAGACAAGCCAATCATATCCAAGCTCCCGAGCTAGCAACAAAGGACAAGCGCCACAGAAATGCACATGCATGCACGCGCGCACAGCCCCAGTCCTTGTCCCTGCATCGCCTGCACCGCAACAAATATATTGCCCGTACGTCCTAAGTAGACCGGTCGTGCAACCACTAGCAAAACAGAGCACCCAACCGTTGGATAGTGCCCGCACCTGAAAACGTCTTCCGTTTGTTTCTCTGATTTTACGTATAAAGGAACGAGCAAGTTAAGAAACTGTTGAATACAGGAGGAAAAAAAAAGAAGAAGACTAGTTGAACAAAACAAGACTTGAACATCCAATCTTGTTTAGAAAAAACTTCGGCAAAACTCGATCTGCTCACTAACCTTCTTGTCAGCAGATTAAGAAACAGTTAAATACAACAGTACAAACAAGAATAGTACTCACTTTCAACTTTGACTAAATTTGAATGCATTTATACACTAAGTCATGTCGATACATTCAAATTTTGACAACAAAATTTAAGATATCTTTTGTTGAACGGAAGAAGTAGTTGAACAAAACAAGGAACAAGGCTTCAGGATGCAATTTTTCTCAAAACTTCAGCCAAGCTCGACGATCTGCTCGTTGATTCAAATTTCAGCACAAATTTCCTAACCTTCTTGTCAGCACTAGCACTAGGCGCCATTGCCCTCCACTAGTATCTCTGCTCGAAACACGAAGCTGAAAGGCGGGAAAAGCGAAAGGCGCCTCCTACGCTGCCCGACGCACCTAAAAGCTGCTTTGCCGACCTTTTCCGCTTTTCCACACTCCAACGCGACCCGACTAACGAACTACTCTTTCCAGCTTGCAACCCGCACTGAATGCCTGACGCCTCGGCCCCATACGCACACGCGAAAAAGGAATCGTCAACGAATAGATTTTTTTGGCCTACGGGAGGGGGGGGGGGGGGGGGGGGGGGGAACAAGCTGAGCAGAGTACAAGACGTGGTGGAAGGCATTGCGACGAACACCTTGCCGGCGGCTGCGGCGAGGGCAGGTCAGCGGAGCCAGCGGCGGAGGTCGGTGGTGGAGGACGGCGAGACCGGCTCCCCGCCGAGGCTCTCCGCGCACGAGAGGGAAGACACGGTGGACCGCTGCTCGGAGCTGAACCGCCCCGCCGCGCTCTTGAAGCTCGGGCTCCGCAGGCTCTGCGCGTACCCTCCTCCTCCGCCGCTGTACGTGTCCGCCGCCGCCGGGAACGACAGCCGCTTCTTCGCGCTCGATGCGGCGGCGGAGGAGACGCTGAACGCGCCGCCGCCGGCGTGCTGCACCTGCTGCAGGTACCGGTCGGCGCCGCCGCGCTCCGGGGTGGCCGGCCGCTGCCTTGGCGCGCTGTGGGAGCGGACGCGCGCCTTGGCCGACTCCGTCGCCGCCATGTAGTTGGGCACCGCCGCCGACGACGCGTGCTGCAGCCGCTGGGAGTGGAGGCTCGGCGTGTAGCTTCCTCCGTTGGCGCGCGGGCTGGCGGAGCGCACCTGGACCGGCGGCCGCGCTTTCCCCGGCGACGGCGTGGCCCGGTGGTGCATCGGCGAGCCGCTCCCGTGGGCCGGAGCCTGCTGCTGCTGCTGCTGCTGCCGCCTCGGCGTGGAGTAGGAGAAGGGCCGCGACGTGTCCATCTCCAGCGTCTTCACATGCTGCTGGTGGGCACGGTGGTCCGTCGACGCGCGGCCTGGCGCCGCCGCCGCCGCCGCCGTCCTGCTGCTTCGGTTGGTGTCGAACGAGGCCCGAGACGCCATCCACCGGTCCGCCCAGCGCGGCTGCTCCCCGTCCATCTCCTCCTCCACCGACGGCGCCGGGTTCCTCCAGATCTTCGAAAACACCACACAGGAATAAGATCGAACACTTGGAATGCAACCAATCAATGTCCCGAACAGAACAAAACAGAGTGTGATCAATGTCTTACTTGGTGGGAGAAGGCGTAGGAGAGCGCCCTCTCACGCTTGAGAGCAGCGTCCTTCCTCGTCTGCAGCATCGCCTGGATCTCCTCGATGGTCCGCGGCCGGTCGTCCCAGTCCTCGGCGGCCGCGAAGCTGCTCCCGTCCCTCGACCGCTCCTGCAATACCCAAATCCATCAACCCCAATCCAAGCAAAGCAACCTCAGGTGGATCAATTAGCCAGAGAACAATGCCGGCGAGGGATAACTACCATGGAGCGGCGGTCGGCGTAGTCGTGGGTGTACTTGGAGTCCCAGAAGGCGGAGGTGTCGACGCTGTAGGAGGACTTGCTGCTGCCATTGCCGTTGGCCCCATGGCCGGCGCCGGAGAAGGAGAGGGAGTCCTGGGAGAGGCGCATCCGCTGGTCCCGGACGCGCGCCTGGACGCGCACCAGCGCCTGCATGCAGCGGAGCGTCATGTTGGCCTGCTTCCGCACGTTGTGGCCACGCACCAGCGCCTGCAGCTTCACCAGCCCCTTCAGCGCCCGCAGCGCGCGCCGCGCCTGCACACATTTCGTCGAACACCTTTAGAGCCCGCCCCCTGTTTTTGGAAGAAGAACGAGATCGGGCGGCGGAAATGGCGAGGTCTAGAACGTACCAGGTAGCCGCGGAAGGCGGTCTGGATGAGGATGGCGGCGTAGTGCTCGCGGACGTAGCAGCTGTTGTTGCCGTTCGAGGTGGCTGCCGGGCGGGTGAGGCGGACAACCTCGGCGGCCGCATGCGCCGTGGCTACGGCGGCCTCGGCGGTGGCTGCGGTGGCGACGGCGAGCGCGATGGCGTGGCGCTGCTCGTCCGACACGGCCGGGGCAGGCGCCGCCGACCTCGGCTGTCGCTGCTGGTGAGACTGCTCCGGCGGCGGCGCGGGAGGTGCCGGAGATGGGGAAGGGGACGAGGACCGGCGGAACAACCATCTCCGCCTCTCGCTCCGCTTGCTCTGCTCCCCACCCAAAAACGCCATTAAACCAAGCAGCAAAGGAATCGAGCACCGAGCAAGGAGAACGGAGGAAGGGGAGGAAGTGAACCTTGTCGTCTTCGGAGTTGGGGCCGCGGTCGTCGTCGCGGAGGCGCGCGGACTTGCTGGCGGGGCTGTCCTCCTTGGACGACGGCGACCGGAAGGCTCGCTTCACGGCGGTCAGCCACGACGTCGAGGACGACGAAGACCCGCTGCCCTTCTTGTTATTCCCCATCGCCGCCGCCTACAGCACCACCGGCAGCCTCGCGCGGCGATGGCCGGGCATCGACGGCCGCCGTGTCGTGCAGCTCACTCACTCACTCACTCACTCACTCACTCACTCAGACTGGGTTCCTATCTCTCGTAGCTTGAAGAAAGGCAGCTATGGCTGGTCCTACAAGTAGTGCCGCTTCTGCGGCATGGCAGGAGGCGGCGGGACGAGCCAGTATTATTATTGGCACGGCTGGGCAAAGGGCAGTTGTTGTCGAGTCACGCGCTGCCCCTGCACCCGAGCCTTTTATGTGGAGCCATTTTTTTAGCAGCAGAGGCTCAGTGCTCACTGCTCAGGAGCGTCTGCAGCTGAGTGGAGTGGAGTGGAGTGGACTGTACTGTAATTGGTTTATCACTGGCGAGGTGGGCTCCACGGTTGGTTCACTGCAGGTGGGCCCGGATGGTCGCTTTGGTTTTTCTGCCGTTTGGGTTAATCTAAGCCGAATCTTAGATCCTATTTGTTTGTGCTTGGACTTCAACTCTTGGTGTTTCTAACAATTTCAAAAACATTTCTTCGGTTCACGCATGAAACTGAGAAACACCTTCAGACGTACTTTGGTGCTTCTAGCTAAGATTTCTAGAAACACCGAAAACTGAAGCAGAAGTCCAAACAAACAAGTCATAATCCGTTCGGGTCCGTGCGATGGAGGACGAGTAATGATGAGTGTACGTGTGCGTGGCGTGCAGTGCAGGTACGAAATGATTTCGCCGAGCTCGATCGATCGCTAACGACATTTTATTGGTAGAGTACAACTTTTAACTTTTTGAGCATCGTAGCAATTCCATGGTGGTTACGACTTGAGGCAGAAGAGAGTTTTTAATGGGAGCAACGTGGATGGCAGAAGATTGATCGAGTTCTGCATGCTCGTTCATGCATGCATACGGCCATGTATCGATCAATCGCCTGCATGCATTCCAAGCATGGCATGCAACGATTGACGGGTGGTTGCTAGGCAGGGGCGAATGAGGCTAAGGTTTCGGTCAAGTCATCTCATGTCATGTCATGTTCCGCGACGTACGTACGTACAAAACAAGACCTGTCTCCCTTAATTGGTACAGACTGAATCATCAAAAATGACACGAACTCGAAAGTAATTTAATTGCGCTAGTCGGTTCCTACCTTCTGATCTAATACCACAAAGAGTTTCGTGCATGCAGCGACAACGCAACTAAAAAGAACGACATGATAGAAATGGGCTAGTCAAGCCACTCGGATGGAGCATGCGAGACTACGTATACGTACTACAGGCCGGCGCCGGGGCGACATAGGCGCGTGTTGTGCGTGCATTCATGCATTGTCCGAGGAACTGTCTCGAACAAACTTGGCGCCAGAAACACGCAACAGCATACAATACTCTGTACAAAGCAAACTGAGCCGGAAAACTATATGGTCCGCGCGCCCTATGCGGCAACATATGCACGCAACACGCTGTAAACAGTCTGCTTGGGGGTCAGCGATTTGTTGGGTTTTACACTACTAGCTCGTCGACACCACCGTTTGCTGCATGCATATATGGGATTCCCGATCGATTCCGTTTCTGGGGGACGCCAAAACAAACCATTCTTTTCCCCTGCCCGTTTCCCGCTCCCCCATGCATGCATGCATCCACGCAGCACGGGCAGTCAGGCATTCTGCCTGTTTTATAAGTAATCCCTGCTGCTGGCCGGTCAAATCCCCGGTCAAACCAAACCTACACCGTAAGCTACCCAACCTTTTGCTTCCCTCGGTCTCCACAACAGCTCACCTGCTCTCTGCACCTAGCACCATACTATAGAAAACACAAAAGAAAAGGGACCCCACTCCGTTTCATCTGAATTCTAGCGAGTGTGGTTTCTTCTAGACGGGAGTGAGCTGATTGGCGGGCAACCTGTGTCGTCGACTCGCTTTGGCAGTTCTGTCGAAGCTAGGCCCTGGTCTGGATCAACAGGTTCGTTGCGCTGTGTGACGTGACGGTGCCACTGCTTGCTAGCTGCACTGGAAATATTCACGGGAAATTGTTGTGTTGGGCATCTGCATGCATGTCAGCGTGTGCATGCATGCACTCTCGCCACCCGGGCAATTAGCGTACTCTCCATAAGCACGGATTTGAATGGAACGGAGGGAGCACACGACCTAATTTTATTTCTTCGGGTTCCCATGTACAGACAGTACAGTACACTGAGATTTCTGTTCTCTGCTCTTCACTTGAAGCCACTGGCTACACCTCTTTTTTTTTTTGAGTAATCTAGAGTTTGTAATTTCAGTGGCGAGATGTTACATTCTGTTTGCGATTCCTTGGGAGGATTGCCGAAAGCCCACGAAAGTTCGTCTGTAGGCTAGTTTTTTTTTTTGTTGAGCGAACGTAGTACTAGTATCAGTAGCGAGACCTTCCAGGACACTTCCAAGATGGGCTTTACAGGCCCAGTCTTTGATGGCCTGGCAGGCCCTGCTGGCCCGCCCCTCTGTAATCAATCGTAATCAGAAATTTGAGTATACATGCAAGATCGTGACGCGATCTGATATGGAAATCAATCGCCTGCTAATCATCTTTTGGCGAATATGGGACTCTAGAAATGCAAATTCCGAAATCAGTTGTTATAGCCCTACATGTATATAGTCGTTTTTTAGGTATAGATACATTTCTATTTGGACAAATTTGAGTCACTTGATATTGGACTATTGGACAGAAGAAGCAGTAATCATCTTTTGGCGAATATGGGACTCTAGATATGGCAATTAATAGTAACCCATTTCAATGAATGCATCTCTAGCTAGTAATCACACAGTAGACGGCCAGCTGCGATCAGCAAGGACGAGGTGAAAGATAGGGCATGTGTGGCCAGTTGCAGCACCCAGTCACCCAGCAAGCACAGCTCAATCGCCTACTTAGTGCCTCGCTACAAGCAGCTCCCAAACCCATTTCGCTCGCTCTCGCATCCATGCCGGCAAGCAAGCAATAAGGCCGCCCAATGGAGCTCATCGCCATGCTTACCACGCTTCATCTCCTCATGGCGGGGCTCGCCGGTGGCCTGCGCCGGCCGCGGCAACACCCACTGCACCGTGACCAACGTCTACGGCTCCTTCCCTGACCGCACGATCTGCCGCGCCGCCAACGCCACGTTCCCATCCACCGAAGCCGAGCTCGTCGCTGCCGTGGCCTCTGCCGCGGCATCCAAACGCAAAGTAAAAGTGGCCACCAAGTACTCCCACAGCTTCCCGAAACTCGCCTGCCCGGGTGGCCGCTCCGGCTCGATCATCAGCACGGAGCGGCTCAACGGGACGGTGAGCGTGGATGCAGCCAAGGGGCTCATGACGGTGGAGTCCGGCATGGTGCTCCGGGACCTGATCAATGCGGCCGCGGTGGCGGGGCTTGCGCTGCCGCACTCACCGTACTGGTATGGGGTCACCATTGGGGGGTTGTTGGCGACCGGGGCACATGGGAGTGGGCTTTGGGGGAAGGGAGTGCTGTGCATGACTATGTTGTTGGAATGAGGATCGTGACCCCGGCGTCAATGTTCAAGCGGTCAATGACATTCGAGAAGCACGATGACACAGATTTTGCGGCGCAGGCGGCCCTGTGGGGTGGCATGCATGAGTTCGGCAACATGGCGTGGCTTCGATGGCAGGGTAAAGTGATCTACCGTAAGGATGACCGCGTCGCGGTCACGACGCTGGGGAACGGCCTCAATGACTACCTCGGCTTCCGTGCTTACCCGACGCTTGCACTCATCACCGCCAGAGCCGTCGAGGAGCACCTAGAGAAAGACGGCGACGGCATCACTCGATGCTTGTTGGCACGGTTACCGGTGGCGTTGTTTGAGCTCCAAGCCTACGGTTTCACCAATGATGACAGGTCCTTCTTCACAGGGTACCCGTGGTTGGGTTCCAGAACAGGATCCAGGCATCCGGGACCTGCATCGAGAACGAAGAGGACAATCTCCTCTCCTCTTGCATGTGGGCCCCACGCATGCGGAGCCCCTTCTTCTACAACTCCGGCTTCAGCGTTGAGCTCTCCAAGGCACCGGTTTTTATCACCGATATGCAAAAGCTCCGTGACCTTAACCCACGTGCCTTCTGCGGGCTGGACGCCAAGCTCGGCGTGCTCCTTCGCTACATCAAGGGATCATCAGCTTACCTCGGCAAGTCAGAGGACGCTGTTGATTTTGATGTCACCTACTACCAGAGCTACACCGAGGGCGAGACGCGTTTGCACTCTGACGTGATGTACGAGCTCGAGCAACTGGCGCTGGGGAAGCACGGCGCCATCCCACATTGGGGCAAGAACCGAAACTTCGCCTTCGCCGACGCCATCGCCAAGTACCCCAAGGCCGCCGAGTTCTTGAAGGTGAATGATAGGTGTGACCCAGATGGGATATATTCTCTAGCGAGTGGAGCGCCCAGGTGCTCGGCATCAACGGAAGCCCCAACGTCGTTGAGAAGGGTTGTGCTATCGAAGGCCTCTGTGTTTGCTCGGACGACTCACACTGCGCGCCAGAGAAGGGATACTTCTGCAGGTCGGGCCTGATGTACGTGGAGTCGAGGGTATGCTCGACCCGCCCGGCCACTGCCAGCGGCCACAGGGATGAATTGTAACACTAGACCTTTTGACGGATCAGAAGAAGCATCGGACGCAGAGCAATTTCGAATCACGAAACATGTACTCCCTCCGACCGGTATTACTTGTCTCAAAATTTCTCAAATACGGATGTATCCATTTGGAAATGGTCTGTGGACCTACCCTCGATCTCCACCGCAGCCCACCTGCTTTCTGCAGCTAGCACTCCACTCCAATTCATCTCAATTTGCGAGCGAGCTGATTGGCGGGCAAACCTGTAACGTCGACTGTGCTACGTAGTTGTGGCTTTGTCTGAAGGTCTGCACCATTAACAGTAACAGGTTTTGTTGCGCTGCGTGATGTGACGGTGCCACTGCTTGCTGCACTGAAAATATTCACGGGAAATTGTTGGGCTTGCCTGCATCTGCATGTCAGCCCGTACACGCCTAATTTTCTTTGTCGGTGTACTATATACGTACAGCGTACCCCGTAGTACAGTACACTGAGATTCTGTTCTGCTCTTCACTCGAAGCCGCTAGGTACAATTCTTTTATTTTTGAGTAACCTAGAGTTGTTTTTTTCTTTTTGAAAACCTAGAGTTGGTATTTTAATGGCAATGTTACATTCTTCTTTTTTTTTGAGGGAGAGGAGGCAATGTTACATTCTGCTGCAGTCCACTATAGTTCGACTGTTGGAGTAGCGAGACACCTTGTAGGACTCTTCCGCGATGGGCTTCACAAAGGCCCAGTCTTGCCTAGCCCCGCGTCCCCTCCTTATCACAAGCTATCGCGGCCCATCGGGGCCTTGAATGATCTTCATTAGTTACCGCCTTAAATTATTGCCTCGATTAGTACACATGCAAGATCGTGCCAAATATACTGGTAGTAGTGGCCAACAAATGACAACCCAATGCCAACACATTACGGCTAGCTACTCCCAACTGAATCTTTTGTTGTTTCTCAGAAGAAACAAAACTGAAATTTAATCTGTTCGTCACAACTTTGTATCCTACTCCTATCTCACACGGTGGTTTCCAATCTAAATTATATAAATCCTTGGATAGTTGGATCGATCATAAATGACCAGCCATCAACAAAGAAGAAAATCCCCAAATCTTACATGATGAGTCTGCGATTACTGAAGATTTATTACCACAAATCAGCCCATCCAACAAAATGCTGCAACGTTACATTAATTTGATCACAAAAAACTAACTACCAATGGATTCTAGCTAGGCTAGGCTAGAACTAGCTGATCGATCGACATGCAGAAACTTCAGAACTGTCCCTTGCCTTCGAAGCTCTGTCCAACAGCCCAGTTCCCCGGCGCCACACCTTCAAGCTCAAGCATCCTCCCATCCCCAGCAACAACCCTAAACGACAGCCCTTGCCCAACAAGCCGATGAACGTCGCCACCATCCCAAACAGCGCCCCAATTCCTCTTCATCTCCCTCCAAACCCCATCTCTCCCCCCTTTCACGGCCAACCCTTTCACTTCTCCGGCACCGGCGACGTTGAAGACGACGACGCCGACCCAATACCGGCTGTCCCCGGTCATCTGGAACCGGACCCCGCCGCGCTTGTTGCCGCACTTCACGCGGCGGTACTTGACGGGGATGATGCCGACGTGGAAGTCGGTGACGAGGCGGAGGAAGGCCGGTTTCGAGAGGTCGAAGTGGTGCAATGGCGGGTTGCACCAGTTCTCGTTGGGCTTGGAGTAGTTGGCCGGGCAGAGGTTCGTGGCCGTGATTGTTATTGGGCCGCCCTTGGGCCTGCAGTATGTGCTTGACGCGCAGTGGAGCTCGTAGCAGCCGCCGCAGGATGCGCCGGCGTTGAAGAGGGCCACGCTTAGCGCCGCCGTGTCCAGCCCGTATCCTTGCTGGAACAGGTCACCGTATCCGCACGCGCCCTCTGCGTAAGAAATGTTAGAGATAGTATATATAAATATTGATTGACACGTGCCGATTATGTTATAAAGGTGAGTAAATTAATTTAGGGGATGCTAGCTATCTCGGTTGATTTGAACTAGAACCACGACAATGTGCAATCGATCGAGCTTACGCATGGTTTCGGCCCCGGTCTCGTCGCCGTAGAACGTGGCGTGCGCGTCGATCCATCCGCTGCGGCGGCGGCCGGCTGCTACCGGCGCCGGAGAAGACAAGGCCGCCAGCACGAGGAGCGCCGCCGCGGCCGCCATGGCTAGTCCTCGGCTCTTCTCCGTTACTTTTACTAGTATACGAATTTATCTGTTGTGTCGTCTGTCAGACGAGAATGGGATCGATATGACTGCTGCTCTTTGCCATTACACCTATATATATACAACTAAGCAGCCGCTGGTTTTGGGGGCATTCTTACGTATTAATTCTTCGTGCGTATACGCGTAAGTGGTTTCGGCAGTATTCGACGCCAAATGGCTTCGCTGAAATTTCGCCACGAATACGGCTGGAAATTGATCGTACCCACGCGGCTGCATTAAATGGAAATTCTCTTTCCCTAGCTTTTCTTTGGAAACAAATTATACGGGATTGTTTTTTTCTGTATTAAAAATTGAATGCTGGAGAGGTTTCCAGCACAGCAGCTGCGCAGATCGAGTGACGTGAGACCTGACGGTCGTGTCACGAAGAATAAAAATATAGTGATACATATATTTATTCATTTTGAGGGAAATATAGTGATACATATTTTATTTTATTTTCAGGGAAATATAGTGATACATATATGGGCTGCCACTGCGAGACATCGATCTCAAGGCCCACGCTGCGGATGATGACATCTTTCCCGTAGTCGGGTCCCATTTGTTTTTAGAGGAAGTTGGGTCCATTTCTTGAAGTCAAAGAATTGATGGGCCTAGTTTTGAAACAATCCCATGTTCATCTGGCCCTGGACCTTGGGTTCTCTCTGGGCTTGTACTGGACTATTCTCCTCAAAACATAAATCCTATGTGCATGAGCCTGGGCCAACAACTGACTGAGAGTCGCTGGAGATTCTCAAAAAAAAAAAAAAAAAAGACTGAGAGTCACTGGAGTATTCGCCTAAAAAAAGAGTCACTGGTATTAAAAAAACAAACAGAGTCACTGCAGCTTGCTGTTCCCATTTTTTAGGGAGAGCCTTGTTGTTCCTTCAAAAAGAAGAAGTAAATAGTCTTTATCCGAAAGAAAAGGAAAGGAAAAGATAGGATACCTATTTCTTTTGAAACCCCTATATATACAAGTTAACCAATATTCAGATTGACGTACTCGACTAGCTCTTCAGACACAATTGTTATTTTTTTTGCGGGTAATCTTCCGACACATTTGAATTTGGCAATTGCATGAATGGTGTTTGCCTCCCTCTTAGTCTTGACAATTTGAGATCTTGGAGACACTCATAACTCCCAGAGCCTTCCTCAAATAACAATGGGTGGGCCTGTCCATCCAAGGCATGCATGGAAAGAAGAAGATGCAGAAAAATACAACCCAATGTTAATTAATCGGATGATATATACAAATTCAAATCCATCGAAGGCCCCGCAAGCATGCACAGAAATTCAGCCTCTCCTCCACAGTCACGATGACAAAACCTCCCAAACTTACAAAACAATGCTTCTCCATGAGTGTCACGAGCCACACCACCCACACTTCTAGAGTATATGTCAGCGTCAAAACCCGCATCAACATTAACCTTTAATTTCCCATCCCAAAGGAAAGGGGCATCCACTCTTACCATTGCCACCGAATTGAACCACCTCCCATATGAACAGTAGATGTAGATTTGTTGGAAAGCACTCCTAAACTTTACCATTACCAATGCCCTCGCTTAGACATACCGAAGATCCCTAGAAATCATATCATTTATGAGATCTGTACCTATAATTACAAAGTAGTCGTGGGCTTGCGACTGCATGAATCAACTGGTGCAGAGACCGGAGTTTCTCCCTTTTTGATTTTTTGTACAATGCAGTTTCTTAGTTATACTCCTCGGTTGAGTTTGTGAAACGTGCACGGCCTCGTGGATTACGTCACGGTTCGAGTGAATCATGCAAGCAGCTACATCATGCTTGCATGGGTTATCTAGAAAGGGTGCGTGTGTATATGCTACACATTGTCTTAATTTGCACAGAAAATAGATCATCTTGTACTGTACATTGTACAGTAGTTTAAAGTTTCCACACCAGCACATATTCGTCTTGGGGAAGCCAAATTAACCCCACTATTATATTCAACCATTCCACACATGTTAATATACATAGGTTCCAGCTCACACCATATACAATGTGCCACATTAATTCCACACTGTTTGGGGGTGCTAATCATCAACAGTGACGATATATAGCTGCCGGTGGTACTACCTATAGGTACTAATTAAGCTGAGACTTGACCCCTTCTAAAACGGAGTTACAGGTTCTGAACCCAACCCAAAGAGATGCCAATTTGCAGTCTCTGATTTGACCCTCATCAATTATAGCTGTGACTAGCTAGCTTGCTGCTGAATTGAGTTACTGTTGGAACTAATCACCAAAATCATGCATGCGGTTAGTGTACCTAGCTACCATTTGCAAAGGGGAGATCTAGAGAGACTGATACCTAGAGATTAGCAATATAATATAGCAAGCACGGCAGAGGGGACCCTTGGTTCGATAGTGTTTTTAGCTCCCAAGTCAATGCAGAAAAGGGATTGTGATGGGAGAGGTCAGGTGCATGGACAAATAGAAGCACGGCCGGCGGTTAGGGCCGACACGAGCCCTAGTGGCCGGGGGTGTTTGTTTATCTGGCTTTTCCACTAGCCACGCCTCTAGCTAGCCTTTGTGTTAGCTCCCGTGGGGCCGCCACGCTCTTCGGTTTGCTGTTGTCAGATCTGGTGTGCCATGATCCTGTCACCAAGCTAGGTTTTCAGTTTTTGACAATCAAAGACTAGTTAGAACGACCGTGATTTTAGAGCAATTAGCATATGGTATATCATTTTATTTTCACAGGTCGATCTGTATATTCAGATCACATTGTGGTTTCGTGGAAAACATAGTACGAAATGAACTTGTGAAACCGTTTAAAAAGAATGAACTTGTGAAAATCAGCTTGTCTTGTTGATGGACTGTTTATCTGCTAAAAGGAATCAAAATTGTTTTTATGAGTTGTGTGGTCCTTGTACTAGGGGTTAAGAAAACATCACATGCATGCAGATCGACGACTGTGTCAATTATTGGTGCTGTTAGCTCAGTGGTTATTGATTAGATCACAAAATATAGCTAGGCAATTCATTAGTGTCCTCTCATACCTGAGGAGATGCCCCTTCTATAGCGCACTGATTGGGTTTAATTAGTCAGATCAACCCAGCTAACTAGCCTAGTACAATGATCCCGTTAAATAACCAACATATGTACTGTTCACTATATACCTGCAAATTCCTATTCGATTTCAATAACGTTACTTTGTACAATCGATATGTCGATTCCACATATAGATGCTCATTATATTAGTGGTCAAAATTTTAAAATTTTTTATACTGCGGTGTAATTTAGGAAAAGCTTTTGTCCGATCGAGAACAATTATATGATGGATCCATCTATATATCTCTTCACGGAAATGATCGACGGGCAACCGATCTTGTGCTGAGCGTTGGGCTGACAACAAAGGACGCACAACTCTTGAGCTGTACTGCATGCTCTAGCTCTAGCTATGTAGTAGCATGTGCGTTGCTATTTTCCCATGAAGTTCTTCATGTGTTTTAGGTGGAATGATAAAGTGAGAACGAAATGAACTGCATTCCTTGTCATTCCAGGCCATTTTACCCGACCGGGATGGGTAGAACTGAACATGGCCGTATACATTTGTAAAGCGAAAATTTCAAACGAAATGGCCGGCAATATTTTCTGAAGGAACGTCTGAATTGAAGTTTGTATATGTATGTATTTTGGAATATCATTGAGTGATAAGCATCATTTGGCAACTTTTTTTTAACAAAACCTTGTAAATGGAGTAAATCTCAGTGACCATTATTCACCTGCCGTGGCGACAAACCATCAGACAAAAACATACATACATGATAGCCAGCTTCACATCGATCGATGATGCATACATCGGAGCTTGTTTGATCGATGCTTAATCTATCATTAAATCAAATCCATCATTAGCAACAACCGAGCTATCTTAGTGTCATGGGTTTTGGACGTATCCTCTCGATGCATATAATCAGTGAGATCAGCATCGTTTTGTCTATCTTGTGTAGAGAGATGGGCGAAAGGGGAAAGGAACAAAAAGGTTGGCGCCTGCTTTTGGGAGGGAAAGGGAAACAAAGTGAAAAGAAAGAACAAACCGGTCAAGGTGATTCATGATGCCTAAGTTTACTAAATAATGAACCTTCTCTGATCTCTGAATTCTCATAAGCTGTTCAATCAGCGTTTGATTGTTTACTCAGTAAAGTTGTAAAGCAAAGTGAAAATTTACAAGTAAGTAAGAGTAATTAATAAGCAAAGGGAAAAGAGAGACAAGAGTTAAACGAAAAGAAGCACCCGTACAACATAAAACATCACAAAGTTCAAATTAGTCAGAAATATCGCTCATGAGCATCGTCTTAGTCAATAGCAGAGGCAGCGTAGCTACTGTTTCAAAATAAAATAAAATAAGGGAATGACTACGGCTAAGTTGACGGAGATTCACAATTTCTCAGTCGATCCTATCTCTACTAACCACATTGCCCTCTATTCTTGTTCTAGTACTACACATGTACGTTCGGTAATGATTTTTTTAACAAATGATTTTTTATAGCTGCAACGAGGTGGCCTGGGCTTGTTCCGGCCATGGCTACATCACGATGCTGGCCGTGCCAGAACAAAAAAACAGGCGCTATTTACAAAAGAACAAAAAAATTACGTGCTAACGCTTGTTGATGCATTGAGAAAGAAAATGTCGGAAAACATATATGTACATAAAGAAATAAATCCCAAAAGAATTGAAGAAACATGCAAGGGGATAACGAATTTGTTACGGAATAACCACTTGAGAAATTCACGTGCAATTTTAATTGCACATAAAACTTCACTTGCAATTTTTAAAATGCACCTAAACTTTCACTTGCAATTCTAAATATTGCACATAAATTTGACGTGCAATTTTTATATCGCACCTAAACTTTTGCTTGCAATTTTTAAAATTGCACTTTCAATAAAAACAAAAAGGATGAAGTGAAAAAAGAAAAAGGAAAAAAACTTACGTAAAATCGCCCTGTTGAAGAATCGAACACCTGATCTCCCTTTCAAAAAGGCTATACATGACCACTAGACCAGCATGATGATACGTACTATTTGTGGATGCTAATTTATTTATTTTTTTAAATTATCCATTGTCTTCTTACTGCACAAATCTTGATGTCTGATCCAACGTCCTACATGCGTCGACTGAGAACAACTTGTTCTCAGGGCGACTGCTCCCTACCAGATCCGATAAAATAAAAACTATCAAAGATACGTATAATCGCCCTTTAATTTGTCGCAATTAGCTCATGTTGGTCACATTTAATTATACCCTATATTAGAAGCAAATTAACACGACCGGAAACGCCATATTTGTTGAGTTTATTTTGTCGGACATTCAGCAAAATTCACAGAACAGAAGCGACAGAATGCATGCATGCATTTGATCGAAGTGCTTTTGACTGCAGCGTGGGCCATGCATACGTAGTGCCCTCGAGGAAAACATGCATGCGTGTCGGCCACTTTATTTATCATCGTCGCTAGTATACAGTATATAGCTACATCAGGTAATTTAATTTAAATTAACCCCGCTCGAAAGCTTATGTAGATATCGAAATGCAATGTTCTTCTCTGCCAGAAAAGTATGCAACTTCTTATGTCTCATCCTTCTGATTGGAAGCCATAAAGTGTTAGTTAGAGACAGAGCTAGCTAGAGAGATAAATGAATTGTGGTAATTAGTTTCTTGTGGTAGATATCAGGTTAGCAGCCGGTCGTCATCATGCAGGGTTTAGTTTTAGATATCCGGTGAAAAGACGTGGGAGTACGTACGTTTGCATATATAAATGCTGCTACACATGGAGGACTAAACACCTGACCTAACGCCCACTGTACACGCATCTAGCTACCTGTAGCTAAGTCAGTGGCTCTTTCTTACATGTGTGTAAAACCACAAAAATATCTCACTTTGTAACACCAATTTTACAAGTTTGTTTATCGTTTTTAATAATTAAGCTCAACTGTGTGCATTGATGGATGTAAAGGCCGGAAGATCAAGAGAGGTAAGTTCTCCTTTTCGAAATAAAAATGTATTTGCATGCTAGGTTGCTATTTTGAAAGTTCTTTGACCAAATGTGCTAAATGAATTTGAATGTATTTGAGCCAGTTTTGGACTCGGACACATCAAGAAAGAAACTTACATTGAATATGCCCTATGATAGTGTGCAAACTAATTAAAATTCAAAGTGTTCCCAAAGTTTTTAATATAAAATGGCGAAAAAAGCTTAAGGTAGCAGTGCTCAGGAGCCTTCAGTTATTAGGGCATCTTCAACAATGGGTAATACACGGATACCAAGAAAGTAATGACCAATGTAGAAGAGAGATGTGCATCACAAATAAGTAGTGGTTACTTGCACAAGTAAGGGCATCTTCAACAATGGGTACTACACGGGTATTATGAAGGAGGGATGAGTATCACAAGTAAATAGTGATTACTGGTACAAGTAACCACTACTACATGGGTAACAAAAAAATAAAGAATATGACACGTGGATCCATCAAAGAAGAGAAAGATATAAGACAATAAAAATGTATTAAAAAAAGAAGAGAACAAAATTAGAACCAACCACCATTGGAGATGCCCTAACCACTACTACACGGGTACCAAGAAAGAAGAGAAGATGACATGTGGGTCCATTAAGAAAGAGAAATGAATAAGAAAATAAAAAACATATAAAAGAAAGAAGAAAAGAAAATTAGAATCAACCATCATTGGAGATACCCTTATATATCTTGTCTAGACAACCGTACACCCATCGTACAAAGGCCACGTAGGATCTGTTACCATGCGTTGATCACCCTTTGGGACCACGCGCAGCTATCAATACGTGTAAGTATTAATTTAATTTTCTCCATGTCAAATATACATCTGAGATATAAATTCCACTTGGAAAAAGAAAGCATGAGAGAGGAGTTTGGTGAGGTAGCGAGAGAGAAGCTACCGTGACAAGATATCTCTACGCCCTCTTCCTCTCTTTAATTATTTTTACTAGCTCCATCATCATCTGATGGAGAGTGATTTTTTTCTTTAACTTTTACCCTTTTCCTGCATATGATTCTCGTGACGAGATGTTCCAACGGCCTTGATTCGATCGCCGCCACCTACCGAAGGTTCTGATTCGGTCGATCTTTGATCGTGCGGTAAAAAGTTAAAATGGTTAAGTAATAATAATAATAAAGGACAGGAGAAGAGGTAGGGGATGCAGTGGTCTAATCCACCACAATTGGGCCTTGGAGTCCTATGGGCCGACAAGATGGATGGGCTATTGGGCTTTTTCCTAAGCCGACTCATGTATGGTTGTTGGATTCTTCCTAGCAGTTGACTTATTTTGTACTCATTTTGTCTAATGCTTAAATTTGTGCATCCTAAACCAAGGTCAAAGCTAGGAATAAAGGAAAATAAAGCATGCATCTAGCCAAATTAACCCATCAAAATTCCTCAAAAAAAAATACCCATCAGAATGTGGCCTGGTTGGAAATTTGTGGGCACGTACTAATAATTCATGGATTTCCTGGCGAGAGAAAGAGATGTAGAGAGACAAAACTGCTTCAGTAGTACACTAATTCCTGAGCATGCAACTCATGTTCCCAGAGACAGCCAATTATATGCTTTAGAATTAATATATAAATGTGTCAATAGTGTCCTACCTAGGTTTTTGTCACAGCGATGATTCCATGCATGCATAAATATATACTATATCCTTTTGTATTCTGTCTAGACCCGATGACATTCTCCTTGTTTGGTCCTTAGCTAAACTAGCTACTGCTACGCCTCTTGCATTTTTCTCCGGGACTCCGGGAGCAGATTTCGCCCGAGTGCATGATCGGACGGTCGCGAACACCGGGAGCCTGAGAGAGGGCTGAAAGGAGGCTTAGTTGTACCGTCAGAAATAAGATAGGTTAATTTTACTCACTCCGTTTCAAAATAAGTGACTTGGATTTCGTATAAGAATCTATAAAAATCCAAATCACTTATTTTAGGACGGAAGTAGTACTTCCTAATACATGCTACAAAATTACTTAGACGATGATGCTCGATCACTTTGATCTTGTCGATCGTCCATGTTGCGCAGATTAATTGGTCTTGTACCATATATATGCATGCCTTGGTGCATCAACAATCCATTTTGATCGATGTCGAGTCATCAGGAAAATCGAGGCGCACTTATATATGCATGGCCATTACCTATTACCTTTTTGCAAAGCAAAATAGGACAAGGATCCAAGTTTAAAACCAACCAGGCTACTATGACTAGGACAAGGATATTTTCCTTTTTGACATTTAACCAAACGATAAGATTTTGATTGCCAACGTGACTAGTTGTGAAACGTTTCACTAGGCATAGACATGCAAACCTATGTAGCTCGTAGAAAGCTAAAATTATATATAGCGATGTCATACCATATATCGAGCCAGCTACAAACGATAAAAGTATATAGCTAGCTATTTATGGATAATAATTATAATCGCGGGAAGTCGATATTTTCTCATCGTAATGATGAGAAGGTGAAGTTGGAAATTTAATATGTCGAGACATATATGGCATGCATATAGCTAGCACAAGGCATCGCATATACGTATTTAGTACTCCACTCTGTGCACGTGTCAGTATACATGTCGTTTTGCTTTTGTCATCCGCGTACGTATCATCAGACATTTTTAGAGTTTAGAAGAGAAAACAAAATGACGGAGAAATCACAAGTTCATAAATCCACTTAATATGAGTATTTTAATATACTGTATTATTTTACCATCTGTGTACATTCATAAATAATCACCAAAATACAAGTGTCTGACTCAAAACCTTCGGTCCAATGAAACGAAAAAAAATCTCTGAATTAACCCTCACAACAATTGGACTGATTATAAGCATCCTGAGCATTTTAATTCTTTGTTTGCCCAGTTTGAATTTGAAAAGTTCTAGGTTCCGCCACTAGTTGCTTATACAACACTTCATTTAATAAAGAGACATATAATTCCTTTCTTGTAATATCTCCCGTTGAAATTTCAAGATTACCATTCTCTCTCTTGCGAATTTTCAAGTAGCACGATCACTTATATAAGTTGAAATCTAGAGAGTACGTACTTGCGATCCTTTCGATGTATATACCTAGTTGGTACCTTGCATGACAGAAGCCAATGAGATCATCCCTGATGCTGATGGCTCCCCAACCCATGGGATCTTGAGACCCTCAATTTCCTTGACAAAAGCTCCACTAATTAAATCAATGTGTACTGTTGTGACCTCTAAAAAAATGTGAATTGTTGTTGCACACCAAACATTTTGGGTTCACATCCATCATGCATGTTGTGCACAGATGCATGTTCACAACATTGTGTTCCTCTCTAGATCTTGAAACCGAGCGTTTATGAAATCTTGACGATTGAGAGTATTTTAAATATGAATCCAAATGTGTGAATTTGTATCACATAATTCATATATTATTGGACTAACTGTTAATCAAAGCTCAACTTGATTGTGTTAGATAATTCCACACAAAGAGTACCTTTGTATTCCCTCCGATCCATACAAAGTGTCGCCCACTTAGTACAAAATTTGTACTAACTTAGTACAAAATGGGTGACACTTTTTATAGATCGGAGTGAGTATTTTGTAATTTATGATCTGAATAATGGTTACCAAGCATTATCGTGAACCAAAACCAACCCGATCAGGTTTAATTCAAACCACAGTTTCAAACCATTAATGATTATAAGTTCAGTAATTAAGAACCACATTTTATTATTTAAGTGAGTCCTGTACGCAAGTTACTAGAGTATGTACATTTTTATTTTTATTTTTTTGAGGAAAACGGCAGGAGCTCTGCCGTTCAATTAAGAAGAGAAAGAGTACAACTAGCTTTGGGAAAAGGGGTCAAAGCTAGAAAGAAACAACCCCCCCCCCCCCAGTACAACGGACTACACACTCAAATCCGGTGCGCCTACAACTGATGGCCTAGAGGCCATCTTGAACACCCGATACTCCTCATAACAAGAAAAAGCGACCGCATCCTCATCCTTGTCTTGGTGCTGAAAAATCTGGCGATTCCTCTCCTTCCAGACACTCCAAAAAATATAGATGATAAGACCGTCGAAGTCCCGCTTTCTGTCACCAATGAGCCTAGCTCTGTCCAATTCCCACCAATCATCAACGGAGGCGGCGGTACAGATCATAGAGTGGGGTGCGCCAAACCAGAGCCTCACCAAATCTCACACCTTCCTCGTGAAAGGACAAGCTCTGCAAAGATGGTCAATGGTTTCGGGGACCTGGTTGCAGAGCACACATAACTCCTCATGGTCCCATCCTCTCGCCGCAAAGATTATCAGCCGTGAGAATTTTTCCATGAAGCATAGACCATGTGAAGAATTTGGACTTTGGCTCCGCACGGGCCTTCCAGATTTTGGAGGCATCGAAACCAGGATAAGAACCCGCGAACTGTGCCTGGTATGCCGAAGCCGCCGTGTATGTACAATTTTATCGGAAGAGAAAACAAACCCAGCATGTAGACAAACAGGCGTATCCATTCCTCTTCCATTGAATAGCCCATGCATGCTCCATGAGCTACATTTTCTGTCACGACACAATATAATACATGTAGGTAGCATGTAGTATTATATTCTTGATAGATCTTGTTTAGTTAGTTAATCATGGTAGGAGACGTCCAAGGAGAATGGCACATATACATGAGACGGCATATATCACACATCAAAAGAAAGTTACAAGCTTCAAATAAAATAAAACAGTCAATTAATTAGTGCATGCGTTGCATTGCCCCACAACCTGTAGCATCACAATTAATTAGAGAGGGACACTGCACACAAAGTAATCAAAAAAGTAATTAGCTTTTGGCTTAATTATTTATGTGAGGCTGGGCTGGCCAGCGATGTGGCTCCTCTTTTTCTTTTCGAGTTAGTTATTGCAGCTGCAGGTGGCCCCGATGAACATACGTTTTATGTTACGTTTCTATGTCGGGTTCAGTGTTCATGGGGCCACTGAAAGCTATGCGCCTCCGACCCCATCAATCATATTTCGCCTCTCTTAATTATTTTCCATGAATTAATTTAGTTTTCTTAGAAATTCCTATTATCAATATATATGTTGGGGATCCTAACAACGTATTTTACCTCCTTGATCGATGTACTATACATGTGTTTGCGCGCGCGCGCCCAGAAAGAAACTCCAAAGTAAAGCTATCTCTAGAGCTAGCTAGCAGTACTCTCTCTGGTGACATCTAACTGAATGAAGCTAGCTAGCTAGATGGAGTAGCTAGATTGATCATATAGAGTTTGGAGTATATATGTCCTTTCTTCCATTTTGATCTCAAGTAGTCCGGAGGCTAAAGTTTGTCCTTTTTTCACAAACTTCCTTGCCATTACACCTTCACAAATTTAGGGTCAAGATCTCACTGTAACAGCAACAACATATCAATTTTAGCTTCTTCAGCTAGCATACTAGCTAAGCCAAGTCTCGCTTGCCCTCATACATATGGTTAGTTGTCATCTCTTGCATTCATGGTCATATCAATCTTTCTTTCTCTCCATCACATCGATCTCGACTATATTTATCTACATTGCTGAAAATATTATCATCAGCATCGACCCTTGGCCAGTACATTTTGTACTGTGCTTCATTTTGAGCAATCTGTAAGTTACTTAATTATTCTTGGATGCCTGCATATGCATGCAGGGGTGCGGCCGGTCACATGATCCACGCTTGATCTAAGGCTAGATGCAGCATGTTTCCATGTATGAATTCCATCACTTCATGAAACGTACATACGTATGTACAATACATGTATACCTACGGATAGTCCTAGGCCATGTGGATGCATGTATGCGACAAAAATCAACAACCCTGACAAATATAAGATACTCAATGTTCAGACAAGATAGGTGTATATGTAGCTGAAATTAATCGATCGATCTTGTTGCTGCCAAATCGATCAGTTTTAACCGGGCTGTATCGATAAGGATAAAGGATGTCACATGCATGCAAGCAAGCAAGGGGCGACACGGCCACTTTAGAACGTTCCATTCATGGTAGGCGCAGAGGAAGATCAAGGCAGATATATCAGATGGGATATGTAAAGTAGTGACAATTTTTCTCCATGTTTCTTGATTCCGTTTGGCATATGACTTCTGTGCGTTTCCTTCTGGATGTGCAGTGCAATGTAGGTCAGGATTGAGTCACCAAAGTTGTACTCCCTCCGTTTCGTATTAAATGACTTAAATTCGTCAAAATATGAATGTATCTATGTTTAAAAAACGTTTAGATACATGTAATAAAAAGTCACTTAATACGGAAATACGGGACGGGGTGAGTATATATGTTTCCCTTAAATTCTCAGTCTTTTTGTTTTTTGGCCGTGTCCCATCAGAGTAGAGAAATAATATATTTTTCCGCCTCCTATATTCCCTTAAATTCTCAGTCTTTTTGATACGCGAGATATTCCCATTGTGTACCGCACGTTTTTTCTTAATTCCAGTGTTGGCCTACTTTGTCACGCTCACGTGGTCGATGACGTGTCATGGCCTTTTTATGACATTGCATTAGTGGTGTGCGAGAGGCTTACCCCGGCCCGGTGCGTCGAGTCAGTCGGTCCAGTCCCCATTTCACTTAGGGCCATCAAGGTTTTAGGGACTACGGCAATGGCATAATCCATGGATGATTTTATAGATCCGTAGAATTTCAAAAACAATATGTTTGGACAGGAATAGAAATTGCTTGCTCACACCAAGCAAGAAACACCAAATAAAGTAGTTAGCTAGCTAGTAGTACTCTCAATATGACATCTAACTGAAAGAAGCCAGTTATATGGAGTACTAGATCAGTAGTAGCTAGGTTGGAGTACATATGCCTTTCCCCCACTTTTGATCTCAAGCAGTCCGGAGCCAAAATTATGTCCCCTTTTCACAGACTTCCTTGCAATACTACACCCTCACAAATTTAGGGTCAAGATCTCACTGTAGCAGCAACAACATATTCCAGATTCTTCAGGACTTCTACTATACAACTCTCTCATTTGTCATCTTTTGCATTCCTGATCGATCTTGCTCTCAAATCACATCGACTGGACACATGCCTTGCAGAAATCAATATACATATATATTATCCTTGGTCACGGTACATTTTACACTGTACCCCATTAATTTGAGCAATCAAAACAAATTAAGTTACTTGCGCCCTGCATGCATGCAGGTTGGTCACCTGATCCACGCATGACCTAAGCTACACGGCAGGAGCCGGCAGATCAAACATGTGCATGCATGCGACAGAAATCAACAAACCCTGAACAATGCATGTGTGCTACAAAAATCAAGACGAAACTAGAAGGGAATATGCTAGAGCTGTCAACATAATTAACAGATATATAGCCGGATCAATGGATCGATCTTGTTGCTGTCAAATCAGTTAAACCGGGCATGCATGAAATGGATAAGAATGTTGTCACATGCCTGTTTTCAAGGGGCGACACGTTCGTACGGCCACTAATTTAGAAACGTCCAAATGCATACATGGTAGGCGCGGAGGAAGATCAAAGGCTAATGCATCGATCGATCAGATGGTCTAAACACGATTGTGTCCAGAGTTAACGATACCGGCCGGTTGATAGACGGGGAAGATGTAGGAACACATGCATCTGATCGATGTATGTGTTTCTAAATTATGAAGAGAAAAAAAAAATCAGGCGCATTGCACATGTTTTCCACCTTTCTTTCAAGAATTAATTGGCATTTGCTATAACATGTAGGAAAATTAGACAACAAAACCAGAGGGTTATAGCCCACGATGATCAAAACAGTAATTTTTTCTGCATCGGTCTGAACTGTCGGAAATCATTTACCGGGGTAAGGATATTAGAAAATCGGCAGAAAGGCAAAAACATGGACTATAGTCCACCAAAACGGCAAAAAATTGTGATTTTTCTGCACTAGAAATTGGTTGGAAACCAAACAAAACATGCACCCAAAATGGTGATTTTTCGGGATAGACTGAAAACGCCCAAAGGCTGTGTACCAGATGTCAGTGGGACGAAAACACCAAAATATGTTGGCTATATAGCCCACAAAAACATTCAAAACGATGATTGTTTAACATTTTTTGGTGTTTTCGGCTGATTTTCTACACCGGCCCAAAGCTGTGTAATGGGGGTCAAGATAATGGAAAATCAGCCGACAAGCCAAAAAAAAAGGGCCATAGCCCACAAAGCCGGTCAAAACGGTGATTTTTCAGCACTGACCCAAAATGGCTTGAAGCTGTGTACCTGGGTTCACATTATAAAAATCGGCCAAAAACTCGAAAATTTAGACTATAGCCCCCAAAACAACGGTGATTTTTCTACACCGGCCCAAAGCCGTGTAATGGGGGTCAAGATAATGGAAAATCAGCCGACAAGCCAAAAAAAAAGGGCCATAGCCCACAAAGCCGGTCAAAACGGTGATTTTTCAGCACTGACCCAAAATGGCTTGAAGCTGTGTACCTGGGTTCACATTATAAAAATCGGCCAAAAACTCGAAAATTTAGACTATAGCCCCCAAAACAACGGTGATTTTTTCTGCACTGGCCAAAAACTGCTCGAAATCGTGTAATCGGAAAGTCGTCCGAAAACCCAAAAGATGTGTTCTATATATTTGAATTGTCCGAAAATGTCCAAATCAATGTTTCTTTTGACATGCCCAAAACTACCCGAAGCTATGTACCGGGGGTCACAATATCAGGAAATCAGACGAAACCAAATTGTTGTAATATAATAAAATCCTTACTTGGGCCGGGCCGTAATTCTACGTGACGGTGACCAAGTCAACAAACCCCAAAGACCGGTCAATTTGCCAACAAGGCGTAGCCATGCCAACTAGGCGCCGGTCAAAAGAGTTAACGAGTCAAGCCTCTCATGCCATGGTCAAAGGAGAATGGAGCTTGAGTAGGGGCCAAGAAAGGTGTAGCGATGAGTTTACCACTTTACCCTCACTTTCTCTCTCCCTCAAGGATAACCATGGTCTTTTGTCATGAACCCCTAGGTTATAAATACCCCCATGGGGGCATGTATCATACACACTTCATTAGAATAAGATCAAAGGGGAGAGGGCTAGAGCAATCTAAGGAGCCCGCTCTCGAGTGCTGGGGTCGAGTCTAGTCTCGACTCGACCTCGGGGACGCGACTTAAGAAGCCTAGTTTTGAGGTTCCGGGCCGTCTAGTACGACCTCGACTCGAAGTAGAGGGATCGGGTTAGAGTTTCGAGGGTATCCCAACCTCGCTACTTGGAAAGACAAGTACGGACCAAGACCAAGGCGGTCCCTAGAGATCTCTCGTCATAGGTGATTTGGGAAGACGAGTTCGGCCCAAACACCCGGCTAACGATCCCCTCAAAACCTCTCCTAACATAGGACTAAGTCGTACCCGCAGGGTCGACCGAACCTATTCAAAAAATATCGACATGTCAACTTGTCCAAGTGTACGGCGACCTTCGCTATAAGACCAGCGTACACCCCCTACATATTATTCTCGCACTTGTGTCATCGAGCATTGGCACCGCTTAATCCTGTTGTTTTGTAGAACAACAACACAAATAAACATGGGCTATAATTCACGGAAAGGGCCGAAGCCGTGACTTTGCTCCACCAGTCCAAAACAGAACGAAACCGTGGACAAATGATCGGGATATTGGTAAACCGACCAAGAACCTAAAGCGCTGTAGCCCAAGAACACGAACAAAACGATGAATACGAGAAGAGAAAAACACATTTCTATGTCGGAAAGTCGCTGGTGGAGAGGACTGGGCAACCTGCACAGGCAAGTTGCTCTATTACACTGTGCAGCACCAAACGTTCTAGACCAAAGAACAGTGTGTGCAGCCTACTGGCTTCTTACACACACCAGAAAAGAATGAGTAAATCTCCCCGATGCAAGTAACCAAATCAGTCCATAAAATTCGATGGTCGTCGTCGATCTGTAGCAGACAGCCATCACATAAAAAGAAGAAGATTGGAGATCGGGCCAAGTCATCCGTGGTGATATTATCGATCGATCTCCTGTTGTTGCTGCATATGTATGGTAGTAGTGACTAGCAGGTGTGGTGGCTTGATCGATCAATCAGTCCGTGGAAAGAATATGAAAAGAAGAATGAAATAAATAGTTAAGTTAGTACGACGTACACAAAGAAATTAATTTCTAGTAGTTGTGTGATATGCATCGGTGATGAGTGACAGACAGATAGATAGATTTTCAGTGCGGAAGAGTCAAAGATATCGTTCTTTTCTTTACTATCTACCGTCCTTCTATTGTTTTATAGTTATTCACTGGAGCAATTATATATTGAAGTCAATCCTAGGCAAGTGTTCGGATCTATTATGACATAAGGATTAGGTGCCTAACGGACATTATTTCCCGATGTAAGAAAAAAATCTTTTTAAAATTTAATAAACTGGTGTATTTTTTTTTTGAGAGTATAAGCTCCTATCTACATCTACTTTCCTTGAGCGTAATATAGAGAGATTGTGGCCCTCTTTTGGTCGAAAAGATTCATAAATAAATAAATACTACCTCCGTCCAAAAATAAGGGGCGTATTAGTTTTTTTTTGACTAATGCTTTGACCACAAATTACTCCATTAATATATTATTATATGACATAGATTCATATCCATTATATTTCTACTCAAGGATATTTGCTTATGGTTATGATTTGATCACATTAGTCACATATTCATTAAGTAATTTGTGGTCAAACACTTGGTCAACCGAACCCTAATATGACTCCTATTGTTAGACGGAGGGAGTATGAAAATTTGTCGGAGACCGGGATTTGAGGTAACCACCGAACCACGGTAAAATGGAATATAAAATGGCAGTAGCTAGTGACTAGTGACTAGATTGATTGATTCTCTGTAAATTGCTTTGGCACGGCATTCGAATTTAATCACTTCCTCCCCTTCTAAATATAATTTGCTCTAGCTTTGTTCTAATGTAACTTCAGATTAGTTTCATCAAATCCGTCATGATATTGTAAATATCAATATATTTTTCTATAAATTTGCTCAAACTTTATTTACATTTGATTTGTCGTATGACAAAGCTAGAAATTTTTAAATTTTATATTTAAGAGCAAAGGTAATAGTAGATTTTTTTTATGAGAGGCTGAGATTTATGATACCGCCTAAAATGGAAAGGAATATAAAACGAGTTTGGTATTCTGATTTGGGCACATGATTGATCTTCTTTTCCTACGAGGCACTTGGGTTCAGTTACCGCAGAAAACCGAAAATCCCAGTCATTTATCAAATAAGATTCTATTAAAAATTAAATTTTAAATTTTCCTTTTGGATATAATTATTAATTTCACAAATGCGACAAAAGTGCACCAGACATTTTTTTTTCTGAAAAATGGAAGCACCCAGGCCTCTGCGTCGATGGATGCACATAGGCATGTTATCGCTCCTGTTGTTTGACACTGTTCATTGATCGGTGGCTTGAGTAAAAAAATTCGGAAGATTGATTTTTAAAATATACTCCTGCATGCCCATAATCAGCATTGCATTCAAAATAGACCCCAAGAAGGATTCTGAGAGAAGAGTGTGATCTGGTCGAGATTTCTAATTAACAGTTGCAAGGCCAAATATCTGTATCATCTTTGGTTGCATGCCAAAATTTTGTCATGCATGCTTATGCGTTAAAAGTGTGTGGCCTTCCCATTGCATGTACTGTGTACCTTGTACGTACAAGTACGTGGTGGTATATATATTATGGCAAGAGGCGCATTACATCGGATCGATCGTACACATATAAGGATAATAATTGGCAGAATTAACTTCATATCTATAATGCGGAGTATAGGATCACATGCATCGTTCTTCATCGAGACCAAAATAGATCAGGACCAAATTAGTTGATTAATTAATTATAGGACATCAGAGAGATGTACGTACGACACGATACGGTTAGATACGGGCAAATGCGTTGCTGTATATGCACCAATTTGTACTACCAACAACAACTAGGAGTACGTACGTACGCAACGAAGTACTTGCATCGTCTTATTCGCTGCCGTATCAACTTGCAACGCTGTACGTACGGATTAGGATTACTATTGCAACCTGCAAATCTCGTCGGTCCATCTGAGACGTACTGCAGCCTAGCTTACTGCTAGTTACGTAGTACGCTATTCGTTTCCAAATATAAAAAGTCAAAACTTTTGTTTTAAGTCAAACTTAATTTGATCAATTTACAGAAAGATGTACTAATTAAGACCGTACAATAAAAAAATAAATGTACTATAATAATATATAGAATGATGAATTTAATAAAACTAATTTGGAGTTGTAGATGTCGGGAGATTTTTTTATAAACTTTGGTCAAATTTGACTTAGGACAAATATAGTAATATTTAGGAATGTAGGTAGTATATTTCTTGAGGCCAATAATTTTTTTGCTGGATTTTTTAATGTTTTGGGTTCATGTTTCGATTTACTTATTGCATACTGGTTATATATAACGTCAATGAAGCAATTACTTTGCCTCACTAGTACAGCCGTACAGGAGTATAATAAAGCATTTTCTGATAAATTCCACTCAAAACAAAAAGATTTTGTGATTATTAATTTCATCGTGAAGATAAGATCAGCAGAAATTCAACACGTACGTACGAAATCTACTCTTTAAGATGTCAGCGTGATCACGATAACCACCGTTCCGATTTAATTTGGTTTTATTCGATTGTAATTTAAAACTGTTTCTTTACATGCACGAGCACAGTTTGCACTGCACTAATTGATTGATTAGAGAGGCGCTTAATTACCTGCAGAACAATGCATGCAAAATGCATGCATGAGAGGTCACTTAATTTGTAGTGGTACGTACAAGCTAGATATAGTACATAATGCCGGCAATAAAATAAAAATCGTACCGTGTTGATCCATGAAAGTCAGCAGAATCATCAAACTGCAAATGGGTTCGCAACTAAATTTTGGAACGTACATGCATCACCAAGTTACACTTAATTTGTACAAAGAGTGTACAGCGAACATATACTTAACATGTAATTAATTCCGGCACGTACCGTACCTCGGTACCTGTCCGAAAAAAATGAGTACATACGGTGGAGAAAGTTGCATGGCTAACTCGTATAGCTGTACGCACGTACGTACGAAGTCCCGTATATCCGTACACCTTCATGGGCGTACGTATACCTGCTCCTGCCTGCTCGATCGAGTAGTACACATCCCATTGGACGCGATGTGAGATATATACCTCTGGATCGCGACTGTACGATAATTAATTAATCTTCGTTTAATTTCTTCTAACCGGATGCATGCATGTTCTCTTTCAAGGCTTCACTAGGTCCTGATCGATTAAACATAGATGTAAAAAAAGATTAACATAGGCCGGACGTGATAATTTTCTTCAAAAAATAATCCCAATTCATGTATAAGAAACAGATTTTTTTTTTAAGAAAGAGGGCATTCCTTCCAGTTTCATTAAAGGAAACCACGTGTCTCATACATAAACATTCTGACTTAAAACAGCACCGCAAGGCCTGGCTCAGCAACAACAAGCACTGAATACCACCTTCACACGACAATCCAACTAGTCATAGATTGCCAACTACTATTACAGATCAAATAAACGAAACACCCAGATTCCCGGCCAGAAGAAGTAAAACTGTGGTTTGATCCCTGATCACGGGCAGGCCGGCCGGTATCAAGCATACAGTCATTTTTTGGCAAGTAACCCTTTGGTAATTAAATAAGCAGGAGTTGACGTGACATAATTGTAGTCCTTAATTAAGCTAATATTTTCGTGAGAAGCTAGAGATGACATGGTGTAAAGCTTTTCGACAAAAAGAGATCAAGTAAAAATCTTTGATGAGTTTGAGAATAATCTGGAGCAGTTCGCTACAAATAGCACGGCATTAATTTTACTTAGGGATAAAAAAAACTTGAGACATGAGAAGCTCTAATTTAGGACAGTAAAACCGGACAGTCCAAGAGGCGTCAAGGTTCTCGAGTTGTGTAATCTCGTGTTTTGGGTTGTTCTTAGCCTTTGGATCTCATACACACACCCGCTAATTAATTGGAACTACCGGAGAGAGGTGGGCAATATATTTCAACAACTTCTACAATTTGACACACCATGAAAAGGAAGGTGATCGAACTAGCCCAATGAAAGAAATATTACAAACGTATCACTAAAGAAGTGGCAAAATATCTTCAAAATAATTAATATCCCTATTTTCTAGTATTAACTAACATTCACCTCTTTGATTTCTTCGTTAATGTATTTTTAACTTTCACGCCCTGTGTATACCGCCATATATCTAATTATGTCAAATTCCATCATTCTCTCGAACAAATTAGCAGGCGTAACAACATAATTAAGTGGTTATATTAATTTCTTAGTAAATATTTATACATTTACTTAAAGTAATATTTTGTGCTGCTGCCATGATTTTGTAGGATTTTCAAAATGTACAATATACAAGCACATATGGATCTACGTTTATAGGATCTGTACGTGTTGTCTCGGTCAAGTATGATCAGGTTAAGCGTACGTACTAGCGTATGCTATGTGACTGCGGAGATAAACTACAATGAGATATAAATTAGCCATCGGGGAGTAATAAGAGCTTTTTTTGGGGGGGTCTAGAAAGAGGAATTAATTGTGACTAGCTAGCAACATCTGCATTCTAAGAGTTGCTCTTATTATTTGTCCTTTGTACAGAGAACCGATGACCCCACATCAAAAAAAGTTTAAATTAACCCAACAAACATGCCACAAAACAATAATTTCCCCCGTAGTGGCACATGCTGACATGACATGCTGTTCATAATTGTCAGAACCCTATAGCACCCAGACGAGAATGAGACACACCATGAGCAATACTTAAGGTATACCTGCCCTGCGCTATGGAAAGTGGATTTAGTGCGCATGCACCGAACTAATTTAAAATAATCAACATTCTTAATTGTCCTTAGAACTTTATTGAGAAAATGTATATTGTCAGATGTGGTGCGATTAACTAAACAATTTGAGCCAAACTTATATATAGATCTGCGTTCTGGAAGAAGGGAATAGCATTTTTTTTTAGGGAAAAGGGGAATAGCATATATATAAAATGACTATGTAAATTTACTTGCTTCTTTTCTGGGAGCACACCATGAACAGATAGTGGATGAAAATTTTCATGTTCACACTCGTTACATAAACTACATCCGTAAATTATACTACTCCGGTAGGAGAATTTTTTGAGACTGGAAGATAGGAAATCTCGCTCAAATCAAGCAGACGAGAATTTGGAGAGAGAAAAAAATAATCTTCTCACAGAGTATAATTTTCTTAATGCAATATTTCTATGGTTTAAAGCGCATGTATAAGAATTTTTCTTAGCCAGTATTAGAATTCTTCGATCTAAAGGGGGCATTAAAATCCCCCTGTCTCGGCACTAAAGACAGAGGAGCATCCTCAGCACACATACAACATCAAGAAAATAAGGCAAATTCTTAAATAAGGCTATGATAATACAGGGTGACATGCCAAATAGCAAACAGTGTATTGTTGGCTCTCCGGTTGTGAAACTAATAAATGGGGATCGAAATGAAATGAATAGCTGGAGACAGAAGCCAACAACTCCCCGCAAGCTGCAGCTAACAAATGACACTGGCCAATTGTCAGCAATTAAGCCGGTTACTGTAGTACGTGTATGGACCGCCTACGTACCGTGTTTCCCTCTTCGATCCCTAGCCTTGTGCCAGATGCAGGAGTATATATGTCCTTGTTTTCTCGGACACCATTTGCTAACTAATTAATCCAACGCCACCTAATTTGGTTTTAGTTTGGCTAATTAAATCTAATTATAAGCCATATCTCGACATGAAAACCATATAAATTATGTTTATATGAATGAGATCATCATGCATAGTTAAATTTGAGATATATTGCTGATGCTGACTAGCTGATGATGCTAGCATGATTCAGGAGGAGTAAAAGGGTAAAGCTAAAGCTGCTAAATAAGTGCTAAGTCGCAATGCATGCAACGCGGTCCACCTCTTGCTCTGACAATATATTTACCGGTGCCGGCCGCCCTCTGAATCCTGTCGAGTCGCTGTACATATCCAGTTATCCATCCATCGTCATCGTTTAATCACCGCTCACTTTGACTTTCGTCGATCCCTAGATCTCGACCGATCCTAAGTTCCTAACACAATTAATTATTAACCTGTTGTTAAAAAAATTTACTAAGAGCAAAAATAATAAGGAGGCAAGCTCACTATAAGACTTTAAATATCATAGTTTTGCTTGGAGGGGATAGAGAAGTAGAAAAGAGGTGGGCCATTAGCTAATAACCAGCTGTAACACGTGTTCTTAGAAACAGACTACAATGTGGGCCAAGTACTAATAAAGTAATTCATGTTTATAATCAACTATTATACATATTGGCTATTGCACTAACTAAATGACATGGCAAGAGCTTATAGCCAGCACCAAGCTCTTATATTAATATTGCTCTAACCCGTTGATAAACCTCGAGAAGTAATTAAATTAATCAACGGAAGAAAAGAAAAAGCTCTTAATTGCACGTACGGCAGGTAATTAATTAACATGTCGTGATCCTAACGATAGATTATTATTTTTCTTTACCGCAGGAAACACAACCGCTTCTGTTTTTACACCATGGGATTACTCTAAGAAATTCGTTTACACATGTCACTCTCCAGAAATGAATTAGTAACAAGAAGATAAAGGGAGCAAGCGCAGTACTGTAGTAGCAGGTTGAAAAAATCGTGCAGCTCATCAACTGTTCACGTGGCCTGTTGGCCGCCATGCATGCATGTGCGTCTTTGCATGCATGCGCGCGCGTTTATTATTTATTTAATTACTTATTACTATCATGGTAGTAGTAAATTTAGCTTTAAAGCTAGCTCTTTTATAAATATCACTTAATTTGCTGCAGGGAGGACTCATGAAACATATTCTATCAAAAAAATTGCTGCTGAGTACGTACATATGTATACATTTGGTTAATTTCTCTTTTGGTTGTATGTGTATAATGTATATTTCTAGGGGTTGTATTAATTAGCGACTGAGGAATCGATTAGTTCTTAATTAACCAAAAAAACGAGGTGACATTGCAGAGTTCTTCGTGGATTCAGTGTACTACACTTGTATAATCACAAAGCTTCTCCAGCATGTGTCCCCGTCTGACACCAAACTTTCACTAGTTGATATTACAGGACAGCCCATATGCACTAATTAAGCTTGCGTTTAATCTTAGATAATATATCTTTTCATCGCTCTGGCTAGTTTAGTCTATGCGTCGAGCAATCAAATGTTTTGATTCATCAGCTAGGATGATCATTAAAAATTAGTTGAATTTTGATCCAAAGCTAGCTAATTGGTTGCACATATGTACATATGTCAGGTTAATTTATACCCAAAAGAAGAAAAATGTTGACAATGTAGCAGTGGCCATTGAATTTTTTGGAGATTCGGAGAATTCTTCGATCGTTTTATGGTTCTCCCAACTCAAACTCTGATTTTTCATAGATCGATGCTTGATGTATTAATTAAAATGGCCCGGCCTGCTCAACTTTTCAAGTTGACTTGCTTGTAGAACCAGGGAAATAAGCAAAGCAACAATTTTAGAAGAAGAATCAGCGACATTTTCACCTCAAAGCACCAATATTAATTAGAAGCCTGAAATCTATACATCACAATTTATAATTTAAATTTGGTGGTCTTCGATGTTGCTAATTAACCAAATGAAATTTTATTAATTAATAAGCATCTGGTCCTACTCCTTGTCTTCGGTTTACTGTGACATATCAAGGGGAGGATTAGTTTTGAGTTTTGTGGCCATTCACACTCAGAGAGTACTGTGTGACAGTGCTAGCGCTAGCTAGCTCTGATATGACAAAAGTTATTGAGCTAAAGAGACTTTGCATCCATTTAAGTAACTACCAGAGATATCTTTGACATGGCCCAAGCTGCAGGTTAAGAGAACACTATTGAGGGAAAATTACAAAACAATATTTTGTCATCATTTATATACACACCAGCAATATATAGGCAATGGCACTGTCGTCTGTCCAAAGCTAATTCCTAGTACAACAACTTTCCTGGCATATATGTACATACGACAGATCATTGAGCCCTGGAAACCCCTACGTGCATGATATGCATGATGTTTATATATACACTAAGTTATTCTCGAAAGAGGAAAATGATTGCATCTGCATATATACGCACACGTGTACAACTCTACTACTACTAACATCTTTTGACGAGTCTTTGACCAGCACAAAGTTTATATGTGTGGAAAATAATAATATGAAGAACAAATATCAGTTCATTCTACGTACGTATTCTCCTCAATATATACACATATTATCAGATCAACCTTAATTCCACATATCCTAAAAAGAAAAACCGTGTCTGTGTCTGGCCATCCCTTTCAGGGGTGGGTGGCAAAACTAACCCCACTGGGGTGACCAGAGCAGAGAGCAAAGATCCATGGAGGTGCACACACCCAACAGCATGGAATGATGGCAATATCAACCTCTGATCATATAAATTTCTTTCTCTTGCAAGCTTTTGCAACCACTATATAAACCCAAGCTACACCTTTCCCTCCCACAACCCCCCGCCACCGCCTCCCCTCGCCTCATCATCCAACAAATCTCTTCCTCCTCTTCTTCTTCTTCTTCTTCTTCTTCTTCTTCTTCTTCCTCCTCCTTCCTTCTTCAAAGTCGATCAGCACCCACACACACATACATATAATCTCTTTGCAGCCTCGAGCTTAATTAAGCTCTAGCTCGTCTCCTTTTGGTAAATATATAGAGGAGGGAGAGCAATGAGCATCTCGGTGAACGGGCAGTCGTGCGTCCCGCCGGGGTTCCGTTTCCACCCGACGGAGGAGGAGCTCCTCAACTACTACCTCCGCAAGAAGGTCGCCTCCCAGCAGATCGACCTCGACGTCATCCGCGACGTCGATCTCAACAAGCTCGAGCCATGGGACATCCAAGGTTAGTACACACCTTAATTTCTTCTTCTGCAGGTTCCTCAATTAATCCAAGCCAGAGAAAGAAATGCATGTTAATTAACAATTTGTTTTGGTTTATTTGCCTACTAGCTGATCATCTTATTCTTGATGAACAGAGAGGTGTAAGATCGGGTCAGGGCCTCAGAACGACTGGTACTTCTTCAGCCACAAGGACAAGAAGTACCCGACGGGGACGCGGACCAACCGGGCCACGGCGGCCGGCTTCTGGAAGGCCACCGGCCGCGACAAGGCCATCTACAACGCCGTGTCCCGGATCGGCATGCGGAAGACCCTCGTCTTCTACAAAGGCCGAGCCCCGCACGGGCTCAAGTCCGACTGGATCATGCACGAGTACCGCCTTCTCGACGCCGATGACTCCTCCTCTGCCGCTACCGCCGCCATGGTACGTGTGTCCGTCACGTACCTTGCCGTCCAGCTAGCTTTGATACATAATGCACCGTCCATCGTTCCATCTAGTACTGGCAGCCGGCCATTGATTGGTTAATTATATGCATGGTTAATTTTGGTTCTTGGTGGTGCAATGATAAGGGAGTAGTGTTGTACCTAGTACGAGCAAGCTCTCCTTCCTTACAACTTTCAGCCAGCTAGCTAGCCTTTTATATTACTTCTTCTCCTTTCTTCTCAACCCCTCTCTCTCTAGAGTAATGATTAAGCTTTTTTTTCCATCCATGTGGTTCATGTGGCCCTGCAAAAAGTGAGTGATAATGATGATTAATTCTAACACCTGCCTTTGTCTCCTTGGCCTACGTCATGCACAGGTCACTGCCTCGTCGGTGGCGGCGTCGGAGGCCGCCGGGCAGCAGGGGCCGGAGGACGGGTGGGTGGTTTGCAGGGTGTTCAAGAAGAAGCACCACCACAAGGACACAAACTCCGGCTCCGGCTCCGGTTCCGGCAACAAGAAGGCGGCGGCGTTGCGGCGGTCTTCCTCGTCGCCGCTCTACTCCTCCGGCGACGACGCGGCGTTGGACCAGATCCTGCACTACATGGGCCGCTCCTCCGCCGCGTGCAAGCAGGAGCACGACTCGCCCCGGCCTGCCCCGGCCCAAACCCAGGCCCAGGCCCGGCCCACATCCAGGTACCTCCGGCCCATCGAGACGGCCCTCGCCGGCGGCCATGGCTTCATGAAGCTGCCCCCCCTCGAGAGCCCATCCTCGGCTGCCGCAGCGGCGCCGCCCAACACGACGCCGGTGCCGGAGACGACGATGGACTGGGCCATGATGGACCGGCTCGTGGCCTCGCACCTCAACGGCCAGCTCCACGATGATCACGCCTCCACCGCGGTAGTCGACGACGACCACCGCCTCTGCAGCGCCTTCGACGACGGCGCCGGAGAAGACAACGACGACGGCGGGCTCGCGTTCTACTCCGCCGCCGCCACGCGGCTGCTCGGCGCGGCGGCCGGCGCCGTGGACGACGACCTCTGGAGCTTCGCTCGCTCCGCCGAGCGGCTCAGCCACCACGGCTCACAGTAACAGACGAAACTACAGAGCTACAGAGTACAGAGACGTATTATACCAATCGAGCCGCCGCCATTGCCGAGCTGATCGACCAGAGAAAGAAATTAGAAGACGACGACGACATCGATCGAGCTGTGTGCCCTAGCTAGCTAGTACAGTACAGTAGTACAGTAATTGAACATCAGCTGCCAGTCTACTACGACACCAACGACAACACGAAGGAGAAGAAGAACAATAATAGAGTGAGAGAGAGGTTTAATTAATTTGATGCATGGAAAGGTGATTAGATTGATGTGTGTGGTGGCGGGATCGATCGGATCGTAGGAGGAGAGGGGGGAAATTAAGTGAGGATTAAAGCGAGCAGTAAGTTGGAGTGGCACTGTCACCACGATCGCATATCGATCGAGCGTCGGCGGTCGATCTCTGTTGTTTAATTAACCCCGGTCGACGTACAGATTATAATAATTAAGCAGTACACCATATATGTTTACAGTTAGCATGTATAGTACCATGTGGTTACTAATAATAATCAGTACTTGATTGATTGGTATATACTCCACTATGGAGTGAGCATATAGCTTGTGATCACTAGCTAGCAGTGAAGTACTACCTCCATTTCTAAGTAGTTATCGTTGTTTTAGTGCAAACGGAGGGAGTAGTTATCTATCTTAATTGGTTTACTGTGTGTTTGGTCATTCTGTGTCCGTCCATGTGTGGGAATTAATTGTTTGTCCATGTGAAAATTTCATTCATTTCACTCTTATGTGCCTATGTTGATTAATACTCCATCAGCACGGTAGTTTAATTATCCGTAATGACGTCGATTAGTTAAGAAGTTAAAGTAATTGAGCATGAAATATTTACTCATATTGTGTGACACGGCCATACATATATATGGATCGATGCTGGACGTACGCAGATCAATCGTTATCTGGTTTGTCGTCACAGCCTCACTGCACAGAGCCGGGGAAGGAAAGAAATAAAAGGGAAGAAAAGAGAAAAGGCAAAAAGGAGATCGAAAAACAAAAAGTCTGAAGGAGATGGATAGATAGTAAAAAAGGAGCTAGGATGGATCGGGGGGACTATAGTAGCTGCCTGTCCCCAGCGCACGTACCGTGGTGCAATGTCCATCGTGGTGCACTTTTGGTCCCCCAATAATTCCAGCACCTCTCACTCACTCACTGATCATGGCTAGCTCACTGATTTCTATAGAGAGAGAGGGGCAAAAGGTGGACATAGAAACCAACATACCAGCTGCTGCTGCTATATAGCTACATAACCATCGATCGATGGATGGATCTATCAGTGATGGACATTGGAAAGAAATTAATAAAAAAGGTGATTTGTGTGTAAAGATCTCTAAGGCAAGTGGGTGTTTGTCGGACATGCATTTAGACAGAGGGAGAGAGAGTAGTGCCCAGGGCCGGGGTGTGTATTATTAAGACGCACTCACAGGCCCAGACGAGTCAAATAAATCAAAAGGGTAGCTATAGCTTAATTGGCTTCGCTACCTAGCCCACCACTACATGCATGCATGGATGTACGTGGACGTAAAATACGTCGTTGTGGACTGCTACGCATGCGTGCGTGCAAGTGCAGCCTTTTTTTTCCTCATGCATGCCACGTATTGTACGTACTTTCCGTACACACACGATCCTTGTATGTACTAGTATTATTTGTCTTAAATTTTTCTAAATACGGATGTATCTACGTGTCAAAAATGTCTAGATACATCTAATATTTCGACAAGTAATTTTGACAGAAGGAGTACATTTTTTCATGCCCGGTTGTCTGAATTCGTCAAGTGCGTACGTCATCGGTCGACGCAATTAGCTGTTAGCTATAGGTCGGCAGATCGAGTCGGGAGGGGGAATTGAATAGAGCAAGGAGTGCAAAGCAAAGCAGTAGTACAAAAGAAAGGTGTGGAAAGGGACGTGTCAGCCCGGCCCGATGACCCGACCTTTGCTCGTGCTGGCTAGCAACAGTAGTACGTGCTCCATTACCACCCTGCAGTGTCCGAAGCCGCGTGCTTCTTCTATCGTGTCCAAAGTTCCGTCCACCGCCAACCGAGCTCTTTTCCACACTTCTTGCCTTGTACTCTCTGATCTCTGGCCACTATGTTGTACATCCTTCGATTCTAAATCGTTGTCGAAATATTACATGTATCTAGACATTTTTAAGAATAGATACATACATATTTAGGCAAATTTGAGTCAAGAATTTAGGATCAGAGGGAGTATGTGTTTCCCTCTGCTACTAAACTCCGATCTCCTGCCACTATCTTGTATTTGTCCCTCTCTACATACTAATACCTCTGTTTCACAAAGGTTGATGCGGCTTTGTTTAAAACCGTGCCAAACTTTATGGAACGGAGGGAGTACATACTTCCGTCCACCATCGTCTCAGCCCTTTTCTTCATCTCCAATCCCCAACTGCAATCTTTGTATGCCTCCCCTCTGTTAATTTCATTAACCCCAGCCCGAGCCATTTTCTTCCTCTCCGATCCCTTGCCGTTGGTTGTCTTGTATGTGTCCCCTTTGCTAATTTCACCCACCGCTGCCCCGAAAATATGTTTAAAATTTTATGTTTATCTTGAAAATGATTATTTTAATAGAAAAAGGCATTATTTTTAGCTTTTTGCCAACCCCGAACTTGGGGTTTTCCTGCCGGGCGTCGTAAATTAGCTCAGTCCGAGAATATGCCTAGGTCTACGTCCCACTCTCCATTTCCTCTTATTTTGGCTCCTCCATCTTCTCCCTCTATCTCCTGTCGTTTATCTCCTCCTGCTAGCGGCAGCGGTGAACGAGCTAGGGCACTAGCTCTTGATCAAGCCAAATCCCTCTAAAAATCCGAGTGAGCCTTGGCTTGTTGCCATCACCGGTCAACCCTAAATCCTACTACTCCATCACCGGTCAACAGTCAGGACAGAAACATCCGATCGCTAAACCAAAAGTCGAATGCCTAGACGTTTTATATATGCTTTTGATATCCTCCCTCCTTTCTGTATGAAAAGACATATGGTATCCTCCTTTATAAAGATATAAACATCTATAATGCAAAATAAATACATTATGAAAATATATGTCATGTGCCTTATGATATGGAAAGAATGGATGTCTTTCACACTCTCGGGAGCCATTGCGTCTCTATTTTCTTAGGCCCTAGTTTGATTTGCACGAAGAAAGTGACACGAACAAAACATATTAGACTAAGTATAGCTAGCTAGTTTGAGGGAAAAAAGCAGGTGCTCTGCTATTGCATTAAGGAGTGAGAAATTGTTGTTACAGCGTGACAACACAAGTCATGAAAGAACCAAACACAAACAAATTTGAAAACAAACTAAAATCCCGAATTTTCCCGGCAGTTCGGCTGTACAGGAATAGGGTCTAAGTTGTAACCGCCTCCCTTAGGAGGCTAAGCTCTTCTCTAATAAGTGTGGTGACACCTTGCAGAGTCAAACTTTGTTGTTCAAAAACTCTTCTATTTCTTTATTTCCATATGTTCCACACGATATAAGACACAGGGAGATGATCTTCACCTTTTCATTGCATTTGGGGCCAGCATTAATTTTCTTCCACCATCCTTTAATTGAGTTTGAGCTAGCAGCATGTTGAATTGACGGATGATTACATAGAAACGGTGTCAAATCTCCTTTGAGAAAGAACATCTCAGCCCAAGATGAACAGCCGTTTCTAACTCTTGGTCACACAACTTGCAAGTCCCATCATGTTGCCAATTCCTAGTAATTAACTAATCTGTCTGCAGTCCATAGCCTGTTTTGAATGAGCAACCAAATGAAAAACCGAACCTTCCCTTCAGCTTTAATCTTCCAAACTCTTGAAAGGTGTCGTTGCTGTAGAGTGCCTAGAAACTGCGCCTAATATGCAGATTTTGCGGAGTAGGATTTACTTGTGGTTCAGTGGTTCTATTCCAGATTATCTCATCCTGAGTATTAGAGCTAGCTAGTTTGGCTACTGTATATACTTGATTGCAGCAGGTCGTCTCTGATTATATTATAAGAGAGGAATTAGCTAATTAGTGGCCACCCTCCTTTCCACGCATCTCTTCCTCTTCCCCTGTAGATCAGTGGACTATGCATGTATGTATGGCAGGCAGCTGGGAAGTCGGGGACCAAGAGCCGGGGGGCAAAGCGTGCAGTATTCTGCATATATCAGTCGCTTTTTGGCCGTGGGGATGCTGCTCTGCTGCATGCCATCACCTTGTGCCGCCCGCTGCTAGCTCAGGAATATGACTTATCTTAATTTGGTCCATGCTCCATATATACATGCATGGATCCAACAAACCTATAAGCTATATGTGCCAAATGGCAATGAGTGTGCATGCACATGTGTATATATACTTTGTGTGCCGCTGGCTGTCACGTAGTGGTACTTAATTTGTTTTATTGGCTGCATATTCCAGGGGTGACCCCACTTTGCATGCCACTCTCTGTATCTACATACGTATATGCTCTAATTAAGCACTGCTTGGGTTGTTGTATTTTTACAACAGTGTATACGATGGATATCTAAACAAAACCGGTTTTTGTCCGGTTATCCGTAAATTAACTAGACAATTCTTTTTTTCTTAATTAATGGATTGAGACCCTCAGGACTCCGGTTTCGAAAAAAAAAGGAATAAAATAAATTGATAACCTTTTTTGGAATTAAAAACCTGCGTTTTACATGTGTGATGCTCTAAATAATGTTGATGTACACGTGTATCTGTCTCGCTGTATATGAGCAGTGGCCACCAAATCGGACAGAGAAGTATTTGTAGGTAGTTTCTGTTCACGTGCGTATCCGTAGGCACATAAGCAGCATGGCTTTATGGCCTATATACGTACACTAATCAGAAGGGACACGTAGCCACGTAGGTGGACGTCAGGTCAGTGATGCGTCTTGATCGATCGTGATTAATTAATGATCCCGTTTATATAATCGTGTGATCGTTATATTACCACATGAGACTTATAACTGCTAGTAAGTACATTATATATATTGCATTGATGGGCCTGCATTATTTGTCCTTGAGGAAGTTAACATGGCATACGTACAACTCCATGCATGCATGAACGGAAACTTGCTAGTAATTGCACTTAATCACTTAATCTAGTTTATAAGTATTAATCTGATAGTGGGAATTGATGTGCGTGTGTGGACATTGTTCATGCACGACACCACGCTTTGCACCCCAAAAGCATGAGAGTACAAAAACATATAAGTATGTAGTATTATACACACATCACACATGAGACATGCAAGCATAGACTTAATTTTTTTTGTTAGCTTTAATTTCCAACAAGAATAGTGGGAATTTTCGGAGTATTAATGATTGATATGCAGCTCATATATATTGGCATGTGTGCACCTGGCCAGCATCCATGGTGTTCTACCAAAGGAGGCCGGCACCCATCAAGCTTAATTACGCTGAATTAATCGGTGCATGCATGCGTGCAGATACACTGCTACTATATATGCATCGGATAATTGATCAACATAAACTTTAAGCTAGCATAAATTAGATTTAATTTTGCACATCAAGAAAAATATGGGGAAAGATCACAGTCGATCGGTTTCCTGTAATTATTGTTGACCAGATCCACTGCACGGTGAAAACCTGTAGGTCCATGCATATGCATGCATGGCCGCTGACCATATACGCATGGAGGGTAGTATTACCGTAATGGGAGTGGCTGAATAAAGGTGTGGTTAAATAAGAACATTGTGACTGATATACTCTCTCCGTCCAACAAAAAATGTCTCAAGTTTGTCAAAATTTGAATATATCTAGACATAACTTAGTGTATAGATGCATTTAAATTTAGTCAAAGTTGAGCCGGTTGGACAGAGAGAGTAGTTAATTAAATAACGGCCGGGCCAGCAGTGCCTATCGTGCTCTCACCTTGCATATATATACTATAGCTAGACCAGCAATGCTGTCAACTTTATAAGGTGAAGATCTCTCCACATATAACTAACTGCTCTGGGAAGAATCTCTAGTGCTTCCAAATTGGATTCTGGCAGCGACTTACCAACAATAATGAAACGTACGACGTCTCCTGCCATGCTGGCCTGCCCGGTCATCCATCCTATGTATCTAGCCCCCCTTTGACTACAAATTTTAATACAGGGGTTTTGATACTTCTATGAGGTTGTCAGGCTCAAGAGAGATCTTGAGTCGTCGATCTGGCTCAAACCGTAAATTGTTCCAAGAATGGTTAATTACTCCTTCCGATCTATATTAATTGTCTCAACTTTGCATAAATATGGATGTATCTATGTCTAAAAAACGTCTAAATACATGTAATATTTCGACAATTAATATGGATCAAAGGAGTAGCATTTGCGAGCATTAGTTAACTCTGACAGATGGATGGTTAATTTGGCGCCAAATACGTACGTATACGTGCATGGATGTATATACATGCACGCATGCAAAGGAAAAAAGGGCTCGTACGTACGAGTACGTACATGTGCCGACAATTAAAAAGCGTGCATGCATGATTTGTCAAAAGGGAGATCGATCGATCGTATCATATCATATCGATCTTTATCAATTCGTCATATATATATTTCGCGCGCCCGCGGCAACGCACATATAATTGCATGCAGGAAAGAAATCAGGGTTTAATTAATTATAATTAAGGCAGAAGGCAGCACTTGTGGGTTTGACTGAGCTGATCACTCGACACCTCGAGTTAATTAGTGAAGAAATTCATCATGACTCGGTCGATCAGCTGTGTAGTGAAAATTAGTGGAGTTCCATCGATCTTTCGTCCGTGCATGTCCCTTTCCATATATTGGCCCATCGATTTTTAGTTGTTTTTTTACCGTATCATGGATCGATCTCGATCGATCAAGCATGGCCACTTGTTTTTTCACTCGTTTATTTAGTCAAGTGCATGGATGTTTTTTTTACTGCGTAGTTAATAGTATTAATAACGTTCATGCATGGATTTTTTTTATTATAAGGCACACATGTAGTTAGAGATTAACTTTCACAATCAATTTGATCAAAAAAGTGTGCCATAAAAATTAGATAACTGAATTTTTATTCTGAAGAATTTTTTATAGTGGATTACTCATATATCCGTTAATCTTCTAACTGATGGCCAAAGTTGAAGCTAGAATTTATAGTAGGTCTTATAATTTGAAAAGATGGGAGTGCTCAAAATATATATCATAATCTGCAAGAAGCTGACTATTGATGTCAGGATCCGAATCATCGAAACATATATCAGTGGCCAAATTAGGACATAGTACTCTGAAGAGCCGATTGGACTAGAGTAACAATTAAGTTGCAAAAGAATTACTAATTGAATACTACCCCGATACAAATTTATATTTCCACTGCGTAACTAAATGACCTCAACAAAAACAAGTGAATTAATGAGTTAAGACAAGGGAACGTACGGGTAGGTCAATTAGCTTGCGCCTACACATGTATACGAGGAATGCATGGGTCGGGGTCGATGGTCCGACATACATATACCATTAATTAAACCATAAGCTAGGAACTTCATCAATGTTTATGTGTGTGTTAATTAATTAATGTAGCCCACATATATTCATCCTTAGAACTCAAGGAAGCATGTGATAGGGGGGCATCCATCACGTGGGAGCTTTCCAGCACTGTGCAACAAAACAAACCCGGCCGGACCCTGCCCTCTCTCTCTATCTAGATCATGGCATCTTTCTCTCTAGATCATGGCTTCTCTGTCTCCCCTCTAATACATGGGGACGCCAAGGACAAAGCCCTGCCTGCCTCCATTACATCCTAGTACTCTCTCTCTAACTGATCTGAATAATATTTCTGGGCTTTTTTGAGAGAAAAATGGTCCATGCATGTACTAGCTGCATATGCATGGGTCGATCTATAATTCATCCGTCGAGGTTCAATCTAATCAATTTTGTTGGGGCCGTTTACGACATGAAAGCAAGCTAAATCTCGTGCTCGATCGATCGAACTGTTCATCCACTTAATGCCTGCGTGTAACCTAAAATTATGGGCAGAGGTGTTAATTATATATAACCAGCAGCTCTCTGTGGCTGCAGAATTGATTGCGGCAGCAGTTAAGTTTACTTCGGTGGAAATTTTTTAAGTTCCGTTATAAGTATGCATGTGTCAGTCTTGATTTAACTCTCACTAAAGCTGGATTAATTGAATCTAACTCCCCATATGCCTCTCAGGACGGGGGATATATTTTCCTATATTTGCCTTAGCAGTTGATAAATATTGAATCGTTTAAAACCATACCCCCTCCGAGCCACAGTATATATAGATCGATTAAATGAAATGATCATGTTAAAGAGTGTCAATACCCTATAATTGACCCACACCGTGACTTGGAGTATGTTTAGACTAAGAGAATCTCTAGCGGATCCCTTTTATGCCTCCCCCTTAAAACATGTGTATGGTTTACCTGAAAATAGTGTTATGGTATCGATTTGCCTCAGCGAGAACAGATACCATAAACTCGGCCCATAAATATTTAAAAACCAGATGGTGGTTGAATTTGAACAGACATAATTTGAACATGCCAAGAAATTTTTCGTACATTCAATCGATCTTAAACATTCAACACTTTCAAACCTAAACCAAAAGAAATTAAACTACGACGTGGCGTCACCAGCGAGCTCTACGGCTCAATCCTCCTTGTCAGAGGAGATGACGACCGGCGCGTGTTCCTCCTCATCGGACCTCCGACGGCGGGAGATGATACGATCCTCCTCCTCCAATATATCCTCGTCGGTGCTGCGTGGTCAGGGTCAGCGGAGAGCGGCCGTCAAGGAGCTCTTCGGCTCTGGCTCCCCGCGGCGGGCGGCCGTCTAGGAGCTCTCCGGTTCCGGCGCCCCATCGCGAGCGGCGCGGGCGACGACCTTCTTCCTGTGGTTGATATATATATCGTGCCGGGAGACGAGGGTGTGACCCGTAAAAATTTTACGAGCCCGGGAGTTTTAAGAGATTTATTCGGTGCAGTTTTTTTTCCCAAACCCGTAAAGTGATCGCCGTGGCATTGTGCTACACTTTCAAGAGATGCATGCATGACTGAATAGGTACACGTTGTTATATTCTACCACTCCGGAATGATATAATGGTGGCACAACCTTTGGTCGGTACGCCTATATATGATTATAGCTCAGGCTTAGTACATTAGCAATATCACCACGAGCGTTATTAACCTGTACCGCATCATAGTAATGCACCCTGCATGCGGTACACTAAAATCATGTATGCATGCATGTACTTACGAAATAATTAATTTGCTTAATCACCATAGTGCAAATTAGTCTCAAGCGTTAGTGATCGTTGTACCGCGCGGCCTAACCTTTTCGATCAAAATAAATATGAAACGAAAATGGATATCTCGCTTGTACGAATGAACCACTTCACGTTGTGTACTTAAAAACACACATTAAATATCTATTCCTGCAGGCGTCCATAATTCCTTTCAGTATATCTGTGTTCGTTTAGATGATCTAGAGTCTGATTATTGCAACATTTTTCACTTTGCATATCTATTTAATTGCCTAATTGGGAACTTCTGATTGGTGGTTGTGAGTGCCTTATTTAAAGTTATTTTTATTTTACTTTCTTAGATTTAGTGTTTTACTAAATTATTGGTACTGCTCAATAGACTATATATATCTGCACACACACTGCACGTGCATGTATAATCTGTAAAAGTGTTGTTGGCTGTGAGGCTAACGCCTTAACTAACTATAATAGGACCCAGAGGTTAAACCGTGTCACTGTCCTTTTCCAATCCGGCCGTAGTTTTCATCTAGAAGTATATAGAAATAATTGCTGCTGCACAATTGCATGACGATGGATTATATTATTTGCTCTAGCTGGGCTTTGATTCTCGAAGTAATTAGTAAGACGATGATGTTTCACCAAGATATCCTTTATGTCTGCCTCTCCTGTAGCTAGCTGGACCTTTTTGTTTGTGCGCGCTGTTAATTAGATTTGCAACTAATCTTTGCAAATAGTTACCGGCCCGGATACTCCTGCTTTTCTGTCCGAAAGTAAACACTGAAGAAAGAATGATATGAGAATCGAGCCATCAATTAGGAAAATAGACTATAGGACCAAAACTTGACAGCGCCTCTGAAGTCAGAAAGCATATATATAGCCTATAGCCACTAAACATGAAAATTCTAGATCCAAAACCAACACCACCATGAGCTATACTGAAGATAAATGGGGATAAAAGCGAGACAGTGCCACACTGCCACTTTATGATGTCAACTCAATATTCCCTTAATTTTGCATTGAACTAACAGCTAGCTAGCTCAATTGAATAATTAATCAGTATACACGAACGATGATGTATGTAACTAACTCTCAACTAAAAACTGATTTAGCATCTACACACGACATACGAATTCTTTCAGCAAATAAAATTATATGATTATATTATTTATTTGTTGAGTCGTGTTAGTGACGATATATACCAAACCATAATACATCAATGTGTGACATATGCGACTTGTAGCATCAGTTCCCCGCAGATATATGATTAGTTACTAGAAGAGATATATCGATGATGGAACAATAAAATTATAATTGACGAAATAAAATAGTTAGAGTTGCTTTCCCTTTTTAATCCATATATACTCCACATGTGATCGAATGGCTTTCATTAAGGTGGTTAATCATGACTTGTTATGTGGTAATTTTATTTGTTTTAATTTGTGTATGTTGCCACGTCACGATTTGCAGTATATACCTATATGAGAAATAATTGTCAAAGTTGCATTTTATAAACTTTTTCCATATCCAAATCCACATATATTTTGGAAGGGGGGGGGGGGTATTAGTATGATCATGTATGAAGTTTGTAATAATTCATATTCTATACATAACTATATAATGTTGATCTAGTGTTTGAATTATTGATTTAGCGGACCTTTTTGGGAGCGGCAAAATGGGGGGGTGCCACGGGATCGGAGGACTTGCTAGTGCGATGAACAATAAATTTTCAAAAAATATTGTACAAATTGAAGTTCTGAATTACACATGTACATGTTCGAACCTTCTATTTCTGGTGAATTTTTAAGGAAAAAAGTATATTATTTGTGACGTGCACATGATAATAATATTAGTACTATTTTTGAAGCACTAAACTGCTTTTTAACGCTGAGTGCATAACTATATAAGGTTTTGATGGCCCATGAGTTGGTCAAAATTGACATAAAAATAAATTAGAGTTGGCGAGAAGTCATTGGCTTGTCAAATTAATTATATATTGGCTCCAATCCAAATAAAGAACAAAGTTTTGGCCATGACCAAAAATTTGGTAAGGTGTGTTTTGGCTAGCATCCAAACACACCCGAAGTTTGATTTACCGGGAAGTTAAACATAACCTATCGGTCACATGTCACTCTAGAAAAATAAGCACACCACAACATGTACAGTTCTCACGGCAATATATTTTGCATATTTTAAATGGGGCCAGCCTGTGCTCATGTCCTTCAGCTCGATCCAATCTCTAGCTTGCTACAGCACAAAACTATAAACGTACTGACATATAGTGCACTTTACTATTCACTAATAGAGCTTTTCCAATCCTTTTTGACTTTCCAATTCTAGAAAATTCGACTTTGGGGGAATCTTGAGTCACACAACAATCATGTTCGTTTCATCTTTCGTGAGCTTACAGTGATTTCACTTCCAAGGGATTGAACTAGCTAGTACACTTTTATGAGTATGACTGAATCATCACCAAAGAGACTTCAACCAGGTGAACAATTTTCCATCCTCAATTGGAGCATTCAAATGAGCATGATGTCAACTTTTGAAAAGAGTTCTCTCTTTCCATTCCTTGTCGTACATTTCACCAAACAAACTTGCCAAGGAAAGTAAAATTAAGATTTTAACACAGTATCTGGTAGGTGCCACAATATTCAACATCCCTTGTCGTACATTCAGGTTCTACAAATTAAATTAGCACATGCCACAAAGTTGCATAGCGCACGTTCATAAAATAAATAAATTGATTGCCCTTGTAATTAATGTAAGTTAGAACTTGTCACTCAAATGATGATAACCTTGAACCCAAGAGAAGCAATAAAGAATCCTGCTAGCAGGTTAATTATTTGTGTTTTTGTCCCACTAGCCGCGGTGAGACGCTCTATTACATGATCTTAAATTATTTCAGAGTTAAATTTGGGGTAACATGTATCCCACTTTTCCTTACCAACAGTATATAGAGTGGTAATTAATAATTCTTAAAATACATGTTATTAAATCATCCTTGCAAAAATATAAATTATGTTGTTGTTCTCGACAACAATTAGAGCAAGGGGTGCCAATGCTCGATGGCACAAGTGCGGGTATAAAAGTAGGGCGTGTACGCCGGCCTTATAGTGAAGGTCGCCATATACTTTGACAAATTGACACGTCGATATTTTTTGAATAGATTCGGTCGACCCTGCGGGTGCGACTTAATCCTATGTTAGAAAAAGCTTCGAGGGGGTTGTTAGCCAAGGGTTTGGGCCGAGCGGATCTTCTCAAGACACCTTTTGGCGAGAGGTTCGTCAGGGCCGCCTCGTACTTCGACCTAACGCGTCTTTCCAAGTATCGAGGTTAGGATACCCTCGGAACTCTAACCTAACCCCTTCTCCTTCGAGCCCGTGCCAACCAAGGTTAGCTCGGAGCCTCGAAACTAGAGTCCCCTAGAAGGCTTCCTCGAGGCCGATCGACTTTCAGTCGAGAGCGGCGCGCGAGAGCGAACCTTAGAGGGAGCAGTCTAGCCCTCTCCCCTTGAGTTTATTCAAGTGAGAGTGAATGATACATGCCCCAAGGAGGGATATTTATAGCCTAGGGGTTCATGAAAAAAGTCCATGGCTACCCTTGAGGGAGAGAGAAAAGTGAGGGCAAAGTGGTAAAAGTAGCTCCTTGATCCATAACTTTTGTGTGCACCATGTGAGAAAAGTAGGACTTGATCCATGGTCCACCATGGACTAAGGGCCCCCTCTTCACACATTTCTTGCCCCCTATTCTAGCTCATTTGACCCTTTGACCATGTCATGAGAGGATTGACTTGTCGACTTGTCTTCCTTTGCCACGTAGGATTGACCGTGTCACGTGAGCGTCTTAACTCATGCTTGGAAATTGTTGACTTAGTCGTCGCCACGTAGGATTTACGGCCCGGCCCATATAAGGATTTTATTTTACTACAACAGTAGCCCCCTTGAGCTGGACGCATTGAGAATGCCTTCGGGTCAACCTCCGATGCGAGACTCTTGAGTCCTGTTCTTGTATTCGCGATGGTGTCTTTGATGAATTCCCTGGATGGCTCTCTTATGAGAAACAGAGGTACTTGGTGATTCTCCTGCAAAGAAATGGAGCCTTGGGGGCGTTGCGGGGAAATTTCATGCCCATGGCGATGTTCTCTGCGAGAAATCGAATTTCGGGGGGTATTTTAGCAAAAAAAACCGGGACCCTAGGGGCCTCTCTGTGAGAACTCCGGTGTCCCGGAGGACTTTTTTGCAAAAATCAGGGGCCCTGCGGGCTCCCTGAAATTTTCAGGGTCTTATTGACAATTTCCCCAAAATCCTGGGATTTTCCGCAAAACTCGCAAAACCGGCCGGCCGCGCGGGCCAGCCGGGCCGGCTTTGCGCGCGTGGGGTGGGGGGGCTCCCCTTTTCCTCCTCCCCTTCTTTTTTGGAAAGAGAGCTTGTCCATTTGCTATTTACGTCGGCCTTGGATTGGAGAGAGGACGGCGATGTGTCGCCGGAGGATTGGCTTGGGCCCGGACACCTAGGAGCTTGCTAGCCTATAAATGGAGCCCTTGGGCACTGTGAAGCTTCACACCATACTCGTTTGGTTTGCCCGGTGCCGAAGACGCGCTCGGCGGCATCCGGCACTCCTTCGAGGGCTTGGTGTAGTAGGGAGCTCCGCAGGGGCGCTAGCTATTCCACAGCGACGACGAAGGTTGTGTTGGTTGTTGGGGGACCACCGCAGAAGCTCTCCATCGTCGAGCCTTCGTGGGGGCGCGGAGCACGTCCGAGGCCGCTCGAGGCGAGGTGTCGATCGTGCCTCCAAGTGCTTCCGGGTGACCCTCGTCATCGGCCGCGCCCCTCCTGCTCGTGCGAGGGTGGGTGGAGCTCCGTGGCATAGGCTTTGGTGCCCTTTGGTCGCCGGCAAGGCTTGCGGGCGTTTCGTCGAGCACCTTGGGAGCATTCCGGGGAACGTGGCATGGCGCGCGTCTGGCGTGGCTCGGCGCGAGCATGGCGCGGCGCGGGCGCGTCGAGCGCGTCGCGGCAAGTGCGGGAGCATCTTGGCGAAGGCGCGGGGGCGCGGCATGGCGTGGGCACGGCCCGGCGAGGGCGCGACGCACGCACGAGCGCGGCGCGCACACGGGCAGAGCACGGCCTGGCAAGGGCGCATGCACGGGCACGGCACGGTGGGGGCACGGTGTGCGTGCGGGATGGCAGGGCGCGGGCACGGCACGGCACGGACGCGGCCTGGATGCGGCTAGGCGTGCGCGGAGACACGGGCGTGAGAGCAGCTTGGCGAAGGCACGGTGGATGCGCGGCTTGGACGCAGCCGGGCGTGTGTGCGGGCGCGGGAGCGGCTCGGCAGGAGCGCGGCGCGCGCACGGGCGCGGCGCAGTCGCAGCGAGGGCGCGGCTAGGCGCGCGCGTAGGCACCGGCGCGGGAGCGGCATTGCGCCGAATACCATGTGCGCAGAGGAGGCGGCCTCCTCCCCTCCCTTCCTGCGTTGGGCTGGCCGGATGCTTGCGGGGCTTGCGGCCCGTGGGATGGCCCAACTGTCCCGAGCCTCCCTTCTCTTTCTTTTTTTTGACGATGTGGACCGGAGTCTCCGGCCCGAGGAGCTTGGCTCCCTCCCTTTTTTTGTCTTTTTCGGAATTTTTCCACACTTTGTTAATTTTTGGCGGGTCTTTTTGAAGGTGAGATGGCGGGACCCGATGTTGAGCGTCCGGTGGGTGAGCCATCGAGGGGGTCTTCTGCGGCGCAGCTCGCGGTGAACCGACCGTCGTGGAAGAAGAAGGTCTCCTTCCGCCCTCGTGGTGGCCCTCCCTTGGTTCCGACAGTGCCGGTGGACGGCGGAGGTTGAGCACACGACCACCTTCTCCCTTCATCGATGAGCCCCGAGGATCTTGCCCAGCTGAAGGAGGCGGGATACTTCCCCAAGGAGGATGGTATCCTGCCCGATGGCGAGAAGGTGAGGCTCGACCAGCGGCGGCGTCCGGGATGCATCGTGGCATTCTCGGCTTGGTTCTATGCTGGCCTGTATGTGCCTGTTCACCCCTTCTTGCTGAAGTTCCTGGAGACGTAAGGCATCGAGTTGGCCCAGCTTCACCCGTCGACGATCGTGAGGTTGAACGTTTTCAGGTGGCTGTGTGAGACGGCGCTTCACGAGGAGCCTTCGATGAAGCTTTTGCTCTTCTACTTTACCGTGGAGGTGAGGGAGCTGCTCACTCCAGACGGCTTCGCTCTGAGCGCCTTTGGTTCGGTGAACCTTAGGTTTGGTTCCGGCTTTGGGGACGACTTCCTGCTCATGCCGGGGAAGAGTGCGGAGAAGTTGTTCATCAAGTGGGAGTCCCAGTGGTTTCTTCGGCACACGGGTGATCTCCCCGGGCACTCTGGGTCCGGAGGTCTCAGGGAGGTGTCTCACCCCGGCGATCCTTGGTCGGCCGACCTCTAGATGGTGGCCAAGATCAAGGAGGTATCCGCCGAGAGGAGCTTTCGTGACCTCATGGAGGAGATGGTGATGGCGGGACGCTTCATGATGAGGAGCTGTCCGAGGTCCGAGATTGGGATCCCTCGATCTTTCCGTCCTCCACAGCTCGTCACCGCACGTGAGTGGCGCCCCTCTCCCCTTCGTGCTTTGATTGTTTTCACTTGTGAAGGTACTTAACAATTTTGGCTTGTCTTTTTCGGCGACGTTTTCCGAGGAGAGGGCGGCGTTGTGGGCCGCACAGCTGATAGGTCCGTACGGCGGACCGGAGCACCATGACTACGAGACCAAGATCAGCGAGGGGGGATGCCACAACATCATCGCGAGGTGCTTTGGGAAGATGGTGCCGGTGCGACAGGACCCAAAGCTTGGTCGCCTTCTCCGAGTGGGCGATCGCTACTCCCGCTTGGCCACACCGTCGATGTTTGCGGTGGGGTACAAGCTGCGGGACACCTGCGGGAAGGCGAAGGCGGGAACGGTGGTGCTGGGCTTGGCGGTGCCTGTCGCGCTGGTCCCCAAGATACCTCGTCCGTCGAGCGGATGCAAGAGGAAGGCTCCCCCGACTCCTTCTCCTTCTCTTAACTACGTCCTGGCGGATTCGGCAGATCCTGTCGTGGGAGAGTCGAGGTCCCCCCTGAGGGTGACCTTGGATCTGCACACGAAGGGGAAGATTGGACTTGAGCAAGTTCTTCCTCCTTCGAGTCACGAGGTTGAGGCTTTCACTCGCGAGACGGGGCTTCGGCTTCGGAGCGACTCAGTGGTGGAGTTGTCGACCGGAGCCAGCGGTGCGGGTGTCCAGGTGTTCTCCATTGGTCGCGAGCGCCCTGAGGAGGATGCTCCTACCTCGGGTGAGTGCCCTTCTCTTTTGGTCACGTCATTCTTTTTCCGAATGATTTTGACGTGCGAGGGCCGCGGAGCCCGGGGTTCTTGAGGGCGAGCCCCCGACTCAAGCGAGGGATGGAGCACTTCCGACGGCCGAGGATGGAGAGAGAGACCCTTTCGTGACACTAGAGCTGGTGAGCATCCGCGACGTATCTCCCTTTGTCCTTTGGGTTAGCTTTGTTCTAACTCCCTCTTCTTTGCAGGTGAGGGGTTTGGTTGAGGCCGTGGGTGCCCTTCCTGCCCTCAAGACTCATGTGGGGGCGCTTTCTGCTACTTTCGACGTGGAGATGTCCAAGTCTACCCTTGCCTTGAGTGAGTTGGCTTTGGAGAGGGTGCGGCGCGAGGCCGTGGAGGCTGAGCTTTCCCGCGTTTCGACAGAGCTTGCGGCCGTGGAGACCAGGGCTCGACTTGCTGAGGAGCTCCAGAAGGATGAGATTGCGAGGACCCGTCGAGTTGAGGAGGACTTGGTGGTGGCAAACCGTGATAAGGAGCATGCCCGCGCGGAGGCTGCTTCCCGCAAGGTGGAGTTGGCGGAAGCGGGTGACAGCCCGATGCTTGCTCCTCGTGCTCGTCCTCCTCCTGATCGTCGTCCCGAGGTGGTTTCGCTTTTGCTTGCCCAGGCCACCGAGATTCGGGAGACGATGACTTGCTTGAGGAGTGTTCCCCAGCCGGATCTTCCTCCGTGTCGCACGGTGGATGAGGCGAGCAGGGTGCCTACTTCACAGGTGGAGCTCATTGAGCCTACCATGAAGAAGTGCCTCCTGAGTACGTGTGCTCGACTTGTTTCGTCGGCGGTTGCCACAGGCCTGGACGGTGGTGCCGGGATGAGCGGGCTTGAGGGTGAGATGTCTCACGAGGCGAAGAAGTTTCTGGCGGACCAGGGTGCTCCTCTTCGTGCTCGGGCTCGACGCTTCGTGCATTGCCTTGAGCCCGCTCTTCAGGAGGGTGATGGTGAGGTGTGAGCCTCGTCGCCATCGGAGGTGGTGATGTATCTCAGCTGCTTACTTATGCGATGTTGCATATCTCCACTTGACCTAGCCTCATGGCTAGCATGTTTAGGGTTTTAGTCGTAGAGGTTGTAAGGCAGCTTTTTTGTTATATTTCATGCTTCACTATGTAGTCAACATTATCGAAAATGTTAACTTAGCTCAGCATGTATTTCTCATGTTTCACCATGTAGTCGACATTATCGGAAATGTTAACTTGGCTCAACATGTGTTTCTCGGAGTACTACATTTCCTTCTTGTGAAGTACTATATTTCTTCAGTTTATACAGCTCGCGATCGTTCGCTATGATTACACTTTTGTGTCATCAATTGCTGTCGCCGTTGGGATACGACTTGGCTTCGGTGCCTTAGGCCATGGTTACGAGCCATGGGTCCTAGTACCCTTGTGAGGGTCGCTATCGATATGCCGGCAGTGATCCGGACATTTCGACTTGCCGTTCGGGAAATTTCATGCGGAATTTTCCCTCTTCGGATTTCAGGAAGCTATGCTTTCCCGCAATTATTATGGAGCCTTAACCCGATTATTATCATGCAGGCCCGCGCGCGACGTCTCGCATACGGGTAGCATGGTTCTCCGAGGTAAGTAAGCTCATGCATAACTCACTTATTTACGAGTCCCCTTAAATGCGTTTTAAGGAGCTTCCGGTCCTCGGGGGACTTGGTTCTACTTGGTGGATGGCCTCGAGGCACGCTAGGATCCACCAATGAACAAGTCGCTAGTAGCGACCTATGTTCGTGGACATTTTTAGAGGATTCTCGGGCCAACGGATGCCTTTCCGCGTTCCCCGGTGAGCGGCATAGGGGTAGGGGCCTTATTTACGACGATGAAACGTGTGAGTGTCTTGTGTCACTCTTATTTTTTCCTCAAGGACTTTCTTTATTTATCCTTGCTTCTTTGTCTTAAGGTATGTCCCGATGGGCACTTACAAGCCTTATGTAGACGTGGCCTCGTTGGCGCTTATGATCCCTCGAAGTTTCGTAGGGAAGAGGCCGGTTGGGCGCTGATGATCTCCTTTCGGGAGCGGCAAGGATTGCCCTTGAAGATCCTTCTTAGGCGTAGAAACGCCGGAGCTTGTCGCCGTTCCAGGCATGGACAAGATTTTGTCCTTTCATATTCTCGACCTTTTGACCATTTCCCAATACTGCGGCGATGCGGTATGGTCCTTCCCATTTAGGGTCGAGTTTGCGCTGGAGCTTTGGGTCGACATTCTTTTTTATTACGAGATCTCTTTGGGAGAAGGCTCGTTCCCGCACCCTTGTATTGTAGAAGCGTGCGGCGCTTTGCTCGTAGACGGCATGCCTCATGAGGGCTTTGTCACGAGCTTCTTCCACAAGATCGACGGACATCTTGTGATGCTCTTCATTTTTGATGAAGGCAATTGGGGTGACTTCTTGGAGCCTTTCGACCAGGTGATTTTCTCCTCGTGGAATGCGTCGCACCTCCATGCCCAGGAAATACTGTTCCATCTTGCGAACTTCTTCGATGTATTTCTTCATTCTTTCATCAAGGCATTGATATGAATTGTCCATTTGGTTTATCACCAGTTGGGAGTCTCCCTGGATGAGAAGGCGTCGGACTCCCATGGCCTTGGCCAGTCGAAGTCCGAGAAGTAGCGTCTCATATTCTGCCATATTGTTGGTGGCATTGAAGTCAAGATGCGCGGCGTACTCCAAGATCTTTCCTTCGGGGCTGATGAGTATAACTCCAGCCCCAGCACCGTCGAGGCACTTAGAGCCGTCGAACCTCATTATCCAATGTGGTTCGGGAGGCTCGGTCTTGGATGTGATTTCTTCGGGTGAGGCTGGTGGAGCATGCCACTCGGCCACGAAGTCAGCCAGGACTTGGGATTTTATAGCCGTTCTCGCCGTGAGTTCCAACGAGAAATGCGCCAATTCCGTTGCCCATTTGGTGATTCTTCTGTTGGCCTCCTTGTTGCCAAAGACTTCCTTGATTGGGAAGATAGTTGACACCATGATGGTGTGGCCCATGAAGTAATGACGGAGCTTTCGAGAGGCCATGAGGAGGGCGTATGCGATCTTCTCGATCTGGGTGTACCGACCCTTTGCTCCTCCCAAAGCTTCGCTCACGTAGTACACCGAGCGTTGTGACCCATCTTCTTCTGTCACGAGTGTTGCGCTTACGGCGACCGGGGTCGCGGCGAGGTATAGGAGCAAAGGCTCCCCTCCCCCTGTTTTGGGCTCGTGAGAAGTGGAGGGGGCGACAAATAGGTCTTGAGCTCTTCGAAGCCCTTTGGGCTTCGTCGGTCCACTCAAAGTTCTTGAGGCTCCACAGGGCTTTGAAGGAAGGGAGACCCTTTTCGGCTGACCGGGCAACGAATCGTCCTAGGGCCGTCATTCTTCCCGCTAGGCGTTGCACATCTTTGACGAAGCAAGGAGGTTCCATCTTCAAGATGGCCCGAATTTTTTCCGGGTTGGCCTCGATCCCCCGTTGGGAGACAAGAAAGCCTAAGAGTTTCCCTCCTCAAACTCCAAATGCGTACTTTTCCGGATTGAGCTTCACGCCGTACTTGCGGAGATTGTCGAAGGTTTCACGCAGGTCCTTGGGATGAGTTCCTGCAATTTGACTTTTGATGATGGCGTCATGTCGTCGCACAGTGCTCCGACACCGGGGACGTGCGGTCACGGCCCCCTTTTAGGTTCGGCAGGGGCGTCAGGGATCGCCCCGACGATCGCCGACACGGCCGATGGCCCTGCGGGGCCAACGAAATGATGCACTAGAGGTTCGCGCTAATCAAAGAACACATGCACGTAAGTTTTTACCCAGGTTCGGGCCACCCGGAGGTGTAAAACCCTACGTCCTGCTTGTCTGAGCTAGTATTGATTATGGATCAAGTTTTTACAACCTGCCGGGGGAGGGTCCCCGGGCTCTCTCTCTTCCCTTGCGAACGCTACTTGCTACCCTGAACCAACCCTTGAAAGCTTGGAGCCTGTAACCTCCGAACCTCTAACCGGAACTGGAACCAAGACCAAACCCAACAGAACTTGAACCCTTTTACCGCTGGCGGGGGTCCTCCTTTTATACCCAAGGGGATGCCACAGGTGCCACGGTGCATGGGCTACAAGTGTCGAGTGGGGAGGTATACAACTCCCCCCCCCCCCCGGTGAGCTGGTGGCGCGCATGGACGCCACCTCCGCCGCTAGGGGTATCAAACCCTAGAGTAGGATTGGACAGCCACTGTTTGCATGATCTTGACGGGTAACGCCCCTCCTGTCGGCTCATTTAATGAGCCGTGCGCCTTACTCCTTGCCCCGGTGGGGCCGCGCACCCCACGCTCGCCACGCGCCCGCGTGGCGCTGTTGATCTGCTCACTGGGCCCCACCCTTGAGGCAGGGGCCTGCGCCCGGGAACCCCCGTCCCGGCAAGTCGCTCCCCGGGAAGCGCCCAGGCCCAACGCACCCGGGAACCTCCCCCGGGAAGCGACTTCCCGGGAGGTGCCCAGGTGGGAATATTCCTCAAAACCCCGCTAGCCCTTCCGGGCTGGTAGCTTGCCGGGCTGCTCGTAGCCGCTGCCCGGAATGGAACCTTCCCGGGAACTCGAGGACGGGGCCCACGCGTCACGCAGCGGTGGTACCCCGGGTGCCACTGGTGCGACACGTCATCAACGTATACTTCGGCGTTCCTCCCCAATTGTTCCTTGAGGATGAGGCTGACGAGGCATTGGAAAGTTGCGCCGGCGTTCCTCAAACCAAAAGGCATCTTGCGATAGCAGAAGGTGCCGATGGGAGTGATGAAGCTGGTCTTCTCCTCGTCTTCCTTGGCCATGTGGACTTGGTGATATCCTGAATAGGCATCCAAGAAACTCAACCTCTCGCATCCTGCCGTGGAGTCGACCAGTTGGTCGATCCGAGGGAGCGGGTAGTCGTCCTTGGGGCACGCCTTGTTCAGGTCGGTAAAATCAAAACACATTCGCCACTTGCCGTTGGCCTTCTTCACCAAGACAGGATTGGCTAACCATTCGGGGTGCCAAAATTCTCGGATTAGCCCGGCGTCGGAAAGTTTGGCGATTTCTCGCTTGATGACCTCGCATCGCTCGGTGGAGAGTTTCCGAAGTTTTTGCTTTACGGGAGCTTTGTCGGGCCTTACGGCGAGGCGATGCTCCATGACGTCGTGCGGGACTCCTCCCATGTCGGAAGGCAACCAAGCGAAGAGATCGGAATTCTTGCAAAGTAGGTCGACAAGTTCTTCCTCGAGTTTACTCGGGAGGTCGGCCCCGATCTTCACCGTGCGCGTGGCGTCTTTTTGGGAGACGCGTACTTCGTTGAGTTCTCCTTCGGGGAGGGGCTTAGAGATATAGCGCTCCGGGTGATCGGTTCCGGATGCTCCTGCATTCGAAAGCATGTTGATACTCTTGGATGATTCTCCCTTTTCGGCGCACTTGGTCTCATGGCGGTAGAGGGTCTTCCTGTCGGAAGATTGCTTGCCGCAGACCGTTATCATGCCTTTTGGGCCCGGGATCTTCATACACAAGAAGTTGTGGTGGACGGCGGCGCAGAGACGGTTTAGCGTACGGGGATGGCGTTAAAGGAGGCCCCCATGTCCACTACGTCGAAGCGCACGAGCTCGGTTCGATGATTTGTGACGTCCCCGAACGTCGTGAGGAGCTCAATTTGTCCGAGCAGCTGAATGGACTTCTCCGGTACGAAGCCGGTGAGAGGATAAAGGGATGGCTGCAACGAGCCGTTCTTGTATCCCCCTTGTGGTTCCATCAGGTTCTTCAAAGTGCTCAGATATAGGATGTCGGCAAAGCTTCTGCCATCCACCAAAATCTTTTTGAGCTCACAATTAGTGACGATCGCCGTCACGAAGAGGGCGTCGTCGTGCGGGAAGTGTATCCCCTTGGCGTCTTCCTCGGTGCGGGAAGCGACCCATTTCGGTGGTGGTGTCGGGGTGAACGTTCCCACGACATTGACTTCGCGAGCATACTCCTTGCGTTGTCGCTTCGATCCCCGGCCTGAGTATCACTCCGATGTGATGCGCGGGTTCTTGAAACGGGAGGTGGTCTTCCTTAGGTGCCGAGTCAGCCACGAGGACGTTGGCGGGGCGCGGAGCCTTAGCACTTTTTTCATCCTTGCGCCAGGCCTGCATTCGTACCTGGAATTCTTCGCGAGCCGCAATGAGAGTGTTGCACTCCTCGGTGCTATGCCTTGCCGAGTTGTGGATGAGGCATCTCCCAGTTCCTCCCTCGGTCGGACGAGGTGGCTTCTTGGGTTGCTAGGTCTTTTGGGATGATGCTTATCCTTCGACGGCGAAGATTTTCCGGGATTGGTCGCTGGCGCCCTTTTTCCCCCACCTCCTCTTCTTCTTGGAAGATGAAGCAGACGCAGGGGGTTTGTCGGACGAGTGAGTTCCTTCGGGAGCGGCGCGTGGCGCGTCCTTCTTAGCAATGACCCCGTCTTCGCCTCGGGCGTATTCCTGCAAGATCCGATAAAGCTACTCGGTCGTTTGGAGAATTGCGACTTAGGACCCGATTTACTTCTCCTTGGAGAAGGCCTTGATGCATGCGTCGATCACGGTGGTTGACGGCGGTTGGAGATTTGGCTTCGTACCTTCGCGAAGCGATGGAAGAAGCTTCGGAGGGATTCCCCCGGCTTTTGTTTCACGGCGTATAGCTCGTGAGCTTGTACGGGTTCTTTGAAATTTCCTTGAAAGTTGGCGATGAAGACCTCTTGGAGGCGTTCCCACGAGTGCACGGAGTTCTTCCGCAGGTTATAAAACCAAGTTTGCGCCATTCCAGTGAGCGCGAGCGGAAAGAGGTTGCACATCTAAACGGGACCTCCCCCGGCGGCCCGTATGGCGGTGGAGTAGACATCCAAAAATTGAAGAGGATTCGACTCCCGTCGTACGGCCGTATTGTGGGTGGCTTGAACCTTGGCGGAAAAGGCGCATCTTGGATCTCCCCCATGAGCGGGTTGCAGGTCGGCCGATTCTATTGGTTCCTTCGGTGGCGAGGTCCTCCCTCGTCGCTTTCGTCGCTAGAGGGGTCACTTGGAGAATGATCTCGGTGCTTTCTTGGAGGGTCGGAGCGTCGACGGGAATTCCTTTCGCCGTCGGCACGAGCTCCAGATTCTGTCACTTGTTCGTTTCCATGCACGCTGGGGTCTCGTTCTCCGCGAGGCGCAGCTTGAGGTGGTACCTGGTGGCCGCCTTGTTCGACCCCGACGGGGGGAGCAAGGGGCGCTTGCGAGGCACTTGCAAAGCGAGGTTGATGTTGAGTGTGTGCAACTTGGAGAGCGCCTTGCGGCGAAAGCCCCCAATAAGGATGATACCAAGGAGCTCCTTGGGCGAGCGCCAGTGGAGGTAATCCCGGGTTGGAGGGGCCGTAGGCCGGGACTCCTTGGTTTTCTGGCGCGGATCCTCCCGACGCCACATTGTTTCCTCTTGTAGGTTCCGAGGGCAGGGTTACCACTGGTTGTAGGGAAGGTGGCGCGAAGCCCATCGAGCGAGGCATGCCGAGTTTCGTATCCCCTGCGGGGGCGGCGACCGTAGGCAGCTCGCCGATCCTTGCCACTACGTTGGTGAAGCGACCGCCCCCGTACACGGGTTCGATCTCTGTGCTTTTAGTGCTAGTTCCTGGATCGACTCACTAGCACACACTGTTTCAAGATGTAATATCATAGAACAAAGGTTTCAATATTACAACGCATCATCCAGAATTTAAAAGTACTTACAAACTCGCATAACCTTATGGGTTAGCTGGAAATAAAACAATTATTCAACAGCGGAAAACGGAAGATCCAAGGGCTACATCAACACCACGGTGAGAGCGTGTTGGAATATAGCCCGTAACCCAAACAAGCAGAACGTACTCTTACTCTTCGTCGGTGCTTCCTGCATCATTAAACGATGCAACCACTAGGGTCAATACATTAAATGTATTGGCAAGATCACTAGGAGTTATATCAGAACCTACCAAGTATATACATAATGTGGCAAAGTGGGGTTCAAGGCTATTTGCATAAAAGCTTAGTTGTTTTGTCCTATCTTTTAATCAAATAGAATTTTATCACTATTGGACATGGGGTAGACACACCCATGCTCCTATTAAACTAAGGACATTGAGTAGACACATCAATGCTCCTAAACTCAAGTTCAAACCATTCATTTTATTTAGAAATTAGAATGAGTGAGACTTTCCTTACAGCTCCACATCTAGTTGCTCATAATTGTCCATAACTAGGGACACGGCTAAGTACTTAGTTTTGACACCCTCGAGAGTTGGTACACATTTCCCACAAGAAACCGACGGGTTAATCTCTTGATGTCCTCAAGGTAGAGTAGCAACGGCGTCGATTACGAGATTTTCATAGGTAATTTCCTAAACCACGAGAGAATCACACTCCCCCTACACATTCTACCTCAGTACAATTTCTCGGGTCTAGGTTCATACAACTTACTCTTGTCTCGCCAAAGCCCATATAGCATTGTGGTTGTACTGGAAGCTACTAAATAGGAAAACTAGTCCAATCTCGGTTACCCCAGGTGGCATTCCATATTTGCAACATAGGTGCTTCCCGAATCCACGGGAGAGACGTCCATGAAAGATCCCTTCTCGAATCCACGGGAAGTCGACTCAGAGGGACTCATAGAAATGGACCTGACACCGCTAATTCTCAAAATCCTCAAAGCCACCCACCCATGATGGTTCATTGAATTAATTGTTTTGCCTTACTCTAATAAAACATTTCATTTCTCCATAGGCATAACAATATCATAATGTGGTAATTTCCCCCCCGATACTACCATAGCCTAGCATTCAACTACAATCGATGGCAATTTGGTAGCAAGGTAATGGCAAGGGTAAAATATACTACCTGGGATTTATAACTAGCATAGAGGTACAAGTAATATTCCTAATGCATCTAATAAAACAACTGGTGCATAGTAAAAATATTTGGAATATGATCAAAACTTGCCTTGTCCAAGGTTGTGGTAGTTCTCGCACTCTTCGCAACAACAAGGTTCACAATCCGCACAATCTAAAATAAAAGAAGGCACACACACAATAAACATGCCATTCAATACAAAAACATGCTATGATGCATATGACATGATGATGCACACTTAGGATTACTTCTAAATGTAACTTGTTTAGTTTCTGTTTTGAAAGGCTTCTCAAATGATTTGGACAGATTAATACAATAATAAGGAGGTAATTACTATGCATGAAACAAGGATGGGCTTTAATTAAAAGCTTATATGATTTTTGTAAAGCATGGAGCAAGATTAAATCTGTGTGGCCATATAATTTACAAAATAATTTCCACTCTGGTCCCAATGGACAGAGAGCATACTCAAATAATTTTTCAGCAAGCTAACATGCCCAAAACTAGTTTGAAATAATTCATTTGAATAATAAACCATAATTAAGCATTCTGTCATTTGCTTCTGGTAAAGTTGTTCAAATTCAAAATTAAACTATATCAAAAGATTCTACAATTTGCGAGGATTCCATAAAGGTATACAATTTCAAATTTCGTCAAACGGTTTGAAATCTATGAAGGTTTGAAGTTACAGGGGATTTTCTGCAAAGTTCACACATTTGGCCGAGAAAATAAGATTTAAAATTTACTTGACATGTGGCACGATCCTATAGCGCGGTACCGGTTCACTTAAGTGAACTAATCTCAGCCTTAGGATGGGGATCGGACGGACAGGACGCGATTTGGCTCACCTCCGGCTAGGGTTTCCTTCTCCGGTGAGCTCGGCGGCGGCGGGGACTTCGGGCGGTGGCGGCGCGGGCGATCTGGCGGTCCTCGGCTTCGGGGAAGAAGGGGAAACGGTGCGGCTTGGATCGGGGAAGGTTTTGGCGGTGATGGTCTCCCTCGGCATGGACGGAGGTGAGCACTTGGTGCTCGGGAAGGGCGGCGGCGGCTTCGGGCTCCGGCGAGCTTCGGGCGAGATGGCGAACTCGAGCTTCAGTGCTCCAAAATAAAAAGTACCCACGTCAAAAGTTGAGCATTGAGAAGGGGAAGAAGGGGAAACAAGCGGCGGTGGCTCGGACCTCTTGGTTCGCCGGCGACAAGCTCGAAACGGCGGCTGCAGATGCAAGATGTGACGGCGAAATTCGGGCAACTCGGTGGCGGTTCGGGCGAGAGAGGAGGGGGAAAAGAAAACGGGGATTCGATGTGACATGCTCGGCTTCGGATTTGGAGTCATGGACACAAAGGAATCGGAGTGGAGGCGCGGGCGCGTGCTCACGGCGGTCGTGGCCGGTTTCTTCTGCTTGGCAGTTGGAGAAGAAGACGGCGGGGCCCACATGGCAGCGACAGGGCGGCTCGGGCACGCGGCTCGGCTGGGCCGGCTTGGTCCGGTTCGGTCACGCGGCCGGTTAACAGGCCGGTTCAGCCCATTTGGCCGGGCCGGCCTCGGTTTTCTTTTTTTTTTCTTCTTTTCCTTTTTCTTTTTCCATTTTCTGTTTTTGAACACCAAAATTGATTCAAAGCTACAAATCACTCCAAATAAATTGCAACAAAATTTGTAAAATCATATTTTCATATGATCTAACTTTTGGGACAAGAATTCCCTCTAAATAAAATATTTAAAAATACTTTTTTCTATAAATTAGCCTTTAAGGCCTTTTAGACTATCAAAATAACTTGTTTTTCTAAACAATTTCAAAAGCCAAATTATGGGATGGCCTTATATATGCATTAAATCCCTTTTTATGCCAAAACACTCATGGTTAAAATGCAATTATTCAAAAGCAAGTACAAAGCCCAAATTCAAATAAGGGCACTTTTGTAAAAGGGTTTTCACTTTGGGGTTTTAAATGTGATTAAATGCAAGGGTGGCATGACGTCTATGAAATGCAATGCATATGGAGAGTTTTGAAAATTTGGGATGTTACAGTTGGTGAGTGTCGAGGGACCGCCTACGATGGTTTCGAGCACCTCGGTTCCTTCCGGGATGGCCGGTAGCGGAGGGGTGACTGTGACTTCTGTCGTGGCGACCATGCTTGCGGTGACGTCCGGATTGGTGAGGGTTCCTTCTTCCTCGGGAGCCGCCGAGGCACTTGCTTTCTTCGTTTGCAACCGTGTAGACTTCGCGGCAAGTTGGGGACTCGATGAAGTACGCTTCGTCGGGGCCATTAAATCTTCAATTGCGGCGAGGGTTCCCCACGGTCAGCGCCATTGTTGTTGTTCTCGACAACAATTAGATTAAGGGATGCCAATGCTCAATGGCACAAGTGCGGGTATAAAAGTAGGGCATGTACGCCGGCCTTATAGCGAAGATCGACGTACACTTGGACAAGTTGACACGTCGATATTTTTTGAATAGGTTAGGTCGACCCTGTGGGTGCGACTTAATCTTATGTTAGGAAAGGCTTCGAGGGGGTTGTTAGCCAAGGGCTTGAGCTGAACGGATCTTCCCAAGACACCTTTTGGCGAGAGGTTCGTCGGGGCCGCCTCGTGCTTGGACCTAACGCGTCTTTCCAAGTATTGAGGTTAGGATACCCTCGGAACACTAACCCAACCCCTTCTCCTTCAAGCCCGTGCCAACCAAGGTTAGCTCGGAGCCTCGAAACTAGAGTCCTCTAGAAGGCTTCCTCGAGGCCGGTCGACTTTCAGTCGAGAGCGGCGCGCGAGAGCGAACCTTAGAGGGAGCACTCTAGCCCTCTCCCCTTGAGTTTACTCAAGTGAGAGTGAATGATACATGCCCCAAGGGGGGATATTTATAGCCTAGGGGTCCATGACAAAAGTCCATGGCTACCCTTGAGGGAGAGAGAAAAGTGAGGGCAAAGTGGTAAAGTAGCTCCTTGGTCCATAACTTTTGTGTGCACCATGTGAGAAAAGTGAGACTTGGTCCATGGTCCACCATGGACTAAGAGCCGCCTCCTCACACCTTTATTGTCCCCTACTCTAACTCATTTGACCATTTGACCATGGCATGAGAGGCTTGACATGTTGACTTGTCTTCCTTTGCCACGTAGGATTGACGGTGTCACGTGGGCGTCTTGACTCATGCTTGGAAAATGTTGACTTAGTCGTCGCCACGTAGGATTTACGGCCCGGCCCATATAAAAGTTTTATTTTAGTACAACATATTATATTCGACGAATTAAACTGGGCTTACTATACTTCTTAATGTTCCCATGATGCGTGAAAAAAGAACGAAGAATAAAATTGAGAGGTCATAACTTATTGATCATTTAACAAAATGTTGTGTATGGCAATATACAGATAAATATTGGGTTACCACTAACTATACCTTAATATATTGTGCCATGCATGTGTGCTTTTAACCACTTTGAGGTTTCATCGTTATTTTCCTTATTAACTTTGGACCGTTAAATATAAGGTCTGATGTTATAATTCAGATGATATGAATCAACTTGGTGTCTATCGAATCTTGACATGGTGTCTTGCCTCAGGAACCCGATAACGTGCTTTTTTGTATAATGAAATTGCTGTTTAACTCTAAACATCGGTGCAAGCTAGTGTATTGATTTTAAAGCAAAAATATATATCTGATACTTCTTACTAGTTATCTTTAGTTAAAAATTAGTGCCTTTTGTTATTAACCATCGCTAGCCAAACATCAATCATAATACTAGTATCTGTCACATTTTCCATCGGAAGGACTATGCATACTGTACGTTGGTACATACGTACACACATGCATAGGGTCATGTCAATGGCAAGTTAGCTAAGGTTATTAAAGAGAACAAGACAGAGATACTACATCGATCTGTGGCGCACTGGACCAATCTACCTCTATACGTGTACGTAATTAAGTGAAGCCACCATTAAGATGACACCAAAACATAGTCACAGCAATGGCGACAACTTTGGGGGTCTATAGCTACTGATGTTTCTCGTAAGAGAGAGCTTAGCTAGACAGAGAGAGGTCGACAGAGAAAAAGAGAGGAGGTCGTTGGGTCCAATCCTTTGCAATAAATAATCACTTGACTTAGGGGGGGCTGGATTTCTAGCTAGGCCATGCTTGCATTAACGCAAATCGACGTGTGGCTCACAAAACCCTGTTAGGGGGGGGGGGGGGGGGGGGCATGGTACGGTCTACAGCTTTGCATTAATTCAGCATTATCGAAACATCACGATTAATGGAGTTGATCTATTCTAGCTAGTGACATTTTTCTTGTTGATCTTAGCAGTATAGTACAACAAGTGTATAATGAATTTGGTGTGAAAGAACTGTCTTGATGGAGAGCCAAGGGAAAAAGGAGAAGCAATTTGTTCACTATTCATGTGGCTAGCTTTTTTTTATGGTGCTGATAGGCTCATCTATCATTGTTGTTAATGTAAATGATGTACGGAAAAAGAAGAAGAATCTAGGTAGGCTGATATATGATTACTAATTCAAAGGTGCACATACTTGGGGACAGCATGTGCTTCAGTGTGAAAAAAAAACTACTTTCTAAATGTTAGTAAAAAAATAAAAGTCAGTAGAATAAAAGTAAATCGTTGAGAACAATCACATTTGTAGTAGTCCCCGTGCATTGGAACAACCACTTCCTCAATTATTTGCACAAAGCCGTGGCGGCGGGCCTAGCTAGCCATGAGAAAATTCACTGCGAGATTCACATTGTCACCTTTTTTTTTTTACGAACTGAAGTAATCGGCGAATAGCGGCCGGAAACGATGGCGTAACTCCTAATGCAAAGGATTCCGAAGGATACAAAACCCACCAATCCATTTTGGGGGCCAAATAAATACTTATATACTCCCTCCGATTCATATTAATTGTTTTAATATTACATGTATTTAGATGTTTTTTAAACATAGATACATCCATATTTGGGCAAATTTGAAACAATTAATATGAATCGGAGTGAGTACTTCAATCTCTAACCGTAGGTGTCAAAGAAGAATGAGAAGAAGCCCCAAACAAGCAAAAAAGGAACATAACCTCCGAGACTGAAAAGAACATACAGAACACTCTTTACTCTACTTGGGTGAAGCAAATCTTTCAGTATCCGTGTCTATTCTGAATTAATAACATGCATGTTGAGAAACTTATGTTTCGAAAAAAAACATGTTGAGAAACTTGATCTGTTGCTGCAGTACTGCAAGAGAAGAAAATTACTACTCACCCTTGAACAACAAAAACAAGAAAAGAAAAAAGATTACTCCGAATTAAAGAGAGAGATGGCAATCATGTAAAGTTAGAGTCAGAGTGGTAGGGATTTGAGCTCAGATAAAAAGAGCTAGAAAGCAGTGTTTTGGTTGCAAAGATGTGGAAAATTAATGTGCAAATGTTACTTAATGTGACTGCAAAGCACTGTATTGGTTGCAAAGATGTGTCAAACCAATGTGCAGAGTACTAGTCAGCACAGAACACCCCTGCACCAAACCACCCCTGCAGACATGGATATACTGAGGCCACACCCACAGCTAGCTACCTAGCTAGTTAACTACCTGTTATTAATCTAAGCTGTGATTTGGCTAAAACTAACCAAACTTCCTGCTTAGAGAAAAAACCAAACCAACATTCCAAAAGTGTGAAAGGTTTAGTTGCCAAGAAGGAGGCAGCATCCAGGAAGTAAACCATGCATGCATGCAAAGTTGTAGCTAGCAGTTCACACCTCACCCAATTTTGACTTTGCACCAAGGAATCTTAGTTGTTGGCATGTTGTCTCATGCATGCATCCATCGATTCGGTTCCTATACACCCCAATCTTCATTTCATCCATACCTGAAAATTGCCAGGACAACTAACTGAAAACAAATGAGCATGCACTGCACACATTCGGTCATACCTATCGATCGATCCATCTGTTAATTCTTATATATCTTTGAATTCAGATGAAAGTATGCATGGAGAGGGATATTTGATCACGATCATGAGTTAAGTCACTGCACACACATGGAAGTTCAAGTTGTTGGTGTGCATGCATGTTCCCTCCTTTGCAATCCTTCCCTGTTCCAATCAAAAAAAAAAAATCCTTCCCTGTTCTTCTATATATGTTCATAGGATTACATCATTTCAACGGTTTCGATCGCCGTGCACGCGTAAAACTATTCGATATATATGACCTGTCTCTTTTAATTTTATATCATATTGACGATGAAGATGATAGCATGGACTTAATTGGGTACTGCAGTTATGGAACGAAGAAATGTTGATCAAGCTATATATGTCATGTTTGGCAATTGTCACGTTATCATCATGATGCATGGAAATGGCCTGCATGCACGGTTCATCTAGGTCAACGGGTACGTACGTAGGCAGGACAAAAATTGAAATGAAGACCTATCAAGCTAAGCTGCATGCACATATGTCTAGCTTAGCTGCCGATCAAAGTTTAATCATCAGATGCAGAAAATTCAGTAGTGCAGGTAGCAGATCGAGAGGTACATGCAAAGCAAATTAAGCTATATAGCTAGTACAGCAGTAATTAACAACCGACTGATCTTGGCCGTGCACCATATACATGTTGCAGATCGAGATCAAATTAAGGAGTATATATTCTTCCTTCATTATCTAAGAAATCATTACTGCTGCTGACGATCGATGTTGCGTGCGTGCGTGCTTTGTACATCGATCGTTGGATCGTCGTCTGAACACAACTAAAGCTTGAATTACATTATTCATCATATATCTCTGATCAATCTATTCTTTATAAATCAAATGTAGGCAAAGTTGAATTATTAGTACGTACTCGCGTGCAACTATTCAGCTGAAATTAAGGCCTGATCGATCGATCAAGATTAACCCATGGCAGTTGGATATGCAGATGCAGATGCGTGTGGTTAGTGGTGACCGGGAAAAGATTGATGTGTCGGTGGGTTATCTAGTACTACTAGCTAGCTAACCTGGAAATTAAGGTTGATTGACAGATCAATTAGTCGTGTCAGATGGAAATTTCGATCGGAACACGATCGACGACAAATCAAGATTCCTCGGACAAAATGCATATGCTTCAATTGATCCCCACCATATGTGCGCCGGCCGCCAGGTGCCCGCCAAGAACAGCATAGATTCGCAGAGATCGACAGACAGATAGATTGCATTAGGTAGAGAGATCTACCGATCGATCGAGTGAGTGAGAGTCAAAACGGACAAAACAAAGAGAGAGTGAGAGTTAGTGGATAACATCGGTGTCAGTGTCCGATCGATCGATGGAGATAAGATAAAGCTATAGTTTACTTTTAGGAAGAAACAACCAGCCACATGAAGGCCAGCCTAGGCCTCTCACTGAATTTCCAGTAGAGCAAGCCAAGCTAGCTAGTGCGCCTCGTACGCTCGTACAGAATCAATCGATGGATCCCAAGTCAAACGCATGCATGCAAAATATTCCAACTAATCCACGGGACAAACTAGTCGGCCAGGCAGCTTTTCATAACTAATCTGCCTGGGGATATATAGTCAACTATATTCTGTTCCTTTTTCTCCCCCCACCACAAATTGTCTCCTCATGTTTTCTGCAAAGTACTCAGTACTAGTACCAGGAGTATTTACAATCTAGAGTAGTGTCCATGCATTCTATTTACAGCCCTGCCGACTGGCTAGGACGACGTCCAGGTCCAGCGGCCGGCGGTGCAGCCATCGAGGATGGCCCGGCCGATGCGGCCTTCTTCTTCTTCTTCTTCTCCGTCGCCGGCTAGTACTTCCTCCGTGAGAGCGCGGAGCTCGCTGGCGCGCATCCGCACGGCGATCACCCGCCGCTGCTGCTGGCCGCCGAAGACCACCGGCGCCGGACAGTACGGGTGCACCATGGACGACGTCGACGCGCAGCTCCCCATGTATACAAACACACACTTAATTAATTGACCGATGGATCACGATTTGTAGCTGTACGTACTACACAGTACTGCTTTGTACCTGACGCACTTTCACATGTCTAATATATATAAATGGATCGGAGTTAGTATATATGTATACATGGATGGACGGATGGGAAAATGGTGTAAACAAGAAAGAGCAGCAAAAAGAAGAAGAAACACGCCGCACACGCAGAAGCAATGAAACGAGCAAAGCAAGCGCATGAATGAGTGAATGAATGCATGCATGGAGAGTTGGACAAGCGTCAAGACAACCAGGGCTCCATGCTGTGGCATATATATGCCACTATATCAAGCGTGATCTACCGATGGAATTGATAATGGCTGAAGACGGCAAGAAACATACATTATACACTAGTACTAGCTATCTATTTACGGAGAATATTTTCGGAAAAATAAAATAAAATCTATCTATCGATAGATATCCATAGAGATTATCATCCATGCATGTTTCTTTCACTCAACCTAGATCGGTCGGCCACACACCGGATGGATGGATCTGGATGGTTTCCTTGGGCGCGGAGGAACTGGGATTGTTCTTGTGTGCAAGCAACTTGAATGTATGCCTCATTCATTCATTCCGGCCGCCCGGGCTAGCATGCATGACATGTACATGTGACCAGACCATATATACATACATACTAACTGACTGACAAGAAGATTTCAGAGATTTCACACATCAGGAATACCAAATATATACACACGGTTCTGCACTTTTGCTAGCAACTGTCTGAGGCGGGACCTCGAAAATAACTATCTATAGCTGATGCTAACAACTGTCTGATCCGGTCGTTGAGATTGATACAAGCACAAAATTAATGCTGAGAAACAGAAGGCTAGATTATGGCTTGAGAAATAACTATTTCTAAGTCCACACTTCCAAATGAATATGCAAGCTGGTATTTTCTAACCAGCCGGGAGACTCTTTCGCTCGTGCACGTACATATATATACTTGATCTGTCTCGATCGATCATCGAGGCCTTAATCCAATTAACCCGTACGTACGTACTGCAGTGTTAATTAATTAACTGCATGCAAGACGAGAGAGATCGATCGAGAGAGAGTCCGACGACCATCCGTCCATGGATGCGTACGTAAGCCAGCCAGGCCAGCTCGATCTCTGCTATAGCTAGTGTGCTAGGAGGACAACCACGACTGTTTCTGTTTTAAGACAGGTGTCGACGTACTGTGGAGCTAGCTGCACACTTCTTCCTTCTTCCTTCTTCCCTGCATGGCTGGAGCTGGACCATGAGTTGGCTGTCCCTTAATTGGCTGCATTTGTATTAATTGTATATGTAACAGAAACGGCTATATCAGCTGATAGAAATTTGATGCGGGGAACAGTGGAAGCTAGAAGCTCCTGATAGTAGAAATTTATTAGATGTCTATCTATATATTCAAGGAATTGTTTTTGTCACGGCATGACTGATCAGTGGCTCACGCGTCGCCGCGAGGCCTCCGGCCTGTAGATGGATCTTCCCGGTGTTCCGTGCAAACAGCTAGTTGGACAAAAATACACACGTACATATATGTTTCCAGAGCTCGAAACTGGGTTTTAAAATAATAATTCGGCTCACTTAGTATTTGTGTAAGAAGAAACAAAAAACTTGAGCTCAATGTCACTGCAGGTACCAGCTCCTCTACTGTATCACTAGCTTGCCTTCCAAGGGGGGTGCCTGACAAGCGGGACCATGCTTACGTGGCATAAGTCAAACCACCACGTCAACCGGCCAGAGGGGCGCAAACACACTTAGAATCTGCGATGAACAACTTATAAAACTTTTAAGACTCAAACGTGCATTTTCAAAAATTTGGGACTAACTTGACACCTTTACCAAAGAATTAGGACCGCATGTATATTTTACTCTTTATTTAATGGACAGACTACCTTCTAAAAAAGCATGCTGCATGAGAAAAATCGTCAGTGACCCACCTATCGTAGCACCGTATAGGGTGGGCCTGACCACGGGCCGCTCTTCTTGGGCTTAGGCCTGCTAAGAAGCCATGACGTGTGAGGCAGCCACTACAAATAGAGGGCTGGAACAGCCTTCCTTTTTCCTTGTTTGGCCCATCTGGCCCAACTCTACGAAACGATTTCGTGGCCCACAAATACTGAGCACCTAATGAAGGAAGGAACCCTCCGTTTTCTTCCACCTCCAGAGAAAGAATTGGATGGCTTCTTTGCTGCTCCGGTCCGCCGGCCGGCGATCTCTGCCGCAGGGGCCCACTATTCGGCGGCTGTTCACGGATAATCCACGCCTCTTCAGCTCGGATGGTGTCAATACGGTAAAATCCACCTTCCCGCTACTTAGGGTCCGGCTGATCTGAGGAATTAGGCGATTATTAATTCGAACCAAAGTTACTTTTTGATTGCATTTTTAATTGCTAACCACATTTGCCACGTGGTCGAACCAAAGTTACCTAATCCAATAGTTTATCATGAAATAAGGATCAATCAATCAATTATACTCTACCCGTATCTTGTTGTTAGATTAAGTAAAAAAAATATCTGTAAACAGTCTAAGGATCAGTTTTTGGTGTTCTATTGAACTTATTTTGTAATTTATCGTCAAAAAATACACACAAAAAATAAATACTCCTCCGTCCAACAAAGGATGTCTTAACTTTGACTAAATTTGAATGCATCTATACACTAAGTTATGTCTAGATACATTCAAATTTTGATAAACTTGAGATACTTTTTTGTTGGACGGAGGGAATATATATGTTAAAAAACAGAAAAAATAAGCAAAAACTGATTAAAAAGTTGGATTATCATAATCCACCTCAAATATCAAACTCGCTATGAACATGCTATCTCTCATTTTGCCAAATGCATGATAAAATCGACGGTCATCTTGCCGGATCATAGGCGGAGCAATGTGGAGGCCCACGGTGGCGGCCGCCCAGGTCCAAAGAAAAAGACACTACCTCCGTCCCATAATTCTTCTCGTTATTTTAGTTCAAGTTAAAAATAGAAATAAAACAGCCACAAGTATTATGTGACTTCGTTATTTTAGTTCAAGTTAAAAATAAAAATAAAACAGCGACAAGTATCATGTGACGGAGGGAGTAGTTAATTAACATGTACTGATTTGGGTTTAGAGTAGAAAAGGGTTGCGGACAATTGTCCATGAGTAATTTTGTAGATGGAAAAGTATTCAAACGAATACATGCTTCATTGCCATTTTTGTTTTCTTTTATGAGCTCCACCTGGAATGCCTCCTTGCAATTCCTTGGATGGATTCTCAAGCTCCTTGAACACGTGCCTACATTGGATCAACCAAAAGACATGGGACTAAAAATATGTTGACTTTTCTCCAAAAGTTGAGAGGGACCAACAGTATATATTCATCTGTTGTAAAATACTCTCTCCGATCTGAAATATTATATGTATCTAAACGTTTTTAAAATATATATACATTCATATTTAGGCAAATTTGAAACAAGAATTTAAGATCTGAGGAAATATTGCAAAATACTGAGACAACAGCTAAGATGACGAAACTACTCTTAATCCCTAACTAAGATATATACAGCATAAAATAAAATTGCATGCTTGCTTATAATCTGCTTGCCCTCTGGGAAATTGATCGGACAGGAGCGGCCGTTCACTTGTAGAAACAAACACAATCTTAAGACCAACGAGCTTCCGGCGCAAGTCTCTACTCTCTACAGTATCACTAGCTCGCTGTCACAATTTATGTAGTACACACAATAATGTGCAAAAGAAAGTCCCATGAAGACCAAACTCCGATGCTCCAGCAAATACAGTAAAACAACTGGGCATAAAATGGAAATGCATAACTAAAACAAACAGCACAGGGCAACAAAACAAAATGGTCAGAGCAATGCATAACGGCAAGCAAACGCTGATCCATCTTCAGGTAAAGACTTGCTGCAACTTAAGTTTCCAGTAAGTACTACTAGTAGTAGTAGTAGCAAACAACTGAAGAACAAACACAAGTCCACAGAGTTTTCTTTGGCCTTGCTGCTTCTAGCATCAGGCCCGCTTCTAAGAAGCTCTATGTGCAAAAGGTAAACACCGACCATGACGACGCGTTTCTGATTCTTTTCTTTCTCATCTCACCCCCTCCCCGCTCTCCGAGTGTGGATACTTTACCAATGGTACAGTAAAAGGAGGGCGAGCGGATAACTTGGAAGAAGAAAAGACATATATCTTGATTTCTCTTTCACATATGTCGATCTCTCTATATATAAGCAGTGCCCATCGGCACCCTCCTGTACCTACAACACCTAATGCATCAGTGGGCGAGGCGCACGGGGACGCACAGGGGTCTTGGACGGGCTGACCCTGAAAATATATCAGCAAATGTGCCTCGTCATTTCCAGAACTAACAGTTTTGAGTCGGGAGACCACAATTTTTACCTTATTGGCAAGGAACCCAGTATCACGCCGCTGCAGTTGAGAGCGGCAGTAGCACTTTCAGCCTGAAAGTTGAGAAATAAATGAACCTTCAGATACTTACAAAATGAGGGAAAACAACAATATGTTATTAGTCTGCTACGGACTAGCCCCCATTTTGATGACAATGCTGTTATAGAAAAGGGGAAATCATATATGAACTACATTTCCAAGATACCCCAAATCTTAGGTACCACTTCAGGTTCAAAGACATTATACTAATACATCCACCTAAATTGACGTGCAATTCTAGGGATCAGAAAATCATATCATAACTCACAGGTACCAACCAACCCAAGGTGTGTGTTTCATCAACTGAGTGTTGGTCAGCAACTACTAATATAGTACTAGAGTAGACAAAAAGGAGAACAGCAACAAGAAAGGTTTTCTTTCAGAAAACAAATACCCCACAGTCCAACTAAAGTTTATACTTAAACATGACTGGTTCATAGCTGTTCTCGGCCTGATTAATCTAGGTGATTGGACATAAAACTAACACAAATATAAGAGCACTTCATGCCAATTTCTGGTTCAATTAGTTTCTTTCATCAAGGCTCAATCATATTTACAGCAAACGGGTCAGCAATAAAATCCGGTGGTACATGTTGTACTATGTGAACAACACAGGAAACCCTGATTTCAAGCAAACGCACGTCATGCTATGAATGTCCACAATATGATATGATTCCTGAGAGACACTTTAGCATTTAAGGATTGGATATTCTCACCCACTGCCACTAGTAATAGTAAGAAAACAAGATACATGCAGTATATTGCAATAATTTTGGAAAAAATGCTTTCTGAAACAAACAAAAAATAAGAAAATGTGAAACGGACAAGGCATTCTAACCATAACAAACTCCACAAAAGCAATGCGAGTATTGTGCTGGTAGTCCCCGAGCAACCTCAGCCGATAGACCTGCAACGGAAATATTACAATGAAAGAATGAACAAGTTGCTGCTTGAACTGCATTTCAATGCAGTTGCACTTATAATAGGGAAAGGAAGTTTGAATTAACGAATGACCAACCTCTCCACATATTGATTCAAAGAACAATTTCACATCTGCCTGAGAGACCTGCACCAAGTGCATCAATAAAACAGAAATGTTGGGGTAATGAGTATGGATATACAGAGTGCAATGGTAAGATAGCAAACCTTCCTGTCAATGTTTGTGCAATAAATAGTCCTCGCACACATCTCACGCTCATCATCAGACTGCAGATCAAACAAAATGGGTTAACTTTTAGACATTAGTTGTACATCCACTGAAATAAGCATGAGCAATGAAAATTAGATATGCGTGTGTGTTCCAGAAATTTGGTTTACCCTGGGAAGAAATGTTGGATTGACAGGAGCAATGGCAGTTTTCGAAGGAAGAACCCTGACAGGGTAATACCCAAGCACAGTTCCTGACAGAGTTAGAGCAGCTCTTGCACCCTCTGCAACATGGCAGTTTATTAACCAATGGACAAATCGACCTACGCATCTTTAATTATTACTGCACCACTTACCCTCATCAGTAAACTCTATGAAAGCAAAGCGAAGAACTGAATTTGGATCCCCACACATGCGGCAGTCCACAACCTTTAGAAAGACAAAATTGACATTATCCAAGCTGGTCTCAAACAATAAATGTAAACTAAAAACAAAAGGATATACCTGCCCTACGTTGATAAATAGTGCTGCCAGTTGCTCTTCGGTGACCTAAATAACAAGAAACATATGATCAATTAAACCTACATATAACGGCCGGTGTGCAACCTGATATTAAGAGACCTGAAGTTTTTTTTATACAACAGTGTGGGTAAATAATAAACTGCAAATGTAGCAGCAATATGGAACTCAACAGGCTCCATCAGTTAGGTGTAAAAAACTTTATCAAATACAAAGCTCCACAGTAGCCAATTGACAAATAAATAACTGCTAAAGGTCCGTCATATACACACAGCATTACACCTCTCTCCTACGAACCAACATAACATTACGGACACGTGAGAAAAGAAAAAAAATGCAAAAAACTACTGAAAGAACAGCATGGGGGAATAGACAGTAGAGGAAACATCCTCTCTGAAAAGAGAGTCAGATGCACGACTCTTCAAAGGAAAATAGTGAAGACGTATAAGATATATATAACACGGAATTTTTTCTCCCACAGAACTCTTTAAGGACCTCTTCACTCTCATAGCACTCCCCAAAACTAGCTTGCTAAAATATCAATACTCATATCATTATGGCTCATCGATTACAAGATGAACTACTAAAGCAACTCGCTGCCTACTAGAAACTAAGACCAAAGACGGATTATGAGCGAAGTGGTCCTTAAAGAGTGCTCCAGGTTCATATCAGGAACGAAACCAGGCAAGCCCTATTAGTGAGATTGCCATTTTATCAAATGAGACAAAAAATGAGAAAGTGTAAACTTCTCAAATGAGACCTTTATGTAAAACAATGTACGTGCAATGCGCGTGCCAACTAATGCATAAACATGGTGCTAATATTGTTCTTAAATATACTTATTCTAGAGAAAAGGTTCGCAATCTAATTGACATTGATCACCATGCACTAGAATAAATGAGCTCACAGGTAAACAGTATCAGATACATAAAAGTTTAAACCTTTCAGAGTGAAAACCACAATCAAGTATTCCCATGTTTGTTTTCAATACACAAATATAAGAAGCATCATGGCAAGCTATGATTTTAAGCATAGACATCAATAAGAATAAGACTTTCTTTTCAGAAAGCAATTAGAATAGCATACCAGAACCCTTAAGACCAAGCAAGAGTACTAAATGTGGCCAATTCACATATCAGTACTGCACGTGACCGAATAAGTCAACAACCATGTATAAGGATCTATTAAAAGCATGAAGTAAACATGCATGCACGTTACAGGAACTTGTAAATCAGAGCCTATCTGTGTTCCCCCAAATAGAGAACCTGCATGCATTTACTCAGATCATTCTTTGAAAAATGCAGGAATCCATAGGCCAGAGACATCTAAATTTGTATCAAGCAGACTAAAATTGAGCATGGTTTGAATATTTACTGTTCCTTCCTATGATAACTCGTTAAAAGCAACATGAAAGCCAAGATCATATAAATATGACACTTCCAGCAATACAATACCCAGGTTAGGCGTTTCAAAGGAGAAAGGAATTCACTGCTCAGGGCTCATAAAGACGACACTTCCGGGAATGAATCTAATTGACATTGATCACCATGCACTAGAATAAATGAGCTCACAAGTAAACAGTATCAGACACCTAAAAGTTTAAAACTTTCAGACTGCAAACCACAATCAAGTATTCCATGTTGGTTCTCAATACACAGATATAAGAAGCATCACGACAAGCTATGATTTTACGCATAGAAATCAGTAAAAATAAAACTTTCTTTTCAGAAAGCAATTGGAATAGCATACCAGAACCCTGAAGACCAAGCAAGAGTACTAAATGTGGCCAATTCATGTATCCGTACTGCACGTGACCGAATCAGTCGACAACCATGTACAAGGATCTATTAAAAGCATGAAGTAACAATGCATGCCCGTTACAGAAACTTGTAAATCAGGGCCTATCTGTGTTCCACCAAATAGATAATCTGCATGCATTTACTCTCAGATCTAGCATTCTTTAAAAAATGCAGGAATCCGTAGGCCAGAGACATCTGAAATTTGACTATTTACTGTTCCTTCCTATGATAGCTCCATAAAAGGAACGTGAAAGCCAAGATCATATAAATATGACAGTTCCAGCAATACACTACCCAGGTCAGGCCTTTCAAAGGAGAAAGGAATTCACTGCTCAGGGCTCATAGAGATGACACTTCCGGGAATGAACTACCTAGGTCTTTCATAAAAAAGGAATCCCCTGCCTACTAGATGAACTACTATCTACTAAAGGAACATGAAAGCAGGGCTCATAAACAAGATACTTCCACCCTGCAAAAAAAAAAAAAACAAGATACTTCCAGGAATACACTGCTTTAGTGCCTTACTAAAAATGATGGGGTTTTTTACTGTACCAGTGACACGCATCCTAATCCAACAAGAAATCTAATGACAAACCGATAAAGATGGTGGTTTGCATCAAAGCAGCCAGGCATGCCAAGAATAGAGGTGCAGGCTATGTGAAGAAAGCCATGGGAATAACAACCCGGCCCCAGATGGGATAAGAAGACAGTAAATGAGTAGTACATGTTAGCTGCACCTCACCCAGGCACATAAACGGAAAACCAGTCATGCTACTTTCTAGATTCCATACAAAATTGAACACCAAAGAACTGCAAGGCATACTACAGTGAGAAAGTGGCATCCAAATCTATGAAAGCAAGGAAAGGATGAGCAAAAGTAGCAACATGGTAGCGTATCTCCCTCAACCCCATCCCACCCATGATCTCAGGCAGTCACGCTCTCACTTCAAGTCTCCTCATCCTGATATGGTTTTGTTCCCGCTGAACAGCACGCGCGCGTGCCGAGACAGAAGTCGCAGCGCAGAACCTGAAATCTAACGGAATAATCACGAGGAACAAGTAGTATACCAGTAACGGAATGGAATCGAAACCGATCGATCGGTAGGTGAATAAACTCCTAGCATGTCGGATTTATCCTGGCCTACGAAGGTGGGTGCAGGGGGATGGAGATCCGTGAGCTGACCGACCTGATGATCGATGTCGGAGACGTAGACGGTCCGGCGGATCACCTCGTCGCGCTGCGCCTGGCTGGTGCGGCTGTTGACCCGCCGCTTGCCGCCTTGGGGGTACCCGCCGGGGCCGGCGCCGGCGTACCCGCCAAACTTCTTCTGCGCACGGGAACGAGAAGGAGCGAGCAGATCAGACGAAAGCCCGGCGGTGAGAAAAACAGAGGAATCTCGCAACCGGAAAGGTGGAGAAAGCCGCTTACCCTGCCGCGTCCGTCGGCGGGGGCGGCGGGGAAACCGACGACCCCGCGGTGTGCGGCCGGCGAGGCGACGAAGCCGCCTCTCCCGCCGCCGGCGCTGGGATTGGGGTAGTACCCTGCCGCGGCGGCGTAACCGGCGGCGGTGGGGTGCGGGGCGGTGGCGAGGGAGGGCGGGACGAACTCCTCGGCCATGGGGTTGAGCTTGGAGAGGAGCTCCTCCAGATCCCGCATCTCGCGCTCCCCTGCGTCCCCGCCACCGCCCGCCTCCGACCCCGCCGCGACGCCATGGCCGTCAGAGCCGGCAGCCGGCGCTGCTGCGGCGGCGACGGCGGCGGCGGCGGCGGAGGTCTCGACTACGGCCATCCCAAAATCGAACCGGACCGAAGGAGGAGGAAGAAGAATTCGGGGGTCGGTGAGGTTCTGCTAAGAAGGTGAGAGAGAGACGCCCGGCGGTGGTGTTGGCGTGGGTTATATATAGACTAGTAGGCTGGGTGCGGATGGCTGGTTGGCTGGATCGAATCCTCGATTGATTCCCCGGCGGATCGGGGCGGAGGGGACAGAGATGAACGGCGGGGGTGGTTGGTCGGCCGGCGCAGGGAATCGAGATCGATCAGGCTCAGGGGACAGCAGCCGACCGGCGGCAGAAGCACAGCAGAAGCAGAGGACAGCAGGGGAGGGAAGATGCCCGCCGGCAGGCAGAGAGAGAGAGCCTCTGCCTCTCTCTCTTGGTTGTTACTCGGTTCTCTCTCTCGCTGCTGCCTTTTTCGCTTTGCCTTTTCGGGAGAGAAGAAAGAGAGAGAGAGAGAGTGAGAGAGGAGGGAGGAGGAAGGAGGAGACTTCTTGGCCTGGCTGCTGCTCCGGTACGGTGGCCGCATTTTTTCTTTCTTCTTTCTCGGCCCCCCGTATTACCCGCCGGGGGCTGCGTTTTCGCGGGGAACACCTCGCAATGGTACGGAATTACGGACGGGGTTCAACGACGAGGGTGCTTTTACAAATAAATATACTCCGTGGTGGGATTTACCATTGAGTACTCGGTCGTTTTCTTCGCTTCCTACTGGAAAATCCCATCCTTTTATTCCCTCCCAAAACTGATTCTGTATTTTTCTTCAGAAAAAAGAAAGCTTTTTGATTTTGGTTTGATATTATTTCCAAAGATAAATAGTTTGACGATTTTCGGCAATTTTTCGTATTAATTGAGCCAGTACAGCAACCTCGCCGGAGCCAGGAGAACACCACCTGGGCAACCCGCTCCCATCCGCGTGGATGCCATATGTGTACCCAACTCCTCGTCCTCCACATGCCAAAACAAAGACCGCATACGTAGCAGCATGTGTTGAACCTGTATAAAAAATTGCATACAACGTTGAACAAATAATTGATTTAGGTTCGAAGATGCAGTTTACCCGAGGACGATCGTTCGACATCTGACGCTTACCGGGATACTTAAAACATGTTTTCTCTAGGTAGATGCATGTGTGTGCTACCTAGATCATGGACACCGAAAAGGTTGAAGCGCCGAGGCCTTGTAACCAAACACGGTACCATCGATCATCGTAAATTTAGACGCATCATCATGCGTAAAAAAAAAAGTGTCATAATGTATGTTATTGCCGAGTCCTTATCTCTTTCTTCTTTTTTTGCGAATACCGGCGAGTTTTGGTCCATCTTGTTCAGATTTCCAACATCCCCCCACACACCCCCAAACGCATTTCTTTCCAAGGAAAAGAAGGTCATGGATGCAAAATCAAGAGAGTTGTGTAAGTAAACAAAAAAGAATAAGAAGAAGAGGAAGGTTCCCTCTCACAGGCACAGGCAGCAGCATCTGCAGGCCTCATCCTTTTTGCTGCTAGTTCCTTTGTTTGCGTCCCAAGGGAGCTGACCTGCAGTCCGCACACGTATACCTATGCCTCAACATCCGGCAGCGGTACACGGCCAGATTCATACACCAGCAGCAGCGCACACGTGTCCTCTCCTCAGCCAGCGAGGGCCCGCGAGGCAGGCTCACACCATCACGCCACGTCGGCGGCAGGGACTCGTGGAAGCTAAACTGCTTGTAGGCTCACACCATCACACCATCACCCGAAGCAGCAGTATTTCGAACTTTTGAAAAATGTACACGTTCCAAAATGCTGGGCAGGTACATAACTTATCTACCAAGAAGAACGAAAAAGAAGAAGATAAGTGCTTGGATATCTGTTTAGTGATTAGCGTTAGGAAAACAGTATACAACAGTGTTTATCTCCGGCCGTTGCGTTGCGTGCAGGCGATCGTCAGAGGATGGGGGTTGGGCAGGGCGCAGAGCAGACCAAAAGCTGGGGGCCGTTTCGTACTGTGCTGCTTCTTTTTTGCTTATCTCGTTCTCCCTTTTTTTTTCCCATGTCCTTTTTTTCTCCCTTGGCCGTGTCAGCGAAGGACAAGCACTCGAGATGGTGCCGTCACGCACGAACTGAACTGCTGCTGCCAGTAAATTTTCTGCGTGTGTTGTGTGCGAGACGGTTTGGCGCATTGCATGGCGAGGGAGAAGAATATCCGTCCATCAGTTCCCAATGGAGCTAGCATGAATTTGGAACATGAAGCGTTGCGTTCAGTTGCCTTGTTTCTTCAGACCCGTCGTCTGTCCGTGCCGTGCCGCCCGTGACAGACAGCTGCTAGTATACTGAATAAAAATACCGGTGCACGCGTGGTTGGGCGCTGGCTGTGGGGTCTTCTGCGCGCGAACCGGGAGAAAGTAAAACCCCCAACCCGGACAGTTGGACAGATCGCGATGTCGCATAGTCCAAGAAGAGGAACGAGAAGAAGAAGAGGTCGTCAGGCAGACTAGAGACTGCTAAGCTGGCCCATGGCACAATTGCTGAATTGCATCGTGCTCGAACTAGCCGGGCCGAGTCCACCATTGGAATTGTTGGCATGGAGGGAAAAAAGACTCCGGGTTTTGGGAAATCGGCCCGGGCTTTTCATGTCGCTTTTTTTTTCCAGAGGGTGACGTCACGAGCTAATTGAGCGGCTCTGTACAAGGAAAATGGGATGGCCCGGGCTCGAACCGGTAGCTGCTTGTAAAAAGTGTTGTGTGACCGTGTGTGTGGTAATACTGGTATATGCAGAGGGCTGGGCTTCTAGAATCTGGATTTATCTTTTATGCAATTTGTTGCATACCGCTCGGCTGTTTGCCTCCTCGTTTCTTCAGACCTCTCGTCTGTCCCTGCCCTCTTTCACAGCGCCTCTTTACTTTAACCCCGGTCAAGCAGTGTTTTTTTTTGTGAGGTCAAGCAGATCAAACTACTCCCCTACGCGGCTACGCATCGCAAAAGGCTTACTTGCTTACAGTTGTTTCATCGTGGGCTGCTCGAACTAAGCCCGGCCCACTTGACTTGCAGAGGCCCAACTAGTTGCTTTGCAGTTGCTTCGTTTTGCGGCCCGCCAGAAGCATAGCAACTTCCGCCTGGGCTTTAATTTTTCCTGAAGTGCAGCGACCTTCCCTTGCTCTCACAAAATAACACAGGCTATCTGGCCGGCCGAGCCCAGCGCCAACTGCCCCGCCCCATCTGCTCTAGTGCTGTTGAGACTGTCGTTTATGGAAGAAAAAACAAACGGGTGTTTCCCACTTGACTCCTATTAAAATAAAATAAAAAAATAAATTTCAAGGAACCACGGCTTTTGAGGTCAGCTTTTCACGTAACCACATTTTGATAAACAGCTCGATGGATTCCTGCGGTGATGCGCCGACCTGCTGCACGGAGGGCAGCCGTCCAGTCGCCTCCTCCCCCGCTCCCTCTCACGTACCAGGCTTCTGACGACCCTCTCTACAGTGGGTACAGGGAAGCCGTGGAGGCACAGGCACAAGAGGTACCCTGGTCTGTTCTTCTTGGTCAAGGTTGCATGTAACTCTTCTAGGAGGAATTTCCTTTGTTCTTAATTTTCTGTTGATTGCAGCTAGGATTTGCTATCTGGGAGCCGGACCATACAAGAAGAACCCATGGGTGAGCTACACCAAAGTCGGCAGCGCGCTGCGGCACTGCTCGTTCGCAGTGATGGCGCTGCACGGGTGCATCCCGTCGGAGATCCAGGCGCTGCCGGAGAGCCACAAGGTACGTGGGCCCCGAGCTCCACATGGTGCGGAAGGAGGGCGCCAAGGTGCTGCGGGAGCTCGGGCAGCGTGTCCGGACCATGACGCGGCTGGCCTCCCCCAACGTCCTAGCCGAGGTCCACCACACGCGGTCGAGCAGCTGCAACGGACCGCTGGGGGCGAGGCCGGCCACCCCCGGCAGCGGCATGGCGGCCATGCCGCCGAAGGGGACAAAGACAACGATCCCGTCTCCGGAGCATGCATTCGTCGTGAACATCGGCGCGGACGGCGTCTTGGCATCGAGCTCGTCCGTGCCCGGTTCAACTCTTCGGCTTCGGCGTCAGCGGACACCGGGGCGTTCAAGCCGCAGGCGTCGTGGCCGGCCCGGCTGCCGCCGTTCCAGCAGGGCCGGATCTGCCCCGCCGCCGCCATCATCCTCTTCCTCGTGCCGGCGCGCACGCCGCGAGCTCCCCTCTGCGCCTTGCCGTGGCTCGGGGTGCCGCGACGCCATCCTCTTCCTCAAGCCCGACGACCGCCGCCGTCGTGAGCTTCTTCGCCGTACTGCTTCTCCATCACCGCGCGTGCCTCCAGCAGGAATCCTCTTGAGCAGTCCCCCGCATCTAGTTTGGAGGAGGAGGAGATGAAGGGGAGCAGGGGCAGCCGGAGAAGAGGAAGAAGAAGGGGGAGAAAATAAATGTGAAAATATGTGGGGGCTAAATGCATAAATGTGATGGACCTGACAGTGGGCCCCACCTGTAAGGAAAAGTGTCAAATGCGCTTAAACATCGGTTTTGGATAAACTGAGAAGATTAGTCGAAAGAAGTGTGGTTCTGCGAGAAAATTATCGAAAAGTGTGGTTCTGTGAGAAGCATGTCTGAATAATTGTGGTGCCTTCAAATTTACTAAATTTTAAGAAGTACTGCCTCCATTTCTAACTAGTCGTTGCTAAAACAAAGTTAAAATATCTTACACGGAGACAATACTATTGTACGCATGAAAAATATTGGATATGTTCATCCGACATGGATCTCACTTATAAAAATCTGATGATGTAGAAATTCAACTAGTATTGGCGTCATGTTTCAAATGCCAGTATTGTTGACAATGCCCGGTAGCTACGACCAATCAGAAACATCTTTTATTTGCATTGCAAAACATAGAGTTACCAAAAGATGTCATTTCACAACACCACACTTTTTGAGGTAGTTCCAATACCGTCCGCAAAACCACAATTTTTGTGTCAAACCGTTTCATTTAACCCGAAACTGCTTATGTTTGGTGGTTTTCCCGAGTGCTGACGGTGGGTCAACCCGATCTGTTACCCGGCCCCTCAATCCATCGATCTCCTAGCCTGAAGCCGTCCATAGCGGACTGAGAGCCCCGGCCAAGGTACTGGTTCCAGGGGCGGAGGGCCGCAGTCGCCGCCCCTGGCACCTCCTTCTCGGACGTCTCGACCCCCCTCCGTCTGCCCACAGATCTCCAGGCGGCTCTCCCTGCCCGCCACGGCGCCCCCCGCCGTCTCCCCGCCCGCCGCTCCGCTCCGTCCCCGTCACGGCGACCAAGCCGGTTGCTCTCTATGCAGCTCCTCCTGTGCAGAAGGACGTCGACGTCGTCCTCCCGCCGGTGTCGGAGAAGACCGTCGTGTTGCCGCACGGCAGCAGCGAGGCCGCCTGAGACAAAGAACACGAGGCGTCGCATGCTCGGAAGGATGCTGTCACGCTAGGGGTGTGTGTGGGGTGGAATATTTGGAAAGAAAGAACAGAATCGCAGGATCTTCCAGGGCAAGGAGGCGACGGTTTTGGCAGTGAAGCACCTGATTGATGGAGTTCCTCGTCGCCGCTGAAAATTCTTAGTTTTGGTTGATGTACAGCCGATCTGATCCCTTGAGAATCAGATCTTCTTTTTCTTTTTCTTGGCTGTTGCTGTATGGTGAGCAAGGCCAGCACCGGCGCCGCCGCCTCCTCTGGCTCCGATCCCGGGCACTAACGGGTCGGGTAAGGGTTGCAGCGGGCGTCTCGCCTGACATGTGGACCCCACGATCAGTATCCGGGCAAAACCAATAAACATAAGCTAAGCGGTTTCGGGTTAGGTGAGACGGTTTGACACAAAAACTATGGTTTTGCGGACGGTATTGCGTTAACTGTGGCTCCCCGACAGAGCTGTCCCAAAAAGTGTGGTTCTGTGAAATTTACTACTTTCTTCAAAAAAAATAGACATGGACTTCCACATGCTTCGGGACTACCATTACGTTTTTTTAGATGGGTTCGGTACTATTTTTTTTGAGTGGTTGTTCGGTACTATTTTTGACTTTTTGTCCTAAACTAGCTGAAATGCCCGTACGTTGCAACGGAACAACAAAATAAAATGATACATTCAAAAACATGCATCAAAACCTCCCTTTGCTCTTCTTTAACGATCACCAAATATCCCTTTAAAAAAGGTTTCTTCCGAAGATTGTGTCTCTATACTCTAGTCTCTCAAAATAGAACAATACATTTCTTTTGAAAATTATATAACATCACCCGGTCAAAGAAGTTTTGAGACGGAATCACTTAATTTTTTTAGTTCTCTCCACTATCTTGCTTCAGCCGTTAAAACAAAGAGTTAGAAGGACATTTATGTTTTTGCGGCTGGATGTTCGTTTATGAGTATAGACATTTGATTATTTTGTTGAGTATGACTATTCTGATTTTCTTGGTTTTCGGAAGGAGCTTATCAATATTAGATTAAATGAAGCCTAATTAATAAACTGGCAGTGCACGTGTATTTTTTCTTCCAATTATTTGTTCGAGTTGTTCGGTGGATCTGGCTTTTGGGCAGTTCAGACGACTTGAAGTCGTTGGCGTCTCGGCTATCTGTCCGCTCGTAGTCCTTTCTCTGCGTGACGGTTAGAATTCGTCTTATATGGCCAGTAAGTATTAAATGTGGCAACTCGCCCGCGGATATCTGACCCAAGTGGGTAGAATGTGGGTCGACGTTTACGCCCATGGGTATACCCGATGGATCGCCCGATTAGTCATGGATAGGGTATGGGTGTAAGTTTATACTCCGGATGGCAACGGGGACCAAACCCGCTGGGTAGTGGCTGCCCAAACCTATCCCCACGATCCTGAACCCAAACCCGTCCCCGTCCCCGATCACGGGTTTGAGATTTTTCCCCGCCCCGTCCCCGTCGGGGAACCCGAACCCGCCAGGTAACATATATACACAGGAGAGCTAAAATAGCAGCAACATGACAACATCGCTTAATAAGACGGCAGCATAAAGTTCTCACAAAATAGAGGATCTCATACAAGTTCACACAAAATAGATGATATCATACAAGTTCACACAAACACGCATACAGACATAAGCATATAAGATGAAAACAACATAACTTGGTCCAAACATATAAGTTGACAACAACACAACTTGGTCCAAACATACAATCTGACAGTATATGTGGGGGGTTGGATAGATATATGGGCTGTGTTGGGTCATTTTAATGGGCTATTGGAATTGCAGGTTTCACGGGTACCGAGTTTGGGGACTGCCGGACCGGGTCTCAACCCGTGAAACCCGCTGGGTTTCACTTTTGACCCATGAGCAAATCCGCGGGGATTGAATTTGACCCAAGCCCGTCCCCTAATGGAGTAAAAACCCACGGGTTTTCGGGTTTCGGGGCTCTATTGCCATCTTTGGTTTATACCCATGGATACCCGATGGGTCGCCCAGATAATATTTTAATCAACTAAATATTATTTTTATTACAGATTCTTTGATTTTTTTAGCGAAATGTGGACGCTTTGATGCAATAAGGATTAACGGATGAACCTTGTTGTAAAAAAATAAAATAAAGACGAAGTGCAAAATTGGCCCAGTAGTCCTGACTTGATGACCCATCAACTTGGCCTGTTTGGCCATCTCTCTCGCTCCGTCAGGCTCACAGAAGAAAGGTATCGAGCCGCTTTCTCCCATCTCCAATTCTACACTCGGCCATCATCTCTCGTTCTCTCTACTAAGCCCTAGGAGCCGTCACCATTCTCTCTCGCAGTCTGTCTCATCAGCTTTTTCTAACAATTTTCCATCTCCTCGTGTAATTTAGCCCTAGGAGGATACGGTCATGGCTGGGAAACGGAAGAGGGGACCAGCCGTGGCTTCGATTCCTTGCCCGATTGGGTCTCATCTTCCGACTCCCGTAGTGTTTCGGTGGAGTGATCTTTTCTTGTCAGATTCAGAGTTGTTGCGCGACTCTCGTAACGATCCCACTGGCAATGGATTCCCTCGCGGAGTTCTAGTCCAATTCGGTGCAGTTAACGGGCCAGCCAACTTAGTAGGCCTAATATACATGCAATTTTGGGAGCCCACAATTTTTTTGGAAAGTTTGATAGACGGTGAAGGAAACGGTCCGTATTTTTTAGATGGGCCCATAATTTTTTTGAAAAATTTGACGGACGACGGTGAAGAAAACGATTCGTACTTTTTAATAGGTATATATAGATACTGGGATATTGGAGGATCTGAATCACGGTCCATCATCCTCACGACGAACATTAAGCCCAATAGTCTTTTTTTTTTAGAAGCCCAATAGTCATGTTCCACAGACAGGACGCATAATCGAAAATCCCACATAAGGCGGCCCACCCCGAGCCGGCCCAAAAATGCTACCTCGAAACCCTAGTGGTCGCCCCCAAACCCACCTATAAATTCCCACCCGACGCCGCCTCCCCCCAAACCCTAGAAGTCCCCTGCCTCCTGCGCCTCCACTCTTCAGGTAAAGCCGCCGCCGCCGCCTCCTCCTTCCTGTTCTTCGTCTCCTCCCGCTCTCCAGTCTCATCTCGTTGTTCGTTTCGTGTCGATCCCCGCAGAGATCTCGATCCGCAGTTGTGAGAAGCCCGCCACCATGTCGTCCAGCGAGGTCGCCTGCACCCTTGCCGCCCTCATCCTCCACGACGACAACATCCCCATCACCGTAAGCTCTTCCTTCTCTTCGCCTCCCGTCTTCGCGCTTCATCCGTCGGTTTGTCGGTTGGTTTTGTTGCCTGAGCTTTGGTTTGGTTTGTTGGCAGGCCGAGAAGATCGCGACCGTGGTCAAGGCTTCCGGCATCAAGGTCGAGGCCTACTGGCCGGCGCTCTTCGCCAAGCTTCTGGAGAAGCGCAGCGTCGACGACCTGATCCTCTCCGTCGGATCTGGTATACCTCCCATTACTCTACGTCCTCCCGCCTCGATGCGTATATTATTCTCTTCATTGCTTTTATTTGCGTTGTTAGTTGAACACATCATAGGGAAGAATCTATCTCGCTAGTTACTCAAGTCTGTGTACATCACGATTATTGTCCGAATGGTGTCACATGATGTTGAGTAGAGCCAGAGCACTTAGTTTTAGTCCTGCGATGTTGTACTGTGGGTGTAGATCGGTAGCATTTGTGCCTTCCGATTCACATATTATGGAGTTATTGTACAACAGGCCAGTTTAGCTATGCAGTATGAGAATGTGTTAAATTTAGTACTCTAATGTGAAATCAGTGTCTTGTATTGCAATGTTGTCATGTAAAAGCTGATAACTTGATGAATTTAATAATGTCATGTCTGTTAAACCTCAGTGCAATCTATAATAATTTAACTGCTGCTATTTAGAATCATGTACGTGCAATTATTTAGTTCATTGGAACATATGATGTTATGTACATTGAAATTTAGTTTATCACTAGCCCGAATTTCATCATGTACTTACGTGCCCTGCCATTTTGTTGTATTCAGGTGGAGGCGGTGCTCCTGCTGCTGCCGCCGCTGCCCCAGCTGCTGGTGGTGCTGCTGCCGCAGAGGAGAAAAAGGAAGAGAAGAAGGAAGAGGCCAAGGAGGAGTCTGATGATGACATGGGCTTCAGCTTGTTCGACTAAGCAGTCCTGAGCCCCATTTACTTAGTGAAATCGCCTATGCTTGCCAAGATTATCTTATGTTATGCCTTCTAGCAACAAGTACAAGTTTTGAGGTTTTGATGTGACTGTTGATGTTGATTTAGTATCTGCGCAGCGAGTACTGTGAACCTCTCTGGATGTTTCTATTAGAATGAAACTGTTTCTACATTCTATTTCTACTTGTTTGTGAAGCCCGTTTTATTAATTGTTTGAGCAATTTTGTGTTCGGCACCTTATAATGCTAATTGGCTTATGGTGTTGAACTTGCGAGCTAATGTTGCGTTAGATGGAAAGTACTCTTCTCAGAAGACAAGAGTATATCAAAAGGGATTCCTATGATTCCAATGAAGAAAGTAAAAGGCAGTAATATAAGAAGAGGAAATAACATCTTCCGACCCATATTTGAACAAATTTGAGTAATGTAATATTGGACAGAGGGAATAGTACTCTTGGTGGAAGAACTATTTTTTGTATAAATCCATGTCACTTGTTTTCAAATGGGACGGAAAGGCAGTGTTTTCCCAAATTTGTGCAATCGGTTACGTTCTAGTTACCGTGCAAATTAAAGTTTCTAAAATCAGTTCGCCACGAAAATTTCTTATTCCAGTAAAGTTCCGTCGGTCATGGCTATCACTGCAGGAGATGCAAGGCGACCACAGTGCAATGGTGTAAAATTCATCTCTTAACAGTCTGGTACTACAGAATCAAGAATGACTTTCGGCAGGCAATTAAGAACGATAGCGGATAACCAATATCTCGTATGTCACTTGCATTTTTACAGGAGCTATGGACAAAATTCTCTAAGCCTACATGTTTACATCTGGTCTACAAAATTCTCTAACGCCCGCTAACTGTTCCGTGGTGGATCACTTCCCAGCTACGGATATTAACAAACTTACACGCTACCTTCTCCAGTTCCTGGTATCTATCCACAGGCAGCAGGTGCTTCTGGATGACTATACATGTGCTTCAGGCGCCTCCGCAAACATCTCGTATGGATTCAGCAGCCAAAATTTCGGTTGTTCCAAGGGCCATCGACATCCAGGGGACGCTGGGAAGTAATCATGGCTGGTGACCTCTGAGGTATATGCTGACGGCTCCCACTGATAAGAACTTTAGCAAGGACTTAGACCCAGCAAACTCAGCTAATATTGCTTCGGTGAAGGATGTTCTTATCCCATCTTCTCGCCTTCCCCTTCTCAATAAGTGCTGTTAAGAACTGCAGCGTACCCTCTGCGTCTTCCACGTTTGGCAGCTCCACGCTGAAATGAAACAGGGGAGTAAAGGCTGAGCTCATGGCAATGTCTCTCGCTCTACCCCTTTTGTCCCGTGGTGATGTTTCTCCATTACTCCCGACAATGTTTACTACCTCCTGAGCTCTGTCCAGATGAACAATGGATTTGAGGTTCATCTCTGTTTCAATCGCCCACTGTGGGTCAGGAGGAACACCGACGAACTGCGGTGAACCTAAAGCCACCAAGTACGGGCTCGAGACTAGCAGAAGCAGTTTCTCACTAAGCACAAGGAACTTTCCAGGCTCTCTGAGTGTCTTGCACATGACATATGTCTCGTCCTTTAGCCTGCCACCATCAGCTTGGAGAATGAAAGATACTCCAATTGCTTCTTCCCAGGAATACGGGAACAAAGGACGATCTCTGGCCACTGGCCTCGAGAAACGGACACGCAGGCGGTTAGATTCATGAGGATTGCTTCGGTTCCTTATGCTTTGTGCAGTTCTGCCTGTGGCTTCAAGAATACTGGCCATAGGCCTGGCCACAAGCCCAGCTGTTCCCATTGCTATACCTGTTAAAACAGATGTACAGTTGGTCAAAGATTGGAACGACAACAGCTCAATACAAAGGCCTATTTGAATGGCATTACCTGAGATAACGCCAGGAAGACCGTGTCTCTCAGCACCCCTGATTGGTGATTGGAGAAGCCCAGTCAGACCCTGCAGAACAAGATTGAAATGTAAGAGGTACATGCAGCTTTAGAGACAGGTCCAACAAGATTACATGGCAGAGTGAAAACTGAAAGGAGACATAATAGCTGTGAGCTGTAACACGCGGTGATATTTTCTTCCCAAGTTTATGTCAGTGCAAGAACGCGCTTATAGGAATCGTATACACCTATCAAAACCATGGGACGAAGCAAAATCATAATACTTAATCAAGAGAATCAAGAGAGATGGCTTTCACCTCTAGAAACCCATTAAGTACTCCTTCTCCATGCAAGCCTAGCTGTCTTTCCCGTTCATCCATTTTAGAAGCAGCTTGATCATCATATGTAAATGCAACGAGACCCTGCATGATGCATTTTTAAAGAGCTGTGAGCCCTTGATTTCTGGAGACTGTAATTTCCAATGATCAAACTGAATCTCAACATAAATACCTTATAGGCAGTTTTACTAAAGTGAGAAGTGGCACTACTGACTGCATAAACTGTGCTTCCAATAAGATTTTTTGAACCTTGTGCGATACCATTTAATAGCTCAACAGGACTCTGTCGAAGAGCAAATCATAGACTTTCAACAAATACGATCAGAAAATGGCTAATTCCTGCTAAGACTGCCTTTACAAACCTGCAATTTCCCTTTCCGCGAGGCAGACATGAAGTCTTTTAAACCAAACCCAACATTCCTGGCAAAACCCATAGGATTCCCTATAACGCCAGCAGAGCCAAAAACCTGCACTTACAGTGTATCACAACAAGTTCTGCTCCCAAATTTCAAGTAATCAAATATACTACTACTAGACATTGGAAATAGAGATTATACAACCCAAGGTAGTCCTTGCAGAATTCACACCGCCCTCTTAACAGGGGAAAAGGAAAGAAATGGAGGTAAATGCTGGCACAAGCACATGGTTGGAGCCTTTCATACTCAGCGAAAGATATGAGAGGGAGAACAAACATCCTTAAAGGTTCCAGGATTGTCCAATAAGCATTCTTATTTTAGTAAGATTATTTTGGAATACTAGCTTGAATGGCACACATTTACCTTATATAGTTCATGAAGCAACTGCCTGCTATAATGCCTTACGAGAATGTCTTGAATAGATTGCCAGCTTGCCATAAGATTTTCCACCATTATTTCTCCAAGATGAACTGGCACTCCTTCAACATCAATGAGAGCCATAAGGCCTCGCTGCAACCAAAATGCTTAATTAGATGTCAGACGAGGAAATAAACTCCTAAATAACTTTGAAGAGCATACATACAGACCAAGTGCTGTGAAAAATCCATGTGCAGATGTGCTACCAGGGAGCTATTTACACATGATGACATGAACATCGGTAGTCAACACTACCTACACTAGTTTAGAGCTTCATGACAAGCAAATATATTGTTTGGTGGTTCGGTATGTCTGTGATTTTTATTCACAGATTGTCCAACTTAAGATAAGAGCCAGAGACCTTGTGAACTGTAACAACCAGAAGAGGTCCAGTTTTTTATTTTGTTGCTGTTACTATCGGAGCGTAAAATGAACATGTACAAACTTCTCAAAGGAGAAAAAAAGAACAGCCTGTGCAAGTAGACAACAAAAGCACGACCAGTGCTCTGATGTGAACACCATTCTCTAAAGGGTTTTCTTTTCATGAAATTGTAGTACAAATTACAAAACGATGTCATGAACATTTTAGGGTATGTAGATATGTATGAGCACTAAATATATTTTTAAGAGGCAACACTACATAAATCAAAAGCATTTCTTTTGCAAAATATCTATGTGCAAGTTGGATGGAGTATTGTTCGACCTGAATTGCAGTACTGTTGTTGAAGCTTGTGCTGGGGTCTGAGCCGCCTTCATTCCTATTGAGCCATGGAGTGCTAGTAAAACTACAGCAAAAACACAACAGTTATTGGTAAACCGATAATTCTTTTTCTGTAGTGGTGTTCAGAAAAACATAAACACAGAGAAGCGATAACCTGAAAGTCAACTTGACAGGAGTCAACTCAAATAATTCAATATATACTTTCTTTTGTTTCCTGGCTAATAGGTGTATCTGTTGCCATGGTGCACCAATTGGGATAACAGAAGGCAGAATTCCACTGTCTTGATCTGCATCCGCCGTGTAGGAACTTTGGGGCTTGTCTGACAAGTGTTTTGAAACTTTCTCGTGTTCACCAAAAATATCAGTAGCACCGTGCAAAATACTCGAGTCAACACTTCTCTCCAACTGCCCAAAATGTACTCTAGAGGAAACAGATCTAAAAAAGTCAATCATGCTCAGGACAAGTCGCTCTTCAAGTTCGAGGCGGAAAGGTTCTACACTGCGAACCACCAAATGAAGAAAGTTACCACAAGTTCAGATCTAACTTATGAAAGAACATATACTAATAGGTAAATAATACCTTATGTTTATACATTGGTACGAAACGAATGAAGCATCTCTAGTTCTCCATTTAACTGCAGCAAAGTGCAGCACAGGCTGTTCGGTATTAGAAGAAGTCTTACTCTCATTTAGGGATCTTTGCTTACTCTTCAAAATATTCATGGATTTTCCCTTATGATTTCCCTCAAATGACAGCATGACAGGGTATGGGCTAGCAGAGAACTGATTATCAATTTGCATACTTTGTATTTCAACCGTGACTCGCTGCTGATCTAAGCTCTGCATGGCAACAATTGTCATATCTTTGGCAGAAGCAAACAACAACTCCTGCCAAGAAAAAGAAATACAGTAAAACAAACGCCTTTTTTTGGGTAAGTGCTAAAAAATTCTTGTTGGGATTCAGCATCAATTATAGCACTCCGTTCACCTGAGGAGAAGAGCTTATCAAAGATATCCCTATGAATGGTAAGTGTACTTTGATAACTTCAGTGAAGTGTAACTCGATCTCGTGTTTCTGATCAGCATCTTTTGGTTCCCTTGATCCAAGGAAACCTGTTCCTTTTTTGTCCATGTTGTGACAATTTGAATCAAAAATACTGAGCACCTGCAGTTCATTATTTGCACACTGAATAACTGACAAAAGAAATGTGCTGACCAATTCTTGATAGTTAGCAGGTATCGAAAAACAACCTTAATTGCTCCCTCTGCATGCACCGAGATGCTGAATTTTCTTTCGACTTTCTGTTAATAATATTTTGAACAGACTAGGTCAGAAACTGGAAAAATATCAACATTGATAAGCGGAAACAACTAAGATTGTGTAATACATAAAAATCCAGATGGTCCCCTTTGATGAAATTGGGTAACATAATTCCCGATGTTACACGTCTCCACTCTCCACACAACAATTTTCAAGCACAAAACGGGCTTAAGCAAGACTTTTGATTAATTAATTATCTGAAGACGCCTGTTTAGATTTTTTTTAGGTTCCAGTCAACAGTATCTTGTTTAGAAAGAGAAATGCCAAGTTTGCCCTTGAATGTATTCAGTAAGCAGTAGCTGCATCCAACTTGGAGACATTGAATTACCTCGGGTGTGGAAGGTAGGGATACAGGAACATCATCACTGAGAACATCCAGATTGTATGTACCTAGACTCCGTTCCCCAGGAACCTGCACAATTGTACAGGGCAAAAGCCATGTAGTATACTCGTTCAATACAAATCAACTTAAAAACAAGCTATTAAAAAATAACTGAAGAAAGAAGCTCAATATAGTACCTCAACAGTAAGACGATGAGGATAGCAAGGTTCGTCCCAGGCATATTGACATGACGTGTAAGGATATACAATTGTTTCAATAGATTCACATCTCTGCTGATATATCCGCAGTTTCTGAATTGCAAAAACAATCATAAATTTGAGAACCATGGAGTTTGGAAGAAAGCAACACAGCAAGAACTAGTTACCTCCAGCGAAAAGTTGTCAATCCTGTATGGTACAAAACCAGTTTTGTCATCAGAAAGCAGAATCAGTATTGTACCAGTAATGATATTGTTTCTTCCAGCAATTTTGTTGCTGTGTATGTCTAGATCGGCATTTTGTACTTCCACTCGAACCATGTTTGATACACCTGAGGCACTATTCCTCATTTTCACTTGAGCATCTCCCAGGCGGTCAGGGAAAAAACTACCAGACCATTGCCATCCTGGCCCGTCAAATCGAATGGAGACAAGCAACTCTCTGCAAACAAAGTTTGCTCGTCACAAACATTAAATGCTGGAAAAAGCCATGAAAACACATATGACCATAGCGTTCTCAAAAAGATTTACAACTGAATTCAGTTTAAGTTTTTATGCAAGTACTATTAGTATAATACGCAAGGGTTGCGAAGTTCATCCACCAAGGAAAAATGGAGTCCATCTTTTAAAAAAATCTTCTAAAATGTACATGCATGAACTGTAGGCTCGTCCATTTTTATCCGTTTACCTTTTCACAAAAATCAAACAAAGCAAGGTAATTTGGGAAGAAACTTTTCATGGGCAAGCTCCAGATACAGAGGATAATAACTCACCTCGCTGTATCAGCCCAGTGAAGAAAAGAGTGTTGCCCAGAACTTAAATGCTTAGAAAACCTTGTACCCTTTTGTTTATAGAACAGATCACTACTGCATGCATTACAAATAACATATCTGCAAAATAGAAGGAACAGAGGACAACATAAAATGAAGTTACATGGCTGAAAAAAGAAGAAGAAAAAAGTACTTTTGGTTGGTTGCTACAGGGTTAGGCTACAATGGAATAGTATAAGAGAACATTTTTATGTCCAAAATTATAGCATTTCCAGATTACAATGAAAATAAAAATATTAATCATGCTACAAAGAATAACCAGTAGTTGGAATAATTTTCATTTGTTATGGTAAATGGATCTGGCTCCAAAACTTATTACAGGTGGATAGATAACAATGAGAACTGTAAAAAAATCTCGGCACCATAACAAACACTAGATGGAATGGGACCTTCCAATACCTGGGCTGGAAAGCAATAGCCTTTGTCCTCCCAAAGAGTTCCGTTGAAACAGGTATAGATGCTACAGCAACTAAAAAGGCACTGGAAGTAGATGATTGTGGAATAGTAAGACTCGTTGGACCACTGGCATGGGAAAGGAGAAACGGACTTGACCAATCCCGTCGAGTGGTTTCCGTTCCGCTATTAGGTACAGATGCATTCAGCTTAACCAAAAGTTCAGTTGCGGGTGTATGTCCAGCAGGTGCAAACATATAAGCTTTGGCCTCTTCACATTCTTTCTGCACATGCTCACTGTTATTTGCATCCCTCCTGTTTGAATAAGAGCTGCATCCATCAACAAAATCCAACTGTGGCATTTTACTTGCAAACCTCCTGGTAAACAAAATGCAGAAGTTATTAGATATGCCAAAAAACAAAAAGCAGAGTTAGTTTTGAACACAAGTATACGTGGTTTAAGGGCCAGAAAGCCACTGACTGTATGGACGGGTCTTCTGAAACAAGAGAAAGACCATTTTTTCCGAGCACATGTCTTGTGTGCCCATCTATCTCAAAACTACAAGGAATCACAACTGTGGACCCGTTCCTCTCATAGTTACTTTCTGTGACTGTAAGCAAGAGATCCGTGCAATTGTACAACAGAAATGGCACAGAAAGGTGCAGCTCTCTTGCACCAGAATGAGCATCTGTTGCTTTGTCTAGCGTAACATTGAAAGGACCTGCAAAACAAACAACCACCAAATTTTAGCTTTGCATAACCAAATTATTAGGAGTAGAGAGAAAGGCTGAACTGCATACATTTCGACACATTTGAGTAGAATGCAAGCGTCTCTGTTAGGGAGAATTTAAAGCCATTTGATTTAGCTCCAGTAGAGAATGATTCTACACGAGGAAACTTTATGGCCAAGGATCTGTAATCTTGAATGTGAAATGTGATTCCAAGATCGTTGGAGGGGTCAACAAAATAAATAGAGGCAGTACCTACCTGAGAATATCATTAACAAATTAGAGAAAGAAAAGAGTTGTAATACGTATGCATGGCACCAGAAACTTACCTCATTAAGTGAGACCTGATGTGCAACCCCACCATTATCTATTGTCAAAGATATGCACACAGGGAGATAACTCCTTATGAGAAGAGGTGTACTAAGTCTGACTTGCCGGATGAAATGTGTCCTTGTGAACATTTGCTTAGAAGCCTTTGGAGCAGGACTTCCCAGAATTTGTTGTGTATTCAAATATTCAGTGCAGTACTTACCTTTCTGGGCACTACTAGATGAAGGAACACTGTACTCTTCAACAGATACACAGCAGCGAAATGGATCATTACTAGGGTGAGAAGGATAGCACACAGACGATTTCATAAACCCAACCCTACTTTCGCGTGAAAGCAAAGTTGATAGGGAGTGGGTTTCACTCCACAAATAAGTTCTGCCAACGGGATGCCACCTAATCTGGCCAGCCTCAGACAAATGAACTGGCAGGGGAATCTCTTTGTTTGGAGCAACTGGTCCTATTACCTGCACGACAAAGTTTCTTGAGAAAATCCGTGTTTGGCTCCTTGTGACCATAAATGTGACCAAGAGTTTCGATTGTGAGTGGTCAGGAAGTTGAGATTAGTCAGCCAATAAAGTATACAAAGAACAAATTCAGAAGGGTAAAAATGCACGGATTTGAGCAGGGCTAGCAACCAGTCAGCATACACAGATACACTGCATTGTGTAAGAACAGAAACAGAGTTTAAAGCTACTGGTAGCAGGCTAGCTATCGGAGTTCATGGTAGGATTGCCCATTAGAAACCTGGTCTCCTTTTATTTCATTAATAAATAAATATTTTGAATCTAAATGTGACCTTTAAGTTTGAACTCAAGTTACCAACCACCTGATTTTTCCATTTCACAGCAGTTTTTTTCCGTGCTTTTTTAATCTAGAACACGACTGACACTAAAGGCACCGATAGGCGAACGTTAAATCTTTACTACTACTTAATTTGCAGTTTGGTTGGTCGTCGGTCCCTCCCCCCAAATTCACAGAAATTACATCCGTATGCCACCGCCCGAACTCCCGATTCGTTTTTCTCTTTCCTTTTCTCGCATCTCGCCCAGCCCGCATGCCACCGCTGCTCCCCGCCCCGCGCGCCGCCGCCACCGCCCACCAGCCTCTCCTCTCCCAAAATCTCTCCTCTCCACCGGAACCCACTCGATCCCTTCCTCTCCCTCACCATCCCTCCCGCGCCCGTCCCTCCATGTGCCGGTCCACGCCGCCGCCGCCACCATGGGGTTCGGCACTGCCGGTCCCCGATGCCGCCGCCATGGGGTGCCGCACTGCCAGTCCCCATGGACGCCGCCATGGGACGCAGTCCCGCCGCAAGGTAAGTTCCACAAATTAAGAAAACCATGCGTAATCTATATTTGAGAAAATTAAGCCTATGTGGAAGGTAAGTTCCACAAATTAAGGTAAGTTCTGTGTTTGTCAATTACGTTTTGGAAAGAAAAAAATTCGATCGGTCGATGGACATGCGTAATCTATATTTGAGACGTAAATCATTGAAATATTTGTGTCTCCGTTGCAACGCACGGGTACTTAGCTAGTTATTCTCGTACTCCTGTAATACCTTCATTGAGATTCTTGTTACAGTTGCAAAACGAAATTAGGAGGTACATATACCTTTGAAGAAACACCAAATGGTATATCAAATCGCAACTCGAGGGGCATTGATGTTGCATTGCAGAGTATGACCTACACAAAGAGACCGTAAGCATACCTATACGGCTAGTAATGTGACTGATCATTCAAAAGGTCATTACCGTTGAGTAAACTCGTACAAGTTTGCTGTAGTTCTGTAAGGAAACATCAAGTACTACAGGCACAATTAATCCATCATGATGACTACTCTTTCTATTAGACCCAAATGCTTCCAAGCTTTCTCCACCAAGAATTGGCTTCTTACTTGAAGAGAAGTTTACTTCAAAGAAGTAAATGCCCACAAGATCAATTGACATTGGCTTAGAGGACCAAGAAGTTCCCTCAAACTCAATGGAGATCATGTAGTGTGACACTGCACCCATCCATTTCTCGATGAGGTGTTCAGAAGATCGTGCTTCCCTGTGCTGGAAGAAGAATTCATCTAGAGCTTCTTCAACATAAATTGGGACAGAATATCCTGCTGGCACATAATTTTCATCTACTACAGAGAAACTATCAATGTCATCTGAATTAACAGCACCACGATACACCTTGAATTTAAATGGCAATGATGTGTCATTTGAGAGAATATATGGCGCGTATCTTCTGGTGTGCATGTCATCACGGCTCAACCTCAGGATACCAGGATCTTCTTGAAGACCACTTCCATTACTTGGATTAAGAGAATCTGTGATCATCTCAGTAAGTCTGAAGATAGCCTACATACACAAATGACGAGACCAGAGTAACAGTAAGTTGATTTTAAAGAAACAGAACATGCCAAGCTAAATAAGTGCCGATGTTCATTCAGAACATATAGCTACTTTCTAAATAACAGTTGCAGAACATAATGCCTTGATACCTGCATCACTATTAAAGCAAGATGATAATGACAGTTAAAACCTATGATGTCGATCACTTTAAGATAGGGTATAGAATTTTCTTCTTGACAAGTTTGCAAAATACAATATGCCAGTATCATGTACCTCGATCAAGGGCTCTGATATATTTAGATTAAGCTGCTCGCCTGAATTCAGCGACACCTCAGTACTGGGAGACATATCCAATGCATGATCAGCACATTTTTGAAGTACATTTAACTGAAAACTTGAAGGTTCTATAAAAGGCTCCCACATAACCTAAACACATACACATTGTTATTCCTTTACCATGAAAAAAAAAAGACAGGCAGCAAGGAAGCACAACTTACCTTGTCAATATTGTTGTAATTTACTAAAAAGTCAACAACAGTGCAAACTTCAGTCTCATCACCCATTTGACTAAATTTCAGAGATAAGTTCTTCACCAAGGTCTCTATGACAGGCCCATGACTGCTCCACTGTCAAAAGTATTACCAAGAACCAGAAAGAGAATGTTAAAGCTTGAATAGAACATATGCCACTTAGCATATCTGGTTACATAAAAAGGACATGCAAACATAAGCAAATTTGTATGGTTTGATTAAATTCCAAAATGGACACTTCTTCGTCAAGGGGCAAAAATAAACGTCAAAATAGTCTTGCACATTCAACTGCAAGGTTGACTAAAGTAAGCTAACACGATCCATTACTGCTCATGGTACAAAATCATCTTTCGAAATACAAGACAATGTTTCATTTTGTGAATCTTTCACCATTATCCAGCTCACTCTAATACTTCGTAATGCTCCTTTCTTAAAGTTAATATTACTAAAATTGTTTTCAATGTTTGGCTACCAAATGACCCAGAAAATGGCTAAGTCACTGCTGTATTAAAGGACATATATTAAAATTATTTTTAATGTTTGTCTATGAATTGACCCAGAAAATGGCGAAGTCACACGAGACTGCAAGTTTTCTGTAGTGATACTGAACCTCACAAACCTTAATTAAAAATTCATAAATAGCCAGTTTAAGGATATCTGTTACTCCCTCCTATCCATAAAAAGTGTAGTCCATTTTGTACCAAGGTAGTACAAATTTTGTACTAAGTGGGCAACACTTTTTATGGATCGGAGGGAGTACATATCTACGCCTTGCATTGGTAGTGTTTCATTACAGTGAAAGAAAAACTAGCCATGTAGTATAACTTACCCTTCCATCATTTAGCAGAAGGGAACCTTTTCTCAATCCCACCTTCAGTGTTACAGAACAAAATGAGGAAGCCGATGATGATTTAGGATATCGGAGTTCCACACTACGCCAGAAACTAAATATCTGGTGCGAAAAACCAACATCCAAGTATTCTGCTTGTAGATCAACAGAAAGATGTAGCAAGTCTGTTTCTGATTTATGAATATAACCACCAGCTTTAATCTTAGATGTATGCATAAAAGGAACAGAGGTACCCTTGTTCCCTTGAATCATTTCCAGTATTATCTTCACTCTATCTAAATCACATCTGAACTTCACCCAACTGTCACCTACCATGACCACAAAATGTTTACTCTCGCAAGTCAGGCTGATAAACTTGCAACCTCTTGTTTCATCTTGTGTTAAACAAGAACTAGAACTCGTATCTATCGCTGTATAACTGCTTGGCTGATTTTTCTCTTTCTCCCAGATAGGTACATGAATTACAACTGCAATATTTTCACATGTTACCACCAAGTCAGAATCGTCTCGCGAATCAAAATCTGATGCAAGAAATGATGACATTGCAGAGTCTGAAAAACGGGGCAGAGCTGCCGAATGTCCCACATGCAAACTGTTCTCTTCCTTTCTTATATAGGAATGGAAATGATTGATAATGACATCCCAATCAACTAAGTATAACCAGGTCTCGATGAAAGGTACAGCAATTAAAATCTCATCTCGCCCCGCATGATGCTTTACTAACTTGATTAGGACAGGACATGATGGCTCATCAGAAATTATGGAGACAAGTGTGTTACCCCCAGATGACCGCAGAGCTAAAGAGACAATATCAGTGTCAATGCGTTCAGGTTTTTCACCAACAATAACAGCAGAGACATCAAACTCAAGGTTTGCAGTGGCAACCTTCTCCAATGGCAAACCCTTATCTTTTGAGTGACCAAAGAGAACCATTAGATCCTTGATAGAAATAGTAATATTGGTGGGATCATTAGATTCAGAGCTCTCCTCATTCAAACTTCTATTCTCTAAAAACTGCTTGGCATTGCCTTTGTACATTTTACTTTCTTTGCCGATTGAAATTAACTTATCAGTAATACGAGAAACTGCCTCCATGCCATCCATAAAATAGAGATCTGTACAAGAGAAGGCAAAGAACATGTTATTATTGCATAACCAATATGTTTCAAGAAATGTTAAAAAGCATATAGTATTATTACAGGTCTATACCTTCAGCAATCAAGTCACATTTTGATATTTTACTCATAATGAATGTTGGCAAAGATGGCTGGTCGGAGCAGGATAGTTCTTTGCAAGGAACTTGAATCCATATACCAGCATCAACATTTTCCACGAGAGACTGGATCTTGGTGGGCATGTCCTCATCAAGCTTCAGGATGAAATTTGTTTGCTCGGTCAGGAATACAAGTGATATGGATGCATTTCTTGAACATAGGCTGATGACATCAGCTCTACTTGAAAGCGCACACTCTGAACTGAAGAATTCTTTGGGTATACGCTTTACAAATTCTGCCGAAATTCCAGTTGGAATGAACTCGCAGAAAAAAAATGGAACCCCAAGCTTTATACAAAATGTTTCTTGATTTTCAACAGGAAAAAATATAGCACAATCACATATCTCAAATTTGTAAGTGATACTGTCATGAGATTCTCCAGGGCACTCATGATTATTGCTTGGCACAGAGTGGTGCTGTTCCACCATAGGATTCCAATCATCCAACAAAAAATATCCAGTAAACATAGCCAGCAACTTTGATGGTAATACACAGCAAACATTCTGAACTCCAATACATACTTCAGTCGAGAGTGCAGATAAGTCTTTTTTAACACGGATGTTGAGTGCATTAGCATTACCATGCGAATAAGTTCCCCAGAGTAGCTTATCGATACTTGGTGGCGTCCACGGTGAAGCAAGCATTACATCTTTAGCTGACAATAACAGGTCCCAGGAGGTTGCGTCTGCCAATGAGAGTGTTGCTATGGACTCAGGAATAGTAAGTGTTGCTAAAATACCACAAGATTCATGGAAATGTGCTCTAACCGAAACAAGTGATAGATCTATAATGGCTGAGTTGACATTCTTAGTGTTATTTGGTGAGGTGGATGAACAGTTAGAATGCTCAGTTTTGCATTGTACATTGTTTGCAAGCTCTGATGCACTGTAGCCATTTAAACCTGAAATCTCATCACACTGTCTACTCTTTGAGGATGTAATATCCAAGGCCTGGACACCTTGAGTTTCTAAACATGCAAAATTATGTCCAGATATGATATCAGTATGTAAGAAGGGGAAGTGATCTACAGAAACTCCTCCAAATGATGTGCTCTCAGTGCCGCAGAAATTTGACAATGAGAGATTGGGAAATTTGGCATTAGCCGTTTCAGGTTTCATGGAACTCTGATCAGCCGCTTTGGACACAACAGCACTGCCAGCTGGAGATACTGCATCAAGATTTCTCAAAAACTTGTTTATCTGACCAAATACAGAAGGATTAACATGCAGATCAACATCATTTAAGTTCAGCTGGTACACATGATGAACTTGTTCATTATATTTATGAGTTTTGTAATGCAGCTTTAAGCAAGCCTCCGCAGCAGAACTTTCAGGACATGCTGTGCTAGTTTTATAGCTTCCTGAAGAACATAGCACATGCAAGTTCGATCTGTCCTCCAGACCAGCGGAAGTGATTTCAACCATCTTGGTAATGATCCAAAGTTCTGACAATTCCCAGATAGCATACCTACAAATAGCTACACCAACTCAGACATAAAAATCACAGAATATAATCAAGATTGCATGACAATAGAACATCTATTAACCTGATATCAATATCCCGAACACCCACAGTGATGACTGAACATTCATTTCCATTGTCTTCAAGGTCGACCCTCAAATTCAATTTGTCCAGCTTGAGGGATGCAGACATATTTAAGGCTGGTTTCTTGGGTCCAGTAGACATGGAATCATCAGAAGTGTTGTTTCCAACTATGTTACTTTCTTTCGGATAGGTACACAAATTAACAATAGCGCTGTACATTGTCTGAGAGAAGTATATGTCGAGAGATGGCACAATAGAAGCAATCTGCCAAAACAATAGTTTCGAAAAGTTTGTTTACAGAGACTTGTATGGCAATAGAGCACACTATATACACCAGTTTACCATCTTTTGAATGCATTTCTATAAATTTATCAAAACCATAGAAGTCACCTTACCTCCAACTGTTTCAGCATTGGTTCATCCAGAAATACGCACAATCCAAATATAATGGAAGCATCCACTTTGACCAACGTGGAAGCGATATCACATTTAGCAGACATCAACACCTTCACCTGCAAACATGCACATATATATTTCTCATTGGTTCAAGTGGATGTTGAATGAGGAAAATACAAAAACAGAATATGCACAAAGCCTAACCTCAAATCTGGTGAGGCTAACCTCAAAATACTTGTATAGGTCATCAAATTCTAAGCCAGGTAGCAGGTTGTCAGAACAATAACTTGAAGTTTTCTTTGACATGTAATCAAGAAAAGAATTGGCTTCTTGTGTCTGAGAATCATCCGCAACTGTATCTTTGGATCGCATGGATACATCTGCAGCCTCAAAAACCTGCAATTTGTACTTGTTTCAACGACAAAGCTATCTACTACCAACTAAAAGTGTGAAAACAAAGAGGGACACCTGGAACCGTCTTTCTTATAATAACCATAATAACATTGAGCTGGACATCAGTTTTTTACACTGGGGGCGTGCACGTGTGTTCGGGGCGGCCATTAATCTAGTACGGGCCCTGCAAAGTCAATTCATCCACAGAACCGATCTTTTACTATTGTGCAGGCTTTTGCTACATGACATACCTGTCTATGTTGCCTAATTTAGTGCAATGAACAAAAGGAAAAGTATTCTGCCGCTGAAGGCTTCAAGCTAATTATTATCAACAAAACACTGCTGCGAGGTTTCTAAGCATGCCAATATTTTTGCCAATGTGCATTCACCATGAATGCATTATCCTTCAGATATGTTTATCTTGACCAAGTGTTACACATTCTGTTGAAGCACATAACAAGACACTGGCATCTCACCAACCTAGCTGTGGCTATCTCCTCTGGCTGCTGACACTCCAATCATTTACCACTAACACCTTGCATTAGTTCTAGATCATTGTATTTATTTCTATTTTTGAGAAAAGGGTCAATTGTCTTCCAGTTAAACTATTGCTCTCTGTTTCAAATTATAAGTACTACAGGCCTTTACATCACGATTAAGAAACTTTGAAACCAAGGTGAGGAAAGAAAAGGCCAACTTTTCTAACCTCTTAGAAAGTTGAATCTTGACTCAATTCTAACGTGGAAGGAGTTGAAATAAAAACATGGACTAACTGCAGCATTGATTTCCATAGGAACTTGTGTTTAAAACAAATCAAGGGCAAATGAGACGAGCATAAAACAATAATTATAGCCTCCCAAATATGCCTACTTTCGTAATTTATTTATTACATTGTCAAATTTAAATTTCCAACTTGAAATAAATAGGGAGATCCTGTAACTGGCAACCAGCCAAAGGGGATCCACAAAAACTGATGCATGGGCCTTGTGACCATAGATATACCATGGAACTAACATTCTCCATGGCCAAAATGTAAAAACAATGTTCTTCATCTTTAGCACATACCATAGTAAGTTCTTCTCTTCCACAATTTTGTGATGGTAGCCTAACAATGAAGTGGTGAATCCTTAAATCCCAAAGAAGCTTCTTTCGGTTCACAGACATGTACCTAGAATCACATAAAAACAATGACTCACATTCTACTGGCATACCACAGTAAAACAAATACAGTATAAAAGTAAATGCAGAGGACTTACTTTAGTTTGGAGAGAAGTCTTGTCCCAAAATTATCAAAACGATTTAGTGAGGAAAGCACCTGCGTGAATGCAGAATGACTAGAATATTATTCTGGCATTTAAACTTTGTATAATTTACTTCAAATGATTAAATCTAAGACCAAGCAGCAGTTAACAGTTAATACTATAACTACTCGAAAGGCACGGCAACTAAATGTGAAAGTGAACTGATTTCAAGCCCAGAATTAAAGCAGCATAGTATAGAAGACCATATTCATGGTTCGAGAATCTAACCCTGCACTTTACAAACGGATGAGGAAACAGATTTTACAGAGTAGGTACAATAGTGAATGTTCTTCCTTCTACAAAACATGTGGTCACAAAAATAGTCTCACTTGATAAACCAACTACATTGGCTATTGCATCTATCTCTTGCTTCATTAATCATTACCAATCGTAAGCAACATTGAATATGTGTACACGAGCACAGAAAACAAAGCAAGAAGCTACAAAATAATACATCTTTTCCTGAACGGTAGAGCATAGCTACACAACAACAATTCTTACCCTATCATGCTGAAACTGGAAAGAGGAAAACAAGTCATAGATGTGCAGGAGATTAAAGAAGAATTCCGGTTCGTAGATGGCACTGAATTCCTGAACAACAACCTGTCAAATGACAGGAAAAATAACTAAATCAGCAATTAAGAGCACCACAGACATACTATGTAATGAATTCAGCTCTCTTCTTCCCATCTTCCCACAAAAAAAATAAAAAATCAACTCTCTTCTGGAAAGAATACAAGTACCTGTGTTGAAGCTTCTGTGTTTTCGTTTGACTTTGGAAAGTCAACTTGAACACTGATAACAGGTATCCCCAGACCATCACCAGTGCTACACTAAAGATATTTTATGATTTAGAAGACATGCAATTCACAGAAGGGCCCAAAAGATCTTGCGGAGCGAACTGTAATGTGTACCTTTTCTGCCAGCACGACTTTATTTTCATTCACTGGGTTAGTAATCTGAAGTGAATCGAGCCAGGCAAGGATAGTTGCTGAATCATCCCATATTTTATACTCAGTACCAAGCCCAGTAAACATCGCGTCAACAAGCTTCATGCCAAACCTCCTAATCAGTCAATATAGCAAAGTTAGCTAGCTGCAAAGGACCTCTAACATAAGCTAAGCCATGTAAGCAGGAAACAAAAAAACAGGCAGCAAATAGCATAACTGTCAGAAGTAATTTGTGATTGGAGTGTTTGCCACTACAGTGTCCCTTTGGGTACTTATGTTTAACTATCTTGGGAAACAATAATTAATAAGCGTAAACTATTTAAAGCCACTACGGAAATATTTTACTAAAAGTGGCAAAGAGCATCTGTGACTAACTTTACTTGCTAAATTGCTTCTACAGCACAGCATAGCAATGCCACAGACCGTAAGGCTGTTGACAACAGAATTACTGCAACAGAAAAATATGCAATGACCAGAGAGGACAGGGAGGGAGGAGACACTTGCCTTGAGGTGACAGTTGTGATTATCTGAGAAACAGATAGTCTCAAAGAGTAGTAGTTTTCTTTCGTCAAATGATTTTCAGTAGAGGAAACAGGATGAAATTCCGTCCCCTCGTATATATCCTGAAATCGAAAACTAAGATGTTAGAACTGCATTTTCCTAAATAAAATTGGCTGACCCTATACAGAACAAGTCAATGGCTCTGTACTTCTTTTTGAAACTTGTACTTTAAATTATAACCTTAATAATGTCTTCTGAAACAACACCAGCAAATGAACTAGTGTCAGCTGTTCCACCAGCACCAAGCATTCCAAGAGAAAGCCAGTTTAACCATCCTCGACCTGCCCCTGCTGACTGCTCATCACTTTGAGGACTTCCTGGACTAGAAAAGTTGTCTTTCGTAGATTTCACCAACTCCTGCCAATGACCAGTGAGATGTTACCAGGAAAAGGCAGAAATGCTACAACATGAATGAGCGCATGCTCTACAGAAGACCTAAATGGCTGCCTATTTCATTAAAATGTAGTGCAACTAATATAAACCTTATAAATGCCATCACCTAAGATTAAGAATATGTGTAAATCAGCTGGGCAGCCGGTATGGTAATGATGAACATGCATGTTAGATGTAAAATGTTTAGTAAGGAGTAAATACAGTTTCCAGTGACTAAAAGGTTTATAGGTGAAGACAGTTTCAACTTCAGTGGTTAAACAGATGATTGCCGGAAAAAAAATCACAGTATCACTATATTGTTCTTCAAATAAAAGTATCAAGTACCTGTAGTTGTTGCTCTGCAATTGTTCTGTAGTTAACTATATCATCTATATCACATTCTTTGTCCAGAATTTCCAGCTGCTGTAGAATGTCTTTACTTACAAGCTGAAAATAGTAAGCTTAAACAAAATAAGTTCATGGAAAACATGGCATAAATAGACTATTTTATCTAAAAGTGAACATTTAGTGGCAAGACGGAATACACAGTATGCAGTATGATGTATACGCGCCAGAATGGTTACAGAATTACCAAACTAGGCTGGGCTTGTGTCACCAATATAACTAGATTTACATATCTAACTGGATCTAGATCAACAAATCTCACTGGAATAAAATTTTGGTCACGCACAAAAAATGTCCGGAGGGCGGTGGGGACACCACTGTGCATATAAAAAGATGTTTGAGCGACATCTCAGCATTTTCCTAACAAGTCGACATCGTTACACAAAAATGATACAGAATATCACTTCAAGCATGAACATATTTTATATGTCAAGCTAAAATGAGGTGGGAATCAGAAGCAGGCTCCAGCTAACAAAACATGTCCGTTTAGGATAATAGAGCTCTTCATTATGGTATTTAGAGAAAGTTTCTCTTTAAGGATTAGAAGTTCTTCATTAATGTTGGTACGTATTATGTGCATAACGCACTTGGCCTATTATGCAGTTTATGCAAAAAATAGCAGAAAATCCATGTTAAGACCAATTTTGTGTGACATACTAGAAATATTGGTATGTATTATACGCATTTGGTCCATCGGACAGATAATAAACATAGTAGCAAAACGTGTTATCACCAATTTCGTCTGACATAAGGCATAAAGACAATGTGTATTATAGACACCTCCGTCCTGCTCTAGCGTCTTCCCTTTTTCTTTATGTAACGTACAACCAAGAGAAATTACAAACTACCCAACCTTGAGCTCCTTGCAGGAACTTACAAGTAACAACCATCTGGTTATGTGTGCGTAACAAACATTAAAATGTTACGAGAAAATGCATGTTATACTCAGAAAATCACACAACCTGTCCTTTCTGCAATAGCTCCAATTTTGTTCGATACAAATTGACATATTTGCGACGGTATCCCCTGTTAAAAATACCAAAGAGTAGCTAAAGATATCATGTTTAAAACAAATATACACAAACATTAATCAGGAAAATAGTAGATGAAAACATGTAGTATGATTGAAAGATGAAAGAATTGTTAACGCCACTTAAAACAAGATGGCCAAACAACAAAATATCAGTGCAAGTGCAACAGGTCAATACCAAAGGAGTACAGACAAGCGAACATTAAGTCATAAAATCATCAAACTGAAAGTGCTTAAACACAGAGCCTTGTCTCCTGCTTATCAAATTAAACAAGAGTCATGTTTGTTGGGTTAGGGCAAGAAACGTATGCAATTGCTAGCATCCTCTACGCCAAAAAAAGTTGATGATTTCCTATCAGGCTATTGCTATCTATCAGCAGATAGGTGCATGTCTTGTTTAGCTGCAAAGTTCCGACCTCCCTGAAGCTTTCTCAGAAAGAAAACAGGAAACTAGAGCATATATTTATCCAAATGATTTGCCATCATTGAAAACAGGAAACGATGACAAGCTGAAGTTTGCGTATCAAAACAAAACCATCAAAACATCAGGTTTCTGAATTGCCCTCAGAAACAAAATTTCAAGCAATCTTCATGCCCACCATGTGTAAGAAATTACAATGGCCCGCATATTAACACTCATTTTAAATATATGAATATCATCCCTTCTAGCAACAACTGCACCCATTCGACTACATTATTTATTTTTACCCACAAAAGAAACTACATTATTTATTTTAAGTCCATTTCACACCTTGCCAATCAAGTTGATTGAACAAGAAAAGAGTTAACAAGAATCTCACAGTCTCTGTCCCAAGAACCTCCAAGAGGTTTTCCTCAGTCTTTTGCGAACATCTGCTATAATAGAATCCTGAGCATAATGCCACCACCTTATCCTCCAACCTTTATGTCTCTTAGATAAAAAGCTTTGTGGTGGACGGTAACGACCATACCTGTGAAATAAGTAAACAACAGCAATAAGTACTAAAGGCAGTAATGATTTATTGCTAGATTCTATTTACCACATCAGCAAATGCTCAAGGTAAATCAAATGCTAGCTTGCCGTCTATTATTCATATTCAGCAAATCAGTGAAGCCAAGAAGTTCTCTATATTTGGGTACAGGTTTCCATGCTAGGACGATGTCCGGCACTATTCCATCAAAGGTAGAAAATCAAGGGGTAGCACAATATTGTGCACTAGGGCTTACATTACAGTCCGCGATAAGTTTCTTGTCAAAAATAACAAATAAAAAGCAGTGATAAAATACATGGAACCTACAATAGATATCAGTAATAGGATATCAGTTTTTGGTCTTGTAAATTAGAACAGCTTACTTTGTTCGCAAAGCACAGATGGTGAAGTGATCAATGAGATCCAAAATTTGCTGAAGCTGGATTACATCAATTGATAAAACCTATGAAGAAGATGAAAAATGTAAAGGATAAATCATCCCTGAAGTAATTAACAAAGCTAAATAGTGCTGTTAGTAGGAAAGGGACGAACCAATTTAGTTAACTCTGCAGTCATGTCATATTGAGGTGCACCATCACGCTTTACAGAGTTGTTAGCCTGTGATAAAGACGAAATTCCATTAGAACAGGTTGCTCAGCATTCAAGGAATAATTTTAGGCCGACCTGAAAGTAACCAGAAAGTTTTTGAAAGCCTTTTGACCAAACAATACTGCCTCACAAGATCATCACTGGTGAAAATATGTACAGAGAAGAGATGCACTTACAAGCACAGACACAGACACAGAAAATGGATTTATAAGATAATCATCTCTCCGGTGGGCCAACCCAAGACTGAAACTAGACTGAGCTTCAGTAAGAGCACCAACATCATATAGATCACGCTGTTCTTCTAACTGATGACAGTAAATTCCAACATTTGATATATCTATTTTCTTGTTTACTTCATCTTGTCTGGACCTAGCCATCAATGACCTAAAGCACACAAAATAAAATTATACATGTGCAATCAAATGCATGAAATACCAAATTATCTGTAAACCCAGATAAACAGTAACGTTCAGTGCATATTGGCCCATATCACACAGCCATCAGAACTCTTTTTCCAAAGTACTGTAAGATGTTTACAATGCTATAGAGAAAGTCCTTATAGTTTCATGGTATATGGCACATCAGCTATACCCACACAAAAAAACAATTCAGTAGAGTGCACTACTGTACAATTTTAGAGTACATCAGGAAACTATCAATGCATTCTTCAGTAGTGAAATCTTTTATCCCTTTAAGAATTGAAAAGTCAAATTATTTATGTCAAATTGCTGTTTCTGAAGTAACCTCCAGTGTAAAAGTTAGTTACTAAAAAAGTTCCAATGATCTGTGACATTTTAAGGAACTTCACTGACTTCCCAAACATTTTCTGCCTAGAAATTTCATCTCAGTTTTATATGCCTCTAAATGTCATAATCGTTGGTACCACAACAGCGAAGTTGTATACGTAGAAGATTGCACGCAACTAGCAAAGTGAAGCTTTGTTCTTAGTTTATTATTTTTTCAGCTATGTAAGAACTAAGAACAAAAGGAATAAAATGATTGGACTAACTCACATGGCAAAACTTTGCTTCTGCGTATCTGTTTGTATTGAGAGACTGTTGAATTCCAAACCAAATATGAAGTTCCCCTGGTGATATATTACCAAGAAAAACAGGTATAGCTAAGAACATATCAGCTGGAAAAATAAATAAAGATAACACTGAAGATCAGAACTGAAGATGCAGGGATACAGGTGTGAAGTGCACTTGGAAAGTAGCAAGTTTGTTGCAAGGTCATCTTTTTACAAAAATTGATGTTTCAGATTCAAAAGAGCGTTGAGTAAGTTTCTATGGTAGAATTTCAACTTGCAGATATTTTGAGACAGTTCTATCAAGAATATGCAAAATTGGTATGTATGTAGATATGAAATCATTCCTTTTGAGTTTAAAATAAGGTACAAATATGTGACAATACAAAAATAGCAGGCTACTGCTTAACCTTAATACTTAGAACTAACAAGAATGCCTCGTGCAAAGGAACCACTAGGTTATATCATCGAAATGGAGAGGGAACTATCTTGATGTAGCCCTCTAAATTTATAAATAATGTGAGAAATACATCACCACCTTAAGTCCCTCTAAATTTGATCAATGCAAATTAAACCGAACTACCCGCATGATAATAGCATAACGCACAAATATGGGTGTGCATTAGATATTTTCCCAGTAAATACTAGAATGGAACTATCTAAAAAAATCATCTGGCAAGAAAAAGCGTACTTAAATGTCGATCAAAACAAAAGAGACTGTACATAAGCCTCAATCCACAGAATAATAAAATACTACTCCTGAACACACATACTTGGTCTTTGTGTGAATCAACATATATGATGTGGACATTTCGTATGGAGACTTGGATGTTGTCGAGTATCTGCCAATAAGAGTCAAACAAATGCAGCAAAATTATCAATGTTTCAGCATGGCAATGTTACTATTGTTGCAACAACAAAATAGTAGGATTGTTACCTTTGCTGACATGTATGATAGAAGTGATTGCCCCGTTTGGTTATCTAGAAGTCAAAAGAATTAGTGTTTTTATGTATACCTTTCAATGTTCTAACTCATCAAACAAAATGAGATTCGCAAAAAATTTAAAACCTAAGTAAAGAAATATCAAATATGTTACAAATTGATGATGAGTTGGCAGGCAGAAACAAGTATCAAGACTGACCTGTCACTCTTCTGGAAAATTTAGCAAGCTCTATAGCATTAAGTTTAGCCAATTTCCCAGCTAGTTCTCTCTTATCAAGAGACCCGGATCTCCACTGATAAAGAAGCATAGCATTCATTGGGTCAAAATGGTTGAAACACCACTGAGAAGCTAAATTCAACAATGTACTACCAGATTCAGTGACATGCCTCAGAATCCTCCCGCGGACACGCACATACAAACACATCTTCTATGACAATAATTATAGGGTCCCACCCGAGTTTCTTCCATGGGATCCTTATGCTTAGCTTCCCGATTCGTCCTGCGAGAGCAGTAGAACGGGGAACTTAGAAATTTACCACTGACACATAGTTTCATCTACACGCAACAAAAATAGCCAGTCCAGGTGGGATCATAAATCAACATACCAGTCTTAAGCGCGAACGGCAGCTGCAGGTAGTCGAAGGCTTCCAGAATGAGCTCCACGTTTTCCAGCAGTACCTCCTCTGCAGCCAAACGAAACAGTCAAAAGGCTTAACCACCGTCAGAGACACAGCACAACTCCGAGCTCGGCCGCATTGCACGCTACTAATAATCTTAGGCAATGATTACTCAGCAACTCCTACATCACTATCTACCACCGACGCAAACACTGGAATCAACACAAAACTGTGCATAGAAAAGCCGCGGCGCATCAAACTCGGGCGCCAATCACACTCCAACCGGGACTCAGACGACCGTAGACACTAAACGCGGCCGTAGAATTAAGCCAACAAATTCACTGCTTTGCGGCAGCAGGATTAGAGGAGCGCGGGGGATCAGACAGAGCCACCCGCGTGTGATTGGGGCGGGCACAAGCGGTGGAACGGCGGGGCGGGCGGCGGCTAGTGCTCGGGGGTGGGGAAAGGGATCGAGGGACGAACCGTTCCAGATGCCGATCTTGAGCTGCTCCTTCTGGATGCCCTTGACGTAGCGGCCGAGCAGGCCGGCCAGCACCTGGCTCACCACCCCCTCGAACATGGCGGCGGCGGAGGAGGAGGCGGTGGCTGAGGAGGGGTCGTCCTAGAGAACCCGCGCTCTCATGGCGCCGGGAGAGGGGAGGAGGGCCTGAGGGGGAGGAGGAAGGCGGAGGTGGGTTTGAGAGTTTGGTTTTTGCTTGGAGGAGGAGGAAGACAGACACACCAAGGGAGGAAGGCCAGGCGAATCGTGTCGCGGCTTTGCTGCTCTGTTCGGCCGCCGGGGATGAAACCGTGCGATGTACTTGTACTTCTTCTGTGCATGCATTCTTGTTTTGTTTCTTCTTCTTTTTTTCAAAATTTGAAACACACGTTCGATTTTTCACAGACTCAAATGCATCCGATTTTGACTATAGATTTGAGTTATAACATACTCCCTTCATTCCATAATTCTTGTCATTTTTTAGAAATAGATACATCTATTTTTGGATAAACTTAGTGAGAAAAATTATGAAACAGATGGAGTACATACAAAATTAGCAAAATGAATGGCAGTTTGACTTATAACATATATACAAAATTAGCAAAATGAATGACTGTGACATGAAAGAAATTTACAAGACAAATATAACAATGAGAGAAAAAAAACGCGACAGGAGGAAGAGGCCCGGGGGACGGCAGATGACGGTGGCAACATTGATTGGAAAGAGGGTAGGTGACAAGTGGCAGCAGTCATGTCACAACGAGAAGGAAGAAAGTGAGTTGCACATTATAAAGAGAGAATTCCAATAATTCTGGTCTTGCTATGGGTGGCAGAAGTGTGTGCGTCTATATTGTAATCGGTGTTTTTAAAAGAGAAAAATCAAACTATATATACAGTATCAGTTTCTAAAAACGGCCAGGAAAAAAATAAGTGAAAAACAGGCGCAGCAAGAAGCCCCCAGAAAGACATTGCATACATTCCTGCATTCATTTCCACATATGAGATACTACTATTCAGATATCTAACACGACCTAAAATCTTCACCCTGCAGTTATAGCTGCATTCGAATTTGTGTCGTGTTGTGCAATGAACTTCTTTTCTTTTTCTCCAGTTCGAGCAAATGTACCCGGACCACTGCAGAACAGCTACTCTGTCTGCGTCTACTGACCAACAATTTACATGAGTTTACATGGAGCAGCAGCACGAGGATGCCAATGCCACCCTTCTTGGTCGTCAAAACTGCGCTTGCTGCAGAGTGTGCCGTGCCAGTGCCAGTGCCACTCAAGACTGGGCTTGTTGCGGCGGAGCCACGCGATGCTCCCAGCATCGCCGATGTACCTCCTCCATCCTCTCCGCCGGGTTGCAGATGCCGGAGCAGTTCCTGTCGAAGGATGCTGCGCACGGGTTCCCGCCCTGTGCCTTCCATTCGCAGTCTGCATGATCAGAGAAGAAGATTACAGAGAGCCAAGCGGTGAGAGATGACGCCCGTGCTTTGCAGCTGCAACAAATGCCAGGTAGACTAATGCCAGATGGGTGAGGCGAGCTTAGGTGCATCACAACACATGCCAGGGCTGGTGGTACGAGCCAGTAATGATTTGTGTAAGTACATTCCCAGAGGAGGATTAAGAAAAAATGTAATGATGAAAAAGACATTTTACTGATGGTCATTTTTCTCGCTTACCACATAGTAGATGAGAAGATATAACTATGTGTTGTGCCCATGGCTACTGAAGTGCAAGAGACAAAAGAGTGACAGAGAGAAGATAGGTCCACAACACCCACTATATTTCCAAACAAAGGCCACTGCCACTGATGTCGTCTTATTCTGTGGTCATCCAAGTTAAGAGTAAGCAGCAGGTACTAAGTGTGTTTTTTTTTGTGATATCCGAACAAGTTTGATGTCAAGAGCAACTTCTGGAGAGCTGGAGGGGACAGAAAAGTGGTAAAGGTAAGTCTTGAAGCCTGATTGTTGGGAGATAGGTGCTAACAAACATTGTAGTTGTTAAGACATTAGTACCATCCTTTTATCAGTAGAAAATTTCAAAATGATTAGCTAGCTCAACTACTTAGTACAGTAAAGCATATAACTTCCAGGTCAAGCGATGTCCTATTGAGCATGCAATAATTATACAATAGGACAATCTGCTGATGCAAAATGGAAAATCAGTAGTCAAAAAGTAAGATGCCAACCTGGAGGAGTACCACAACAAAGGCTTCTCTCATCAACATGCTCAACATCCAACCCGATCAACCAAGAACCAAATGACACATCTTCATTTGTAAACTTGTGCAAGATATGCCTGAAAAGTGATGTCAAAACAAATACGAAATAAAGCAATAATGTAGTATGTTTATCTGGCATTGCACATTCACATCAGAACTTACCGGTTTATCGATATGTAAGTCGCTAAATCCCTGGTTATACCATACAGTTGCCGTGTAGCATGCCTAAAGTAGTTGTTACCCTCAGTGCCAAACTTCCAATGATCCGGTTCATAATACTCAGATTCACTGTAACAATAAGCAGGTGCTACATTACATAGATTTCTAGAAGGTATTTGGGGGCATATGATCTGTCCTTGCAGTAAGAGAATGCAAACTCGTGATCTCAATTGTTCGACCAGCATGGGAACGAATTAAGTTTGTCTGAATGTGTAATAAGACATTTGCCTTGCTAGCAAGTAGCAACACTAACTTCACATAATCGGGTGGATGATACTCCTTCCTCATGCCATCGGACAGCTCAGATCACGAGTTCGCATTCTCGCTTCAATGTAAGTTCTCATGATCTCACACATTCACACATATGTTTAATGCTGAAGTCAACTAAGAAACATGGATTCTAGAGCGTTACTTATTAGCAATAACAGGTCCGGACTTCATGCAGCCAATGTAAACCCGAGGTTTTGACCTGTGCCGTGCCAAAATCGATCTGATGACACCTGAGTTAAGAGGGTAGCATTATCAGTACGTCCTGGATCGACCAGAATGCCATTTAAATATTTAGCAACAACAACCGAGACTTAAAGGGTCCCGGGTTGGCATACCAATGTTGACATGAACATCGTCATCAACTTTGATATAGAAATCAGCATCCCATGTGGACAGAGAAGTTGACAGAAACATCTGAATCTTCAAAGGTAGACCACCATAGCCTTCGGCATGATTCTGCAAAGAGTGGCCAGTTGTTGAGAATACATAAACACTGCTGATCATTGGTAAAAGTTGAAACATTCGGAAGTAATCAATCAACTCAGCATACGAGTCTCAAAATATCATTGTGATCTTTATCTTCGGCATCTATGGCACGCTCCACTTCACTGTCAGGACTACAGAAGGTTCCAAATTCAGTTCAGTAATATATTAAGCTGGAAAACTGACTGTTTTCCCCCATGATTTTAAACTAGAATATACCTTCGTCCAATAACAAAACGGATGACAATGCCCTTCTCCTTCTCCAGCCTTTGCAAATGCTCACCTAGAAAGCATCATTGCATTAGTAACTGATACGAAGCACGAACGATATAATGCGATACAACATTGAAAGGGTTCAATTCTACCTCGCGGCATCCATGTCTGCCTGATAGAGTCCCTACGCTTCCGATTAGCGAACGTTGTGAAAATGCCCATGACGAAAAACAATCTGCGCGGCATGCTTCCCTGGTCAACCGCCGAATCACTCGGCGACACGCCTTGGTTCCTCATCTGCACAGCAGCTCTGGCAGCAGCGAGCCGCATCTCGATGTCGGAGATCGTCCTGTCCAGCGCGCTGCAATCAGAACCAGCATGAGCAAAAATCCCAAACCTGAATGTAGCTACTCATGGTCATGGAGCCATGGCTGGCTCGAGGCTCAGAAATTTACATGACGACTTCGCGAGTCTGTGAGACTTGATTCAGCACGCCGGCCCTCGAACGATCAGAACTTGCCTGCCAGCCAAATCGATCGGCGCAAAGCGCGCCCGGATGAACAATCGAGTCAAGAGCTAGCTGCTAAGGTCGAGAAGACAAGATACAGCGACAGATTAGCGCATACATTACCTTGTTTCGGCAACCGGGTGGCTCTGGAACCGCCCAATACCTGCAAATTTGCAAAAATGCAGAGCGGACATCAGCACCTCCGGCCATGAAATCGACGAGCATTGTCTCAGTTCGTGGCGAGAAGAAGGGACTAGGGGCGGCAGAGCCTAGGGAGAGGGGGGAAATCCAAGAGAAATGACGGATTTGGGGGAGGCGAACCGATTGACGAGGCAGACGCCGAGGAGGAAGCAGGCGGTGCAGAGCGCGGCCACCCAGCTCGTGGGCACCCGCCCCGGCGGCAGCGCCCTGTGGTGGTGCGGCCTCGCCGCGGCCATCGCCGCCGGCCCTCTTCTCGGGTTCCTCGTTCGAACGGGAGGAGAGGGAAAGCCGTGGGGGAGAGAGAAACAGAGAGAGAGCTCTTTGGTTCTTTTGCTTTTGCCTTGCCCTGCTCATCTGCAATGGAACGCAGCGCGGCGCTCACTGTTCCGTGGACTCGGTGCATATATGCCTGTGCCCCCCCTGGTGCGAGGCCCCATCCGTGATTTGTGGCCCTTTGCAGAAAAGTACAATTCCTTTCCACCGGATTTATAAATAAAGTAATTCGGTGCTTTTTATAGTCCTTGGTTTTTTTATTTGAAATAAAAAAATGGATTTTGATTATAAGACTGCGTTGCCTAAAACAGTTCAAAAGTGTCAAATTGTAGTCCATAATAACACTATGAATGAATCATCTGCAAGGTCGTGCTGGCTATGCGTACGACGAAAATTTATATTGTTTGGGCACCATTGATTTCACTTGATGCCTGGTGTTGTGCGGTCTCGATGCAATGTCGGACGCAAGTCGTACGAGAACCGTCGTCTTGTCTCCATCCTCCCTTGCTGCTCTAGCGTGGCGAGCGGTGACGGATGCGACGATGAAAAATGTTACAAAGGCTTCGATTCTATCATATTCTTTAGTCGAAGTTTTCTTTGCCTTTTCAGTGAGACATTTGAGTACCATATCCATGTAATTGTTTCCCTTACTTCGTCAAACCATTGTATAGGCCAATCAGAAATTTACATCAGACAAATCAAACTGTGTGCCTTCTGAAAGAAAAACAAGGTATCTTTTGCAGGCACCGAAAGCTACAAATGATAACACTCATCATACTTGTTTTTGTTTGTTTATTATTCCAATCCAGCTATGCCTTTCTGTACTGTTCACCCTCTTTTTTCCTTCAAAGACGTTGAGCCTTACAAGAAAAGCAAGGAAAACCCAAAAGCCACCCACACTAATCCAGTACTAACTACTCTCTACTAATAAAACCTTGTTATTATCCTTAAACTTGACACTATTCCGTCCCGTGTACAATGTACCTTGTTCCTTCACCTCAGAGTTTTCTTTCCATGGTGGAACAGGTCCATACATGCTTCATATACCAAGGACAGCAACATTAATGGTCCCTGTCCCCCCGTTTGTACTATTTTTTGTAGCCTAGCTCGAAACGGGCTATGTCCTCTTCTTCTTCGCTGCCGCGGCAGGGGAGAGCACGGCCTCGCTGGCTGGCTGGCTGCGTGCGCCCGGCGCTCCCAGCTCCAAGAACCACCACGCACCGACAAGCCGGGGTCCAGGAGCTGGGCCGTCCCCCGAGGGAGCAAGGACCTGGCCCGGCCCACGAGGTCCACGGGCCACGGCGGAACGGAAAGAAAGGTTCGTGCAGCGGCGGGGGTTTGCTGCGTGGCATGGCACGGGTCCACGCTGGGTTCCGTGCGCGCTTGATACGCATCCGATGAAAAAGGCCGGGAAATCATTTTCTGCCGGGGCCCGCACTGTCATTGAGAGGGCTGCCCGTTTTGTCTGCTTTAATATGCGTGCGGTTCCCTTGATGATGAGCCCTATAGCCGCTTATGTTATGTTAATCGCTTGCTCATCATTAGACAGAAAATGATGGCATCTTTCAAGGAGATAAAAAATGACGGTGACCTTCTCATTTTTCTATCCATGACATTTTTCATGGATTTACCAGTGCCGGATATATAAAATGCAAGAGCCAAAGAGGGGACAATTTTCCTCTTGCGGTCTCGTCCAAAAACACATCGATAACGGTGATTGAGTGGGTGTGCACACAAGCCACATTAGTAGCACACTAATTGCCATCATTTTGGGTGGATTTTATTCTTCCGGTTCTATTGGTAGCGTTCGATGATGAAAGCTATATCTAGCATTGCGTTGCACATGGCCATCCCATGTGGTGCTGCGCCAGTACTACTGTGCATGATTAGTCATCAGCAACCCACGAGCTAATTGAGTAGTACGTGTGGCGATGATGCAGAGCAGTACTGTCTGATTAGTGATTACTCCTTAATAGAAACATTTAAACAGCAATGCGCTTTACCCACTTTTATATTCTGCTTTTGATTTTCATCTTTTTTTCTTTCGTGCAACGCGGGAGATGCTGTGTGTGCAACCTAACAGCAAATCAATGCTCTCGAATTTAAAGGGATTTCTGTTCACTTGCAAGAAGGTGCGATACATTATTGACCATTTGTTCAATAAGTTTTAAGGCTTGTACAAGAGGGGAGTGCATTTCTCTGGTAAAGTCTCGGCAGCCTCTCGTGAGAAAGAAAATCGTACACGAAAGAAGTGCAATTGTCCATAATAAAAGGTGACTTGTAAATAAAAACTCCAGCCATGGCAAAATGCATCCATGATCCCTAATCTTATCCACACCACAACCACCACTTCGATCTACAAACTTGAAATTAGGTTGACACTAACTTCGACTACTCCTATTGCCCAAGTCTAAATGTAACCGCAAAGGTCGACTCTTGACATTGTATGTCTCACTCTAAACAAGTCATCATTCATGTGCTAGAATATCAAAAAAAAAGAACAAGTAAGTTGCGTAGAATCAGTTTAAAGACACAACTCATCGTATGTGTTATTTATCGTCGACTCTATATGATGTGGAGAATTGATACTGACTCTATTATTGTTGATGTCCTAGAACCAGCTTCCCCGTTTGTTTGTTTTGACTAGCATGCGTTCCACGTGTCTAGTTTTGCTTTTCGATTGGTCACGCCACCGTTAACTCCTTATCCATAACATTCTAGTTATACTTGAATTTTTTTCGGTAGGTTTCTTACTTCATATATATAGCGTCACGTGAAATTATATTTCTCCAGACACAGTGTTTTTTTAAGCCTGATTTCAAAATTTGAACATACTCCAGTTCCCTTTCACAGAGCGTGCGTGATTCATTAACAGCGAGCGAAGCACACAATCCACAAAACCCCCAAACCTCTGCAGAGCGACCCCAATGAAACCTCTTCTTCAGTGAGCGCCTCTCTCCTCCCTACCACCGCCAACGCCGCTCTCACGCCCCCGAATCCCTCCTCCCCTCCGCTCCCCTCTCCCCGTGCGCCGTCGCCGCCCCCCTTCCGCCTCTCACCCGCCTCCCTGCTGACTGCCATCTCCATCCTCTAGGTCTCTGCGGCAGTGCGGTTAGCGCCCATTTTGATCTGTTTTCCATTTTGTTTTTCTACCCCGGATTTGACGCCCCATTTGAATGCCAGGATGTCGAACGTGAGGGTGTGCGTGCGGTTCAGGCCACTGAGCCACAAGGAGAGGAAGGCTAATGGCGACAAGGTCTGCTTCAAGAAATTAGACGCCGAGTCTCTCGTCTTCAAGGTTTGGGGGCACTCTTCTGCCTTCAGCTATGTGATATGGGGTATTTATGCGCTTCCAGATTAGTGGATTTCTCAACGTATCTCATGCCCCGTGGCCTTCTGATTGAACATTAACCTGCTCGAGATGCATACGCTGTATTTTGCTCAGTATAAGCTGGTACTAATAAAGTGAGGAATGCATTCGCTGTTTTTTTTTGCTTTTGTTGTAGATTCATTCTCTGTGAGATATGCCCGTGATGTTGTTTGTGTGATTTTTGTGTTTCCTTATGTTTGATCATTCCCTGGTGTGTTGGAAAATAATTGGGTTAGGATGAGCGGGACGAAGATGTCATATTCAGCTTTGACAAGGTGTTCTACGATGATGCTGAACAGTCTGATGTCTATAAGTTCCTTGCAGTGCCCATTGTCACAGGTGTTGGTTCTTTATATCTCTTTTAAATTTATTCGCAAGATAGCCATCGCTTTTCTTATTACTACAGTTTGGACATGGATGTATTCCTTAATAACCACTATTGTACGTTTTCTGGTTGTGGACCATATGGCATATAGTACTAATTGAGTAACTAATTTGGAAACAGATGCTGTCAATGGAATAAATGGGACGATAATTACTTATGGTCAGGTATGTGTTGCTGCAAACACCATGTGTCCTTACTCGCCGTCTGCACACAACTGTTTGGAAAATCATGATACGTATATACATACACGGTGTGCTTAAAGCTATGCTTGGCCTACTACAGTCTCAAACTTGCACTAAATAGTGCATCTCTTACCAGTGTATGAAATGAGGTACTTCTGCCTGTAACAATACTAACATTTTATTTGAACTGCACGTTTGTACAGACTGGAGCTGGAAAAACATATAGCATGGAGGTAAAGTGAACATCCTTGGGCTTAAATTTATGGAATGATTAGTGATTGTGTCACTTCATCTTTGTCCTTACGAATTTGTTTAATTTGGATGCTGACACAGGGGCCAAGCATCTTGCATTGCAATGAGCAGAAAACTGGACTAGTTCAGCGAGTTGTAAATGATCTATTTGAATGTCTAAGAACTTCAGCAAGCATGGCTACATGGACTGTGAACCTGTCAATGGTAAGATACCATCCTCACATGCTGATCTCGAATTCACATCGATAGATATTTGCTTACGTTGGTTTATGATTTCTCAGGTGGAGATATATTTGGAAAAAGTAAGGTGAGAATCTGCTTTTTTTGTTTTCATATGCATCCTGGTTTGAGTTTCTTTTGTAAAATGCTACTAAGAGGGGAATCAAGTTTGGCTCCTCATATCTCAGGGACCTTCTTGACTTGTCCAAAGACAACCTACAGATCAAGGAGAGTAAAAGCCAAGGGATTTACATCTCTGGAGCAACAGAGGTCAGAAAAAAGTACAAATATGTCCTTCCATCTTTATTTTCCTCCCATATCAAAAAGAAGTATCCGGCATCTTTCCTTTCGCGGCTTCCTTTTATATATTGTAACTGTTTAAGTTATCTGCAGATATCTATTATGAATAGTTCAGATGCCTTGGAGCGCCTTTCTGTAAGTCATTTTGAGTTTTGCTTTTTGAATTGCTGTCGATTTTATTTTCTAATTGCTGTCAAGTTTTTCTTGGAGCACCTTTTAGTTAGTACTTAGTACATGCCAATTTATTTCTGTTTACGGTCTAAATTACAGGAAGGAATTGCCAACAGAGCTGTTGGAGAAACACGTATCCTGTACTTATCATTTCTGAAATAGTTCTAAAACATTTGAGTTTATAAATTTTGTTATCCTAAGTGCATATTTAGAAATGAACCTGGCCAGCAGTAGAAGTCACTGCTTGTACATCTTTTCAGTGCAGCACACATCCACTCCAGATGAGAGGTATGCTTGAATAACAAACATCAATAGTTCAATGATTGGTTGGATTGTTCTTGTTTCTCTTTTGAATTGACGTAACTGTATATGACCACATATAACCTTTTTGATATGCTCTGAATATTATGATATTATGATTGACCAGATCTGCCTTGTGCTCATTCATACTAAACAGCCATTGATTTCTATGTCACTGCAAATCTCCTTCCTTGTGCCATAGACTGTGATATCTGCCTGTATTGCATGTAAACCACAATGCTGAAGAAAATGCTGCTAATGTGGGCAGCTAGTGACCTTCTTTTAACCTTGCAGGGTAAGGGCGGGGAAGATTATTCTAGTTGACCTAGCTGGTTCCGAGAAAGTTGAGAAAACTGGTGCTGAAGGGCGAGTTCTTGATGAAGCGAAAACAATTAACAAATCTCTCTCAGCTCTAGGGAATGTTATCAATGCCCTGACTACTGGTAAACACAACACTCCTCTGTGTGAATAATAAACATAAAAGAAGTTACTCCACTAAATATCAGCTTTACCTGTCTTATATTTGCATTTTCCAGGTAAATCAAATCATGTGCCTTACCGTGACTCAAAGCTTACCCGCATCCTTCAAGATTCACTGGTGTGTCAAAATTTTCCTCAGGATTTCTAAACCGTCAGGTTTGTCTAAAAGACTACTGCTTGCAGGGAGGCAGCTCAAGAGCTTCGCTGCTGTGCTGCTGTTCTCCCAGTGCGTTGAACTCACCAGAAAGTCTCTCTACCCTCCGCTTCGGAACCAGGCACGTCCCTTGAACGTCGCATGCTACTTACAAAACATATGGACTGCTGCCATTCTGCAGTTTTGTCGTTACTTAGGAGTTTGGTAATATCCATCCAGGACAAAGCTCATAAAGACTGTGCCCAAGCCGATCCCCGTTGAAGCGGAGAGCAGTAAGAAGCCCACACCCCAACATTCGCACGATCAAGACAATCCGAGTGATGGGGCACAGAGCAAGCCTGTCAGCAGCCAATCAGATGTGTCTGATCCCAGCCTCGATTTCCGTGACCAAGTCGATTTACGCGACAGGATACTAACCAAGGTTCGTACGGACAGAGGTGGTTGATTTGATATCTACTCCTACATTCTGCCTTAGGAGATAGTAACTTAGCTTGACTTGCAAACCGACGGTTTTCTGTTCAGCTAAGGTTGAGCCTGAGGGAGGAAGACGTCGATCTGCTGGAGGAGCTGTTCATCCAAGAAGGGATCATCTTCAACGCCGACGACGCTCTGGACCCGGGCTCCGTGTCGTGCCAGGACGCCGCGGCCCAGCAGATCCTGTCGCTCCTGCAAGCCATGGAGGAGCTCTCCGAGGCCGCGCAAGAGGTATAGATAGCACCAAACCCGCAGGAGTACATACATTGGCTCTCTCTCAGAGTTGTAACTCCGGGCGGTGCACTGATGTGTCTGCAGCTCGCCGACGAGAATGAGAAGCTGAGGCATGAGCTGGAGGTCGCGCAGGAGATCGCTGCTCGCGCCCAGGATGCCGTCGCCGAAGGATGGGGCGGCGGGCTGCTGCTTGGGTTTCTGCCGGCGGCCATCCTCCGCCCCTTGGGGTTCGTGCCGGACTGACTGACCGATGTCACAGGCAGCTACCCAGCGTTCACGGGCATTCGTTCCTCGATTACTCCTGACACCAAATGATCTAAAACATTTTACTTTTTTTTGCGAGGATCTAAAACATTTTACTGTCTCTGCTTGTTCCTCTTAATTCAGCCACCGTTCCTCTTTGATGTTGGTACGCAAACTCTGATGATGTTATGGGCATGTTCTTTTTCTGGGGGGTCAAAATCAACTATGCTACTCCTTAATTATTGCAACGTGAGACGGAGGAAGTATTTTTCGGTGATGAACAAAATTTCGATTATGTTCGGATGGTAGTCAATATTTTGACATGCCGGTGCTTTTGCTAGTCGATACTCCTATTTATTTATTTATTTTTCTTGTCAACATTAGTCGCAATCAAAAACCAAAACTAGCAAAAAGCAACGAGTTATCAACTAGCCAAAAAAAATTGACAGCAAAAGTAGCCGAATTTTGGTGGGGTTGGGTTGTGCTCAAATTGGACACACCTGTTGTCGAGATTGCTCCAAATGTGTCAAAAAAAAAAGAGCCCACGTTGAACGGACCTGTACACGTGTCTCGCCATCGGGCCGCTCATCTACACCACTGCCCAGTTACCCACGGACGCCGCTTTCTTCTCCTTTCTTCTTCTTCCTCCGTGGTCTGCTCCCCCTATCCGACCAGACTAGGCAGAACCGCCATGGCCTCCGCCTCGTTTCACGCCCTCCTCCTCCTCCACTTGCCAAACCCGATCCACTCGCGCCACCTCCTCTCTCCCCGCGCACGCCGTCGCCACCACCGCCTCCGCCTCGCGCGCTCCTCCTCGACGCCGGTGGCGTTTGAAACGGAGGAGGCGGAGGCGCCACGGTGGTCCTCTGCGCAGGCGCGGTTGGACGAGGAGGAGGAGGAGGAGGAGCAGGAGTGGGCGGGCGGCAACGGCGCGGCGGCGGCGCACGGCGAGGAGGAGGAGGAGGATGGCGGGGAGAGCGTTGAGGGGGATTCGAGCGGGTGGACGCAGCGGAGTCCGCGGCCGCGGGAGCTGTTCGTGTGCAACCTGCCGCGGCGCTGCGGCGTCGACGACCTGCTCCACCTCTTCCAGCCCTACGGCACCGTCCTCTCGGTCGAGGTAACACACAGGCGCACACACACTCCCACACTCTTTCCTGCATTGCCGAATTCGTACTGTTGCAGAAGAGTATTGTTATCCCTGAAGAATTGCTATGCTCTGCTCTAGGTTCTTGTTTCTTGTTTCCACGTCTAGAAAATCCCTGCCGGCAGCTCTTGCCGTGCGTTTACGCTTCCGTGATACTAGTACTATCTTACTCAAAAGTCAAAACCATGGGTTATCATGAGGGGTTTAGATAAAATAAAATGCCTCGGCACATTATTTTTGCTACTATTGGAGCGACACATGAACTTGGTGCCATTTAGCTAGTGTTTGCTGGATTGGTGACCTGGTTCAGTTCTGTGTAAAATTCCATTTTCCATTTTCTGCCTTGTATGTATACTTACCTGTCTAAAGACATGACGGAGTCAAAATCCTTGGGGCAATACTATTTCGCTGCTTCCGATTAAGACTACAGAGGCGTGGTTATGATGTTAATATTTGAAGCCCGCATGCAGGTTTCACGCGACCCTGAGACCGGAATTAGTCGAGGATGCGGTTTTGTTACGATGCGTTCTCTCGCCGCAGCCAGAACAGCCATGAATGCTCTGGATGGATTTGTAAGTCACACAACACAATAGCTTCAGTTTCTCTCTGTAGTTTCTTCTTAATTAACACGTTTTTCTGTAAATGAAATTGTTGTTCCGTGGAGTAAAGCCCATTTACGAATCATTATCTTTTACTGAAATCTTCCTCTTACATATAGGACTTGGATGGGCGTGAGATGTTTGTGAAACTAGCGTCACACGTCGTTTCTAATAGGAGAAATCCCAGCCTGTCCCATACGGCCCCCATGAAGGATCATATCTTTGAAAGTCCATACAAGATCTACGTTGGCAACCTTGCATGGTCTGTTCAACCTCAGCACTTGAGAGAACTCTTTACTCAGTGTGGAAACATTGTTAGTACAAGGCTGCTCACAGATCGCAAAGGAGCGCGAAACCGCGTCTATGGATTCCTTTCGTTTTCTTCGCCCGAAGAGCTTGACGCTGCATTAAAGCTTAACAATACGGTATAGTGCTTCAAGCTCTCTGTTTTATTACTTGTTTCATCATTCAACAATTTGATGTCAACATGGAAACTGTATATAGATTTCCTATTTGAATTTATTTCAAGAAACTTCATACATGGATTTCCTTTAGAAACTGCTTTTGGTGTAACTTTTGCGTAAGCAATCTGGAGTAAGTTTGTATTAGAAGCTTACCAGTAGCTCCTTGAGGCCTCCTAATCAACCCCATTTCGTATTCTTCGTTCATTACACTATACTCCTATAGATTTCTTGCCTCCAAAATGATTTGCTCATGTGTTTTGCTGTCACTCTCTATGAGATCGCTACTATTCACAAGCATCATATCTTATGTCAACTCTTGCTTTTGCAACAGAATTTTCATGGACGGGACATCATTGTCAGGGAGGCTCATGTAAAATCACCGCATACGTTAAGCTAAGCCCTTTCATGGTCGGGATACATGAAAACTCTAGCCTATCGAGTTCCTTCTTCAGGCACAGGCGGCACAACTAACATCTTTTGTGTGTACCGAGTAATTGAGTGTGATGTACCAATTTTGTCAAACAACATCGTCGACATGGATCACCAGACTGAGTTGAACCATGTACTGGTAGTCTCAAAGCTTGTGTAGAACAGAATTTCTGAGATGAGACGCAATGGCGATTTATTTAGTCAGAAGCTAACTTCTTCAGTTCTTGGCCTCACAAGGACGATGATTAATTGAAGCCATACCAACTTAGTTGCATTTGCTTTCATTGACTGAATTCAGGTACCATTCAGTTTCGATGCACTAGTAATATTTTATAATGACGAAGCCATTTTGTCTTGCCAGTACAATATTTGTGCAAGAACCAACCAGGATAAACAAATTTGACCCAATAATTGTATCTATTCCGACTAGGACTAGTTTCAACATTGACAGCTCGTTTGGTCCAAATGAAATGAAATCTAATTTTTGGTAAAATTTCATTTGGTTGAATTTGAATTCCGTTTGTCTACCACATGAATTTGTAGAGTTAGAGACAATTCCAAAAAAATGATGGCTTGTAGAGAGCAATTGAGGTTAGTTGTATTTTGATTCCATGGAATTGCAAATTGAATTCATGTAGTCAATTCTATGCCAACCAAAGAAGTTAGTTTCTCTATATTGAGCAGCAGGCATCCCTGTTACAGTTCCATCAGATCTACCACACTTAAATGCTCATTGTCAGGTTTTCATAAGCTTTCGTCACAACTTTATGACCCAGAACATTTCAGCAAATTGCAAAAAATGTTCAGCATCAGATCAATCAAACGAGTTTGTGTGCAAAATAAAAAACAAGAACGTGTACTATCTGATAATTTGCTTCAAGATCACACAATGTAAGATAATAGCTAATTATAACCAACAAAATCTGGATACACGATAACAGTCGTTTAACAGACAGAATAACAAAACCAGAATGGTTTTACGGCATCCTCCAGATAAACATGAAAATTTTGCAGCTTCTAATTGGCTCCAAACTCATAAAGCAGTACATAAAATTGATTTTCTAGACAATCACAGCTTTAAGAGCCAAAAGCACCCCAGATGCAGAATTCCCTTAGGCCACCAGAGTGCTGGCGGTGGTAGACTCACTGCAAGACAAAAGGGTTTTGTTAGCTATAACCCAAGTCACATCAGCAGACGAAGTTTGTATGTATCAGGAACATTGGGACAATAAAATAAACTGAACTGCCTTCAATTCAAAAGCAACAATTTACACAGGACCAGTTTTTATGGCTTTGTTTGTATATTCATCTTAACTCTTAAGCTACCAAAACGTACTAGAATGACTAAAATGTGACGTCATAAATGCATGATACTGTTTGGTACCAACAGATCACAAAGATGTGTTTTCCAATTCGTAAACTTAATACAGATTCTTACAGGTCTATATGCATGCAAGATTACTTCATAATGTCATGCTTCAGCAAACAAAACAAACCACCGCCAATATAAATATATGAGGAAGATGCGATTTAAATAAGAGATAATAGCCGTTCTGAAATGTTGCAGTTCCTGGTAATTCCAATGGGCAAACAGTTAAAACTTTTAAAAGCTGCAAACATTTCAGTTGCGTTATCCGATTTCGCTTTTAAATAACAGTGATGTGACTGACTTTAATAAAAAATAATCCTATCCAGTTTTAAAAAGGTCGTAGTACACAAAATGAAATGCACAGATGCATAGTTGCTTCGCCAAAAGTGGCACTGTCGTTCCGTGACAATATAACATCAATTTATGCAAGTCAAAGCAGATTCAGTTCATCAGATATTTATGAGCTTTTGCATCCACAAATACATCACTATCCCATAATGTAAGACTAACCAGTACCCAACTAACTACAAAGTAGTAGAACATCAACCACAAACAAACTAACTAGTTCAAGGTCCCATTTCTCTAAAATCCCAAAGGACCAAAGACGCCAGCAGATTAGCATTATAGCATCTACATACAGGCTCAAGCGACACACATTTCTCTTACTCAACAGGCTGCGGTAGCAAACACATTCTACAGTTTCAATTGGCAGACATACAACAAACTACTTTGCAGAATAATTGCCAACTACTCCATACAGATTAACAATACAGTGTACATTTCCCTCTGTATCAGAAAGGATTGATGGCAGTGGAGGTCGAGTGACTTACTACTTCCAGGTGGGTGGGAGCTTCTTGGTGCGCTTGTAGTAGCGGGCCAGGCGGTGGATCCTGCTCTCAACAAGAATGAGCCTGAACTTGGAGTCCTTGTCCTTCCTGTTCCTCTCAAGATGCTTCCTAATGGCCACAGCCTTCTTAATCAGGAAATACAGGTCCTCAGGAATTTCAGGGGCCAGACCTACAGATAATCAACACCCACAAACGCAAATCAGTCAGTCGCCCACTCATCAACACATGCCAGTTGAAACCCAAGAGGAAATACACAATCTAATCTCAGCATCTCACCATGGGCCTTGAGGATGCGGAGGATCTTGCTCCCGGTGACGCTCTTGACGAGCGGGATGCCGTGCTGGTCACGGAGCAGGACGCCGATCTGCGACGGCATCTGGCCCTTCTTCGCGGCCTTGGTGATCAGCTCGTCCACCTGCAACACACATCGACCCCGATGAGCCAAGCTCGCATCAAATCGAACCGAGACAGAGTAAGACGGCGAGCTCTCTTACATCGGAGGCGGCGGTCTTGACCCAGACCGGCGGAGTCCGCTTGTACGGCAGCGCCGACGACGAGATACCCTTCCTGCGCAACACAGCCCGGGAGACGCCATTAGAGCAGAAAAGTTCACCCTAGACTGGGGGAAGGGAGTAGATTATCTGGGGTGACGACGGAGGGATGGGTTACCCGCGGCTGTGCATGCGCCCCATGGCTGCGGCGACGGCGGTGAGACCTGCGGCGGCGGCGGCGGCGGGAAGGGTGCGAGGGGCGCGAGGATAGACAAGAGTCTGGTTAGGGTTCTGGGGCTTACCCCTTATTTGAGGGGCTTTTTTTGTTTTAGCCCTTCAAAACACTCGCTAATGTTCTTCAGATCCATCCACCATCGCGTTCCTGACCAGGCCGGGCCGAGCTGGGCTGATCAGGAAACAGCCTATCGTAGGCCTGGCGTGTGAAGCCTGGTGAAAAAAGCCCAGCATGGACGACGAACTCAAATATTGTTCGAACATTCTTTTTCCTTCCGCTGACAAAAAGGAACATTCTTTTCATGCAATTCATGATATGGATTTTTTTCCCCGAAAAATACAACATTACGATCAGTAGCCAGAAGGTCCGCTAAAAGTCGGACAGGTCCTCAATCTAGTGTGATTTGCTGATGCATGACCGCATCTAGTGGTGCGCATAAAAACTGAGAAACCGAAACCGATCACCGAAGAATTGGAAACCGAAGCCGATTGGACCGAAACCGAAGAACCGTTTAAAACTTCGGTCAACAAACTCAAAGAACCGAAGTTTGTTCGTTGAACTCGGTCTCTTGCCTCGGTTAACCCGAAAACCCAGAAGAACCGAAGTTCATTGCTGCATCTTCAAAATTTAATGTTTTCATTGCATGTTAGATGATATTTATTGGCCGCTGGCATTACGTGTGTCTGTGTCACACAAGATTATATGATTATTTTTGAGTGTAACTTAAAATATATTTTCTGTTGTAAGCGGAAGATTGAACTAAATTTGTTTCCATTATTTTTTTGCAATAAACACAATGTTCGGTTAATTCGGTTCAAAACCGAAAACCTAACCGAATTTTCTGTGAACCGAACTTTCGGTTATCAAAATTTTCAAGATGACTTCGGTCCTCATATTTGAAGAACCGAATTTCATGAAAACCAAAAGAACCAAACCGAAATTTCGGTTATAACCGAACGTCCACCCCACTCCGCATCTGTGATACTGTTTTGATTAAGATCAACCTTTGCGTGCTAAATTGACAATTTGGCACACATTATGAAGCCTCTTAGGGATCTGACAAAACCGTATCGCAATCTGTTGCAATCTTATCCAGCACCCGGCCATGCAATGATTTGACAAAACCGTACCGCAATCTCACTATACGCCATGGGGCCATGCAGTGGATTTGCAAGTGTCGATTTCTTCAGTCGGCATCAGCATGGCGGCATCGAGAAGCCAGTATGCTGGCAAAGCTCGTAAATGACGCCACCAAAAGAAAAAAAGAGTTACTCCCTCGTGCTAACTTTGTACTAAATCTCCGACGCATGTTATGGATCAGGAGGAGTACAAATCAGCTTTATCGTAGGGTTTATTTGTGGGAGAAAGTAGATGCCGAATGATCATGCTACATCCATGGGTTTATTCAGCGAGCATCATCATCCCGACATACTGCTTCATTTGGCGGGCGATCCGAGTTAGCTGTGTCTGGAACTGGCTCCCATCCATTGCCATTTTGAAACGGATACCATCCCGGGAATGTCAGTGTATCTAATCTACGTAGGCATCACATCACACTTCGTATATCCAAAAGGATCTGCCATTAGAACTGTTCTGCGTCATCTTTCTGTGGCTGTGTGCTTTGCATCACGCAGAATACATGAATGTAACAAGAGATCGGAGTAAACTCTGACTGATGGAAAAGATGAGTTCTTCCAAAATCACTTCGTTATCCAAGAAATTCAGCTAAATTATAGCTACCCATTAAGCTTGATCAACGAGAATTAACAGAAGGTTGTTTTATCTGGAGAAAATCAACCATTCACACTAGAATCAATCGTACCGGCGTCATATTATCTGGAGCAACCATTCAGACTAGAATAACGGGAAATTACCACAACTGCCAGGTGTAAGGTATGAAATGTGGATGCATGTCAAATATAACAGACTGGAATTGCGAAACCAAAAATGGTTTATAGGATTCTCTGAGTAAACACAGAAACGTTTGGTCTCTTGTCCATCTACCTCGCTCCAAACTCAAAAGCGTTACATAAAAATGACAATTCTAGACCAACATGACGCATGTAAAGAGCACACCAGCGGAAGAGCTCTCCTAAGCGACCAGGGTGCTAGCTGTGGTAGACTCACTGCACAAATGTAAAGATAAAATGGTCAGGTTACAAGCTCAAAGGTCAAAGCAGTTGCTGCAATATGCAAGTTGTCAACGATGCAAGGACAAGTTCATTTCGTGTGGGAATATGGAACTTTGCCAGTATTTCAACGAAAGGTCTACTAAATAATGCATTGAATAAAATATACTGAACACAAATGCAACTTCGCTCCTAGAAAGACTTTTGAAAAACAGTTTCACATAGTAGATGCTTTGACCTTTTAATGTTTTGTATACATCATACAAACAATAGGCTTCGATCAGGACCAGTTTTAATCTAATCATGACTGTTAAAGCACAAAAATTACAAATTGATCTTTGCAAACTAAAACTTTACTCTGGTGGTTATGTCTCACATAGTTATATCTTCAGGTTAAATGCATTTTTGAATGCTTAAACGTGCCAGAAGACAGGTAACACGACGCCGTGAGATTATGCATCGTGCTGTTTAATGCTGGCTGGTATTTCCATTCATCTATGCTTCCCTCTACAGGATGACCAAATTGTTATCCTCAGGCCATTCTTCCAGTTGTGAAGCAACATGAAAAACAAAACTGTTTTTCTCTAATTGAACAGGCTATAGAAACAAGATATAAAAATGGTTTTCTCCTCAGTTCAGGTCTCCAAATTGCTTCCCCATGGTGCCATGAGATAGCGCATCAGAAGAACGAAAGTATTCAGTTTCATAATCACTGGAGAAAACTCAAAAATGAAGGAGTAAGTTTTTGGTTAATACTTACTACCAGTACCTATATCTAAGGCTTAGCTAACTGCAAAAAAGCAATTCATGCTCACTCATGACTAGCTAGTTCGAAAAGATAGCAAGATAAGTACGAGCAACCATTCCAGTAGCAGACCGGGATGTGACCACAACAATTCAACCAACAGCTCCTAGGCAGTATTTAGCACCCATTCAACTATAAACAAAATACTCCGACGCACATAATAGTGACCAGGTAAAACTAACGCACAAAAGCAGTAGCAAGCATGCAAACGGAAGGCAATGAGCGAGTGACTTACTACTTCCAGGTGGGTGGAAGCTTCTTGGTGCGCTTGTAGTAACGGGCCAGGCGGTGGATCCTGCTCTCAACAAGAATGAGCCTGAATTTGGAATCCTTGTCCTTCCTGTTCCTCTCAAGATGCTTCCTAATGGCAACAGCCTTCTTGATCAAAAAGTACAGGTCCTCGGGGATTTCTGGCGCCAGACCTACCAACCAAACCAGCATTTCCACACATCAACACATTTTTACAAGCACAAACGAACAATGGCGATGTAGTTCGAGAAGGGTGGCGCGGATCTCTCACCATGGGCCTTGAGAATGCGTAGGATCTTGCTTCCGGTGACGCTCTTGACGAGCGGGATACCGTGCTGGTCACGGAGCAGCACGCCGATCTGCGAGGGCATCTGCCCCTTCTTCGCAGCCTTGGTGATCATCTCATCGACCTGCAACCGAACCAGCCGCATCAGTACCAATTGAACCAAACAAAATCTGGCAAACCGGAGAGCAAGCAGAAGTTCTCACTTCGGTAGTGGCGATCTTGACCCAGGACGGGGGACTCCTCTTGTACGGCAGAGCCGACGACGAGATACCCTTCCTGCGCAACACAGAGCAGTACAGGAGCCGCCGCCATTAGAACTGTGGATCAGAAGCAAAGCAGCGACGATATGTGCAGGATGAGGAGTTTTACCCGCGACTGTGCATGCGCCCCATGGCGTCAGGCGAGGTGTCTTGGATCCGGCGACGGCGACGGCGGCGGCGGTTGCCTGCAGCGGCGGCGGCGCGAAGCGAGAGAGGAGAGCTCGAGCGGCGGCGGTATGGAGGCGTCCGGGTTAGGGTTTTGGGGTTGTACTTATAATGAGCGGCGGAAGAAGCTCGGGGAGTTCGGGGAACCTAGGGCAGCATCGTCTTGGTCCAGGCCGTGCGTAAGGCACTGCCCATTACGGACGCTGTTTCGGCCCACTACAGGCCCAATAAACCTTGGAGCTTTCACTTTTTAACTCACTGTCTCTGTCTCTTTAGAGGGAATTGAAAATTTCCTTCCAGAGTAACCTAGGATCTTTTGAGAAAATAGTCTGTGCAAATGCTCGTCTACAGAACAAAATTTATGAGGCGATGGCGAGTTTTCGGTAGAACACGCACACATATATGTTCCTAATCTCTCTACTGGCTCGTTTAAGTTTATGTTCTTTACAAGTAGACGATAAAATTTCATTTCCACGCATGGCTGGAAATGGTTGTGTTTGGCTCGCTATTTTATACATCCTGCTGAATCCATTTCTTACTCGGGTTGAATGGTGCTATTGGTCATCACGAACATTAGGTTCGTACCATTCAATCTAGCCTGGATTTGGTGAAGTGAATCCTATTTCTTCCTTGGCTCGATTGCTGCTAATGTTCGGTTCGCTTCGAACCATACAATCTCGGCTGGATCTAGTGGAGTCTGAGCTAAAAAATTCAGCAGGCACACGACAGATGAACATTAACCATCAGGGCCATGAATAGCGCCCAGATCATGAAAGTCGAAACAAGATACAATATGCTAGACTAAATGGATGGCATAATTGACTACAGTGGATCAGAAGAGGGATCTTCCAGGTCCTCAGAAGTCGGAAACAAAGAAGCCTGATGGGCAGGCATATGGAGCTGAGAACCATATTTCCATTGTGCAGACGATAAGGTAGTTCATCTTAAAACCAAAGAATGATCGCACAGTCCACCGCAGGCTGGTTGGTGGAACTACGCTCGTAAAGGAGCAAAATCAAAAAGGAAGAACGGCGCCGAAATCCAAAAGCAAACATCCATATCATATGTCTTGGAACAAATGCAGATCATCTGTATGCAGCTTGCACAGATAAGAACATTGGTGCATTGTTGCTCCCCCCAAACTGACGCAAATGATTGAACTGGGCAAGAACATAATCAAACTAAGGATATCTGTATGCTGCCTATAAAAGGAATGCTTATGGATGTCCTACTGTAGACCAACAGACAACAGTATCAGGCCAGTGTAACAACATCATGTTATCTTGTGGGCATCTCAAGCCGTGGACAAAGAACACAAGGTGAGCTGATATGAATCAAGACATATGCAAGGGAAAAGAAGGTTTCGATTCAATAACTAAGGTGGTCCATGAGTCATGACAATGTTGATGAGCGTGCACAAGCAATGAAGGAACATGTAAACAAATGGTGGAAATCCAAAGTAAATCAAATTCTTCCAAGCATTAGCACCATGCTCCGAGAAGAAACATGACAGATGGCGTTGACATCTGATTGCACAAATTTTGATTTATTTAATGACTAGAATGAAGGAAGGAAAGATCCAGTGAAACAGGAACATCTTTCAGGCAAATTGAACTATGCCTAAATTTCACCAACAACCATACCATCACGGTTCACCGATAATAAATTTTAAGGCAGGTCTGCCAATAGACCATAACATGACTCAAATCATTTGAAACAGGATTGCTTACTGTCTAGCTATGACATGAAACTAATAGGGATACTTGTTTTGAAACTAGTACAGATTCCTAGTATTCTACCAGGTAACTGAACTGTAGAGTGGTTGATTTCCATATAATGCACATATTACTAAATCATAGCTCTAAATAGTAAATATGCGTAAATTTAAAGAACCTTGCCATTTCGAGTAAGATATTACTAAACCAGACTGTTAACAGTGCAATGACATATATCAACCACTAAAAGAGGAGTAACGATCAATACAACTACAGAATGAAATGATTCAAGGTCCTACAGCTCCATAAAAAACTTCAAAGTAACATTAACTAGCACAGATCGTAGTTTTGGATTCAACAAGCAGTCATAAAAAGAAAGTAAACCAGATTCACACTTTACATTGCAACACCGTCCGAAATTTCCAAAACCTACGCAGTTGGAAGCCACACGAAATGTAGGTGTATCAAATTCAGAAAAAGACGCAAATCAAGGGAAGACTTTGTTTTTTGGTGTCTTGACAGGCTGAGCCCCATACCCTACAGCTATGCTGTCTCAAATAGGATACTTACCTCGAGAACACAGGACAAACATATATGGATCAAAACAGATGCATGGACAAAGAAGGTTTCAATTAAAATTTAAGGTGGTTGATGAGTCATGACAACGTACAAAGAGACGGTGGATTTCCGAGTGAACAAATTCTTCAGGTCCAAGCACACATGACAGATATGGAATGACTACGTGTTATTAGAAAATCATAGTATTGTAGGTAAATTGAACTTAGACTGATTGATTCCAATATTCCGTACATACATATAAAAGATCGAAATACGCCTAAACTGGAGCAGCCTTACCATCGCAACTCATCATCCAATGTTACTAAGGCCACTCACCGCCAAAAGGCTACCCCCAGGCCATTTTTGCAATGAATATAACGAAAGAAATAACAATCAACACTACAGTGAAACTAGTAATAAATCCTAGTATTAGTAATGTGGACTGGTTGATTTTAATATTTTCCACACATTGCTGGTGCCTAAATTTCAACAACCTTGCCATTTTAGGTGATAGGTATTACTAGACCAGACGTAAACAGGCCCTTGACATGAATCAATCAACTGAAAGAGGAATAACAATCAGCGTGAGCGCAGAATGTGACAGAGCAAGGTCCTACAGCCCCATAGAAATTTCAAAGTAACATTAGAAACTACTAACACCATATAGGATCCAGCCAATCAATTGCAGTAAATAAATGAATATATTAACATGAATACATAAACTAGCACAAACCAGAGAGCCGTAAAAAAAAGAAAGTAAAGCAGATCCACACTTTACATTGCAGCAATATCCATAATCACACCAATAATAATCCAAACCCTAGGCCACACGAAACAAAACATACGGGGTATCAATCAAATTCAGAGAACGGCCGCCGCAGCAAATCAGATCATAGGATTAACCAAACGAAATCACATGAAGAGTTATTTAAATACGAAGGAGTCTGAAACCGATCGCATCGATCGACGGGTGGGGGGAGGCTACTTGGCGACGATGCGGCGGATGAAGTCGTCGTAGCGGATGGTGCCGTCGGAGGCGACATCAACCTCGCGGATCCACTCGTCGAACTCGTGCGGCTCGAGCTTCTCGCCGATGGAGGTGAGGACGTGGCGGAGGTCGGCGACGGAGACGGTGCCCGTGGCGTCCTTGTCGAGGACGCGGAAGGCGTCGCGGAGCGGGCGGTCGAAGGGCTCCGGGCGGAGGTGGGCGCGCATGAGCTCGAGGAACCGGGGGAAGTCGAAGGGCGCCGTGAGCTTCTCCTGCGACGCGATGTCCCGGAGCTGCGCCTGCGTCGGGTTCCCGCCCAGGGACCGCATGAGGACCCCGAGCTCCGTGGGCGCGATGCGGCCGTCGCCGTCCGTGTCGAAGAGCGAGAACGCCTCCCGCATGGAGGACACCTGGTCCTCGCTCAGCTCCTTGCCGCCCATGGCTTGGCTTGGCTTGACGCCGGTGGTCGTGGGAGGGTCGGATCGGGGGGAGATCTCGCGGTGAGGGGATGCGTTTGGTGAGGAGCACGCGAAGAGGAGAAGAGGAGGGGGGGAGGAATGAAAGAAACGCGTGGAGTTAGTGGTGGATTGACTGATGATCCGTGGGCCGTCGTGGGCTTTGGCCGGTGAGAAGTGGGCGTTTGGGATTTTATGGGCTTCTGTCAGTTGTCGGACTGGCTCGTTTCTCTGCCAGCCCGAATGTTCTTAAAGCAGGCTTGTCTTTCGGACTTGTGCAGACTCGAGGACTTCTTACTAGGAACTCGTAATCCAGCCCAGATGCTTTTTTCACAAGAAACGAGATGGGAAGAGTAAATTACAGAAAACCATCGCACTAGCGGTTAGGTTTTCACATAGGTACCAGTATACGTTTTAGTTACTAAAAATCACCGAATTATACTAATTGTTTAGTTGTTAGAGAATAATCACGAAACTGACAAAGGGGTCCACTGATAGGGCCAACGTAGCGGGCCAGCGTGGGAACTGACTTGCTGAGACGTCCGACCTGGCGTGGCGTCTTCCCCACAGTGATCTTCTTCCCATCGCCAGTACTGCAGCAGCTGCTCTCCAGATCCAGTCCGGCGACCTTGCAGTGCACAGCCCCACGCGCATCCTCTTTCCTTGCCTCCGACGTGATGTGACGCCTCCGCCCGCGCGCGGCCCTCTGCCTGCTCTCCTGCCCTGAGCCTCTCTGCCATGACTTCCCCCGAGTTTCGATCTGGCCACGCGGTGGCGTGTTCGGCACGCATCCACGGCTCCCTTGCGGCCTGCACGGGGAGCCTCACTCCACCGGCATCGTGGAAGACGAAGTGTGGGCGCGGGCCGAGGCAGAGGAGAAAGTGCAGTTCAACGTCTCGGGTAAGAGCGGATCGAAGCTCCCGGCGAGCGTGCGGAGCTAGGGAACTACGCGGCAGCGGCGGGGGATGCACTGCAGCAGGTTGCGGAGGCGGCGCGCAAGGAGAAAGAGGAGTGAGGCTGTGCGCGGCTAGGCGTCGGGAGGAGCTCGAAGACGTGGCCGGCGTGGCGGTCCAAGCTGCCGGGTCGACGAGGCGGTGTGGAAGTGCGGGCTCCAATCTTGACGATGCCTGGCCGGAGCTTGAGAAGACGGTCGCGGCCGTACGTGGTTCCGGCGCGCGGGAGATCCATTCGAGGGCGGCGTTGCGGTGAGGGCTCGCAGAGGCTGCGCGCGGCGAGGACGCAGCAGTGCGTATGCGGCCCCTAATCCCCACAAAGACGAATCGAGAGAGAGAGAGAGGGGGGGTCCGGTATGGTTGGGAGGAAGGGAAAAGTTATAGCAAGCTTGCTTGGAGGGAGGAAGACGGGGAAAGAGAGGAGGGAGCTAGCTATCAATCCGTCCGCTTTGCTGTACAATCATGATACTGCTATAGCTGATGGGTGGGGGGCTCTGCCAGACTTTGAGCTGATGGGTGGGAGTTACCGCGTGCGTCGATAGCTAGCTATAGTTGATGGATGGGGGCTGCCGGCCTTGGAGAAGAAGGTTGCGGCTCACGGTGTCCAAGCAGAGAAGAGGAAGCTGCAGGGCACACTTGCCATGCTGGCGCCACGGTGGCCTGATAGTGAGCCATCCCTGTCAGTTCAGAAGTTATTTCTTAGCAATCGGTCACTTAGTGTAATCCGATGTTTTTTATAAACAAAACATAGACCGGTACCAATACAACCCTATCTGTTAATGCGATGGTTTTTTTAATTTACCCGAGATGGGAATATGCAAGCAGGCTTCGCTCAAAAAAAAAGAAGCAAGCAGGCCTGTTAGCGAGCCTGCTGCACGAACGGTTGATGCCTTTTCACTTTTACGGCTAGCCATGCAAGCTGGCTGAGAGAGCCCCACGAGTTTTTTTTTTTTTTTTTTTTTACAACCGCTCAGCGGTGAGACAAACTTTGCAGGCGTCCTTTAAGTCACGACCATCAGCGGCCAGACCAACTTTATAGCTACAGGTCGTCGTGCAACTTAGCGCATTTTCAACTGCTTGCGCTATATAGATTTGTTGTTAGAATGCTTATCTCACCAATAAAAAAATACGGAGTATGTCATAAACATATTTTACAGTACCGGTTTTGATATTGTTTTGAGAATGCCGGGAAAGACACAAAAGATGAGAAGAGATACCGTCCGGTTGGGCCTGTTGGCGATCCGAGATTTCAAAATAGCCGCCGCCCAACCCGAGCGTGGGCCGTCTTCCACGTGGCCTATTAACTCTCCAGGCCCGCCAATGGGCCCCGCCATCTTGTCCCCTGCCACTGGACCCATTAATTTGCGCGCTCGATGCTTGCGGTGGCCTTGCGGCGCGCTAATTTAATACTCCTCCTCCCACGCTCACCCACACCACCACAGTCCACACCACACGCTCCCGATTCAAATTTTGAAACCCCTTTGCATGGTTCAATGATCAGCCGAGATCAAATGGAGCTAGTACGCTTGATTAGCGAGAACAGTGATGCAGATCTGTTTTTTGAGACACGACAGCTTTGGTTGGTTAGAGAAAAAAGGCCCTTTTGCTTAACTTGGAGCGTCTGTCTGTACAACCCGGGGATTGTTTATGTCTTTTTGGATCAATTAGTACTTGATTTAGTAAGTTGAGTTTAACCCCGTATCGATCTGGTCATGTTTAGTACTTACTCTGCTTGACTGCAGGGAGGTAGGTACAGTTTTTGTTTCTGGCCTTGGGTCAGTCTCGTCGGGATTCATGGTCAAAATGCTGGCAGAATGATTGATGACGATCTACAGAATTTGCTGACAGATGGATGATCTGATAAAGAAATGCTGGGAAGAAGATGGTGTGAGGCGGTCAAAACACGGCGACCACGACGCGCCACAAATTGCTACTCACACACCCAAAAAGCTACAGTTAAAAGTTCCAGATAAACCATATTCAAACAAAATTAGGAAAACAGAGTTTTTTGTTTTTTAAGATTTCCCTTGATCATTGTTCTACATCAGTTTAGGTCCTTTCCTTCGTGTCATGCATCTTCTGTTCTTCTCTTATCCATCTCTGGACTCTGGGCTCTGGCTTGTTCAGCATGAATGCGTGGGGTTTCTGCATGACATGGATGTTTTTTCTTGCCTCAACCGTGAACTAAAATACCAACAATATTACTTCCTCCGTTTCTAGATACTTGTCGCTGTTTTAGTCAAACTTGCACTAAAACAGCGACAAGTATTTAGAAACGGAGGAAGTATCTGCTAAATCAGACTCTATGAATATTAATTTGCAATAAGAATACAATAATCTGATAAGGACGATCTGTATGCGGTGTTACCGTGCAAGTATCTTCCGCTACAGCCCTCAATCTAAAAAAAAGGTTTAACGTACGATACAGTAGGCCAGTAGCACGGCTTGGTATTTTGTTCTTCTGCATGAGATCGTGCATTCGTGCTTGACACAGATACGGTTTCCGATACGGTCTTTTATACGCAGGGGCCACACATGCACGTGTCATCACGGATCACAAATCCCCGTAAACACCCCTCCCCTTTTCACCTTTTCACCGGTCCTCGAGAACGCCTTTCCAGTTTTTGACTGACCCCACGCCGTCATTTCTTTTTTACCGCAAACCCCCTATAAACCCCAAAATTCTCACCCCTCTTCCTCCCCCCACACAAACCCCAACAAACTCTGCTGTCTGCTCTTCTCTTCCGCGTCTCTCTGAGAGCTGCTACGTGCCAGCCATGGCGTCCAGGCCCAGGAACGCCTGCCTCCTCCTCCTCCTCCCGCCGCTGCTGCTCCTAATCGCTTCCGTCTCCGCAGCTTCCTCTTCCTCATCCTCCTCCGCGGGAGACGCGGAGGTGGACGCGCTGATGGACCTCAAGGCGGCGCTGGACCCGGCGGGGCAGGCGCCGGCGCTGTCCTCATGGGCGCGCGGCGTCGGGGGCCCGTGCGGAGGCGAGGGGTACTTCGAGGGGGTCGCCTGCGACGCGCGCGGGAGGGTCTCCGTGGTCTCGCTGCAGGGCCGCGGGCTCGCCGGGACCGTGCCCCCCGCCGTGGCCATGCTCCCGGGCCTCACGGGGCTCTACCTGCACTACAATCGCCTGGGAGGATCCATCCCGCGCGAGCTCGGCGAACTCCCGGACCTCGCCGAGCTCTACCTCGGGGTTAACAGCCTCAACGGCTCCGTCCCCGTCGAGCTCGGCCGCCTCCGCTGCCTCCAAGGTCAGCCAGCGAGCTCAGTTCTAGCTATGCGTGTTTCCTGTTCCTGAATTTGACGACATTTGGTTGTGGGCGTTTCAGAATTTTTGAATTAGTATATTGCACAGGATTTGAATTGGGCAAGTACTCCTGTTAGCAGTAGTGATGATTTTAATTCAAGTAGGAGTACCTATTAGTAGTACACAGAATTTGTATTCGGCAAGTGCATTTGGTTTGTTCTTGCTGTATTCGTCTGCCAGTTTACTTCCTGCTGATTACCTGTATGGGCCTATGAAAGGACGAAAACTTTGAATATTTTCTGACCACAGTTTGGCCCATGTGTGGCGGACTCGCTTCCACGGCTACCTGATGAGATGTGCATTCCTCCTCTTAAATCCGATCTACATTTATTCCCCGTGAATGAACTGTTCCTAATCCTACAGCTCACAGTAGCCTTTTAATTAATTGTCTGTTCACCACCAGGATTAAATAAAGAGGATTATACATTTAGACTCCCGAAAGGTTGATTTGATTAGTGCATCTACCTATCAATTATTATCAAACTTAATTTGCATCACTGATTTATCCTTGCACTCAAATTTCTAATGGCTGAAAAGTTTGTGTTCTTTGTTGCAGTGCTGCAGCTTGGCTACAACCAGCTCTCAGGGAGCATACCAACTCAGCTGGGTCAGCTCAAGAAGCTCACTGTTCTTGCCCTTCAGTCCAACCAGCTCACCGGGGCGATACCGGCGTCTCTCGGAGACTTGCCGGAGATGACTCGGCTGGACCTGAGTTCCAATCGCCTATTTGGCTCGATCCCTTCCAAGCTTGCCGATATCCCGAACCTCAAAACATTGGACCTCCGGAACAATACGCTTTCGGGAAGTGTTCCTTCAGGTAGGTAGTCTTCATGGGTTACAATGTGTGAGCTTCTGCTGCCATCTGAATTGTCACCGTTTAACTGTTGTAGGACTGAAGAAACTGCACCGAGGATTTCGATTTGAGAACAATCCAGAGCTCTGCGGGGCTCGGTTTGATTCTCTGAAACCCTGTCCTAACGGCGACAACAGTATCGATGATCAAGTGCCACACAAACCTGAATCAACCTCTGTCAAGCCACAGCAAATTGCACAAACTGCAGATCTCAGCAGAAATTGCGACAACGGCGCGTGCTCGAGACCATCAAATCTCTCCTCAGGGGCTGTTCTTGCAGGCACAATCATAATCGTAGCTGGTGTCGCAGCATGCGGTCTATCCGTGTTCTCGTGGCACCGCCGGCAGAAGCAGAAGGTTGGTAGCTCTGTAGAGAATTCGGAATGCCGGTTCAGCCTGGACCAACCAAAGGAAGCCTATCAGAAGAGTGCCTCCTCACTGATCAATGTTGAGTACTCCAGTGGCTGGGACACATCGTCCGAGGGATCACAACACGGAGTAAGGCTATCGCCGGAGGGATCCCCGAGCATCAGGTTCAACCTCGAAGAGGTGGAGTGCGCGACACAGCACTTCTCGGACATCAACCTGCTCGGCAAGAGCACCTTCGCGGCGACGTACAGAGGGATAATGCGGGACGGCTCGGTGGTCGCCGTCAAGAGCATCAACAAGAGCAGTTGCAAGTCGGAGGAAGCCGACTTCTTGAAAGGCCTCCGCTTGATGACATCGCTGAAGCATGAGAACCTCGTTGGCCTGAGGGGCTTCTGCCGGTCCCGGCTTCGAGGGGAGTGCTTCCTTGTATACGAATTCATGGCCAACGGCAGCCTCTCCAGGTATCTTGATGTCAAGGACGGCGACGGCGACGCCATGGTCCTCGACTGGCCCACTCGTGTCTCCATCATCACCGGCATCGCCAAAGGTATAAACGATGAATCCACCACCATTTCTATCTGCCGACCGAAGCATGAAACAGACAATAACATTGAAATTGCTGGATGATCATCTGGTACTGTTTTTTCTTTCTTTCAGGAATTGAGTACCTGCACAGCAGCAAACCGAGCAAGCCTCCTCTGGTCCACCAGAACATCTCAGCGGACAAGGTGCTCCTGGACCACCAGCTGGCGCCCCGGGTCTCCGGCGCCGGCACGCACAGGCTCCTGGCCGACGACGTGGTCTTCTCAGCGCTCAAGGGCAGCGCCGCCATGGGGTACCTGGCGCCGGAGTACACGACCACCACGGGCCGGTTCACGGACAAGAGCGACGTCTACGCCTTCGGGGTGCTCGTGTTCCAGGTGCTCACAGGGAAGAAGACCGTCTCGCAGCACCTGCTCCTCCGCGCCCCTGTCAACGCCGCCAGCGGCACCGGTGCGGAGTTTGGCGGTTCCAAGCTTGACGACGTCGTGGATCCCAGGCTAGGGGGCAGGTTCTCGAGGCCGGAAGCGGCGAAGCTGGCCGGGATCGCGCTGCTATGCACCAGCGAGGCGCCCGCCCAGCGGCCCGCCATGGCGTCCGTGGTGCAGCAGCTCGGCGCAAGCCAGTGAACCGTTAATTAATGCTCGCCGGAGTAGTCACTGGCACCAGGGCTGCTCGCTGCAGCTGGTTGCTTCTCCTTTTTCTTAGCTAAGCTGCCATTAATTTTTAGCAGCTCCAGTTCCATCGGTCGATCAGCTTCCTTCCTCAGGAACTCAACAGATCGATCCCCAAGCTAGCTTTTGCTTTATGCAGACACTGATCACTGATGTAGTGGTGTACTGCTGCTATCTCCTTTTTCCTCTGTATTTGTAAATGTCTGAAAGTGTTGTGCGGTGTGGTGTGTTATTATCAACTTCTGAACAGGGTTTTTCCAACAATGCAAATCTTGGATCCTATTTGAAACTGTTGAGCCCGTTTTGAACGATCGGAATGTTGATGATGGCAGATGGAAAATGCACGCGGTTCGCATGCTGCGCATTTATCAGGAGGCCGGCAAGGTTGTCCTTCGGTCCTCTGATCTGATGATCCTGCGCGGTCCTTGGGTAGTCAATGCACGTTACGGCCGGATCTTGCAGTAAATAAAAAAGTGACAGCATCTATCCTTCTACTCCTGCAGTCTGCAGAGGAGGCAAATTCAGGACCGGTAATTTTAACCACCCGTTCAGAACGAATATTCTGATCTGGGCTGCGCATGGCAGGAAGAGGAGAAGGCCCGGCCCAATGGGCCTTTTGTTTGGGCCGGACAGGATCTGAAAGGCTGCGCGCATTTTCCGCGAAGCAAGCAAGCCATCTCTCCCGGAGCATGGCTCTGTCTTGCCTCTGCGCGCGCATCGGAGAGCCATGGAAAATCCCTCATTCCTACTCGCCCCTCCCGTCGTCGTCGTCGTCCCTTGAGCGGCGGCCATGTCGCTGGGGGAAGCGACGGTCAACAAGAGCCTCTTCTGCTTCCCGGTCGACTCCGGCGCCACCTCCTCCGGCCTCTTCGCCGGCGACGACCCCCTCAAGTTCTACTTCCCTCTCCTCCTCTACCACGTCTGCATCGTCTTCATCCTCTCCCACTCCATCCACTCCTTCCTCCTCCGCCGCTCCGTCCCCCTCGTCATCTCCCAGATCATCGTACGTCCCGACTCCCTGATCTCGATCTCCCCCCAATTCATCCAATTTGATCTATCGATTTGATTTGTTCCATTCAATTTGATCGATGGATTTGATTTTGATTCATTCGATTTTGATATTGCAGGCGGGGGCGCTGCTGGGGCCGTCTGTGCTGGGCCACTTGGCCCCCTCCGTCGGCAAGCTCTTCGCGTCGCCGGAAGGCTGGGTGCAGATCAACACGGTGGGGGGCTACGCCTTCACGCTCCACATCTTCACGGTGGGCGTCAAGACGGACCTGGGCATGATCGTGAAATCCGGCAAGAAAGCCGTCGCCATCGCGTTCCTCGGCACGGCGGCGCCGCACCTGGCCATGTACCTGGCCGGCGCCGCCCTCTCCTCCCGCATCCCCAAGCAGTGGTCCGACACCTTCCTCATGACCAACCTCAACTCCTGGTGGTCGCTCTCCGCCTTCATCGTCGTCTGCTGCACGCTCCACGACCTCAACCTCTTGTCCTCCAAGCTCGGCCGCCTCGCCATGTCGGCGGCGCTCATCGGTGACTTCGCCAACACCTTCTCCATCGCCGGGGTGACGTCGTATCTCCTCGCGTCGAGTCCCGAGGAGAAGCTGCAGCGGATTGGGTTCGCGTCGTCGATGTCCTTCTCCGTGTTCATCGCGCTCATGGCGCTCGTGGCGCGGCCGGCGATTTTGAGGCTGATACAGGACGTCCCCGACGGCGCGCTGCTCTCCGAGGGCCGGCTCGTCGCCGTGCTGCTCATCTCCCTCACCTGCAGCTTCGCCGGGGAGCTGCTGGGCCTCCACGCGACCTACGGCCCATTCATGCTGGGCCTCATGCTCCCGGGAGGCGCCCCGCTGGGGGTCACCCTGGAGGAGCGGCTCGACCGGCTCATCGTCGGCATCCTCTCGCCGCTGCTGTTCGCCCAGGGCGGGATGCGGATGAACGTCCACGCTTTAACCGATTCCTCCGTCTGCGGGCTGCTGGAGATCTTCCTCGTCGTCGGCGTCGCCGCCAAGTTCGTCGCCAGCATCATCCCCTGCCTCTACTGCGGGATCCCGCCAAGGGAGGCCGCCTTCGTCGGGCTGATGATGAACTTCAAGGGGATCACGGAGGTGGTGTACGCGTCGGCGTTCATGGACGCTAAGATTCTGGACGACCAGGTGTACGTGGCGTTCATGATCAACGTGCTCGTCATCGGCGCCTCCACGGCGGCGGCCGTGAAGTTCATGTACCACCCGGAGGAGAAGTACGTGGCGTACCGGCGGAGGACCGTGCAGCACAAGAAGCTCGGCGAGGAGCTCCGGGTGCTGGCGTGCATCCATTCGCAGGCGGACGTGGAGCCGATGCTGGGGCTGCTGGACGCGTCCAGCCCCACGCCGCTGTCGCCGCTCTCCGTGTATCTTCTCCATCTTGTTCCTCTCGCCGGGCTCACGAGCTCCGTGCTCAGGCCGTTCAAGCACGGCCATGGCCACGGCGGAGATGGTGAGGATGGCGAAGGGAGGACGATCGGGGTGATCCCGTCGGCGTCGGAGAGGATCGTGAACGCGTTCCGGTTCTTCGCGCAGAACCGGCCGATGGGTTCGTCGTCGCTGCTCCCCTACGTGTGCATCGCGCCGTACGCGACGATGCACGACGACGTGTGCGCCGTGGCGCTGGAGAAGAGGGCGATGCTGATCGTGGTGCCGTTCCACAAGCGGCTCGCCATCGACGGCTCCGTGGAGCCCACCTCGCCGGGCTGCTCCGGCGCCATCCAGGCCGCCAACGCCAACATACTCGGCTACTCGCCGTGCTCCGTCGCCATCCTCTTCGACCGCGGCAGCCTCTCCTGCGGCGCCGCCGCGTCCCCCGCCGCCACCGCGGGCGCGGCGGGGGGCGAGGAGGAGTTCCAGCGGTTCCCGTACCGCGTGGCGCTCTACTTCCTCGGCGGGCCGGACGACCGGGAGGCGCTGGCGTTCGCGGCGCACATGGCGGAGGACGCGCCGATCGGGGTCACCGTGTTCCGGTTCCTGCTTCCCGTGGAGTGGCAGCGGCGGCTCGACGGCGCCGAGGAGGACCGGCTCGACGAGGAGGCCACGAGGGAGTTCGTCGGGCAGTGGGTCGACGACCACCGGGTCGTCTACAACGAGCACACCGTGGGCACCTCCGACGAGATGGTGGCCGTCATCCGGCAGACCAGCCCCGGGTTCAACCTGCTGCTGGTCGGCCGGCGGGCCGAGAGCCGGGAGTCGCCGCTCACGGCCGGCATATCGGACTGGAGCGAGCACAGCGAGCTCGGCGTGCTCGGCGACCTGCTCACCTCGGCAGACTTCGGGTGCCGCGTCTCGACGCTGGTGGTGCAGCAGCAGACCAGGGCGGCCGCCGGTGAGACGTCGCAGACGCCGCCGGAAGATCAGCCACCGCTGCACCTGCCAGATGGCCCCGTTTGACAAGCTATACAACTTGAATTTCTTTCTAGTTTGTACCATTTATTATCATTATTATGTGACTCTAGCTAGCTGTAACCGTAATGTTAAAATCTTGGAAGCTAGACTGCAATTTTGACAGAAAAAAACAACACGGTTCGATACAGAAGTTCGCATCAGAAGTTAGATGGGATTTTAGAGTTTCTGTTTTCAGAATCATCTGTCGGACTTCCAACAGAGCATCCAGAAAAATAAACAGAGGAAGCAAATTAAGCAACAGTTTGGTCTCCACCTCCATCTGATCTCTTGAAAATTAATAATCATGAAAATAGATGCACGAAAGAAACAAGATGGACAAACATAGATGAAAATAGAAGTAGGAAACGATCGAGACGATGAAATCATGAAAGGGAGACGGGGATGAACATTTGTAAACTGCAACATCAATAATCTTATTAGGGAAGAGAGCTCAGTAAATGAGAAGTACAATGCAGGCCTAGACAACAGTATCATTAATGGCCCATTAAAGCATTCAGCCCACTAAGAACCCATTCACAGCCCAACACTAGTCTATACGTACGACAGAATTTTGTACCACACCCACCGGCCGTCCGACGTCAGTGCATGGCCGTTTGATCAAACTACTGCATCACGGTGTGCCATAGGATCCGGCGGTGTCGGGCAGGGATCGTACAGGAATTTATCGTACGCCAAGCCCTTTTGATTCACAGCCGAAGCCCGTTTCGGATCCGAGTCGGCAGTCAGCAGCCGCCTCAAACAAGTTAAAATGGACCGCCTTGACGCCGACGGCTCATCGCATGTGCAGTTCCCATGGCTCTGTCGCGCCTCACTTGTTTACTACTGCAACGTATCTATCGATCTGCAGCTAGCTACTACTAGCAGTTATTTCCAATAAGAATCAAACAAATATATAACACAAGCTAGCGTACAAGGAAGTAGGATGGAACGAGCTTAACATTTTGGCGACCATGACACAACATGTACAAGCACGTGCCTAGCTACGAACGCATGCCCGATCCTTGACACGGTCGGTCGATCCCTCCTACACGTGGGCAACTTGCATTTGGAAGAAATCAGGATTTAGTACGTACGTACGCTGTTATGCGCACGCGATCTCGCTGGAAATCTTGACGATATGGCAACTTATTAGTTCCGAAATCAAGCATTGGCTACAGGGTCGTGAACCGTTCAATAAAAGACATTTCTAATTTCGGACAGGGACATGCACGCATATATGTTCAAAATTCTTCCTATTATTTGAATGGATTTGAATTCGTGCTTGCCTCACAATTCTATTAGTACCCGTGAACCCTTAGAGCTAGCGGCTTTGCTGGATCGTGCGACGATCGACGACGTACCAACAAGTGTTGTCATGAAGGCAGTTTCCTCTTTCAAATGGAAGCACAAGTCCTAAAGAAACCTGCCTAGCTAGGACCAGAGACTACACATATATATCAAGTATTTCCTAATAGGTTAAACTTTACTCAGTTTTTTACTTAATCGAACCACCCTACTGACTACAGTGACTGACCGATCGAGAAGCTCATCTCCATGGTTCAAAGTCTTTCTCCTGACCCACAACAACTCTTGAGACGCGTACGTACGGGCCACAACGACATGCTAACCCATGCATCCATCGCCAAGGTGTTCTATATAAACCTTAGCTCCGGTGCATGTGTTATCCGCAGCCTAGCTAACAACTAAAGCCAATGAGAATGGCTTCTTCTTGGACGCCTTGCCTAGTCCTGCTCCTGTGCTTGACTTTGAGCAGCGTCCTGCAGGAGCAAGCGGCGGGTAAGCCGGCGGCGGACGACGACTCGGAGCTCCGGCAGAGGTGGAGCAAGTGGCAGGCCAAGTACTCGAAGCGGTACCCGAGCCACGAGGAGCAGGAGAAGCGGTTCGGTGTGTTCAGGGACAACAGCAACAGCATCGGCGCCTTCTCGGCGCCGCAGACGACGACCAGCGCCGTGGTGGGCTCCTTCGGCGCCCCGCAGACGGTGACCACCGTCAGGGTCGGCATGAACCGGTTCGGCGACCTGCAGCCCCGCGAGGTCCTCGACCAGTTCACCGGCTTCAACAACACCGCCGCCGTCCTCAAAACCCCTCCCCCCACCCGTCTCCCCCACCACTCCCGCAAGCCCTGCTGCGTCGACTGGCGCTCCAGCGGCGCCGTCACCGGTGTCAAGTTCCAAGGCTCCTGCCGTAAGTAATTAAAGTGCCTCGCCTCGATATACATAGATCAGTCGAAGTGCTTGACCGTCGGATCTTAATCCAACGTTATCATGCAGGAGAGAAGGGGTGGCCCGCAGACCTTAATACGCACGCCCTTACTTCGATCTATAATAAGTGTTTTTGATTTAGTATAAGAAAAATGCTGAATTAACTCTTGTTGCTCAATATATATACGCAGAGTCGTGCTGGGCGTTTGCGGCGGTGGCGGCGATAGAGGGGATGAACAAGATCAGGACGGGGACGCTGGTGTCGCTGTCGGAGCAGCAGCTGGTGGACTGCGACAACGGGAGCAGCGGCTGCGCCGGTGGCCGGACGGACACGGCGCTGGACCTGGTGGCGAGGCGCGGCGGGATCACGTCGGGGGAGCGGTACGCCTACGGCGGGTTCAACGGCAGGTGCAAGGTGGACAAGCTGCTGTTCGACCACGGCGCCGCCGTGGGCGGGTTCAAGGCCGTGCCGCCCAACGACGAGCACCAGCTCGCCATGGCCGTGGCCAGGCAGCCCGTGACGGCCTACGTCGACGCCAGCACCTGGGAGTTCCAGTTCTACTCCGGAGGGATCTTCCGCGGGCCGTGCTCGGGCGACCCCGCCAGGGTCAACCATGCCGTCACCATTGTGGGATACTGCGAGGAGTTTGGGGATAAATTCTGGATCGCCAAGAACTCGTGGAGCGATGACTGGGGCGACCAGGGCTACATCCTTCTGGCCAAGGACGTGCTCTCCTCGCCCAACGGCACCTGCGGCCTCGCCACCTCGCCCTTCTACCCCACGGCTTGATATATATATACCACCGATTGCTTGCTAGCTTTTGGTTACGTCAAGATCATACGGACCATTCAGAATGGGGGTGGGTGTGTTAATTGTTTCCTTTTCGTTTGTCAAAATACGTGTATTCTTTCTACCCTTTTTTGTCGATCAATAAAGTCGTCATTTGATACTACCAGGGCTTTCGGAGTGGTTATACTTTGATAGCCTAGAGGATGTCCCGATCTTTCGTGAGATACCTAATTATCGATTTGGTAAGAGGTGACGTTGACAATCCGACTACAACTTAAGAGGCAGCGCTTTAGCGATCGATACACCAACTCCAGAAGGTTATTGATTCCGCGGGTGCACGATCAACCTGACCACAAAGATCTTTGTTCCTGCAAGCAATCAAAGAACAAGCAAGAACAAGATGAAAAACAATCTGAAATTACGAATAGAAGATATGAAGGTTCACGAATCTGAATACTCAATATAGTTGGAGTCTTGATGACGGTAAAACAGGTGGTCTAACCGACACACGCGATTACACGAAAGTAGCAAAGGCTAAACTTTATCTAATCAAAACCCAAGGCTCCATAGGGGGGCTCATGGGGTATAAATAGGAGGGGAACTAGGTGGTTTTCGGTCAGGCCCTTGAGAGACTCCGACGGCCTAGGAATCCTCCTAAAACACAACGAAAACATCTAAAAATTGGCTGGACCCTATTACATGGCCTTAAGCCCAATAAAGCAAAGTTATAACCCTCATCTTTGGCCCATAGATACACATTGGAGGGGGAATTCTCCACTTGACCGAAATCCCATTGATGAAGAGGATGCAGCTTTCTTCTCATCTCTCGTTATGGCGGTTTCAATGTTTTGAAATCATCATTTGAGCTAGCTCCCGCCACCTTGCTGCCACCTCCATGGTTTGCTGTCCAACGCTGATCTTTGAGGTCCAAGTTAGGTGCTTCATTCCTAAAACACATAAAAGAACCCATCTTAGACAGCAGCATATTCTCATTAGTATTAAATGAAGTACCGAGGAACGAAAGTAACTGATAATTTAGTTGTCGTGCACGAGCTCTAGTAATTGGTCCGTGTATCTCCGGTACTTGAGGTGTAGGTGTTGTAGGAGCTGTGGTTGTATCATTAGTTGGGATGTCCTCATCATACTTGCTTGGTCAAAATCAGCGCCTCCTTTATCTCTGTACTGCTTCCTCCGTTCATAATTCTTGTCTCAAATCATAATCCTTGTCTCAAATTTGCTTAAATATGGATGTATCTATTCTTAAAGTGCGTGTAGATACATATAATATTTCGACAAGAATTATGGAATGGAAGGAGTACTTGGTAAGAAATAGTACAGCGCAACATTTTCGCTAAAGAAATGATTTCTTGTGTCTTGCAACAGCAAAAAACATGAAGAACTTGCTACTATGTTAAAAACGATATATCCCTAGTTGTAATAAAACTGCAGCCTTTCAAGTCATTTCTGAACATTTCATATTCAACTCCGAGTAGATGCAATTCAACTGTCAGCCAGAATTACACATTTCGTAGAACTTCAAGTTATACTACAAAGTAGCTCCAGGATCACTTGACAGGCAGTGTTTCTTCACACGAGAGTACTCGTTTAGATCAGAACTCTAAAACAAATGCTCACTGAAGCTAGCATGCATGGTTTGCTTGAACAGCCGGAGTGAGCTAGGGATACATCATATCTGTGCGTGCAAACCGTGCAGGTTATGTGCTATCCTGCTAAAGTAAGGAGGAACTCATGAGCGGGGACGGCCCTGGGAAGAATCGTTCAGCAGGCGCCTCTTCATCCTTGAGGAACTGGGGCCACGGGGTTGATCGGGTGCTGGAAGCGCAAACCTCTCACTGGTTGCTGGAAGCGCAAACATTCCATTCTCCTCTCGGATGCCAGGGCGTAGAGTTCCTGCTTTATTTAGGAAGAGTAAAGGAAAGTACAGGAACAAAGCTTGAACCAGTAAATCTGAGGAACATGGCAATTCGGATTATTAACAAGTCGCAACAGACTCATGCACAGAAAAAAATAGCATGGATAAATGAACGCAGATGACCAAGATCATGAAAGACGAATGAAAGGCATCCACTTTACTAAGGATTTGTTAACGCATTAGTTACCCTTCTGCAAAATTGTGCTCAAGTCCATTTTTGTGTTCATTGAAAACAAGAAGCCACCTCATGGCAGAGATACATAATTCTAATCTACGATAGAATTTCTTGCATTATCATAACAATATACATAAATCAATAGTGTGCTTCCAGGGATGAACTATCTCCGAGGTGTAGCTGAAATGAATCCGGATACTGATATATGATTCTAATTTGATATACTATCCAATTGCACTAGTGCGGGTACCCCATTTTGAAGTATTTGGGTCCAGAGGACATCACAACCAGATAAGCAAGCATTGCTATGGCAATAACCAACAACAACAAATGGTGAAAATCAGCACGGTACACATAGATATCACGCATATGTCCGGAATGAGAGAGAGAGAGAGAAGGGGGGGGGGGGGGGGGGGGGTTGTACCACTGCTAAGCATGTTGTATCTGGGATCCCAACCAGGCAAATACTGCCCTGCATTTCTTTGCCATGATTCCTCGAACCCAGAAAGCTCATCTGTAACAGAAGAAAATTGCATCAGAACCAGCTTGAAAAAAACAACAACAATAAGGGCCCTGGCAACAGAGGGCTGACCTTCATGCAAATTTTGCAAAGTTTCCATGGTGTTAACTTTTCCATCGCTGTTAAGTTTTCTTGTTACTGCATGACCCTGCAGCAACGAAATGATAGCTCAAATATTCCTTCAATGTGATCTGAAGAAATAAAGTAAATAATCTGTCTGGACTCTGGATTATCAAGCACCTTACTACCAATTCCGCGTGCAATTCTGTGAGTGGCTTTACCAGTAGTTGTGTCTGCTTCTTTATTTTCTTCAATTGTAACCTAACAAATATTGAGCAAACAATCAAAGCTAGAACTTCGGACCTTACACGGATGAGTGAAAATACCACTGATGAAAGGGGCTTACTCCATCTCCACCACTCCTCCTAGTGGTGGAAGCGGTATAACAGGCCCCATTTGCACCACCATACGTAACTGTTGAGCTCTGAAACATGAAGGTCTGCGATTGGGGGTATGATGTGCCAGCTTTGACATACTCCCTCCCAAATTGCTCACACTTATGTCTTTTATTATCTGTTAAAAATTATAAAAACATTATTACCTTCCCCTTGTTGAGTCATTTTGTGAATCAGAATCACAGGTGAGTGAGACACTGAGTATCCAAAAAATTATTAACATCAATATATCAGCTGTGTAGGCTGTCTAACACTAGCATAATTTCCAGCTAGCACAAATTCCAAATGATATAAAAAAAACAATGATGAATTTGAATATAACTTTACCAGTTACTATTGCACCTAACGATTACTTACTGACAAGAAGTTAGATCGAGGAAAAAAAAAAAAGGTACATGGAAGAACTTCTATTGACAGCACAAAATAAGCCAACCTTGAAATTCTTCCTCAGGGTCCTGCACATATGGCTCTTTGCCTATCCTTGGATGCTTCATAGGGTTGGCTTTCGTCTTCTCATCTTCTTTGTTCACCTCCGCATTATCCTCATTGTCTGAAGACAGCTCCTTGATTATTGGCCCTTTTGGCCGGCTTGGTTCAGGACCTAGCTGTTGGAAGCCTCCAGAATTGATCACTCCTCCATTGAGATCTATGTGGGGCCCAAACATGCTTGGCCTAAACATGCTTTGCTGAAACAGGCTAGGTCTGATCATAGCACTGGCAGGATTCGTAAAGAAAGGATCATCAAACGGATTTGTCCCACCAAAGAAACTGGACATAAGGTCACCAGGTGGCACAAAACCGCCCAAACCAGGAAAGGGGTCTCCGAAACCAAAGAAACCACCCCTCCCGCCTCTTCCCCTTTGCATCTTGTGGAGTTCTCTGCCCAGTTCGAAGGCATGTGAAATGTAAACAATTGTGAAATTTTCTTTTGAATAACGAAATTGTGATAGTTATATCAAACAGAGTCACAAAGTTGTACTCCTACGGTCCTACCCAGAACTCAAATGCAAATCAGTACAAGTGAACGGAATATACACTAGCACCAAAACAATTTCTCTAAGATGACGTAAAAAAGAACAAAACATAAGTTTACACACCAGGCCCTACTTGGCAGGACAGCATGTACTACAGGATCAAACATGAGAGCAGATGTTTTTGTACTTAATGAAAAGGCAGGCGGTAGATTAAGGTGTTAATAATTTTCCCTATCAAAAAAGGATGTTAATAATTTCGATAATGGATTACATCAGGAGTAACGAAACAGAAGCAACCTACTAAGGTACCAAAGCTACCCATTATGTTCCATTCTAGCAAGCCAACCTGCAAAATTGCAATACCCACACACCCAAATACATATGCTGGAATTTCCAAAAAAAAACTGAAATGCTCTTCCTTGCTCAATTAAGTAGCAATGGCTGCAGCAGCGATCGGCCATCCTATGTTTTTATCATCGCATTATTAGACCTATGCTATGGAAGCCCTGATAAATGACACGACATCAGCCCCGCCTACTCGTGGCAAACCAAACACGTCGCATCAATCGTAATGACATCACCACAGAATCAACAATTCAGCATCCATTCAACCAGGAAAACCATTCTACCGGATCGAACCGCCGGGCAAACCCCGACAGGCACAAACCCTAGCTCGGATTTGCTTTCCCCCCTCGCAGCACGCACAAAAACCAAAAAAATCATCCACGCAGAGTACCCATAATCCGCTGGCGAAATAAAAAGCCCTGGTTCGTTCCTGCAGCGGGATCGGATTCGTATCAAACAACATCGATAAACTACCGCAGGAAAATACCTAATCGCCGCAGAAGAGAGCACGAACAGAGAAAACAGTTGGGGAAAAAACAAAATGGGAACCGCCACTACATCGGCGGGACTTAGGGGGGAGCGGAACCCGAATTCGGACCTGATGAGAGGATCCCCGGCGAGGCGGCGGGCCGGCAGCGATCTACGCGGGGGCGCTCGCGATTCTAGGCGGTGGAGAGGGAGGAAGCGGAAGCGGAAGCGAAGCAAAGGAGTGCTGCTGCGGCGTGTCGTGCTGGTGCGCGTGGGGATTCCAGGGGGTTGTTCTCTTTCTAGAATTCGCGGGAGGGGAGGGCTCCATGGGCGTCGGGCCCGTTAATGGTTGTTATGCCGGCCCAGCAAAAGAGTGCTTTGCTTCTTATCGTGAGCCTGTGAAAAGCGCCGGAAACCGGCCCATACCATTTTGACCCATCCCTTCTTTCTTTTTTGCTTTCTCTTCCTTCGGCATCCGACAGGTGCCAATTAGTAGTTCCAAGGAGAAAAAAAAAAGTAGTTCCAAGGCGACAGGAAGTCAGGAACACAGTTAGTACGTACGGTATTCATGCATGGCGTGAGAATCTCCTTTCCTTTCCTTGGGCATCTCAGAAATGACTCGTGCATGGTCGCAATCATGGAACGCACGCACCTGGCCATATATGCACGCCTACTGAAGCTCTCAAGGAACTAACTAATGGCTGCCTTCTTCTTTACTATACCGTTTCTTTAACTACCACACTCTTGATCCACTTATTATGCTCGATATATATACTCCTCCGTTCCGTAATTATTGTCGAAATATTACATATATCTAGACGGTTTTTAGAAATACATACACATATTTTTTTGGCAAATTTGAGACAAGAATTATGTAATAGATGGAGATTTCGAACAGTATATATGCGGTTCAAATGGTAAAAAATAGTAAAGAATATAAAATTAAAGCACCGTACATTTTGAAAGAGATTTATCAGTTACATGGACCATTTATTTTTATTTCAGTTAAGGATAATATCGACCCAACACGTCCCTAAACTAGCCATGTGTCAATTGATTATCTCAATAACTAATGGACAGTGTTCTCTGATCTCTGACTGGCCATGTGCCAAACTAATGGCGTCTTAGCAGCTGGTGTACATACGTACGTGCTGGAATCCTATTTGCAGGTCGATCGATAAATCCCCTCTACACAGTGCACACAATGACAGAAGTGTTTGCATGCATTTGTACCTTTGTGCTGTGCCTGTGCCCAAAAGAAAGAGCATGCACTAAAAAGTGGGCGGAATATATATGCCGCGATGCAAATATGCAACGCAGGACCAAAGCGAGTTTAGTGGATAATCTTTAATTAGCTAAGTTTGGTTGGGTGCATGCTTAAATTAGCTTACTCTAGTGCGTTGGAACTGGAAGCATGCGAGCTCTACCACCATTAGCGTGCATGCATGTGTAGGCATAAGGAATATATCCCTCCAAGGGCTAATGAAGATTAGGGCAAACCTCCACTAACCCTGCAAGCAATGGAAAACCTTGTTACTGTAGCTGTTAAGCCAGTTGCTGGAATCTTTGCCAAACAAATATGTTCGATCAAGTACACAAGGCTTGAAGGCATTTACATCGATTTTATTTTTGCTGAATTTAGATGGCATATATATGTACTGAAAAACTGCATATCCCTCGATCCCTGCTTATTTTGGTTTAATTCTTGAGTTCTGGATCATCATCGTATGACTAATTTTTTTATCCTACATGACAGGTTTATCCTTATCCATACTATCTGAAAAAAAGAGAGAGGAGATGTTTCTTTATATGCACATGGTTGCATATAAAGGCTTTGATCAAGGGTGTGGGCATGTGCATATGCCTCCAAAATAGCTGATGAACTTCTTCCTTGTGCTGTGGTTGTGCTTGTGCCATTTGTTTCCTGGTGATGGGCCCCCCAGTTAGGGTTGCGTTTTAGCTTTTGCAAACAAGTTGTGATTAAGTGGGTGCTTAATGCTCACTTAATGGTATACTTTTTAATTAACTAACACATGTTAGTAGCTAGCTATGGACAGACTCACAGACCCACTTGCACATCAACATCCTTTAAGTACAAAAATGCATCCCCCTACTTTTTGGTTGCTTGCTTGTCCTCCCACAGGTTAGCAGGTGGTGGAGTGCCCATGATCTAATCTCCTTTTCCTTGTCCTCTTATTTATTAAGATTAGATGGATAGATCATAGGTGGTAGATAGATTAAAGCTTGTCATTAGGTATATCTTAATCAACTAATTAATCCAAATTTTTTTGTCGCGCTGTCCTGTCTTGCTTTCATGAACTGCCGAGTATTGACTCCTTTTCACTAGTGCTAGCTGCTCAATTGCCATCATTTATAAAATGTTTCCATCCTAATCCAAGCATACGAAATGCCTTTTGTTTTTGTTGGGCTGCTAAAATTAATATATTGTATCATTTTCCATGCTTACCTTGCAAGAAAATGAAAGGGATAATGATACATTTGTTTTTCACGAAAAGGGGCAAAAATATTGTTGAATCTGGTGAGCTGTCCACTATTGACTTTTCTGCGTGCTTATGTGTACAGTTAGCTAAGCATGCTGAGTCTTAAAAATAGCAAAGCAGCAGCAGCATCAGTGAATTGTTTTTCTTTTCCATATTCTTTTTGCTCTTGCTAAACTTTCGGCGTCCATCGATCTCCCTTGTAATGTACTCAAATTTCAACAGAGGTAATCTATCATTAACCAAACCAAAACAACGCCAGGCTTCTAGCTACTCTTGTAGAATACATCAACCGATGACGCTGAACATTTTGTATCTGACTAGAGACTCATCCGACTAAAGGCTCCTTTAATTCAAATGAATTTTATAAGGTCTTTTGAAGATTTAAATTATTAGAAATTTTCACTACGTTGGTCGTTTGATTCACACAATTTATTTTTTAGTTTCTTCTGAAAATTACATTGCACTCTATTTAACACAAACAAATATCATCCGCTCAAACACATTGATAGAAGTTTCCGTACAACATAACATTATATCCCTTCATTTTTTTTTCTTCTATCAATGTATTTTACAAATCCAGCAAATAAGAAAGACCATCACCCTACGAGGATTTACCACTCGAGAGGACTCTCAAAAACCGATAGGTACTCGGGCTCGTTGTTCGTATGCATTCAGGGGCAGACATTGGCAGATCCAGCCGATTAATGGAGTGTAAGCAAAATGAGCAAAATGTACGCTCTTCTTTTAGAATAGATTAGGCACATAAAAATCTGTTGATTTAGCATTCAGGGGCAGACATTGGCAGATCCAGCCGATTAACGGAGTATAAGCAAAGTGTATGCTCTTTTTTGAGACTAGATTATGCAAATAAAAATCTGTTGATTTAATCATCATGCTTATGATTAGTTCGTTTTGAAGAGAGTTTAATGACGGCGGTGGGGGCAGCAGAGTGCACGGACGCCGTACCGGTTGGTCAAACTGAGAAAAGGACATTCCGATTTTGCCCTCTCTCCGACATGGGGGGCCCGCTGGCCCCAGCAGCCAGCCGGCGGATCTGGAGATGGCGCCGCATTGGATCCTCCTAAACGCGACGCGCAGTGCAGTGAGTCAGTGACAGCAGCTGCTGCTAGTCCAAAAATGCCTAACCTGACAAGACCTAATCCATCCTCTCCCAGAAAGTTTCCCTAATTGCCGGCCAAACAGCTTTCGGTTTGGACAAAACAAAAGTAAACCACCTAACAGCTAGTTGACTCCTTACGCTCTGTGTATCTTTGTATCCACTGCCACCGTTCCTAAGAAGTGTCCTAAATGCATTCTTGAAAAGAAAAAAAAATGTCCTAAATCAGACTTTTTAAACCCTGATGGATTTTATAAAAAACTGCAGTATATAAAAAATGTGTATCATCATGGATTTAATAAAACTAATTTAGAATGTAAATGTTGGTAAATTTTGATAAACTTGGTCATAATTTAAAAAATGTTAACTTAGAACAAAGCTGAAATTTCTTACATCTAAGAACACAGAGAGTGGGGGCTGTTTGGATCGTGACAAAACTTGTCCTACCAAAAAAAATGACAACCAACGTTATTTAGGTGTCTGTTTGGTTGGTAACCAAAAATTGGTTGCCAACTTCTTCACATCTTTTGCTAAAATTTTGGCCAGCTATGAGTTGACAAATCCTTAGCAATTTTTTTGGCTAGATAATAGTCGGCAAAAATTGAGAAGACATAAATAATCAGAACCAAACAGCCCTGCGTCTCTCTCTTTTGGTCTTGGCGCACAAGCTCTCACGAAGTGTCGTGTTCCATGAACCTAGGTTGGTCTAGCTCTAGCAAGCATGGGGCTAATCATGGGCTTAGCTTAGCTGTCCTGTTCTTTTGACCACCGACCGATCTCATCTGCAGATGTACATCACGTGATGCCCAGAGTACGTAGAAAGCAGCTACAGTGTTTTACGGGAAAAGCTGCCACGGACGAACGCATGCAGCCTGCGGGTGCTCTGTGACCGAATCTCGAACCTATCCACATTGCCGCCCCTCATCCGAATAGAAAAAATTACAGTCTATTCGGATCATTTTTTTTGAGTTATGATTTTCTTCATAACTCCAAAATCATAGTACCATAATACTACGATTTTCTTCTGCCATCGTGAATTTACGTATCCATGGAAGAATACCACCACGGTGGGTCGAAAGTGCAGTGGTATTTTTCGAAATATGAGAACTGCAGTGCCATTTTTCAAATACACCAGTATTGCGGTGGCACGTATCAAATACTCCTTCCGATACATATTAGTTGTCACAAATTTGTTCAAATATGAATGTATCTATGCTTAAAAAGCGTTTAGATACATGTAATATTTCGACAATTAATATGGATCGAAGGGAGTACATCAAATTAACTAGATGATGTCCCGCACGTTGTTGCGGAAATTTTAGTTAACATAAATAGTACTCCCTCCGTCCAATAAAAGATGTGTCAAGTTTATCAAAATTTGGATGTATCTAGACATGACTTAGTGTATAGATGCATTCAAATTTAGTCAAAGTTAAGACATCATTTGTTGGACGGAATGAGTATTTCAAATTGAAAACATATAATAAAATTGTACAATCTTCACTTAGTGGAAATAGTTTGATGGAAGTAACATGCGTGCATGTGCAAAAGTATGAGTTTTTCACTAAATAGGTGTGAACAAATTAATTATATGATGATGTGACATGCTTGCATGTTTAGAAAAATCAAATAGTGGGTAAGAAGATTCGTTTCTTTTAAGAAATTGTTATTCAGTATATGAATGACATATATTTCGCCCAGCTGATCGGCCGCCAATGCACGCATGCAGCTGATATTTCAGTTCAGACGAGACTAGCCGTTGAAAATTGGGCACTTCCAGTTTCCACACTTGGACTCTTTGACTTGCGCTTCGCATGCAACGACAAGGCTAAAGCCAAAGCCAAGCCTAGCCGCCAGCGACAACAAGCCCAGCCAGTGAGCCAGCAGCTCACAGTGGCAAAACCGCAAATTCCCCTCAAACCCAGGCCCAATCCCGCAAACCACCCGTAACACCCGGCCCTAATCACGCACTCTGCAGCCTATTTTAATAGCACCATTAATGTTTAAACGCGTCATTTCTCTCTTCCCCTTCTGCCCCTGGTAATTTTCGAATTCTGCCCGTTTTTAAAACCCCGTCGCTTCATGCAGCAGCGTACAGCGACAATCCCGCGCCCGATTTCTTTACGGCCCCGATAATTTAACCCCGTAATTTAATACTACCAGCAGTAGCATCCCCGCCCCCGATAATTTACTTTATTTCTTTTTTAATTACGGTTTTCTGTATCATGCTCTCGTCTCTCCCTTTTTTGCTTTTAGTTTTTCGCCTTTTTATTTCCTTCCTTCCTTCGCTAGCTCTGCTCTCTGCTTTGCTCCTTCTCTCCCTTTTGTTCTGCGCAAGCTCGCTCGCTGTTTCTTCTTCCTCTCGCCTCTTTCCCGGCTGCAGCGGATCGGGGGAATTTTTTTGAGGATTTTGTTTCGGGATTTTGTGGGATTTTTTGTTCTGATTCTGTGTTTTTTTTTAAAAAAAATCTGGGGATTTTTGAGGTTGGGTTTTAAGGAGGTGTTGTTGGCGGAGATGGGGTCAGTGGAGCGTGGGTGCTCCAATGGCGGGAGCTCGTGAGGGGAGAAGCCGTGGTAGTAGTTGGTGGTTCTCTGTGCAGCATGGAGGCCGACAAGTCGGGGGAAGTGAGCGCCACGGCGACGGCGGCGGGGCCGTCGCCGTCACCGGTGGTGGTGTCCTCGGAGGCTACGGTGAGCTTCCAGCCGCAGTCGTCACCGGCGGCGGCGGCGGCGGTGGAGAGAGGTTTCTCGGGCGGCGGCGTGCTGGTGCCGCCGCCGGGCATGGCGATGGGAGGAGGAGGTCTGGCGGCGGCGAAGGTTGGGGGGAAGAAGAGGGGGAGGCCGCGGAAGTACGGGCCGGACGGGAGCCTGATCCGGCCGCTCAACGCCACGCCGATCTCCGCATCGGCGCCGATGCTGGCCGCCGCCGTCTCGCCCGGGCAGTACACGCCGGCGTCGGCCGTCGGCGCCGCCATGAAGCGCGGCCGGGGCAGCCGCCCCCTCGACTTCTCCTCCTCCACCGCTGCCATGGCCAAGCCCTACCACCACTACCAGCAACCGCCGCCGCCGCAGCAGACCCAGCAGCAGTTCGGCTTCCACTTCGACTCCATCGGTCAGTATCCATCTCTCCCCCAAATCTCTTCCCCGCCCCCCCCCCCCCCCCCCCCCCCCAAAAAAAAAAATTCTGAAGAAACTTTGAACCCTTTTGCTGATGCACGACAAAACAAAGCCTGGATTATTTCGTGTTTTTGTCCTCCTAGATTACATCTCGGAGATTTCGAGATACAAAGTGGGTGCCGGCTGCAGTTCAGAAGGACCAATGGCAAAGTAGCAGTTCGTCAACGGCGTCACTCTCTAGTCCCTAGTCGCTACCCTTGTCATGACACTGTCTGTGTCTGTCCCTCTCACACCCGAATATTTCCTTGTCTTTCTCCTCCGCCTCTATCCATGATCCAAATTACAATGGCCATCTTATCAGGGACCTCATGCAGCCTTGTTAGGTTAGTGCTGTCTTCCAAGATTCTGAGCTCTGGGAGCTAAGTGTGGGGGCCAGATGGAGGCAGCATATCCTCACTGAATCTTCTCTTTGCTGCACTTCGTGCTGTTGCGTGGCGGGGGTTCTGCCCGTTGTGGGGGAGGTATGGTGGATTTGGTGCTGCTGGTGGTGGTTCTGATTCTGGAACCAAATTGGGAGATGGATCATGTCTGTTGGGATGGATGTAGAGGATTCCTCCTGCATGCCTTGCAGCCTTGGTACCTTTTGGTCACCTCTTATCTATCTGTTGTGCTGCTGTGGTGATGGCAACGTGCAACTGCAATGGATATTGCCCTGATGCAACTGGTTTACATGTCTGATGGTACAAAGGAGAATTGTTAGAGTTCAAACAAATTTGTGGAGCACCGCCGTGAATGCATAAGCATAAAGTGCTAGGACTCGGCGTTTATAATATATGATTTGGGTTTGAGTTGAGGACTAAGGATAACTTACTGATGTTCTGCTAACTCGTAATCTTAGGTTGTGTTCACTTTGTTTTGTGGTGTTCTGCTGTCAGTTTGTTAACCACGGTATGTGCTTGCAGGTGACATGGTGGCGTGTTCTGCTGGTGGTAATTTTACTCCTCATATCATCACTGTTGCTCCTGGTGAGGTATGGACTTGAACGTTTTCTTTGAAGTCTTGCGTTGGCATGGGTATTCTGATGAGACATGTGTTCCACCAGATCATAAACTGTATTTGATTGGACAAATGTACTTCCTCAGATTTTGAGACTAGTGTATAAACTCAATGCATCTGATAGACTGATGCTATCCATGAATTGTGTTTTAGCCTTCAGACTTGTCTTCCTTAATTCTGATTACTTTGCTACTGCCTGTTTAGTAGCTGCTACTCTTACGGGTGCTATATAGCTGCAATTCTACATATTGTTTGTGAATGATATATAGTTTTGTTTGAAGACCTTAATGATCAGTGGTACTAACATTTGTGGCATGCTGATGCAGGATGTGACGATGAAGGTTATATCATTTTCTCAACAAGGGCCGCGAGCTATTTGTATTCTCTCTGCTAACGGTGTGATATCAAACGTTACACTCCGCCAACCGGATTCATCTGGTGGCACATTAACTTACGAGGTTTGTTAACTGGCCCGTGATACACATAATATACCTTACCATCAGATGATTTGATGAATAGGTGTCAAGACTAGACAGATGATTCTTATTTCCCACAATTTTGTTTGTAGGGACGCTTCGAGTTGCTGTCCTTGTCTGGCTCCTTTATGCCAACTGAAAGCAATGGAGCACGGAGTCGATCAGGCGGGATGAGCGTTTCTCTTGCCAGTCCAGATGGCCGTGTTGTCGGTGGTGGTGTTGCTGGCCTTCTGGTGGCAGCAAGTCCTGTTCAGGTGCTGCAGCATACCTTCATTGAAACCTGAATGCCTGCGAGTTCAACTCTCTTCAACTTTCTCTCTCTGAAATCCATCTAAAACTCTAGACTAACATCTCATTTTCATAGTTCCAATAAAACAAACAATGAAACTATTACGCTCATCAGCAATGAGATCATCAAATGCCTTTTAGTTAGTCGTAAATGCTGTGTGCAAATATGTGACAAGTTCTCTCATATGTTTGCCAGATCGTTGTTGGAACCTTCCTGCCGAGCTACCAGATGGAGCAGAAGCCCAAGAAGGCGAGGGTGGACGCAGCAGCAGCAGCACCGGTCCTTATCCACACACCTCCCGCCGTTCCACTCTCCAGTGCAGAGACACACAGCGGCGAGCAACAAGGGCAGCAGCACAGCTCCGCCGCCCCGAGAACGACGAATGTTGTAACCTCGGCATACAGCGCAGACCAAAGCTGGCCACCCGCCGTAGTCCAGCCGGCGCCTGTTGTTGACTCATCCAGGACCTCGTCGGGCGATCTGAAGCTCACTGCCTCGGGTGCCTGAAACCAACGCCGGACCTACTGGACTCGACGAACTCGATCCACGGGCCTTTGGCCTGGTGCATTTCCTTCTGACCTGTAAAAGATGTGCTATGATCTGCAGTCCCACTAGGTTTTTTTCTCTGTCAAGGCAAGCTAGCTGAAAGAGTTGAGTCTAACTGCATCTGCTGTAGCGTGTCGATCTTATTTGACAGTCTGTAGTTGCTACACCTGTATTATTATTAGTGTGTTCTTAGGCCTTCTTCATCTGTCGGATTACTCGGATTAATCATGCATTAGAGTTTTCCTCTCCACTGTTCATGCTGTACTATTTCTGTCTCCTAAATTATGTACTTGTTCAGAGAAGAAGGTTGCCTATGTTGCACTGATCGGACCCGTACTGATCATGTCTCACTGCCCAATCTGAATCTGCTTGCCTCCAAATAAGGTGTTCATTTTCCTCTCTCACTGACAATGGGCTTGATGGTCAGGACTCAGGACATGGAAGCCTAGTAAATCTGTGGACCCTTAACTGTCAGTGACTGTGAAGAAGCTTTGTGATAAATTAACATCATGTTCAGACCTACTACTTACTGTATAATCAAATTCGCATATGCTCTTCTCCTCGGTGAGCTGGCTGGTCAAAAGATGCCGTGGTCGTCGTCGGGGCCGATGATTAGCCCACGGTGCAAACAGTCGCTTTATTAGCTTCCCTAATAAACAATTAGTGATGAAATTTCTCTGGCTGATTAAAAGGAGGGCAGCGTGCAGTCATGCAGATGCAGCGACAGTGTCCTGGTCTTAAGGGATATGGCCATGTGATGATGATCGAGTGGAGTACAGTTAAGCAGCAGATTGTAGCATCAGGGGAGCGTGCATGGGAAAGGCAGTGCGATGCGAATCAACGGCTGAGGCTGCAGGCACGTGATTAGCAGTAGTAGTAGTGCTAAGATAAGATGGCTTTTAATTTAAGCCGACAAGAGATAGAGAGACACTCTTGCTGCCCGATAATCATGGTCTGAAGGGTAGCAGTCTAAGTTAACTTGTCTGGATCCATACACAGGCCGGTAACTTTGTTTAGATGTAAGTATCTCCTTGACGTAACTTCTCAGTTCAAGAAAATTCTTTTATCAGAGGAAATTAGCATTACTAAATTCAGTTTCTCTGCTGTGTTAACACATCTTGGAGTTTTGGCCTGCAGTTCCAGTGATCTGCAGGGTCACAATGGTGCAGGTGGATGTGGCATCGGATTGCTTTGCTTGGGGTGGCTGTGGAAGAACTTCAAGAAGGGGTAGTTTCAGTCCATGCAGTGCGATCATCAGGAAGTTCGAGGTGAAGAAGAGGTTCTTTGCTAGATAGAGAGGCACGGGATGATTCACACAAGAAAAAAGAACATTTAAGAGACATGAATTAATTAAGGGTGCCGATCCAACACAATTCTGTTGGAGAGGTAGCCTGAAGCATTGGAGAGGTAGAAGACAAAGGCGAATCAGCTAGCTGTACTGCATCGAGTAGTTAACCTAATTCTACAGCTAAATAATTTAACCATGGCCAGCGCAGACAACAAAAGCGACAACAACAGGACTCTGATCGAGACAAGGTAAGTCCTCTGAAAGCTCGATCTTAGAGGTGGTTGTCAAGAGGCCATGGCTGAATAGCGGCGCCCGCCTTTGGGTTTCTCGTTTCCCCCGCTTCGATTCAGTTGCTGCGTGTCCTTTCATGCATGCATTTGCATGCGACTTCAGGTTCAGAGTTCATAGTTGAGACGGCGCGCGTGAAGCATGCGTGCCTGTCCAGTGCGATTCGAGGAGGGATCATTTGGAGAAGAATTGAACCGGAGTTCTTCTACATGCGTTGATTTTTTTTTAAGTTACTTAAACCTGAGTTTAGGAAGATAAGGGCCTGCTTTTTTAGGAAAAAAGAAAGTTATGTTACAAGTCCACTGAGGACGACCCCACCAGATTACAACGCCACACCCTAGTGTGCTACTATCAGGTTGAGGTGTGAGGCGATATTGGGACCGCATTGTTGAAAATGGCTGACTTGCGGTGTTTTCAGATACACCAAGCCGTAAGCTTAGGACCTCTTTGATGAAAAAAGTTTAAGAAATTGCATTCTCAAGAGCTACATGGATTGTTTGGTATGTAGTATTGTCTCATATGGAGAAAAAAAATCAAAGTATTCTTTTGTACTCCACTACGTACCGCATGGTTTCCAATCTAGTTAAATTTCTTGTTAAGACAATTTTGTTTTTATCAATTGTTCAATCAAACCAACTTTGATGCATATATACACAATTCTATAGGATTCGAACGGAAATAACATCACAAATTTTGTGTTTTTCTTTTGTTCGTGAATTTTTAAAGCCTGCGAATTAAAGAGACCCTTATGTTAGAGTCCGACGTCCCTACATTTACATTAAAAATTATCAAATTATATATAAATCTACTATTTTTTAAATATTACTATAGATAATTTTCATGTTATACTGTTGCCAACTTGTCAGCCAAACATCGAAGTGGACATAGGTCGGATCCAGGGCACGCCTTCACGGGCCCATGTTTGACTTCTCCTGTCAGTAAGACCTTCAGCCCAACCTCGCCACGGACTGTTCATCATCTCCACATGGCAGAGGGAACCAGACAAGCCCTTCAATCCTTCACCGATCCAATCCAAGCAGCAACGACACAAACAGTAGAGGACAACACCACCAAACAGTGCAGACGAAACAAAACAAAACAACGCAAAAAACGGAAAAAGCTGCCACCGCCGGCCGGTCTGAACAACGGCCAGCCTGCCTGCCTGGAGTTTCTCATGGACGGACGCAGCAGATGCCCGTTTTGTTCTTTACGTATACTAGTAATAAAACTACCATCTCAGTATGTAACCACAAGTTCAAGTTTTTAGATAGAAATGTTGTTTGTTTGTTTGCAGCTGAAATGAAATGTTGAGAACTGATGGGGGAGAATCAACTGCCGACCGGTGTTTTGTTTATGACCAAGAACAACGAAGAACTCTGTCATCCCAAGATGGACAGGACATCGCATCATCAGCTTAATCTTAAACTTAATCTTGTTCCTCCTTCAAATTGTTATTTGAAAACTTTCGGCGGCTCACTTTGATTGGAGCTGCGAGCCATGCTGGATTTTTATTCAGAGCTTGGATGGGATGGAAGTTAGTTAAGCTGCTTAAAAAAGAGATGAGGTTTAGACTAACCTGAATGATTGCATGAGACATGCATGCCGGTCTCTGGGAAAGGCCAAAACCTTGCTTTTTATGCCGTGTCAGCATTTGACTAATGGAATCTGGCTGGGCAGCACGTAGATACAAATGCTAATCCCAGTTGGTGCTGGGCTTTCTGAAAAAAAAGTGGTCAAGAGCAGATAGATAACAGTTGCCCATGTTCTTCGCCAGAACTTATTACTATTAGACAGTTTTAAGTGTAGTAGATATTTGAGCTTCTTGTCAAATTTATGTCCTCCTGGATAGCTGGTTTCTTGTAAATACGGGCCAAGGATCTGATTTTATTTTCTTTGACATTTTCTCCTCATTTATCCCTGCATATGAGCCATTACCACTTGTCAGAAGACAATGCAGCAAAAACTCTTTGATTACCAGGCCCCCAGGCCAGAACATTATTTCCCTTGCAAGCAACAGCACATGATCATCAAAGCAACAACATTCCTTCCAGCAGCTTCATAATTACAAAAAGGAACTAGCCACATTTGGTCTGAATACTAGGATAGAATGACATGCAGATGCAGCTTGAATCATCAGCAAAGCAGAAAAGAACCTACTGCTAATTACAGCCACAGGCAGACAGACACAGCACAGGATGTCAGGGAGGAACAACGAAAGGGCCAACTAACCCCGAAAGAATTTTTAGCCAAAGATGGTGGCAACAACAGCAGGGTACAGGTGACAAATCATCATGAATGCACTCACTACACACTGACGCTAGCACTACTAACTAACTAACTAAATAGCATTACATCAAATCCTGCTCCTGAATCATATTTACAACACAATAGCTACACTTGTCTACTACTAGGTTCCATCATCCTGCTCCTGGATCATGATCCTGCTCCATTGTGCAGCTGTCTTTTCCATGATCTTCATCTTCCATTTGTTACAAGGTTGTCTGGACCTGGATGAGCTCAAGACAGAAGTGTGGATCTCTTCAGTTTGCACATTGGTCTTGTCCTGCAGAATCCATAATGCAGAAGAACAGATTTTGGAAGCAAAGCAGGACTCTTGCCAGATCTGATGCACCAGGCAGGAACAGAGCTTCTGCCTCATGAGAAAGACTTGATCAGGCCCAGGCTGTACAGGTTCCTCTTGAAGAGGTTGCCGAGGTAGAACAGCCCAAGTCCGCCGTCGCTCCGGTCGGCCGGCCGGGTCTCCTTCTGGTGGAGCTGCGGCGGGCGCTCCTCGACGACGAGGCTGTCGACGCCGACCTTCTCCCTGACGGCGTCAATGGCGCTGCGGTGGACGGCCTGGCCGGCGGTGGTGCCGGTCACGTAGAAGACATTGCTGGCCATGTCGCCCTTGGTGGACACCTCCGCCTGCGCCACCAGCAGCCCGTTCTCCCGGAACGTCCGCGTGACGTCCGAGAGCAGCCCCGGCCTGTCCGGCGTGCAGAGCTCCAGCCTCACCCCCTCGAAGGACCTCCGCTCGATGGCGTCCTGGAGGCAGAGGCTGACCCGCCGCATCTCGGCGTCGGAGCTGATGGGGCTGCCGTCGGCGCTGCGGATGTAGAACTCCTGCCGCGCGCCGCCGGAGGCGGAGGTGTCGACGGTGCCGTGGAAGACGACGTAGTCCATGTCCGTGAGCGTGCACACCACGTCGTAGAGCAGCTTGGGCCGGTCGCCGCACTGCACGGTGACCACCGAGTAGCCGCGCTCCGCCCAGCTCTCGACGGACACCGACGGGGTGTCGGCTTCGGAGGGGGACGCGCGCCGGTCGTCGTGTTCCCGGGCGGCGGCCGCGTGCATCAGCTGGTGGAGTCGGCGGTCGGGGTGGGAAACAGAGCATGCCGGCACGGCGGCCACGACGCTGGAGTCGGAGAAGGGCTCGGCAGCAGCGGCGCCGCGGAGGAGCGGGGTGAGGCGGGCCTCGATGCGGGCGGCACCCGCGGCGGCGACGTCGGCGTCGCGGAGGTAGACGAGGCAGGCGAGGCGGCCGCGGTGCGACCAGGCGCGGGCATCCACCACGCCGCAGCCCATGTCAGCCAGCACAGCGAAGACCTCGGAGATGAGCCCGGTGCGGTCAGCGCCGGTGAGCTCCAGCACGGTGAGCCCCTCCATGCCCGCCGCCGAAGCCGAGGGATCTATCCCCACCGGCCCGTTCCAGGCGGCCAACGACTGCTGGATGTAGGAGATGACGGAGTGGTCGGTGAGCTTGCGTCCCCGGCGGTCGGTGACGTGGAAGACGTCCATGAACCACCGCCCGTCGGAGGAGATGTAGGCCTTGTTGATGCTCAGGTCCAGGTCCGCCAGCACCTGCACCGCCTCCAGCAGCACCCCTCTGTTCCTCGCGCTGTCCACCTGAAAAGCAATCCACCCAACCAAAATCAATCAATCTCCGCGCCCAAAATCGAAGAAGAAGAACCAAATCGAGGTTGAAGGAAGACGGACCTGGACGAGGGTGGCGGTGGGGCAGGCGGCATTGTCGATGACGACCTTGGGGGTGTCCATCCGGATCACCAGCTTCTCGTACTCGTTCAGCCACTCCATTATCGCCGACCTCGACCTCTTCTTCCTCCCGCTCCTCTTTCTTGCTCGCCTGCGCCTTGGGCGGGGCTATATATAAGCGGCGAGGTAGGGGACGACCCGAGGGAGCGAGGCGCTTGGGGGAATTCGCCCTTTGGCCTTGGAGGCGTCTTCTTCTTCCTTGTTCTCTTGCTCGCTTCGCTTGGCTGGCTTCGTTTGAACTTGGAAATCGGAGAATGGGGAATTGGGGGCGGGCGGGGGCGAGTTTATTTATGCTAACGGGCGACTTTACTGGTGCAAACAAGGTGGTGGGCCCGGGTCCGGTCGTGGGAGCCAGGTGTGTCGCCACGTGGACTGTCCCTTGGAACTCAATTTTCGCGGCAAAAAATCAAATCACTTGCCTTTGCGTCCGGCTTAATTAACGGGGTCCCTTTTCTTTTCCTTGCACTCCTCAGGCTCTCGCCATCACGCCCGGCTAATTTTTGAAGTAAAAAGAAATTCGAAGTCAGCTACCTGCGTTTGTGGCTTGAGAGTTGAGACAAGGTGGTGTTTGTTTGTCTTGTGAGTTTGGAAGAATGGCAACAGAACAGGAAGAATTCCTAGAAGCTAGGATGAACATTTTCGAATGGTTATTTTATTTAAAACTAACTGAAGGCAGAAATGTTTGCTCCGTTGTAGATGAAATATTACATGTATCTACACGCTTTTTAAAAATAAGATACATGACGAATTTGAGAAAGAATTTAGGATGGAAGAGTAACTGTTTGTGAATTTGAACGGCACAGGAGCTGCTCTCTGGTGGGTGGGGCCGCACGCACGTACCGACGTACGGAAGCAAAGCTTTGTTTTAGCAGCTGTCTCTGTACGAGCAGAGCAAGCTGTCTCTGTCTGGCCAGTGGGCCCCGTGCGGTTCGGCAGTGGTGCGCTCTTGCGTAGTCGTTACGGACGCTGCTCGCCGCACCGAACCAACCAAACCCAAGGAATCCCTCTAACTGCTCGGGTGAACTGACCATACTGCCCTTGCTAAGTTTCGCAAATCCGGAAATGCGCTGGGGTATGCTGGTTATTTCGTGTGCGCAGCCGGCCGGCCCCGTATTGTCGCGTTGCTGTCCGGTCCGGTCCTGTCCTGTCCTTGCGGCGCGAGCCCACGGAAACATGGATCCGGATCTTTCGCAGCTTCGGAACTCCCGATGGCCATTGGCCCATTCCATTGGCCTTGCCTGCCTGCCTCGTGTTTTTTCATTCACCCCCTCCGTCTTGTTTGTATTTGACTCGTCCATCACTAGTTCCAGTACAATTCCTTTTGCAGGTTTCTTCCTCTTCTTTATTTGAAAAAAGTAGCTAAGCACGTACGCCACGCGTGTTTTTTTCTCCCTTATGGACAGTAAATTTCTTGTTGCGACATTGTGGCGTGCTAGTAGTAGTACGACTCACAGTCCGTAGTGTTAAATTTTTCTATGTCACCGTATATAGGAGAATGGAACTGATAAGCACAGTTGTAAGTGTCTTGGAGCTGTAAGATTTTTGGCTCTACCGATCAATCGATGGTGCCGCTGCAAGAGAAGAGACGGTGGCACGGACAAATTAAGGCCTGCTTTTTTGCATTGAGCCGACGCCATCCAAAACCGGAGCATAGTTTGTCCCAGATACCAGGTCAAACACGGAGTACTTACTTCATTATTCCACAAGACAAATCACTGAACGAATATGCAGTGCATGTATCCCTCCGCCGCCGCCTGGCTTAACTTAACTCAACAGTGGAGCTGGGCCACGATTGAAGACGGAGGCCAAATGACTGTGAGTTTTAGGATTATGATATCCCAGCTTTTCCAACCTTTTTTATTTAATCTATTTTTTCATTTAGCTAACATTTTTTTTTCTACTTTCGTGTGTGTGTTTTTCACGTGACATTATAAAATAACTTGAGCAGAATGCAACGATGCGAAACTGAACCTTAACACATCAGTAATTAATATAATCTGGAATTGAGGGAGACGTTGGCATGCGCGCGGCGTGAAGGCACATTCATGGCGCAAACGAGATGGATGGATCGAGCAGAGATTGCGCGCGCGGGAAACGGCGATGTGCATTAATTGAACGGCCAGATCTGACAGTAGTACGGAGTACTGGTTTTAATTAACGGATTCATACGACAAGCAGTAGGGATGTGATGCAGCATGCCGGCCACCACGCGCCCATCACGCCGAGCATTTTGCGTTCCACTTCCACTGCACGCTCTCCTATCAAAATCAAAATCACATGGAAAGATTTCCAGACCATCTCGTGAATAAAAATGCGTTAATTAAGGTTCGTACTAGTACAGACATGGTGCTAGTGGTTAACACTAGTCCGATCCAATCCCTGCACGAATGTATGTGTATGGTCTGATTCGAGATCATGCAATGCATGTGGTTAGATCGTGCAATCGGACGTTGTGGTACGTACGTGCGCCGCGCGCATGCATGCACGATCCATATGTTCTGCGGTCAAACATACGTGAGCTAGCTTTACTGGCCGTGAAGGGACGCCGGCCCCGCCCGGAAAGGAAAATGACATCATATGGGACGGCTTAATTTGCGTTACGCCTGCAAGCGTCTTGTTATTTTTTTTTATTGGATGTTTGTGTCGTGCAAGGATAGGCTAATTAATTAGGGGGTTATATATGCGGTTGACCGGCCGATTCATTGTTAGCGTTTGACATCCACGGTCGGCCATTTTGTTTCGTTCCTGCTGACAAATCTCTCGAGATGGTGTTGTCCCCCGACAAGACTTTCCTTCGACGAAAAAGTAAAAGATTCAACTAAAATAATTGATCCTAAAGATTGATTTATGATAGCGGGTTCTCGTTTTGGTGTTTGTCGACCCCGGTTGACGGTGTGCATACTCGAGACGCGTTGTGCCCCACCCATTCCCCTTTTCGTTCTCACGCCGACCGCCCCTCCCTCCCCTCGGCCCCGCACATCCTAGCGACTCCTCTCACCGTGCCGCCTCTCGCGTGCCCGCCTCCGTGGCTCTTCTTTCTAGCCACCAGAGGGAGGTTAGATCCATCCCACCAGGCTTCCCTTCCGCCCAAAGCCGCTCCGCCGCAGCCATCTGCGGACGGACTGGCAACCCTCATCGCGTTCGCCGCCGAACCGGAGTCAATGCTGCTGGGAGTTCATTTTTCTGTACCTAAAGTTTTAAATTAAAAGATTTTAAAAATTGTAACTTGAAGCGAGAATTTTTTTTCAAAAGTTTACAAATAAATTTAAGAATAATAAAAGAAAAAACACTTCTGACAGACCAAAAATGGGTTGCCGAAATTTGGTCCGCCTACTCCTATCCTGGCGATCGTCCCTCCTACTATCTCAACAGAAATAATGGTGTTTAATTATTGTGACTTGTGAATTCCATAATTGTACGGGGTAGTGTTCCTTCACAGCCTATTTTGTATCATTTGACTTGTCCATGCATAGAAACATTTTTCTATTTTACTCATATACTACTGCTCCTCTTTTAAACACCCGTTGACACATCTTCGTGTTTTTTGTTAGAGGTCAACGAGGCAACTCATATGAACCTCACGGATAATATTAATTTAATTTTGCTGCACGTAGTGAGATCTCACAGGCTGGCCGTTGATTTGTCCCCGAAAAATACACATATGGCCGAATTAATTGATTGGCTCTTCAAATTCTGGAAGGCGGTTCTCATCATGGCCCAATGAACCCAGCACGGCCGCTGAGAATTACAGGTCGCGTCGAGTCGTGCATGAATGTGCTTACCATGATCACAACCCTAGCTTGCACGGTGTGCACTAGTGCAGCGCAGTATCAATCGAGGCATATAAGCGAATGGTGGTTTGGCGTGTTTCATGTGTCCGGACTCACCAAGCCAGAAGAACAAAAATGTGTTCCTCGTTTGTCAAAAAATAAAAAAGATTTCTTGAGAGTGCAATTTATATCAAGAACAAAGAATGTACACGATGGAACTGACAGTTGCTTTCGTTCGCCGAGAAGTCATGTGTTGACCACGAAAAGTCACGAGATAAAAGTAACTGTGTGTTCTCCGAGGGCTCACTTTCGTTAAGAAAAAAGATCTTGATCTAGAAATACTGTCTTGTTCCTTTCAAAAATATAAATACTACGGTCTTGTTTATTGCAGTGCATGCGCCGCCGCACGTACTCGATCGGTTCATCCCAAGGCTGCATCGATTTTACAGCGACAAGGCTGTAAAACGAAGTCCCTTGATTTTAACTGTAATTACCATTTTGGTCCCTTCGAATGTCTCGATGCAACCCGCAACAACAACAGCACAGATCACGCGACGCCCTGCTGAGATATTTTGCATGATCAGATAATCGTCTTGTTTGAATCCCGATGCCTGTGGACGGTCGATGGACCTTGGCCTGGACCACCAGCCGTTGGATGCAGATCAGAAGATGAGATTTTAAAAGACGCACGCGGCGCGCATGCGCGGAATGTCCTTTTGACCCCGCAGAGCAGAGCAGAGCGCGCGCATTCTCCTAGGAGTATGCCCTATGGGTGGCCGCCCACCACGACCCACTGGCTGTCTGTCTGAAGCTACTCGCTCTTCCCGCCACGAGACCGTCTTGTTTTCGCGCCAAAACTCGGATGGAAGAGGAAGCCGAGAGACTTCGTTTTTTTGGCGCCAAATGCGTCTGGCCTCGCGCCCGCCAGCCGCCATAAACAAGGACAACGATTCCAGCCAGCGCTTTTTTTACTTTTTGGCTGAAGAAAAGAGGACAAGATCCAAATTGTGACAGCGATGCACCGACGAGTAATACTAACTCCGTCCAACAATAAATTCATATTCGTTATATTCTTAAATGACATAATATATAATTACATGACATAAATTCATACTCCTTCCGTCCAATAAAAGATGTCTCAAGTTTGTCAAAATTTGAATGTATCTAAACACGACTTAGTGTATGGATGCATTCAAATTTAGTCAAAGTTGAAACATCATTTGTTGGACGGAGGAAGTATTCGTTATATTTCTACACAAATATATTTGTTTGTGGTTATGATTTTGATCGCATTAGTCACGTATTCGTGAAATAATTTGTCGTCAAATGATTGCTGAACCGAATACCGTTGGAGTGAGAGATACGTACCAGACCAGGCGAGAAACGTAGTCCTTGTAGTCTCCTAGTGCTCCTAGGTGGAGTAGCGGCGTGGCTAGCAACACCATTTTGAGCCGTCGCGTCGTCGTCGTGGCCTTGTTGTTTTGAGTAGCGCTGTGGCCGAGGTAGCTATTCCCGGAGATCGGTTGTACTATGTCTGCTTTTCAGGACTGTGGCAAGGTCAGCGGCTCCAGTCACCTCCGTTGCAAAATTCTTTACAACGGGAGGGAAAAAAGAGTCAGCGATTAGTTGATGGCGGTTTCCTGTGGAATCTACTACTGCTACTGCTGCTAGCACCTGCTAATCTTTGCTGTTATAGACTTACTCTTTTAATTGTACGTACGTATGCGTAAAACACGTACGGTGTCTGCACTGTCTCTCGCCCCCTAAGACCCGACGCCGCTTCGGTGAAGTTGGTCCTGCACTTCACCAGGTGCCTTTACCCCTCCCATCTGGCGTCCATTCTTGATCCAGCGGCTGAGACACGTGTGAGGTAAAAACAAGTCTCGGAGCTACTTTCTAATCACAGCCTGGGTTTTCTAAGTAACCACGGAAGCAGATTGATGGAAACAAAATGTCACATATACTTTGAAAAATTGTCACGTGTAACATATTGCATAACTGGTAATGTAACAACATATTAAAGGAAGAGAAATTTGATCAATTAAGTTCCACTTGTCATTGAACTTTTATAGAAATTTTGTAGCAACAGGTGCTACTACAGGCCATTTCACTTGTACACTTGACCCACCAAAATACTACTGTCAGCCCCCAAAATACTATAGTTATCCCTTTCCAAAACACGATGTAACCAACTTTTCATATTCTAGAAGAAACCGAAATCAAGTGGTAGTGTTTTTTTTTCCGCCTTGGTTTGGTCTTGACCGGTCGATCTAAATTGTACGTCAGGTCACGTGGGTAAAGGCCATTGGTGACTTACACGAGTAAGCAGAAACCCCAAAGACCATGGACAGGTTTATACAGGAACAAAAGCTAGCTACACTAGACACCTGTAGGCTGTAGGTGTAGGCCTGTAGCCACCTGGCCCGGCAAGACAAGTGGAGTGTAGCAGCATGGTCTGGTCTGGTCTCTCTGTTCCGGTCCGCCATCCGTCGCGTTTCCTCTGTGCATCCATCAGCCAGCACCAGCACCGATGCGAGCCCATCAATTCCCGGGTTACCTGGCAGGTGGTTGCTTCCTTGCTGCTGCTGCTGTTCATCCGTCGTCGTCGTCCTCTGCGGGCGCACGTTCCCTCGGGCCAGGCGCCGTCAAGTACCGGCGGCATGGCATGGCATGTGCCCAGCGCCCTGGCCGGCGAGGCTGACAGAGGGCACGCGCTTCTCGAACCCGGATTCATGGCGCACAGTGTCCGTGTCGTGTCCCTCTCGATCTCGATCCCTTGCGGCTGGGCTGCACACAGTGCCACGACGACCGACTGTGTTTGCACGAGCCCCTCTGGGTGCTCCAAACGTGCACGGACTGCAGACTGCATTCACTCCATCCCTTCTCTCCTGGAGTAAAACACAAAATTTAAAGGAGTACTCTATAACTAGGTTACTCCCTCCATTGCTGCTAAACTCTCTTGCTCCTAATTTGGAGCTTTCTTCTTCTTCTCTAAATCGGCTGGAAATTACTACAACGACTGTTGGTGCTCCATAATGTAGGAGTACATATACAACCATCTGCATATATGTTGGTCTTTTCTCTGCTTGTTTTCCCAACCAAATGGTCTATCAAATGGGCGGAAACAACGTGCCGGCCAGCCCCCAAAAAAATTCTTCAGATGAAAAACACTTTATTTTGCTGTTTCGCAGGCGCGCGCAAGGGCGTACAGTACGGCCGCACCGCCCGGGACCGGGCATGGATGGCCAGATTTGGACAGCGTCGCACGATACTGATCCAACAAACAACATTAAATGGGGGTAGTTTGTTACGCGTTGGTTACCGCTGCTCGCAAAACATTCGATCCGGCTCCGGCCTGGCACAATATTAACTGCCCGTATCAAATCCACCGCCCGATCTCGATCCGTCCGTCCCCATGCACCGCATTGATGCCTGCCAGTAGATCGAGACGCATTTGATGCGCAAGACAAAGACACACATGCTTCATCGTGAAGAAGCAATTAACGAACTCGATCCATCGGCACGCGGCCGGCCTGCCCGATCGGTCACGGGCCCGGTATGTTCGTTCACACGCAAACGCAGGGGCGGGGTATTAAATAAACACGGCAGGGCACAGATCACGAGATACCCGTCGTCCGTCCGTCCGTCCGTCGGTCTATGCATCGGATCATCGCTGGTCACGGATCCTACTGCTGCCATTGCTTGCTTCGCGAGGTGGTCAGCACTGCATTGCCTTGCAAAAGCAAAAGCTGCTTCCGGCTGCTGCTTCTGGAATTTGGCATGTGGTTGCCGTGCTCCGGCCAGGCCCACCAAGTACGAGCTGGGCCCGTATGACAATGGCGCGTCATCCTTGGGGGCCCACAAGATTTGCTTTTGCGTCTCCAGGAAACCAAATTGGGCCTAGTCGGCTCGGTCTGCTCCGAGAAACAAAAATGGGCCTGGAGTATCAAACTCCAATAGCTGGTCAACCGGAAGCCTTTTTCCCGAATGGGCCGCTTCGCGAAAGTCTTGGAGCTCAGCCCAGTGGACACATTAACTCTCACAACAAGGCTTTTTATATGTCCGTACTTGGGCTTTCATAGTTTCAAGTTTTTGCCTGGTCCAGCCCATAGGACATTCCAGCCCAGTATTGTTATTTTCTGAAGATGACAAGCATTTACGTATACTCATTATTATTATTTTTTGTTAGCATGGCATGTCAGAGGAACTAGTGAGCTTGTGCGTTGCACGATTTTCACAATACGTGACAACTTGAATTCTGTTTTTATATGCTACTTTAGTACAAAATCATGTGTAGAAGCCATTTACAAACAAGTTTGTTGAATTCAGCAGTCGACCATCGTGCATAACCCCCATATGAAAAAAAAAGTGTATCAACGTTGCATTTGTAGAAAGTAAGAACACAACTAATTTTGCATCTTTTATTGGGCTCAATTTTCTGATGCGTTAAAAATACATAGAAGCATGACATCTTCGGTTCCGCATCCATCATACCTGAGCAGGTGTACCAAAAATTGATCCTGAACAATACAATAATGTAAATACAATACTATAACGATAAACAAGAACCGATGATTCTAGAACATTTATGCTACTTAGTTCAAGTTTCAACCGGAAAGATATGTACGTACATTAGAGTGAATGCTCCATATGAATGTACCATGCAAAAATAGCAAGTCACATGCAAATACGCAGACTAATCACGAAAATTTCAGCCTCTCAATATTCTTAAATGCAATGTGCCTTACTCTATCTGAATATTGCAAGACAAATCTGTTCACAAAATAAATACAGGTTATACTAAAAGTCGTGTTGGAATGCAGCTTCCACCATGACCATCATGGCGATCATTCATTCTGAAGGACTCCATTATGGTCGATTCTGCTCTCTCCTGTCTCCATCACAGCACATACCAGATCAACCAAAACCACGAACATCTCGTCTTGTATCCAGCAGGCCATAAGATCAAATTGTCAGGTATTAATTTACAATGCAACCCAATTCTTCCAGGAATACCGTGTATTGTCACCGAGCTTGGAGACAGCCAGAAATGTTGAAGTGAGACTTGACCAGAACACAGCAGGCTGGGTGGTCGTCACAAGTTGATTCAGAACTTACATACCGTAGTTAAGTTCAGGTCGGTGTAATGCAGCAGTAGCAACAATCTCGACAACGCGCTGCCCAGTCGCTGCTGCCGGCCGAGGCGGTCACGATTCTTTTGAGGGCCCCATGGTTTCTCGTCCAATGGAGAGCTCCTGGTTGCCTGGAAATGTAATCTTATTATCTCATCTCTCCAGTGGCCGGCTCTGCTCTCTACAATGTAACTCAAGATCAGATCAACGAAAACAATAAGCATCGCATCTCATCTCCAACATGCAGCAAAGTGGTTTATAGTGCAGAGCAAACCTAATCTATGTTTTTACAATTATTATGCATACTAATTAATATGCATTTAGCAGCATGATAAGTATGCGAACAAAGCTCCCAAAATATCTGAGAACCACTGCATGACGTTCGAAATCGATGTGTACACCTGAAGACTTATATCACAAGAGAAAAGCAATACCAAACAACTCTATCGCTCTGATCACTAAAAAGCCCACTGCAATCATTACACCAGAAGAAAGGTTGCTCTAAGTTCTTAATGTAACGTGCATGTACCTATCTATTACTCCAATAGCTGGCTGCAGAATACAAAAAGAAGAAGAAGAGAAAAGCACAAAGATCAGTATTGAAAGGAGATGACCTGTGTTCTCCCTACCCTCAATTCGGAATATACCTGCTTGTTTAAGTATTCAAGAAGACTCATCCCTATTGCTTAAATCGTCGTCATCGATCTTTGCAACCTTCAGATAACAAAGGCACTGCTAGAATTATCTTTGCATGCTTTCCTGAGAGCAAATTCCAAGTGTCACTCAAACTTCTGAAACGGAGCATTTAACATTCTTTGTTAACAGCAGCACACAATGGAGCATATCATCAGAACAGCTCGATCCAGAGCATTTAACATTCTTTGCTTTCACTCCATTTCTCAAACAAAACAGAAAAGCATGCATGAGATGGCCATTGGTGCAGCTTCTTTTTATAGTAACTATCCTTCCAAACAAAACCAACCAATTAATTACCTGAAGTGATGTGCTGTGAAGGAAGTACTGCTCCTTTAATCACACAAGTTCACATTGTCTGCGGCTGCAACCTTGGGGCAAGGAAAATGATGGAGCAAAAGCAAGAATGGGAAAGGATACTTAGTATTGATTCCAAATGTACCAAGGTGTTGCCTTAGAACCGAAGCATGGAAACATACATATATGCATAAAACCGATATTGATTCCACAAGTACCCATGGAACTCTCATCTCAAGTAGATATTTTTGAATTCACAGAAAAATATATGTTCACTTGCAAACTAAAGTAATTTGTTACCCTGACCATGGCTGCATCTCATCTCATGCTAATTATTCTGGGTATGATACACCAACAACCGTTATGCAGTGCTGAGGCAAAAATAACTAAAATAACATGAAAACATACAAAAGATAATGGCCAGCATCTCCACAGCGTGCTCGGGGTATCATGTGACAGGATTGGCGGTCAAGGTTCGTGCGCGGTGTCGGGTCTCAGCTTCCTAATGCCCTTCGAACGTATGTCTCGGCAGATGGCAGTCCTTCGACGGCGATGGCGGCACTCGTTGACATGTTGACTCCAGTGTCATGGTGATGGCTGCCGAGTAGGGTGGCGATGTTTGTGCTCTTCGCAATGTCTCGGTGTTGAGATGCCCTTCGATGGGTTGCGAGCGCTCCTCTAGCGACGTGTGTGCTTTTCTTGTGGCGATGTCCTTTGTGTAAGCTATCTGTGTTGCTCTCTTTTTTTTTCTTTCTGTTTCGCGCATTTTGCGCTTGTAAAATCCAACTCTTAATTAATTGAATCGGCGCTGTCGTTTTCGTCAAAAAAAAACTGCATAATGCAGACCAGGAGCCTAGGATGCTTCAAAATTAAAAATTCTAATATTTATCTATATCCATATTTAGTTCCAGTTGGGCCCAATGTTTCACATTTTGTTGAACATCCACAATTCCAGGTACCTGCATACATCTCTCTTACTACATTAGATGGCTGCAAAATAAAGAAAAAAAGAAGAGAAAAGCAAGAGGATTAGTATTCTAAAGTGCAGATTGTGTTAAAAATATGAAAGCAATTGTAGACTGACACATAATGGGAAGATTAGCAGGCAGATCTCGGTAGTTGCAGCATGCCTTCAGATGTAACCAACCCTAAAATCAAATGAAGAAAGCCAAGAACGGCTCGGTGCTCCAGAAGGCCGGACTCACCGTGACACGGAATCGAGGACCCGGGGGACTCTGACGGCGGCCACGGATCACAGGTGGAGATCGCCGGCGACGGTTGGCAAGCGAGCATGGCGGGCAGAGGCAGGGCCGAGGAGGGCCTCGGGGTGGAGGAGGCGGTGGCGGCCTCAGTGCAGAAGGAGGAGGGGTTGGCGTGCGATGCGGGCTTGGTGAGAGGCGGGTCAGAGGAGGGCCTCGGGGTGGAGGAGGCAGCGTCGGCCTCAGGGCATAAGGAGGAGGGGTGTCCGGCGATGCGGGCTGCGGTGCCTCGTCGCGTGCCTCCGACGGCGTGCGCGGATCGTAGGTGGAGATTGCGGCGACGGCGGGCGAGCGGCGAGCCGGGACAGAGGAGGGCCGTGGGGTGGGGTGGAGGAGGCGTCGGCGGCCGCTGGGTGGCGGGGCAGAGGAGGGCCACGGCGAACAGAAGGAGGTGGCGTTGGAGGCTGTACGAGAGAGGAGAAAAGAGAGAAAAACGGTTCGGGCCGAAAGATTCTCCTGTGTGTGGAATTTCAGTCTCACTAGTTAATCACTAAGCGCATACGGTTAGCAAGTAATCCGAATCTGATTGTGGGGTTATTAGTTCTCCGTATACGTTTAGTTGGGTGGACGTTGTTGATGTCTCTTCTGCACGCAGCTAGCATCAGTACTGCTGCCCGTGGCGCTCCACGCTGAAAACCGAATTCTCGGAATACCGGCCGGTGCAAATAGTCAAATCTGATCTTTGCATGTATGATTGCCCCCGGTTTTGCATTGGCCCCGGGTTCATTAATTATCTAATTCCTGCAAAGGAAATTCAGTCCCGTTTGTAAAACTTTGCACATATGCGGTCACTGCACTGCTAGAGCTGCCGGCCGGCCGGTCGGTCAGTCAAGTAAAACTTTGCGTCCGTCGCATGCGCCCAAACGCTGCTCATACGCGGCACACCCCATGTGTAGTGTGCGCCTACGGCTAGCTAGGCTGGTCCATTCCATTACCTCCAAGAACGGCCTATATATACGGACCAAATAAACAATCATTCATCCGGCCGGGACAAATTTGCACATGACCTGCTTGGCTGCTTGAGTCTTCTCCATTCCACAGGGACATGCAAAATATATGTGTATGTAATGCCCATGCATGAATGAATGATTGGAGCTGGTCTAGTTTAATTGCCTCACGACATCAACCGCAGCTGAATTGCTAAAAGACAAATCAACACCAAATCATTAATCTAGCCATCTTCATAAGTGGCGTAAACGTTGACACTAGAATTATTACAGAAAACTTTTAGGAAAAAAAATATACTGGTACATGTTATGACCAATTTACACGTGTGCGGTCAAATGTAAGAGAGATATCATTGCATTATTTGCTTGCAAATAAATACTTGTATGACATATGACTTTTACTAATTTTATATATAGACATACATAGGTTAAAACTAGAGTCTCTGACTTGCATTGGATACCGTAAAAATCAAACGTGTCTAGCTAGCTTTAGGGGAACTGTAGCAGGGCGACCCAAAGTTTTTTGTGGTTGTTTGGGTCGCAGTCCGGACCGACAAAAAATCCCTGGTCTGGATTAGACAGTGCGTCCAGCAGGAAGACCCATTTAATCCGTTTTATTGAACAGAAAGAATAAGCACAAGGAAAACAAACGCAGTACAAAGGAATTGCCCGCTCCGACCCATTTTCATTCTGAATTTTTTTGTTGGAAATGAATCGCGACGGACCCAAATCCGGATCAATCCGGCCTAAATGGTTCCAGTTGCCCTTACAACGGAGAGAGAGCATGCCGAATTGCTGATACGCACAATGGACAGACTCACCATGTGCCACGTACAGCTTAGAACAAGCTAGAAGCTAGTACCACTCACCCAACTACTCCAGCTAGTGGGCAGTACGTAGATGCATGTATCCATCCCTGCTCTCACCCACATCTTCATCACATATTCCCCCCCAAATTAACGTCTTGTCGATGCCGAATTGCCGATCGAGCTATATATATATAAATGCAGGGAAACGGAGCTTGGCCTCTTGAGTCCTCCAGCTCGTCAACTCAGTCTTGTGCTCTCGTCCACACTGCACTCGAGAGAATTGATTGAAATATAAGAGACCATGGCGCCGGCGGTGAAGCTGTACCAGCTGCTGACGGGAAGGAAGAAGAGGAGCATCAGCAGCAGCAGCCGGCCGTCTTCGTCGTCCCCTGCGCCGGTGGCGGGGGTGAATGTGCCGCGGGGCCATTTCGCGGTGTACGTGGGCGAGCGGCGGACGCGGTTCGTGGTGCCGACGGCGTGCCTGCGGCGGCCGGCGTTCGTGCTGCTGCTGCGGGGCGTCGAGGAGGAGTTCGGTTTCGGGCACCGCGCCGGCGGGCTCGCCTTTCCCTCCTGCTCCGAGAAGGACTTCGCCTCCATCGTCGCCGCCTGCTAGCTTTGCTTACTAAACTTAGCTGCTCCTCCGCGCACCGACGACGACGACGACGACGACGAGTCCTCCATGGATTAGCTTGGTTAGCGAATTGCATGCAGTTAGCTCATCCGAAGCTGCCGGTCGAGCCGTGGGCTGATACGATTATTAGTACGGAGTAGTAGATTGTTTTTAGGACAGATTAATTAAGTTTCTTTTGTCTGAACCAGTATAATTTGGTTTTGCTGACGATCTATGTAACCAGATTTAACTGTCGCATGTGTTCGGATCAATCTGTGGTTTCCTTGTACCAGTGTGTCTGGTCTCCCGGAAGTTTTTTCTTTTTTCCGTTTGTCAGGGGGCAGAGCTCCAGATTTCCTCTGTCTAAATCGATGTCGCGGAACTTCAGTCAGTGCCAAGATACGTGTGTATTTAGACAGAATTGCGACACTTTCATTAACTAGGCTGACGACAGTCCAGATATGCTCAAAAACAGGGACGCATACGAGATCCATTTGTCCGGTTCAAATGACTTGCTAGTTTAAAAGGTCAGGATTAGTACAGAGCAATGTACATGTTGCAGATGTGTTAAGTCAGATTTGATTAAGTTTGGCTCAAAAAGGTTATAAATAAGATTTCGAGTTTCTCTTGCTTCATCCATATATAAGGAATCATTGTTATACTTCGATGTTTATCCATGAGGGGATACAGGGCAATTTTTAAGGCTTATTAATTTCTTCCGTTTCTGCAATGGTTACTTCCATCTTTGTGACACACCAAACCTGTTCCTGGGGACTATAAATAGGAGGGACTTCCTTACAAAAGAGACCGCACCTAGACATCCATACCTTCCTAGTCAGCCCAAACTAGTTGTCATAAAACAACTTGTGAGGACTACCAAATGGGTTCTAAGATGATCGGCGCGTTCTTGCTGGTGCTCCTGGCGGTGTTCGCCGTGAGCGATGCCCAGGTGTTGCCAACACCATGTTGCCGCTTCAGTTGTTGCGACGGCAAGCCTGAGTGCTGCGACCCTGGGTACATCCCCGCCGTTGCTCCCGCCGCGGCGGCCGTCGCTCCTGCCGTCTCCGCCGGTGCCAAAGCTGAAGGTCCGGCCCCGTTTGGTGGCGTGTCTGGCGAGGCCTCTGCCGGAAACTAGCTAGCTAGCTGAGATGTTTGTAACAAGTGATTTGTTGTAAGCCAAACAACTGAAGTTTAATAACTAGCTAGTACCTTGGCGTGTTGGCGCCGAGGTAGCATTCTCTTATATATATATCCATGCTTAATTTGGTATTATTGCGATGTGTTGTTTGGTCTTTACCTTGTTCTACTTCTTTCATGCTTCCTGCACATGATAAACTGTGGATGGTAACTGTTTCATCCTGTCCTGCTCCGAGAAGGACTTCGCCACCAACGTCGCCGCCTACTAGCTTTGCTTAGCTGCTAGCTCCTCCGCGCACCGACCGACGACGATGTTAAGATACCCATCCAACCATCTCACCTAAAACACTGATCTGACAGGAGGAGAAGATATACTATACTTACCCTCCTTCCCCCGCCCCCCACTTCCGACGTGGATAGTAATTGGGAAAATGCGGGGGGACTGATACTCGAACTCGAGCCTTCGGCTTTGATACCATGTTAAGATACTCCATCCAAACATCTCACCTAAAAGACCAATGTAAGAGGAAGAGGAGATATGATATACTTAACATATGAGACCTCCATTCTTTGTCTAGTTGTTTCGATGTCTGCAAATAGTTCATTCTCTTTGTAGGATCTTTTGGAGTATATTTCGGGCTTTTAGATTGAATCGCTTTGATAAAAGATAGCCGCCGGCCTGTGGCGTAACTATCATCCCCTATGTAAACTCTTGTTCTTTGAAGTAATATATCCAGGTGGGGAATCTCTTCCCCGGTGATTGCCTCAAAAAAAATTTAGCTCAGCCGTCGGTTGATACGATTATTAGCGGATGGTAAAAAAAAAGTGATCAACGGGTCTGGGTTGAAACCCACCTGAAACTCAGACATCATTATTAGCAGATTGTTTTATGACAGATTAATAAGTTTGTTCTTTCTATCTTAGTCCTATAGTTACCTACGGGTATAATTTGGTTTTGCTAGAGGAGTTCTTCCGTGAAGATAAAAGAAGTGGTGTGTTTTTTTTGACATACAGAGGGCATTCCCTCCGGAAACCATTTGTCTTTAATACAGCAGTTTGCAATCATAACATAAATAAAAAAACCTGTGATACAATCAACCGATCATCACAGGCTTTCCAAATTCGGCTCTGACAACAGCCACAACATAACAGACTAGTTACTACTCAGACCAACGAAAACCAACAATTCTCTTTACTCTCATGCTTAACCATCAGTCAAGCGCATTGTCAGCGGCGCCCAACCTTGCGATCGACTGAAGGCTTCACTCGCCACTTGCCAAAACCGCCGAGAAGACAGGCGCATCAGCTCCCCGGGCAGCGCTCTCTGTAGACCAGCCCACAGATCAATGCAAGAGCAAATTGTAAACATTATAGCTACAGGATCGTTGGGCCAGGCATTCCTGAAACCAGCATTGTTACTTGTTTTCCAAATGGTCCAAAGCACAGCTGCAATCCCAACTAGCAAAATTTTCCTTCCGAAAGCTGAAGGTCCGGCCCCGTTTGGTGGCGTGTCCGGCAAGGTCTCTGCCAGAAACTAGCTGGCTGAGATTTTTGTAACTAGCTAGTACCTTGGCGTGTTGGCGCCGAGGCAGTATGGTTAGCTGAGTTTGATTGGATACATGCATTTTTTTTCAAATATATTCATGCTTAATTCGGTATTATTTCCATGTGATGTTTGATCTTTGCCTTGTTCTGCTTCTTTCGTGCTACCTACACGTACATATTTGTGATCTGAACCCATGGGCGGCGCCAGCCAGCTCCCGGAGCCTGGACAAAACATACATAAACTGAAATATAACTTATGAACAGCCACCTATTAACCTTCAGATCATCATACTAATCACAACTAGTACCGATGAACACTATGTCACGGTAGATAACCGTCCGCATTCCAAAGTGCGTCAATTCGGTTTAAAATACATCAAATTCATATTCGTGGCATTTTAAAAGCGTTGAATATACTTGTGTTGGCAAAAGTATTTGATGCATTTTTATTGGCAAAATCTGCGGTTAAAGTGCTAAAAGTGCGGTTAAAAACCAAAACTAACTACATTTAAGCAAAGTGTGGCTATCATAGTGCGGGCAAACGTCTACTGTGAGGTAGTGGAGTATACATGGCGATGTGCATAGTTAGATTTGGACGAAATTGCTCGGTTCAAATGACTTGCTAATTTTTGATAGATTAAGATGTCACACCTAGTTCCTATGAATATACAAGGCGATGGGTAGAGTTAGATTTGGATTAAAGGCTCGAAACGGCTACAAACAAAATTCCATCTTCGTGGTTTTCTTAATCCTTAAGGATCCATTGTTATATCCATGCTTATCCATGATGCCATACATGGCAAGAGTTTAACGCTGTTAAGTTCCTTCCATCTTCGCAAATGCTTATAAACTCCTTCCATCTTCGTGACACCGGTAAATTAACCTGTTGCTCGGGCCTATAAATAGGAGGAAAACCCAGGAGAGGAGTCACAATTAACAAACCTCAACATCCACCCATACATAGCTTCATACTTAGCATAATTTGTGAAGAGTATCGCAGCAAAGTACACAGGCGATGGGTCCTAATAAGATGGTGGGAGCCTTCTTGCTGGTGCTTCTGGCGGCGTTGGTCGTGAGCGACGCCCAGGTGCTGCCGTTGCCCTGTTGCCGCTTCGACTGCTGCGACGGCAGGCCCGCTGCTGCGCCGCGGGGGACTTCCCACCGGCGGCTCCTGCTGTCGCCACTGCTGCCCAAGCAGAAGCCCCCGCGGCTGCAGTACTAGATGGTGTGTCTCGGAAGGTCTCTGCCGGAAACTAGCTTGGCTGAGATATCTGTATCATCAGGTGTTTTGTTGTGGCCTAGCTGCCAAAGTTTAGTACACTAGCTCGCCGAGGGTAGTAGTTTAGTAGAATGTTTAGCTGTGTTTGATTGCACAAACATGCATTCTTTTATATAGAAATGCTTAATTCGGCATTGTTGGCATGTGTTGTTTGGTCTTTAATTACCTTGTTCTGCGTCTTTCATGCTACATGCATTGTATGTTTCTGCGTGATAAACTGTCGATGGAAACTGTTTCATCGTCACTGTAGTATGTGTGATCTGAACGATGGTCCGAACACAAATTGTTGAATCAGCCAAGGAGAGGAGAGCCAAGAATTTGCTCCGGATGCTCTGAACTGCTTTGCGCAGACAGAACACTGAATTCGCAACGGTTTCGTGTAGACTTCAAAGACTGACCAACTCAACATGGTCATGATGTTGGAGATGCTCTGAAATTGAACGATGGTCTTCTTCCCACAAAACTTCTTCAGGCTTCAGCTACTGCACGACCGGTGGGGCAAAAACGTGGTGGACACACAAGCGTAGGGAGAGCTAGAAGGGGCTCAAGAATAAAGACCATCACGTATTAAATTCAAATAGCGTGTAGAGCGTCTGTAGTCCAACGGTTAGGATAATTGCCTTCCAAGCAATAGACCCGGGTTCGACTCCCGGCAGACGCACTTTTTTCCTCTATATTTTTAGCTGCATTCGTGCTTTCCCGGCGTAAAATCTTTACTTGACACTTTTTTGCTTGGCATGCATCAAAACCAAGCACTTTCTGCTCAGTAATCTCCTTCCCTTTTTTTCACTAGTTTTCTTGCTGCTCTGAATGTTATCTGGCTCAACTGATCCACATTATTTCCATGGACACAACTTGACGATGGACCGGCCAAATATCTACTCTCCACTTCCCAGCCGAATTCCAGGTATCTCGATCGAGCAAGTTGCCAGAAACTTTTGCCGGAGCATTCGCCGGCCCCCCGCGTGTTGTTCGTGCTGCAGCTGCGACCGGCCGACCACGAGGCGTCTTCATTAGCTGTTCGACCGATTGATGATCCAGAAAAAGATACTGATCTGACGTCGATTCTTGGCCGCAGAGCAACCATGGGGTCCCGTACGATGCTGTGGGCGCCATGGATTGGATGCATCAATAACCTGTAGGCTAGGCGCCATGCATTGCAAGAAGATCGGATCAAATGCTGGACGGGGAATGCGCCATCGATCGCTGTCTGATGTCTGATCTAACCTCTCTGTCATCATATATCCACTACACCTAGGCACCAATGTATAATCCCTGGATTTGTTTCCCAGCCTGAAAACCGCAGAGGTTTCGGCGCTCGGCCGCGCTTGAGTTGATCCGCCGCGCTTGAGTCGAAACACGGTCAAGCTCAGGCAGATGAGGATGGGCTCGATCGATGCCCATGCGGCAGTGTCCCTATCTCCCTGGGGCCTGGGCAATTGCACATGAGCTGAATTTTTGCTATATAAGGGGGTCCCTAGCTCGAGTCCATTTGTGCTATCCAGTTGTAGCATTTGAATGTGTTTGCAACTTGGCTGAAAGTGACCATCGACACATCACAAGGGCAGCTCCACGGACTCGCTGCGACATCGACCGGTACGTTATTGAATTTCAGGCCAGTTCACATGGGGATCGATGCATTGCATTTCCGCCTCGATCGATCGCGGCGCGGGCGCGGGGTGTTCTCTGACCTGATCGACAGAAAATTTCTCAGCGAATTGCTGAATTGACAGAACTTTGTCATTCTAATGAGAAGGCAACAACTACTACAGGACTATCTAGGTCCAGAGTCTCAGAGAACAGACATGTGGCCATGTTCCTTGGTCATCAGCGCAACGCTGTCACATGAGAACAAACTAGTCCCGTTTCAGGAGGTTCGGCAAATTGACAGCACACTGGATCGACAACAGGGTGAGAGATAAACTGGAGCTAGTGTGTATATATACCAGCCCGTCAGTGTCCATGAGCTGCTGAAGTGCTGAAGCTCGCGACCAGTCCAGTCCTCACTCACTCTGACATTGACAGTAGTACTACTACTGCCCACCAGCTCTGCGTAACAAGCACACTCTGACATTGATACTCAAGGGTGAATTGATCCATTGATGCCATTGTTGGCATGGGCGGAGGGAAGCTGCGGGAACTGATCATGTCGAGGCTGCACCCGGCCAAACGCGGCGGCGGCACGGTTCCCCGGGGCCACTTCGCGGTGTACGTCGGCGATTCCCGGACCCGGTTCGTGGTGCCCACGGCGTACCTCCGGCACCCGGCGTTCCTGGCCCTGCTCGAGACCGCCGAGGAGGAGTTCGGCTATGGCGGCGGCGGGATCACCATCCCTTGCTCCGAGCAGGACTTCGCCGCGCTCGTCGGCAGGCTCGGCTCCTCCTCGCCGTCTTCATCATCTTCCTCGTCCTGGCACTAGATCGACCGATCCCTGATGGATTGATTGATTCATCGTTTCTCCCTCGATCGATCGTTGCCAGCGCCGGCGAAGAGAGCTTTGTGGATTATAATCTTGGATTTTTCTTCTTTTTTTTGGGTTCACGGCAGGCGATGATCGATCGCAGTATGTGTATATAGCTGTGCTGCGCCGCTCGTGGCCAGTTTGCACGAACCGATGCTGCGAAATTCAGATATTGGATTGTTGAATTTGAATGCAGCTGGCGAGTGCTGCTGCTTTCATAATTATCAAAAACCCAAACATGGAACCATGCTATGATGAGAACTTGAAACACGTGAATTTAGATGCTTCTTTTTTGCAAGAATTTCGTACAGGCAGTGAACTCTTGCTCGACCAAATGAATGGTTTAGTGTTCTGAAGTGGGGATTTTAGTCTTTTTTATTAAGAGAAAAGTACTTTTTTCGTCCCTCAACTTGTCGGAAAGTTCATTTCTCGTCCCTCAAAAACAATTCATACTTTTTTCATCCCTCAACTTTCAAAACCGGACACTTTTAGTCCTTAAGGCTATCCGAAGCGGTTTGTCTAGCCACGTGTCCGGTTTGCATTTAATCCCGTGACCGCCGAGGCTGTTGAAATTGGCCGTCGTCGTGCTTTGGATCTCGTCCAGGCACTGGTTGTACTTCTCCTCCATCTGCATCATCCATATCTTGATTGAAAAAAAAAGAAGTGAAAAAACTATGCGAAAACCAGACACGTGGCTAGAAAAATCACTTTGGATGGACTGAGGGACTAAAAGTGTCCGGTTTTAAAAATTGAGGGACGAAAAAAGTACGGATTTTTTTTGAGGGACGAACAGCGAACTTTCTGACACGACAAGTTGAGGGGCGAAAAAAAATACTTTTCTCTTTTATTTAGCCTAGCTACTGATTTCACATAATTATTCATTCTGTGGGCCTGCAAAGTGTAACGGGATGCTGGCCCGGCTAGGAAAGTTAGGAATTAAATTTCATTTGTTGGGATCGTTTAACGCAATGCTGGGCCGTTCCTATTAGATAAGTTCATCAAATTATTATTTGGGCTTGATACAACCCATCATATACTCCGTAATAAGGAATCCATACAATCGTAAAAAGTCTTGTCTTAACGAAAAAACAACCTTTAATATACCTATTTGATATTATAGACATTGGTATATTTTTATATAAACTCGGACTTACGACAAAGTTAGAAATTTTTATATTTAGTAAAGAGGCAGCACTGCATTATATGCAATAGGGACTATACTTCCTCCTTTTCGGTTAATCAAAAATATAAATTTAATTACCTAAGCCCATTTGTCTCGGAAGCAAACAAATTTGATTCCCATTGGTTGAAGAGGACATGTTTGCATACATGCTTCATCAACGATAGTCGATAGTCTAGTAACAAACTAGACACTCTTTGGTTAATGTTAATGAGGAGATATGCTTTACGATCTGAAAGAGAGGTACTCACTCCGATTCAAATTAATTGTTAAAACATTACATGTATCTAGGCGCTTGGTAAGTATGGATACATCCATATTTAAGCAAATTTGAGACAATTAATTTGGATCGGAGGGAGTAGCACTTTTTGAATACGAATCCAGTGATATAATTTTTATTGTACGCAAGCAATATATCAGTACCCAAAAATTTAAAGTCAACCAAAATTTAAAATAGGCATAACTCCATTGTAAAAGGAGGGAGAGAGTACATGAATTCCTATGGATTTTGAACGGACGGACACTTGTCTTCCTGTCCTTTTCCTAGCTCCAAAAGCCACCAGCGCATAGAAAAAAGAAGAAGCAGCTCTGTGCAATTTCCATCTCAATTTCTCCGGATCGCCAGAGCGGCCCAACACCTCCCCACCACGCGCAGCCACCGACCGAGCCCCACCCCAAAAACCCTACGCCGCGCAAACCCTAGCGCCGCCGCCGCCGCTTCGTCCACATCCTTCCATCCCAATGACCGGCCTCCTGCGGCTCGCCGGCGCCGCCAGGTCACTGGCCCGCGCGGCCGGGCCGCTCCAACGGAGACGGCTCGCGGCCGCCGCCGTGGCGGAGGACTACTACTGGACCGAATGGGAGGAGGAGGAAGAGGAGGAGGCGCGGCGGCGGCAGCGGCAGCGGGCTCCCGCCGCGGAGTCGTGCCCGGCCGGCGGCGGGCCCAGGGGCGTGCAGTGGGTCGTCATGGGCCGCCCCGGCCCGCAGAAGCACGCCCACGCGGCCCGCCTCGCCGAGGTGCTCGCCGTGCCTTACATCTCCATGGGCACGCTCGTCCGGCAGGAGCTCAGCCCCACTTCCTCCCTCTACAAGAAGGTTCGGCCTCGTCCCCCTCCTCCAAATCGCTCGATTTTCGTGCATCAGCTTTTCGAATGAGCGTTCGGTGCATTTTTTCGTTCTGATCTGAGTTGCCCTTCGTTTTCCCATCGAGTAATTTTGGGATCACGGGTCCTGCACGCGACACTAACCCGGATCATTTGACCCACAATTTTTGGAGGATTTTGTTTGCCTGCACTAATTTGGGGATATCTCGGGGCGTTTCGTTAATTTTGGGGGGAACATCTTGCCAAATGTCAATCCTTTGCCCAATTTATAAAGAAGACTTCTCTTCACTTAAATCAAGCTAGATTCTTAGGCTTTGTGGCCAATTTCTTTGGCCCTTTCTGGAAATTTCTCGTGACATATCCACGGACTCATGTGATCTCTGCGATATTTGGCCCCCTGTTCTCCGAAGCCACAACTTTTCGTTGGACAGTTCTCGAACTTATTGCACAGATGAGACGATTTTTCCTTGCCCACGATTTACTGGTCCCAATTTAAAGGCCACTGGTTCAAACAAGATCACACAAGTAATTTCTTCCGAATTTGTTTATGCCTTTATTAGACAGCATAATGCTGAAGGGAGGAGTGTGGCGGCCATGTCTTGCTCCGCATTCTCCCTTCGGGAATAGCTGCGGGCAACTCATGTTATTTACTTATGTCTGTGGGGGCAATCCTGGAATTCCACATGTCTAGGGGTTTCCGAACGCAAGTTTGGAGCATTCTATCCTGGCGTCTTGTGGTGGGCGGCCGCCTGCATACACATGATTCCAACTTTGCCCTGCATTTGTCTGGACCTGTTGTAATACCTTTCTTTGAACAGCTGGAAGTAGTTGTTAGAATCTGTTGTTCGTAGGCCATGAGAACCATTTCACAGATGACAATTCACAGTTTTTTGGGAACATGTCATGGTAAATGGTGGTGGGTATTCGAATATGCTAACATATTTTTTTTCATTGCATATGAACAGATTGCTAATTCGGTGAATGAAGGAAAGCTTGTGCCGGAGGATATCATATTCGGATTGCTGACGAAGCGTCTTGAGGAAGGATACTATAAAGGAGAAACTGGATTCATCCTCGATGGGATCCCACGCACCCATGTGCAAGCTGTAAGTCCCCACTTGCCCTCTAGGTTCAATAGAAGAACATACTTTCTGGTGCAATGTTATTAGCGAGTTTTCGTGGACAACAGGATGTCTTGTTGTTAGATACGTTCAGTGTTGTGATTGTTCTCATATGTTTCAGGAGATCCTTGATGAGATTGTGGATATTGACTTGGTTCTGAACTTCAAATGTGCTGATAACTGTTTTATGAAGAAGCGGTATGGGGGAGACATATGTTCCCACTGCGGGCAGCTATTTGATGTCAGCAATCCAGCGTCTATGGAGCGTAATTTCTGGCATGCTCAGGCACAACCTGCTGCTATCATGGGCCTGGAAAACGCAAGGATGGAGAAGATGCGTTCTTACGCCAAGCAGGTATTTTTATTGATACCATTTTTTCGAATATGTATGATTGGTTTGGATAGATCTGATCTTTGCTTTGCACTAAGAACCCTGCAACCTTACATCTTTGTCTGACATGACTAGTATGTTTTTTGTATTCTTTCTGGGGGAAATATCCAGTGAAAACTCCCATCTGGTGAAAACCTGAAAACTCTCGCTGTGAACCGTTGGATCGGGAATGTGTGGCTCAGATCGAAGGTGGGATTGAAATCAGCCACTTAAACGTACACTTGCGCAAACCCCCCTCCTTTTACGTAGAAACTCGGTAACGATTAGGCAGCTGGAAAACGATTCGTCTTCTCCAATCCGTCCCAATCGACCATGGAGCTGCGTCCGCCTCCAGTTGCCGGCGCTGGCCCTCCGCCGCCTACCTCTCCGACAGCCCCCACAACGTTGCGTCCTCCTCCAGTACCGTCCGGGAGCGTGTGTCCAACGCTCATGATTTCCTGCCTCCGCCGTCTATGTTCAGGCGTACCCGGACCTCCTACGGGCACGTTCGCGAGTGCTCGCCCTTCAGAATACGTTTCACTGCCGCTCGTCCTTTGCTTGGATGCGGCTCTGCCCCCTTCCGTGCACCTGCCTCCTAGCAGCAGCCAGCAGTACACAGGTAAGCATTGGAATTCATTGATTCAAATTGATAACTGCAATGGTTGTTTTCTTATTTGCTTGGATGTGATTTGATTTTCCAGACCCCTGATTGCAACGAGGAAGGAAGCTCCAACATGTCCAAGCGCTCATGTCACATCGATTCCGCTGAACAACAACTGTTTTCTGTACATTTGGCTAGCCATTGATTCCGCTAAACAGAAATCAGGAAATTCAGGAAACAGCAAATATTCTCTATACATTCACATTCGTTCAGGAATCCTTTGTACAGTCACATTGAACATTGACTCGGCTAAACCAATCCGCAATTACAAATTCCGCTTACAAATCAGTACATCTAAATGGATTCAGTGCACAGCAAAGCATCTAAGCATTGATTCACCTACAGAACATCACAAAATTTCCCAGTAGAGCAAAACAACAGCTCTAGCTTCAGCATACACATGTTCAGTAAACACATGTTCAGAAAACAGCAATCAGCAAGCACGTCAGCTTCACTATCGCCGAGCCATGGGGGCACCACCGTGGCTGCTGCCTCACCCTCGCGAGGTGCAGCTTCATCAGCCGCCGTCACGCAAATCTGTCAATTTGAGAGGTCGCCGTCGCCTGGGGTCTCCGCCACTGCCGCACGCGGGCTCCGCACCACCGCTTTCTTGGGGAAGGGATCCGCAGGTGGTAGCCGTTGCTTGGGGAAGGTCGGTGCAGGTGGTCACCGTCGGCCCGTCGCGGGATTCTCCGGTTTGCACGCCGGTGGGGAATCGGACGAGTGGGGATGGGGGATTGGCAGTGTACGTGGCTTGAGGATAACCTAGTTTTAGGTAAAAGCAATGAAAGGCAGGGGGTTTTGCGCAAATGTACGTTTAAGTCACTGGTTTCAATCCCACATTTGATCTGAGCCCTACATTCTTGGTCCAACGGCTCACAGCGAGAGTTTTCAGGTTTTCACCAGATGGAAGTTTTCACTGGATAGTTCCCCTTCTTTCTGAAACTGGCTTTGCAATTGATAGAGAGGAGGTTTTTATGGTACTGTATAATAATTGCTCTGATGGTGGGAATGTGTGATCAACTCTAGTATGGAACATTCTATCTGCAGGCCAAACAGCTGGAAGATTATTACAAGAAACAGAGAAAACTTATGGAGCTGAAGACATCAGCTCGCCCCGGGGAAACCTGGCAGGGGCTTGTAGCTGCCCTGCACCTTCAGCATCTAGATCCATCCCCAACCCCTCACAAACTCACTGTGTAAATATTGCCCATGCTTCATCTGAGAAAGAACTGAGTCTAAGGATCTACATTCTGATCCTCGTCTGCAGCGTAAGTAGTAGTATATTTCTATATTTGTGAGTTCTGGCTTCCAAAGAGTCAGTCGGCTAAGGTGTTTTGGTCTTTGTTGTTCTTATAGGTAAAGTGTAAGCAATTTTGTAGACGTGCTTATGTACTTGTAACGGAGAGTTTTGAACTTGCAAGCTGCAAGTGTGCAACTGTGGCAGCTTCTCTGGCTCCACTGTTTGTTTTGAGTATCACTAGTTTCCCCATGTCTGTTACTGCACTATCTTGTTGTTGTGCACACCTATCATCTCATGCTATGTGATCTTAACTGATGTAGTTGAAGATGATATAAGTGAAGATGAGATCAATAGTGAATAAGTTGCAGAAATAGATGTTTTTTTTCTGGCACTGGGCTGTATTCCCTGTTCTGTAGCCTGTTCTCTGAAGTACAGGTTTGATGCACGAACTTGTCACTTATCCTGGGCTCAGTATTTTAAAATTTGGTTTGCTGGATCGGTCGTTGACCTGTTGAGATTGCCAAGTGGCTGCAGGCAGCAGGCATCTCAAAAAGAGGGAAAATTGGGATTTGCAAGTGCCGTTTCCGAATTTCTTTTAGATGCATTTCCATGACACAAATTTCATAAATCTCAATATGGGCCTCAATCTCATTTTATTTTTCTTTGCGGAGTCTGGTATAACTTTTCTTTATCTCTCGATTATTCACTTTGCTTCAAAATCCTTGTCTTCGTTTCTTGTGCATCATCCAAAAGTGTTACTCCTACGTGCAAACATACTTGACATTGTAACCTTGTTTTTTTTTCCTATTCCTATGTTTTCTAATTTCCATGGCAACACAATCACCCTCTTGTATTTCATTACGAAGATTCCTAAATCCCCAGTCCTTGCAGTTCTATTCCACCCTCTACTTGAAATACGTACGGTGCAGATCAGGCCACGTGTCCAAACCGATGGACGGCCTGGATCCCCTCTCAGAAACAAAATCCCAAGCACTTAGCCCACAAAGCTCTCGTCTCTCTCCCGAACCGAGCCCAAGGAACGCGAAGCAAACCAAACCCGGAAGGCCGGAACCCGAGCAAGGGCAAAACCCCACCTCTCTCTCCCGGCGGCGGCGGCGGCGACGATGGCGATGGAGTCGGTGGAGACGCTGGTGGCGCACGTCCAGGCGCTGTCGGGGAGCGGGGAGGACCTGGCGCAGCTCCACAGCCTGCTCCGGAAGGCGGAGGGCGACGTGCTGCGCGGCGCCCACACCGCCGGCCTCTTCCCGTTCCTCTCCCAGCTCAGCCCCGCCGCGCACTCCCTCGGCTACCTCTACCTCCTGTACGCCGGACTCAAACCCTAACCCCCCTATCTCCTTCGCCAACCAAAACCCTAGCCTAACAACACCCCCTCTTCGAATCCGTCGCATCTGACGAACATCCCCTTTGCCTGTTGCTTGGTTGCAGGGACGCTTTCGTGTCGTCGCCTGCTAATGTCAGGGGCCACGACGCCGGCTGGGACCTCCTTGTCACCATCGCCGACTTCCTCACCTCCTGCTCCGCCAGCCAGATTCGCCTGGCACCCGACAAATGTGCGTTTCTCGCCGACTTACAATTGTGACTCTGACATGCTTCACTTCGTTTCGATTTTTTTGGCCCCCCACCGGGCTAAAATTTCTCAAATGATTTTTGTTCTGTTTGTTTGTGTAGTTCTGAACGTGTGCAGGGTCCTCAAGAACGAGGTGATGCTGCTCAACGCGCCGATCAGAGGGATCGCGCCGCTGCGTGCGGCCGTGCGCAAGGTCCAGGTGTCGTCGGAGCAGCTGACACCGCTCCACCCGGAGTACCTCCTCCTCTGCCTGCTGGCAAAGCAGTACAAGGCTGGCCTCAGCGTCCTGGAAGATGATATATTCCAAGTTGATCAGCCAAGGGACTTGTTCCTCTACTGCTACTATGGGTCTGGATTACGCTGTCCCTGCATGGCTTATGTTTTTCTAGCATGTGTGAATTGCTTAATTGTGTGGCTGCTCTCTTTGCAGGGGTATGATATACATCGGGATAAAGAAGTTCCATAAATCGTTGGAGCTTCTTCACAATGTGAGGCTTTTACCTGTGCTGATTTTTCGGTAGATTTTTGTGCATCGCCGCTTACCGAGATATGTTTTTTTTTCCAGGCTGTTACTGCCCCAATGTCATCCCTGAACGCAATTACTGTAGAGGCTTACAAGAAGTATGTTCTAATTTCGCTCATTCATAACGGACAGGTATTTACTTACTTGCAATTTATTCTGCCTTATGATGCGGGCGTGTACTCGTAAGGGGGGTGGGGCAGGGATTCCTCATGGTATTGGCCTTCAGATCAATTACGGCAAGTCTGTCCCCACATAGTTTTAGTTAGTGACGCAGCTGCTATCTAATATACTATTAGCAATGTCTAAAATAAGACACCGGTCCAGTTTATTGTTACCTGCTATCTAATATAAGTTGAGACTACATAGAAAAATATGATTTATATGCCAAATCTAGTCTGCTTCCAATATTTACATAAGTAGTGATTGGATTAAAAGAACAAAACTTGAAAAAGAAAATTGTGTTTGTATGCTACTATCAGACGTTTCCTATATGCTTATTGTACCACTTGCTAGATTATTAAGCTGAATATATCTCTAATATATAACACTGGATAAGATGCTAGAATGCTAGATCAGTGTGAAAATATGGTATCTTTGGAAAAGAGTTAAGACTACCAATGCTTTGGATTTCTTCTGTGGAAGGGATAATAGGCTAGATCTACTGAATTCGCTTATCTGGTGATAAAAAAATTTCATAATCCTTTGTTGTCATCTTTATTTGGTACAAACGGAGAGAAACATATTCCGTGAGTGGATAATAAACATTTGGTAATATAAAGGGTCGTGGTCCCAAGTCAGTGCATACATATCCAAACCATTATCCATCAATAGAGGACATAAGAGTAGTCCTCCGTATTTATTTGGAAGGAAAATAAGGACCTTGAAATTGTGTCATTTGCTCTACTGGCTGCCCCTTTGTACCAATATTGAGATAACCTAGTATTCTGTGGTAGATTACAAGTTGAACTGTATTTAATATGCGCAACAGGTTCCATCTTTCCCTAAGTACACATCTGCGACTGTTCAAAGGAATCTGAAGAATCACACTCAGGTATACTTCAGTGCTTCGATTCATGACTTCAAATGCATTCCGTGAAATAAATTATGCTCTGGAAGTCACAAGTTGTTGGATGCAATATGGTAGTCACTTGAGCTTCCTAGTGTTCTTCATTGATTTGTTTTTCGTCTGACGGAGTCAATTTGGTTTAGTTCTGATAATTTTTCATGGTGGTGTGCCCTTCCTAGTTTCTTTATTGCTTTTAGTGAAACTGTAGGTGTTCAGTTTCTTCATTGGTTTTCATGCCACGTTAGTCAAATTATAGTTCTGGTAACATTTCATGTTGCTTCTTCACTTTACACTATCAGCCACATTTGGTTGATTCTTGGGTCCTAACAAAATCAGTGTCCCCATGTCTCTCGTCAGAGGCTATCACTAATTACATGCTTTGATATATGCTAGTGCAATTTGTTTTCAGTGATAACTAAATTTACCTTATTTAGGTAGTTCAGAAAGCATTCACATTGTGTACCGTGTTTAATGTCTTTTCCAGGTTTACGTTGATCTGTCTACATGCTATGGCAATGGAAACTACTCTGAATTGGAGACATTCATCCAGTCAAATGCAGAGAAGTTTCAATCTGTGAGTATTTTATATTCCGTTCATTGGCTAACATGCTCCAGTTAGGAACTAGTGCATTACAACAGTTTTTTCTGATCGTTGTCTTCTTTTCTTCTTTGTTTCAGGATAACAACTTTGGACTCGTGAAGCAAGTGCTCTCCTCAATGTACAAGCGAAACATCCAGAGGCTGACCCAGACCTACCTAACTCTCTCACTTGAAGATATTGCCAGCTCTGTTCAACTTAACACCCCGAAAGAAGCTGAGATGCACGTACTTAGGATGGTAGGTGTTGTTTAACAGTCTGGTGCCATCTAGCATCTTTAAATATAGTATCGCACAATCTGACTGTTCTATCGAATCAGATCGAAGATGGTGAGATCCATGCAACGATAAACCAGAAGGATGGCATGGTCAGCTTTAACGAAGATCCTGAGCAATATAAAAGTAGTGAGATGGTGGAGCATATTGACTCGTCTATTCAAAGGTATGTGCCTTCTGTTTTCCACTATTAATTTGTACAATACTCAGATATTTCTTCCAATCTTGGCTTTGGAGCATCAGTTGAGAATTTGTGACATGGTTAGTGCATCGCCTGACCCTTTGTAAAAGTTGATTTATGATTAGCTAAAATTACAACCATGCTGTTTTATGCAATTCAGAGTCCGTTCTTTGGTACATGCAGTCATGGACAATATTTTGTCTAACCAACGAATAAGGCTTGAACATGGAGCAGAAACAGCTATTATGAGTTTGTGACTGATCCAGTGCTCTGACAAATGTTCTCCAGGTTGATGGCTTTGTCTAAGAAGCTGACTTCAATTGATGAGAACATCTCATGCGATCATGCATATCTGGCGAAGGTTAGCTCAGTGTTGCTAACTTGTTTTCCCTTCCCGCCGCCCTTCGATGTTTTCCTTTTCCCTTGTCACTGCCCTTCGATGTTATCTAAGTTTGAGGTTTCGCTGCAGACTGGAAAGGAACGTGGAAGATTCGACTACGATGACTTCGACTCAGTTCCGCACAAATATTTTTGAGACGGCCCGTGCCTTAGTTGACTCGAGACTACTGCTGCCTTCATGCTAGCTGTTTCCTGAGTTATTATCTGTTTGATCGGTATATTCCAGCCATCAAAATTTGAACCCTGTAAATTCTGGCTTTAAAGGATGGTTGCTTTTTGGCTTCAGAGATAATCTGGTAAAGCTTTTAGAGTTCCTTGTGCTGTTCGTCCTTGCGAGAGAGACGTTTGAATCAATTTTAGGAAATGGCTTGTGTGGTGTTTTGGGTCATAAGGACAACCATGTTGGGCCGAATTGGATTCCTTGGACCTCGAAATGCTGTGTCCCGGCCAATTCTGTCTTCGAGAAGAGGTTTAGAAAGATTAGAAGATCCGCCGGGTGTGCCAGCTTTACAAAGCTCACAACCTTCACATTAAAAAAATGCATATTGCCAAATGTTGACAAATGAATGAATGGGAATGAATCTCTATGTTTTCATTGATTGTGTTCATATATATACATGGAGAAAATAGAAAATATGCCGTATAATTTTATGTTAATATTGTCTTGTTAAAAACCTTTTATGAGTAACTAGCGAGTAAAACTAATAATAGGAAAAGAGTGCAATATGATGTTATGAACAGGTTAATTTCAGGTGAATACTCATCTTTCAGGTGAATACTCCTCCTTATGCTTGCAAAATTTTAAATCGTCGTATATCAATTTCATAGACACATTTTTGAAATGTGGAGTTGGGTAAGGACTTAGTGAACAAATTTGTGAGGTTATCACATGATTTGGTTTGCAAGATATTTATCTCCCCATTTTGAAGGTGACCAAGCGAAGAGGTCGGAATTCTTTCGAAGCAGGTCGACGAGTTCTTCCTTGAGTTTACTCGGGAGGTTGGCTCCAATCTTCACCGTGCGCGTGGCGTCATCTTGGAAGACGCGTACTTCCTTGAACTTTCCTTCGGGGAGAGGTTTGGGGATGTAGCGCTCCTGGTGATTGGTTTCGGATGCTTCCGCGTTCGAAAGTAAGTTAATAATCTTGGATGATTCTTCCTTCTTGGCGCATTTGGTCTCATGGCGGTAGAGTGTCTTCTTATCGGAAGATTGCTTGCCGCGGACCGTTATCACGCCCTTCGGGCCTGGGATCTTCATGCACAAGAAGTTGTCGTGGATGGCGGCGCAAAGACGGTTTAGCATCGTCCTCCCGAGGATGGCGTTAAAGGAGGCCTTCATATCCACCACGTCAAAACGTACGAGCTCGGTTCGATGATTTGTGGCGTCTCCGAAGGTCGTGAGGAGCTCAATTTGTCTGAGCGGTTGAATGGACTTCCTCGGCACAAAACCGGTGAGGGGATAAAGGGATGGCTGAAGCGAGCCGTTCTTGTATCCCCCCTTTGGCTCCATCAGCTTCTTTAATGTGCTCAGATATAAGATGTCGACGGAGCTTCCGCCATCCACAAGAATCTTCTTGAGCTCACAATTGGCGACGATCGCCGTCACAAAGAAAGCGTCGTCATGTGGGAAGCGTATCCCCTTGGCGTCTTCTTCGGTGAAAGCAATTGGCACGCTTGCCCACTTGGGTGGTGGTGTCGGGGTGAAGGTTCCCACGACATTGACTTCGCGAGCATACTCCTTGCGTTGTCGCTTTGATCCCCGTCCCGTGGCGGAGCCCCCGAATATCACTCCGACGTGATGTGCGGGTTCCTGGAAAGGGAGGTTATCCTCCTTGGGTGCTGGGTCAGTGACAAGGACGTTGGCGGGGTGTGGAGCCTCGGCTGTCTTCTCATCCTTGCACCGGGATTGCATTCGTGCCTGGAACTCTTCGCGAGCTGTGATGAGAGTGTTGCACTCTTCAGTGTTGTGGCTTGCCGAGTTGTGGATGAGGCATCTCCCAGTTCCCCCCTCGGCAGGGCGAGGTGGCTTCTTGGGTTGCTAAGTCTTTTGAGATGGTGCTTGTCCTTCGACGGTGAAGATCTTCCGGGTTGGTCGCCGGGAGCCTTTTTCCCCCACCTCCTCTTCTTCTTGGAAGACGAAGTAGGCGCAGGGGGTTTGTCGGACGAGAGAGCTCCTTTAGGAGCGGCGCGCGGCGCGTCCTTTTTGGCGATGTCCCCGTCTTCGCCCCGGGCGTATTTTTGCAAGATTCGATAGAGCTCCTCGGTCGTCTTTGGTGGGTTAGGACTTAAGGCCCGATTCACTTCTCCTTGGAGAAGACCTTCTATGCAAGCGTCGATCACAGTGGTCGACGGCGGGTTGGAGATTTGGCTTCGTACCTTCGCAAAGCGATGGAAGAAGCTTCGGAGGGATTCCCCCGGCTTTTGTTTCACGACGTATAACTCGTGAGCCTGCACGGGCTCTTTGAAGTTTCCTTGAAAGTTGGCGATGAAGACCTCTTGGAGGCGTTCCCACGAGTGCACGGAGTTCTTCTGCAGGTTATAAAACCAAGTTTGTGCCATTCCGGTGAGCGCGAGCGGAAAGAGGTTGCACATCTCGACGGGACCTCCCCCGGCGGCCCGTATGGCGGTGGAGTAGACATCCAAGAATTGAAGAGAATTTGACTCCCCGTCGTACGGCCGTATTGTGGGTGGCTTGAACCTTGGTGGAAAAGGCGCGTCTTTGATCTCCCGCGTGAGCGGGTTGCAAGTCGGCCGATTCTTTCGGTTCCTTCGGTGGAGAGGTCCTCCCTCATCGCTTTCGTCGCTAGAGGGGTCGCTTGGAGAATGATCTCGGCGTTTTCTTGGAGGGTCGGAGCGTCGACGGGAATTCCTTTCGTCGTCGGCACGGGCTCCAGATTCCGCCACTTCCTCGTTTCCATGCACGCTGGGGTTTCGTTCCCCGCGAGGCGCAGCTTGAGGTGGTACCTGGTGGCCGCCTTATTCGACCCCGACGGGAGGAGCAAGGGGCGCTTGCGGGGCACTTGCAAAGCAATGTTGATGTTGAGTGTGTGCGACTTGGAGAGCGCATTGCGGCGGAAGCCCCCAATAAGGATGATACCAATGAGCTCCTTGGGCGGTTGCGGCGAGCGCCAGTGGAGTTAATCTGGGTTGGAGGGATCGTAGGCCGGGACTCCTTGGGTTTCTGGCGCGGATCCTCCCAACGCCACATTGTTTCCTCTTGTAGGTTCCGAGTGCAGGGTCACTACCGGTTGTAGGAAAGGTGGCACGAAGCCCATCGAGCGAGGCATGCCGAGTTCCGTATCCCCTGCGGGGGCGGCAATCGTAGGCATCTCGCCGATCCGTGCCATTACGTTGGTGAGTGTCGAGGGATTGCCTATGACAGTTTCGAGCACCTCGGTTCCTTCCGGGATGGCCGGTAGCGGAGGGGCGACCGCGACTTCCGTCGTGACGACCATGCTTGCGGCGACGTCCGGATTGGTGAGGGTTCCTTCTTCCTCTGGAGCCCCCGAGGCACTTTCTTTCTTCGTTTGCAACCGTGTAGACTTCACGGCAAGTTGGGGACCCGATCAAGTAGACTTCGTCGGGGCCATTAGATCTTCAATTGCGGCGAGGGTTCTCCACGGTCAGCGCCACTGTTGTTGTTCTCGACAACAATTATAGTAAGGGGTGCCAATGCTTGATGGCACAAGTGCGGGTATAAAAGTAGGGCTTGTACGCCGGCTTTATAGCGAAGGTCGCCGTACACTTGGACAAGTTGACACGTCGATATTTTTTAAATAGGTTCGGTTGACCCTGCGGGTGCGACTTAATCTTATGTTAGGAAAAGCTTCGAGGGGGTTGTTAGCCAAGGGCTTGAGCCGAACGGATCTTCCCAAGACACCTTTTAGCAAGAGGTTCGTCGGGGCCGCCTCGTACTTGGACCGAACGCGTCTTTCCAAGTATCGATGTTAGGATACCCTCGGAACTCTAACCCAACCCCTTCTCCTTCGAGCCCGTGCCAACCAAGGTTAGATCGGAGCCTCGAAACTAGAGTCTCCTAGAAGGCTTCCTCGAGGCCGACCGACTTTCAGTCGAGAGCGGCGCGCGAAAGCGAACCTTAGAGGGAGCACTCTAGCCCTCTCCCCTTGAGTTTATTCAAGTGAGAGTGAATGATACATGCCCCAAGGGTTTTTTTTTATAGCCTAGGGGTTCATGACAAAAGACTGACTACCCTTGAGGGAGAGAGAAAAGTGGGGGCAAAGTGGTAAAAGTAGCTCTTTGGTCCAAAGCTTTTGTGTGCACCATGTGAAAAAAGTGGGACTTGGGTCCATGGTCCACCATGAACTAGGGCCCCCCTCCTCACACCTTTCTTGCCCCCTACTCTAGCTCATTTGACCCTTTGACCATGGCATGAGAGGCTTGACTTGTTGACTTGTTTTTTTTTGCCACGTAAGATTGACCGCGCCACGTGGGCGTCTTGACTCATGCTTGGGAAATGTTGATTTAGTCGTCGCCACGTAGGATTTACGGCCCGGCCCATATAAGGGTTTTATTTTACTACAACACAACCCATTTGGTATCTATCAACGTGAAGTTGAATTGCATTTACTGATTTTTTTTGAGAGTATACTCAGAAGTTTTCTTTATTGCTTGCGAGGTGCTGAATCATGTGGTGTGGCCATACTTCTCATCCTCGTGTATTGAATGGGGAGTTAAGTGGTTTTTTATTGGTACCTCCACTCTTTCAGGCACATTAATTGCATGATTTAAAGAATTTTTATGATACCGTTGTAGTCGGTAAATGAGTATGGCAGATTATTTGCAATGTGTTGCAAATGAATGATTTTCTGAACTAGAGGTTCAGATCCTTGAGTACGTGGAGTTGAGGAGAAAATGTGCTAGACATTCTTATTGATTTCCTTGCATTATTTCTGGTACTTGAAATCTCCCCCTAATGCCTGGAAATTCTCCTTGGTGATATAGACAGTGTACTGGCCATAAATAACTCCCCCTGACAGGGGCTTGAGGTATTTGTAAGTGACGGGAAATACAGTTATTCCTCACATAGATCCCAAATTCTGTGAATGGCCATTATTGATGTACGTTGGGGTAGTGATATCGGTCTTTAACCGAATAATCGCAGATGGGAAATCTTTGGTAGATGTCCACGTATAAATAGGATAGGGGAATTATTACGATATGCAGTTGTTTACTTATGAATTAAGTCAGCAGCGTGTAGAACTGCGTGACCCAACATGAGGTTGGTAAGTTGCAATTCATTAGTAAAAATCATGTGTAATGAGCTATATTGTTTGATCAGATATTCAAATCAAACCATTTTGAGTTTGGACATATGGGGCATAGTGTTGAGGTTCAACCCCCCAAACCATGCAATAATCATTAAAAGCATGTGAGGAGAATTCTGCAACAATGTCAGTTCGAATTGATTTAATTCGATATTCAGTATTATCAGCTTGTAGTTTACTACATTGGCTTATTATTTAGCATATACATGTTTTTGTGTGGACAGAAGACACACGTGAGACATCGTGTAGATGAACTTATTGAACCATGAAATACAGGGAAAGTCCAGACCATGGTTGTATGCAACCACAATTATCACTTTGAATGTGTTCAAGGAATTTGAGTGGTTTTGCTAGTATTTTTGAGATATGAAGGTCCTAAAGGTAGCTTTCATGTAGCACAAAGGTGCACATGGAATATGAATATTGATAAAATTTAGCTGTATTTAAACCATGACCAATGGAATTGGAATTGCTAGTAATTTTCCACATCATCCCTAATTCAGGGTGACAATGGCGACTATGCCACATTTGGAATGTAGTGACATTCTGAAAACTTACCTTATACGCAACATTTGCTACGGGTGTGGTGTATTTGTATTACATTACAGATGTCCAAGAACAAATTTCATGAAATATTTATTTGCCATATCCGTTGTCTTGGTAAAGAGAAGATATTCCTCTTTGTTGTCATTATGGTTTTCGATATGAAAACCATTTTTACGGATATCTCTACAGCTCAGTAGGGTACGAGTTGAATCTGGACACTATAGAGTATCCTGGATAGTCACTTGTGTACCCATAGGGAGTGTAATTATGGCACGTCAGGAGCCAAAAATTATTGTATCGCGTATAGCGATTGTAAAGATCTCTCCATTCTCCGTAGTAAGAGTTGGAGAATTATTTATTTTATTTCCCTACGTGTAGAGTTTGTGGCGCTAGTGTCCACCAGGCACAATTCCTCTTTCATCAGATTGACTCCCGTAGAAATCTATATATGGAAATGTAGAATATATTTGTATCAAAGTGCTGATACACTATATTGTGATATACAATATAGAATGACAACAACAACGACATATGTGTATGTGTTATTACAACAGTCAGTTGGACTTATAATATCTATGGAGTGATGGGACTATTTATAGTCGCCAAACATGTTATTCGAGTTAAACTCGATTGTCATATTCTCCATGCCCATAGGATTGACCGCTGGAATGCCTCATTGTTGCTTTGTTCTAGGAGAACATCTTGCGGACAATCAGTTTCCTTGATGCTGTCAACGTGGATATTGAAGTGAGCTTCAAATCTTTGACCTTGGGCAGGTCGGTTGTCCCAGGATTGTTGATACCGATTGACTTGATGTTGTGGGGTATGGCATGTGTTTTGGTGATATGCGTGTAGCATACACACTTTGGACAAAGGCTAGTTTTTTCGATGCCTTTCCCACGGTTTGAAGCATGTGGATATTTCTATCATGTAAGTATTCAGAGTTGAGATCTGGATGAGTATGGTACAAAGCACCATATTTTTGCATTTCTGTTAGTTGGGCATCACGTCTTGAAGAGGTTGGACTATACACACAATCTCATGGGATGCAATGTAGACCTTTTATGTCCATTATACATGTAGGATAGTTGTGACCGTTGAGCGCAAGCTCGTCGAATTGTATTTTTCCGGTCATCTTGACCTATATGTAAACCAGAGATTTGATTAATTTACTTGTGAGGAAAATAAATATCATCATGGTTACTTTGTAATAACATTTGCAAAAATTGAAAGTTGAAGTGAAGACTTGAATAATATAATGTGGACCTCAAATTTTTAATATAACACTTTGAAGGTTATCAGTAAAAAGTGATTTAGATCTCTCAGTAATACGCGAAAAATTCGCTGCTTTCAATAAGGTGTATGTTCCCACGGAACATTCAACGCCATTTAGCATTTTACCGTTAGTGAAAGTCTATACTACCTTGTGTTATATTTAATTTAAATATTAGGGAGAGCACATTGAAGGTAGTCATTGTGTCAATTTCTGACATAACGTAGACCTCTCAGTAGTACGCGAGAAATTCGCTGCTTTGAATAAGGTGTATGTTCCCACGGAACATTCAACGCCATTTAGCATTTTATCGTTATTGAAAGTCTGTAATACCTTGTGATCCCAAATATAAATCTGAGGTCATCGTCTTTCAAATTGCAAAATCCAATATTTAATTAAACCAATTGAGCTTTTAAACATCACGGGCTTAATATAAGCGGATAATATTGTCGTTGTACCAACATTCATGTTGTACGAATTGCTAAAAGCAAATACATTTGAACATGAAAACATTTACATTCATACGTATTCTGAAATTTGAAACTCAACAGAACAATGCATGAAGATGTAAATAAAAATAGAAGTAAACATGACACGATAGCCAAAACATGATAAGTAAGTAGTGTATCTACAATACTGTTAGTTGGACTTGTTTGTAATTATCCGTATAAACCGGGTTCTGTTTGCAAACAAGTAAGCCTGAGGGCCCACATAAATTCGTCGGCTGAATTATGATAAAGTGTGAGGACTAAATCAAAAAAATTCCAAAAAAATCCCCATCCATCCCGTCGGTTGGGGATTCACCCTGAAAATGCCGCCGCCGAATAGGCAGTGTGCTGCCATCGAAGATGGAAGACAGGAAGGGGGCAAGGGCTTGTTGCCGGAGGGAGGGACTCGCCGTTGGCGCTTTGGAGCGGGGCATGCAGCAGGACGACCGTCGGACGCCGCGCTGAGGTCCTCGCGGGGAGGAGGCAGTGGCAGATTGCTGCCACTGGAGGTTGCGCCGTCGGCCGCTGCGAGTTGGTCGTTGCCGCGTCAAGCCAAGGCGCCGAGTAGCGGCGCTGTACATTGCCGCCAATCGTTGTAAAGGGTGGTCATGGATCATCATCGAGGTCTACAACCGCCTGCACTTGGTGAAGCGGGGTTGCCCCAAGGGTCGCGTCAGGACAGATGTCGCCTAGCGCTGTCTCCGGCGTGAGGGTTGGAGAGCCAGGTGCCGCACTGAAGACGGAGTGGCCGTCGGTGTGCTGTGTGCATCGATGACGATCGAAAACGACGAAGATGCAGTGGGTGCAGAAAGAAGGGTAGCATTCATGGCCAGGGGTTACCACAGATCGGGAGAAAAACAGTGAGAGACAACTTGATTTCTCATCCTTCTGTGTTCTTGATCTTCTCTAATTTGATTGATCCAATCGATTTTCAGATATATTTTTTTGTAGATCAGTTTCTTCCTCTTCTCTGTTGTTGATCTTCTTCTCTTGGTTCTCCGTTCCGGTTGCTAGGCACGAAGGAAAAATATGAGATGCATTAGAAGTAATGCAATGATTAATTCGTTAGTTGCAGTGAAGAGATTAATCAATAGGACTGCATGTATGCAGGAAGCAGCATCATGATTGTTCTTCCAATCCATCGATGCATGTTTGTCCTTCATGTGTAGATTTCTTGGCTGGCTTGATTGATTCAGAGATCGGTTGCTTCTGATGTATCTTCTCTGAATTTCATTGGAATGCATAAAATCAAATTGTGATTAATCGGTTCATAAATAGCATAGAAGAAAACGAAAAATAGACAGATGGAATGTTTGATTAGATGAATCAATCGTCTAGATCAATTTCTGTTTCCTGTACAAGCATGCGTGTGCTTGTTCTGATCATCCAAGAGATCGATTTCTTCTTTCTTGAGATCGATTTCTTCTTCTGATCTTGATGATGCTTGATCGATTCCAGAGATTAGTTTCTCCTGTCGTGGGAAGTTCATCTCCTCTCGTTCTTGATGCTCTCGGTAGAGCGTGTTGATAACGTGCTGAGAAATGAATGAATGAGAATGAATCTCTATGTTTTCCATTGATTGCGTTCATATATATAAAAAAAGAAGAGTCAAAATATTTGGCATTCGCGTCCCAGTTTTGGATTTTGGGACCCGAACAGTTACATTTTAACTGCCATATTAACTATTAATTAACTAATAATTAATTCTAAATTATCATATACTAATTAATCTTAACACGAAAGACTTGAAGGCCAGTTTGAGTTGGATTTTACAAGAAAAGGCTGTTTTTTATGTTTTTTAACTTGACATAAGGCTCATAAACACAAGTAATTATGTTCTTACATTTTACTAAAAGTTAGTGCAGTAAATCAATTGAGTGTCTTGGGAATTGGATGGCAAATTAGATAGCTTGGCATTTGTTACAGCGAAGGAGGCATGGTTTAAGATATTGTCGGCAACAAAAACTGGGTGCGGGAGCGGGATGGAAGGTGTCGCGCCGTAGAAAGACGACTTTTTTCTTTTCTTTTGAAACTACTCCGTATCTTACCATCGCCCAAGTCTTCCGTATAAACGACTTTTGCACGTCAAATCAACACAACAGTAGCACTCTTCCCTGGTCCATATTACTTCTGTTAAATTTGTCAAAATATGAATGTATCTACGCTTAAAAAACGTCTAAATACATATAATATTTTGATAAATAATATGGATTGGAGGGAGTACTAAACATGACTTAGCCGGCACTACATGCATCAGAAAAAAAAACTACAATATATGTTTCACTGTATATACTACTCCGTTCCATAATATAAGTCACGTACGCATTTGAAGATTTTGCTTTAACCACTAATTAAACCAACAAAATGTGAATTATGTATTATAAAAATTATATCGTCGAAAACTTCTTTCAAATATGAATGTAATGGTATAATTTTTATAACACATAATTCATATTTTGTTAATCTAATCGATGGTCAACGTTGGACAGGACGTCTTATATTGTGGAACCGAGGCAGTCAGGAAGACGGAATAACATCGACAGTATCAGATTAGTATAATGTGAAGGTATCAGATCAGTATAAATGCCGCACGGGCCAGAGTCGTGTTTACGAAGAGGTCGTGGATGACGGACGCCGGCGCGCGCGGCAGGAACAGGAAGTGCTCCGCGTAGGCCGCGACCAGTAGGCGGCCGCCGGCGGCGTACGAACGACCCCATCAGATTACTCCTGCTTTCCGAGAAACTCATCAGATACTACCATCAGATCGAGTTCGAGGCGCTTTCCACGAAAATGCACATTATCGATCCGAGTTCGAGGAGATCGCCATTGCACCTTCTCTATATAAACTCCTACATCTTCTAATTAACCCAGCTTCCTATCCCAGTACGATCGATTAAAACCCGCGATTAATCACAAATCACTAAACCCTCGCCGCCGCCGCCGCCGCCTCCGATGGCCGCCACCCGCCGCCAGCGGAAGCTCCCGCTCCTCCTCGCCCTGCTGCTCGCCGCGGCGGTGCTCACGCAGCCCGCGCTCGCCGCGTCCGGCGGCGCCATGGGCGGCCGCGTCTCCTCCTCCTCGAGATCCAATTCCAAATCCACCCGCTCCTCCTCCTCCCCTTCTTCCAGATCGCACTCGAAATCGTACCACCGCTCGTACCACTACTCGACGAGCCACGTGTCGGTCGTCGACACGCCGCCGGCGCCTCCTAGCGCCGCGGACGACGAGGGCTCGTGCTTCTGCTGGTTGGTGGGCGCCGCCATCGTCCTCGTCCTGCTGGGGGTCACCGTGTGGCTATGCTACCACGACTTCACTCATCCCAGGATGACCATCGTTAAGCTCCAGGTTTCGCCCGATTACCCCCTTTTTTCTCTTTAATTACTCGTATAATGCAAGACTTTTTTTTAGTCAATGGAAGTCGTTAGGATTCCAGGCTTGCCTTTAAGAGCGTGGATTGAAATTACTGCAGGTTGCGTTGCTGGGGTACGCGGAACCGTTCCAGCAGGAGCTGAACTTCATTGCTGAGAGCGTGGATTCTTCTGACCAGCGCCGGTATAAGTACATATTGACGGGTAATGTGATTCCTAATCAAGTTTTTGGGACTCTATCTAGCCATGTCCAGTCGTTTTAACATACTACCCTGTTCTTGGCACTCATTGTTATGCAGAGACCATATGCTCGTTGAGCCGTCACAGGGATTGCTGCGTCTCTTCAAGCGTGTCGGTAAGAAACATATACTAATCCGACCGGTATTAATTGTCTCAAATTTGTCTAAATACGGATGCATCTATGTATAAAAAACGTCTAGATACATGTAATATTTCGACAAGTAATACCGACCGGAGGGAGTAATATAATACGAAACTGCCTTGCGTACGATCAAATCGTGTACGATCTGCGTACGACCAGACTGAAAAGCAATGTGCCCATACGGACCCATGTACCGACGGTTAACTAGTTTGAGTCTAACCGTACCAAGCTGTCGTACAAATTGTGCCATACGTATAGCATTACACAATATAATGTGTTTTATATTTGTCCTAAATCAAACACTACTTAAAGTTTCACCAAGTTTATAAAAAATTCTATCAACATGTACAACTCCAAATTAGTTTTGTTAAATCCGGTTTACCGTGATGACATATTATAATATATGTATTTGATATTGGATATTGTAAGTATTATATTTTCCTACAAACTCGGTCAAAGTTTGACGTATGACAAAAGATAAAACATCTTATATTTAGTAACAGAGATAATACTACTTATCTATGATACTTTTCTTTGAAACGGTCCTTTTTGTTACAAATAATGTCTATGGGGCTTGATGATGGTTCTCCTTTGAGATGATCGCCACTAGGAGTTTGTACATCCGATATTTGAGCTCATCGAATCCTGTAATTTTTCCAGGTTGATTTGATGTATGAAGAGGATTCTTGGGAGGACCATTTTGATATCATTTCTATCAAGGAAAGGAGCAAATTTGACGGGGAAACACTGTACAACATGGAAGGAATCAGGAGGAAGAAAGACTGCTACAAGAAGAAAATTGGCTCCAGGAACGAATTTATAGTGGTACGTTAACTTCATCCACAGTAAAATGCTTCCAGAAAACTGGCCTTACTATGCTCATCCTGTCGAAGTGAAGGACTTACTGATTGATACATGTTGATGAACACTGTTCTTTTGATGATCTGATACTATATACATTTGTTACAAATGTGAAATTTCATGTATTTATGAACATTTTTTTGTGACTATTCCGAATTCCTTCAGGTAACCATCCTAGTCGCTGCTGATGGAGCACTAGAGTTCCCAGAAATCACAAGACCCGCAGATCTGGAAGAAGTAGCGAGAAAGCTCTTCTTTATACCTGAAGGAGATATTCGGGTATGGAGAATGTTTCCTACCTCACTTAATGTAATTCATAACTACTTCCAGATGTATAATGGAGATAAGGGAAGAACAACCTTTTTTTCCATGTCATTTTCTTCTAGCATTGCTGAATAATTTGTGAATTGTTGTCACAGGGCATTCATGTTTTATGGACTCCTCAAGAAAAGAACGACGTGCTTACCGAAGAGAAGTTTCTCGCAGATTATCCTCATCTGACGCCCTGTTATGACTAGGACCACGGTCTATTCTTGAATGCCACGGTATAAAGATAGCCAGAAGACAAAGTGTAAAAAGGATAGGATAGCCCCCCGGCATTTCGAAATGACTGTCTTCAAACGAGATCATTTAGGGCTAGGCTGCAAATTTAGTTGTTGCGGCTGGCTGGTAATTGGTGAATCTTCTAACTGTTCTGTATATGGTTTTATGCCTAGTCATCAATGAATTCTTACTGATCATGGTATCCAGGTCTCAAATTGTGTATGGACACAATAATATGTGCAATGTACCTTCCTAATACAGATTACTCTACTTGTCAATATAATTTCCATGCAGAGCACTAAGTAATCGACATGATGAGAAGGAGCATTGCCCACAGTGTCCTGATATCTTGGCCATTGTCAAACTTGAGACAAAATCCATAAACATGCTGTAGATGCAACATAAAAATATAATACTATCTGAAGGTTTTAGAAGTTTCAGTCACTTTTTGTGCCCACCAATAAGTACAATTATATCCACAAAAATGCAATTACAACAAATATAAAACTAAAATTAAACAGCAAGTAAAATACAAAACTTTTAAAATTAAACAAAAAATATAAAGCGACTGAAACTTCATAAAAATGGTTGAACGAATGCTGGTACAAGTTCATATTGACCGGTAGTGAATGCTGCTGATTATAAATACTTGCACCTCCAGTTCCTTTGGATCAAGTAAACTCCCAGAGCGATGGTCGTTACATCCTTCTCCCTCTCTTCCCCGTCGTCTGAACGTTCGAGCTAGTCTTTCCGCTTCCTTGGTTACAGCCTGCTTGGTTGGATTTCCAATTCAAATTTCACGGAAATTTGTTAAAAAAATATCAAATCTTCTAAATGGATGGGCAAAGTGTGACTTGAAAATCGGGAATATTTTGGGTGTCATTTGTTTGATTTACCTGAAAGTTCCATTTCTCCTGTGCAATTTGAAGTTTCCGCATTTTCTGACCAAACACTACTATTTGGCTAACTCAGCTGGAGCTCGAGCCGGCTAAAGCTGTTGTCAACTCAAGCCAATGTGGTCAGTTTTTCACTCAATACAGTATAATTGTGGTTTCTTTTATTACTCACCAGCCCGAGTCTGGGTTAGTAGGTGCATGTTAGAACATCTCTAGCAGATCCCTGACATAGTCGGCCCGTAAAAACCGTTTAAGGTACAATGCAGACTTGGATAGAACAGATCTCATAAATTAGTATTGTTTCACGATATCGCGCAAGCTCAAGTGGAGTTGGCCGGATTCGACGGTGGCAGATACGTGGTGGGGGTGGAGAATATGAGATGTTGGTTTGTTAAACGGGTACCGAGACCATAGATATAAGCACGCGGGCGGAAAGTTTTACGGTGTCCATTAAAACTTTGTACATGCCAGGTTGTTTTAAGAGAGACTTGTTCCAAGCATTATTTTCGAGCAAAACAAAAAGTATTTACGAATCGAGACTATATATAAGCTATACAATGGATCTGCCAGAGATGCTCTCACGAGAGTAAGCAGATTCTAATCTGGTTCGGAGAATTCACCACGAAGACATGGAAAGTGGATGGCCGCGGTTGTGTCAGATGAGAAAACTTACATGCTAAGTTTGCTGGTACAGTACCTTCCAAGAAATTCAGATACTGCTGCTGCTGCATGTCAGATCGAGTTCCACGCGCTTTCCACGAAATTCAGATTATCTGAGTTCAAGGAGACACTGTACCATTGCACTGCCACCTATATATAACACTCATGTCTTCTAGCCCAGCTGCTGCATTCCCTCGAGTACTCAAATCACTAAACCCGCGAAATAATCACTCACTAAACCCTCGCTCCCCGCTCTCCGATGGCGGCGGCCCGGAAGCTCCCGCTCCTCCTCCTCGCCCTGCTCGCCGCGGCGGCGGTGCCCGCGCTCGCCGCGTCCGGCGGCGCCATGGGCGGCCGCGTCTCCTCGTCCAGATCCAAATCCCCCTCCTCCTCCTCCTCATACTCGAGACCGCACTGGGACTGGGAACCGCACCACTCGTACCACTACTCGACGTTCCACATTCCGGTCGGCACGCCGCCGCCGCCGCCGCCTCGTGGCGGCTCAGGCGAGGGGAAGGCCTCCGCCGCCGCAGCCGGTGAGGGTTCGTGGTTTCGCTGGGAGGTGCTCGTCTTCGGCATCGTCCTGCTGGGGATCGCCGTGTGCTGCTGCTCCTACTACTTCGCCCCCCAGCCCAGGGCCAGGATGTCCATCGTTAAGCTCCAGGTTCGCCTGATTTCCTTTTCAATTCCCCTCTTCAGTTTCGCAATGCAAAGCCAAGTAGTCAAAGGCAAAGTCAAATGGTCAATGCAAGTCGTCAGGATTTCAGGCTGAGTTTTTAAGGAGAAAACTGGGACGAAATTTCAGGTTGCCTTGCTGGGGTACGCGAAACCGTTCCAGAGGGAACTGAACGACATTGCTGAGAACGTGGATTCTTCTGAGCGGCGCTGGTATAAGCACATATTGACGGGTAATGTAATATTGTAATGTGATTCCTAAACCAAGTTCTTGGGACTCTCTAGCCATGCCCAATCGTTTTAAAATGCCCTGTGTTTACCCTGTTCTTGTTACTCATTATATGCAGAGACCATATGCTCGTTGAGGCGTCACAGGGATTGCTGCGTCTCTTCAAGCGTGTCGGTAAGAAACATATTCTACAATGTATTGTCCTAAATCAAACTACTTAAAATTTGACCAAGTTTATAGAAAAATTCTGTCAACATGTACAACTCCAAATTGGTTTGTTAAATCCGTCATGACACATTATAGTATCTGTATTTGATATGACTTAGGATAAGATAGAATATTTTATACTCCGTATTTTGGAACGGATGTAATACTACTTATCTGTGATACTTTTCTTTGAAACCGTTCGTTTACTTTAGGTTGATTTCAAGTATGGAGGGGAGGCTTGGGAGGAGCATTTTGATATCATTTCTATGGAGGAAAGGTGCAAATTTGACGTCGAAGCACTGTACAATATGGAAGGAGTCGAGAGGAAGAAAGCCTACCACAGAAAGCAAAATTGGTCCAGGAACGAATATGTAGTGGTACGTTAACTTCATCCACGGTAAAATACTTCCAGAAAAATGGCCTTACTATGCTTATCCTCTCGAAGTGAACGACCTATTGATTGATACATGTTGATGAACACTGTTATTTTGATAATATGATATTCATTTGTCGCAAATGTGGAATGTCATGCATTCATGAACAATTTTTTGTGATGATTCCCAATTCCTTCAGGTAACCATCCTAGTCGCTGCTGATGGAGCTCTGGAGTTGCCAGAAATCACAAGACCCGCAGATCTGGAAGCAGCAGCGAGAAAGCTCCTCTCTATACCTGAAGGAAATATTCGGGTATGGAGAATGTTTCCTGTTCCCTCTTCAAATAATTCACAACCACTTGTAGATCTATAATCGAGATAAGGGAAGAACAACTTTTTTCTTTTCCATGCCATTTTCTTCTAACATCGCTGATAAATAATTTCTTTGCTGCCTCAGGGCATTCATGTTTTATGGACTCCTCAGGAAGAGAACGACGTGCTTACCGAAGAGAAGCTTCTCGCAGATTATCCTCATCTGAAGCCCTGTCATGACTAGGATCATGATCTATTCTTGGATGCCACGGTGTAAGGATCTAGTCAGAAGAAAAAAGGTGTAGAAAGGATCCGACGGGCATTTTTCAAGTGCTGTCTTTAAACGAGATCATTTAGGGCTAGGCTGCAAACTTAGTTCTTGCGGCTGGTGAAGCTTCTTAACTGTTCTGTATGTGTTCTGGTTACTGTTCTGTATGTGTTCTGGTTTGGATGTGAAGCTCTTATTATGCCTAGTCATTAATGAATTCTAACTGATCATGGTATCCAAATCTCAATCTGTGTAGGGGGACAATAATATGTGCAATGTACCTTCCTAAAACAAGTCTTAAAGTTTTAGAAGTTTCAGTCACTTTTTATGCTCGCCACTAAGTACAATTATACAAAAAAAAATACAACAACTATAAATCCAAAATTAAACAAAAAAGTATATAAAATTTAAAATTAAACAAAACAAAGAACAAAATATAAAGCGATTGAAACTTCAACGAAAATATCAGACGCTTGTGTAAATTCCGAATATATTTTTTCACCTACAATTTTCGCAGTTATATGTGCGATTTTCTTGCATTTGTTACTCGTAATTTGGTATGCGGATTTAATTTACTTTCCCAATTCCCAAAACCCACACGCCTAAACCCTCGCCGCTTCCCCCTCCTCCCCGAGCTCTCCAATGGCGGCGATCACCACCCGCCCGCCGCACCATCCCCAGCTCGCTCTCCCACGCCGTGGAAGTCGCCCGCCGTCCAGCCCCTACCACCACCTCCGCTTCACCTCGTCGCCACCGCCGATGACCCTCCTCCTCCGGTCCCGGGCCGCCCCGCTGCCCACCGTCGCGGCCCGCGACAAGGACGACGACGATGAGACGCAATCCCCGACCGGGAACCCCGCCGTAAGTTCCCGCTCGGCCTCCCTCCACTGCTCGCGGCGGCGGCGGCGGTCCCGCGGGCCGTGCTCGCCCTCTCCGGTGGCTCCTGCGGCAGGTGCGACGACAGCAGCCCCAGCTCCAGCTCCAGCTCCTCCTCCTCTTCCTGCGATGACTCCACCAGTTCCATAGACTGGTCTTCCTACTCGTCTGAGGCGAAGAAGAAGAAGAAGAAGAAGGAGGGGGCGGAGGGGACCCACGAGTCGGTCGGCACCGCGGCGGCTCCTCCGGCGGCCTCGGGCCCGGACTGGTGGTTCTGGGGCACCGCCGCCGCCTTGGTGTCCGCCGGCGCCGTTGCCTGTACGTCGCCGCGAAGAACGGCCTCCTGCAGAGCCAGACCATCGCCGTTGTTAAGCTCCAGGTTGATTAATTAATTAATTGGTTCTCTCTTGATCTTATACAGTATTCCTCCGTCCAACACAGAATGTCTCAACTCTGATTAAATTTGAATGCATGTATACACTAAGTCATATCTAGATACATCCAAATTTTGACAAACTTGAGACATCTTTTATTAGACGGAGGGAGTAGTGAATTTGCATAATTGCATGTGGTTCAGTCTAGACATTCTTCTTGATCACTGGATAGTTACCGATGTACTATATGTATCCCGTTCTAATTTGTGCTAATTTAGGTTGCGTTGAGGGGCACGGAGACTGCAAAGTTACTCCAGAGGGATATGAACAGAATAGCTGAGACGGTGAAGGCTTCAACCGAGGCTGGTACAAGTTCATATTGACCGGTAATGAATGCTGCTGATTATAAATACCTGCACCTCGAGTTCGTTTGGATCATGTAATTACTTAATTTAATTTCTTGTTCCCATGCCTCATTGCCGAATATATTCAGTACAAGCCATGTTTGATTGATTCGTCGCGTCCTGTTCAATTTGCTACATTTCTCGTTGTTCTTGTTTTGTGTCTATATGCTGTTGGAATAGTAGGTCATATATGAAGTTTACACCCTCCACAAAATTTAATATCTAATAAATACTATATGTATATGTAGTTTTTGAAAGGAAAACGCTAGCTTGGACACTATATAATTGGTTAGGCGTGCCGCCTAAAACCCAGGGAACGAAGTGCAGTGACAACTTTTGGAACTGAATTTACATGGGTCAATTAAAAAGGGAATTGTACTTAAGCCATAGCAAATAACTATACTGGCATGTTTTTTTATGTCCACATATGGATACCGGTAATTTCAAAAACGTCAGATACCAGTTAACACAGTATTGCTCAAGTATTCATGCTAGTAGTTAATGCAACATAATGCTTTTGAGATCCATAACAGCAACACGTTGCCCATTATCAATACTAGCTTAGTAATTCCCTTCTTGTTGCATATCAGAGTTTAGTATAATATTAGTACTATGTTTGTTCTATTCTCATGATCTGGCATTTTGCAGAGACCACTTGTTCCATATACCATAACAAGGATTTCGTAATCTCTTCAAGCTTATCGGTAAGCAGCAGCTACATATAAAAGCATTTTGGTGGTTGATTGTATAGAGTATTAGAACCTTTTGGTGACAGATAATTTTATATCTTTCTTATCAGATATGCAGGCCCCTTTAGAGTAACTTACTGTACCTTGCAATTTTGCCGTGACATCTATTTTAGGTTGATCTGAAAGACAGAGAGGGTTCCTGGAAGGAACATTTCAAGAAGATCTCTATGGAGGAGAGGAGCAAGTTTGATGAAGAAACGCTTTCGAACTTGGAAGGAGTCAAGACAAGGAAAACCTACTCGATGAAAACGGATGGCAGCAAAAATGAATATATAGTGGTACGTTCCGCAGTGAAATAAAATCGTATGGAAAATAAAATTCATGTGTGCTCTCTTTCAATTATTCTATATTTTCTGTGCATATTGATTCTTATGACGAACTAAATTTCCCCTTATCCTGATGAAACCTAGATCTTCCCTTCATTCTTCTTGCCATACTCTTAACAAATATTTTTTTTATGCTCCCCAAATCCTCTAGGTAACCCTTCTGGTCGCTGCCGACGAAACACTGAACCTCCCCGAAGCGATTCGAAGCGCTGCAGATCTGGAAGCAGCGGTTTTGAGGCTTAACTCCACACCTGAAAGTGATCTTCTGGTAATGCATCACAGAGTTTCCTAATTTCCACTCCACAAGTTACCAGAGCTGCTTGATTTCAGATGCGTATTAATTTGATATGATTAATTAATTATGGCGGATACATGTAATTTTGTAACAAGGCTTGGACTGCGTATCAATATATCTAACTTCTTGATTGGTTCGTTCATGTGACGTTTGTCATATTTTGTTGTTTTGCCAATTGAGGATCATACTGTTGTTTCAACGGGGTGTTCAAGTCCTGTGGACGCCTCAAGATGAGGATGATGTTCTTTCGGAGGAGAGGATGCAGAAGGATTACCCGTATCTGAAACCCCTTTTGCGTGGTGATAACTAGGACGTACTGCCTTCTGCTTCTCATGCCCTTTGGATGTTGGATCGGAGGTTAGGGTCATTTCTAGTTGGAAGAAGATCGAATTAATAGGTGGGGATTAATGCTCCTATAGGGTTTGTTAGGTTAAACAATGGATGATGTAATGTGGTGTGTCCCGCCTGCATGTTAGAGTGAACTGTGTGTCATACAGAAATCTTCCCCTCGTTGGTCGGAGGGTACTGTTATGTGGGAATACAATGCAGCCATTCGTTTTCTGGTTTATCGAGCAAACGTTTTGAGATTGTCCGATGTGTCTCGTAATTGTCCAAAATTCATTGGTTTGATCATAGACAAAATTAAACTCATGATGTTATTTTGGATTTATCCAGCGAAGGCGTGGACAAAGAGCAATTAATTTATGCATGCAAATCAATCAACGATTAAGATGATGATGTGTAGCAAGTTAACTCAAGAAAGCAAATTAAGTGGCGCTTTTGTTACCTTTGTACCTCTACAAATTTTAGATTTTAGATTTGGCCTTGTATTTCCAGATGGACTGAGTACTTTGCAAGCTTAAAATGCAACAAATCCGTCTTAAATGAGTACTAAAACGACATAAGTTCGAGTTGTACTCGTCCGGGGCTAAATTTTGCTACGAAGTATCAAAAGAGCACTAATTAAAATGGCTAGATATACAGTGAAAATCTTTATTCGGTGCACATCTGCAAACTATCGCTATTGGCCATCGGATCTAAAATGTATGTTTCAGATCAAAGGTGTCAATTTAACCAACCACCAACACGTAAATCTGGGGGTTATGTGCAAAATTGTCTTTAAGCGAATGGTTAGATTACCTTTGATCTGGACCATACATTCTCAATCGACGCCTTATGACAGTAGTTTGTACTTTTCATTCAATGAGAGTTTTCACTAGGTTCCAGTTAACTATTCTCTCCATTTATTTGTATTTGTCTCTAACTTAATTAACAAAATACCAAGTATCCAAATATATAACACAAAATTAAGCTACTCTCTCCATTTTTATATAACTGTCTCTAACAATGGAAAATATCCACATACCAAGTATGTACCAAAGAAAGTTGGAAAGTACTTGGAAAGTATGTACCAATGCATATCATTGTAAATGCAGTTTGATCCCCGCAAAAAAAAAAAGTACGCAGTTTGAGTTCCAGAATTTCAATTTCAAAGTTGTCTCAAATAGGATAGGAGTCTTAAAAAAAGAAAAAGGGACGACACTAATAATCTCAACAGCACCCAGTTCCAATCACAACGAACACCTCTTCACATCAACACACAAAACCAATGCCTTCTTCCTCCTCCGATCCCACCGCCATGCCACAATAACCATCCACCACCCCTCGCCACCGCCGATCGCCATGCGCGCCGATGCCAAGCCCCGCCGCGCCTTCCTCCTCCTCCTCTTGATCCTCCCCTTCTTCCTCTTCCTCCTCTACTCCTACTCCTCCTCCCCCACCCCATCCGCCGCCGCCGCGCTCCTCCTCCCAACCGTCCCGCTCTCCCCATACATCCGGATGCGGCGGGGAGCCTCCGCCTACCGCACCTACGACGACTACCTCAAGCACCAGCTCGCCAAGACGCTCTCCCCGCGCCTCCGCCGCATCTGGTCCACCCGCGACTGGCACCGCAAGGTCGCCGCCTTCGCCGCCGTCTTCTCCCGCCTCCAATCCGCCAACCTCCTCTCCAACACCTCCCGCGCGCTCTGCGTCGGCGCGCGCCTGGGCCAGGAGGTCGCCGCGCTCCGGCTCGTCGGCGTGGCGGACTCCGTCGGGATCGACCTCGCGCCGGCCCCGCCGCTCGTCCTCCAAGGCGACTTCCACCGCCAGCCCTTCCCCGACGCCCGCTTCGACTTCGAGTTCTCCAACGTGTTCGACCACGCGCTCTACCCGGCCCGGTTCGCCGCCGAGATCGAGCGCACGCTCCGGCCCGGCGGCGTCGCGGTGCTTCACGTCGCCGTGCATCGGAGAGGGGATCGGTACTCGGCGAACGATCTCATGGATGTCAAGGGGCTGATTGGGCTGTTTGGGGGTTGCGAGGTTGTTGAGGTCTCCAAGGTCGACGCTTTCGGGCTTGACACCGAAGTCATCCTCCGCAAGAAGATGAAGATGACCATGGAGAACAAGATCAGCTCCCCGGCGTTGCCCTAGCCGGCCATGCATCAGGATCGATCGATGGATCCCAATCTTCTTGTTCTTCACCGGCCCGCAAATTGGTATCACAGGATCCAGTGAAGAATTAATTGGTTTGTACTTAGGTACGTACGTAGATCGTCGTGTTGTTTCTGGGTGGATTAATTTGATGGAATCATTGTAGGTAGGTAGTTGATCGGTTCTTTTGGTGGGCATTTGTTGCATATCATCCATGATCCATATCTATCCATTCTTCTTCTTGCATGTACTACGGAAATTAATTATAATTTATTACTACTAGTATATATGTACGTGCTGAGAGATCAAAGTGTGCATTACATGAGAGTTTTTCATATGAAAAGATGTGTGCAAATTAGGAAGAACAGGGGGTTGCCACTTTCCCATGTTTTCTTGACCACTTTGTTCTTCCGGATTTTCTTGTGATTGATTGATGCTGGGTACACGTATTACTACTGCACATGATGATCGACCGGGAGGCAGTGATAATTGTGCCCGTGCAAAGGTTAGGAAATGATGGCACCAAACCCTAGTGGAGTACGTACTCACTCCGATTCAATAATTCAAGACACTTATTGTGGAACGGAGTGAATATATAATGTAGGATAGAGTACAAACAGTCGGGATTGCAGGCCAGCATCCATCCATGCATGCAAATATGAATAATATATGATGCTTGAAGCTTGATCATTAGTACGAGTACATTGTTAAGGCCATCAGGGAACGAGATGCAGAAGATTCACGGGCAGGATATGGAAACATATACATACAGCATATGCATGCCAAGTGCCAACTGCAAATGCAGCTCATCTCTGCTCTGAATTATCAGCATCACGGGGGTGGTGCTGGCAATGGCAACGGCAATGACCACGCTGGAATCTTTGCCTTTTCCTCTTACGCAAGGGCAACAGGATGTGCTAATTGGGGCTAGAAGTTGCAGCAGACTTTCAGGGGGAAAGAATCGCCTTTTTTCCCTTTTCTGGCCGCTCCTGGAGACAGGCCGGAGAGCCAAGAGGAGACATTGTTCCGTGCCAAATGGAGTAAATCATAATGCTAGTATCGTTTAAATGTACTACTCCTAGCTAGTAATCTTTATATCAGATCACATATAGAATTAGCTACCCGCATGATGGTGGACGATGTAACACTCCTTAATTACGGAGTAATAAAGAGTTTTGCCTTCGATGTTGGAAGAACATTTAACCACTTTTAGCCACTACAAAAAACTTGGGTGGGCGCCTGGCGCACCCGCGCCCCCGTGTGCTCCCCGCCCCGATGTCGCAGGCTTCTCATCGGACGCTCCCGCGCGCGATGGCTCGTTTCTGAAGGGATTTTTCGGCTCGCCCGTCCCCGCGTCGGCTCAAGATCGCCCCCGTCGGCTCGCCCACGTCCACTGCCTGAGCTCTGCACAGACCGCGCGCAGATCGCCGCTGCCGCTTCCCGTCGTCCGCCGCCCTTGATTGCCGTCGCGTCCTCGATCTCATCGGGCTCCGCCTGCAGATCGACGCCAAGGCCAGGGCTGCCGCGGAGCGCCCGTCCGGAGCCAGGGCTGCAGCAGCTCGGCGCCAAGGCCACCGCCGACGCCGAGGTGCTCTTCCAGCGCCGGCGCCGACACTCCATCTCTTGATTTAACCATCATTAGACCACCGCCCGCTGAATTGCATCAGTGTTTCCCTTTCTTTTTTTTGTGTATTCTGTCGACCTGCAGACTGATATCGTGCAGTTCATGTATTCTGTCGACCTGCAGATATTTGAATCAAGACAAACAAAATTGCGAATATATTAAGCTGTCTATATGTTGTTTATTTGCTATTTGATTGGGCTCATCGATGCTGATCTGCGGTTGCCTGCAGGGAACTTTAGTTGATGATATCCTACTCCGTGCGTTTGTACTGAACATATGCCTTTTGTGTGTATGAGGCCCTTACATTATAGAAAGTTGAGACCAAAATGTGTCTATATGCCTGTATAACTCAATACACAGTAGCTTTGGAGGCACCTCGCTCTCTGTCAAGTCTCTGAAAGCCAAAAAAGTTTCTTTCTAAGTACCATAGTGTTGGTGTGAAGTCAGAATCCTTCATTTTCCCTCTACAGATTTCTTCCAGATTCAGCTTATGGCTGGTTCTAATTAAAAGCAGATCGCGGAAATGGTTCTATTTGCAGTTTGCAACTGATCAAACTAACATGTTTCAGACTTTCAGTACACATTCACTACAAATTCAGAACACAACACAACAGCTCAACCAAGTGCATCCAATCGGAAACTGGAAAAATTTCAGATAAGGGGAAACCAAACATGTACTGTAACAGATTCAGATAAGGGGAAGCCAAACAAAATAAGACCCATCCAATCAGAAACTGGAAATATTCCAAGCGTTCTTTTTTACTGGAGGTAATCTCTCTGGACAAAAGATTTTCACCTCGAAGCAGCACCCTGTTGTATGTACAGGTTCAGTGCAACGATGCAGACTTGTTAGCATTTAGCAGCAGCAAGGATTCAGGATCTTGACGAAGTCCATTGGTTGATTCATTCATGACAAAAGAACTGATACAATTCCAGAGTAATATTCATGGAGACAAAAGAGCATGCTTGCTTTCATAAGGTCCCTTAACAGAAAAATAGCACTTAACAGTAAGAGAGCACAGTTACATAGATTCATGATTTTGCACTCCATCAAAATGTAACTTCCTAACAACAGTTTGCGCTGTAGCATCTTGATCAACTCCCATTAAAAGACTAGTGTATCCTCCTGGTTTGTATGGAACAGCCATTGCATAAGTATTTGCAAAAAAATTGAAGTGTGGCATCGTGGAATTAGCATATCCACCTTGAACAAAAGGAGCATCCATGGCTGAAGATGCCCCAACATTGAGCTGTTGTGTGATAGCACAAGAAAGTGTTCATAAATTATGCTTGTAATGGAATAAATTGTGAAAATAGCTAATGCCTTACAATTATTTGGTTTGGCTCAGCACGTTCATCTCTTGTTTCTAGATCATTGTGTGTCAGACCTTCACCTACAATGCAATATATATGATAACAAAATATTTAAAATCAATTTTACACACATAAGCAAAAGGTATTGAGCAGGTCAGTACCTTTCTTCTGGGCACCCTTCCTCTTCTTGTTCCCAGTGTTCTTTTCAACAACATTTTTAATACGTGTCTTCTTTGGACCTTACTTGAGAAATTTTGAATGATATTACACCATTTAATGGTTCTCGAACACATTCATTTGGAATAGGAGGAATCTCATTGGATTTTTCATGCATCTCACTTAGATAAGTATCCGCTTCCAAGTTCAAGTCATGCATGGCTTTCTGCAATTTATCAAGAAGTTGTTTTGACGATGAACAGTTCAATGCAAGAGATGTGGCCTGTCAAGATATAAGTGCTGCCTGTGTTTTCAGATCTGCCTCCTCAGTTCCTGGTTTGTGAATATAAAATCCACTTTTAGCATACTTTGTCCATCTAGGCAGTATATATTGTGATGGCAAATTGTATACTCCATTCCTATTATAGACTCTAAGAGCATGTTTGCACAATAAACCTGTAAGATATAGTTGTCAATTTAAACAACCTATATTACAGGATACAAAATACCATTGAAACAACTTGTAAGATAAAAGTAAACATACCTATGCATTCAAACATCCGGCAAGAGCATGTAATGGTCGAATCTTCGGTATTCAATACTACTATTGCTCCACGATCAGATTGCATATACTTAACAAAGAATGTCGAGTTTGTCCCCGCAGCTTCCAATAAATCACAAGATAATGTAAACTGTTTTTAAAATTCTTCCTCAAACTCCGAATACATTCTCCTTGTATATGATTCAGCTGCAGTTTTCAACATAGGTAGATTTGGAATGTAGGAAACTGGGGTCTTTCGACGTGACTTAAAATCAGCATCCAACTCATTTGACCTTAGACTAACTGCAACGTTCTCACATTCTACAAGGAGTTCTGAAAGACCGAGTTTCCTACGAAATCTTTTCTTGAAGACATTATTCATACCTTCGCTCCTTTGGGTCGAGTTCATGTCTGCTGTAAAAGAGTCACGGTATACCACAGCCCACTTTGCCCTCAAAGCATATAGGTTTGACATCCATGAGTTATTCTCAAGGTTGTATTTAGCCAACAAATCATGCCATTTCTGTGTGAAGTAAATCTCTTCCCTGTCTTCGTAGATACATCTTTTGAAATCTGCCCAGAACTTGTTATCTGACTCGTTATCTGACTCGTTATCTGACTCGTTCTCTGACTTGTCCTCCGACGCATGAATTACATGACCAAGATGTTTAGCAGCATTTAAGCCAATATGCCACAAACAAAGGCGGTGGGCTGTATTTGGGAATACATAAGCAATTGCTGCTGCCATCGCCGCGTCTTGATCTGTGAAAATTGTGCTTGGGTGCTTTCCAGACATTGCTGTTAGAAAGGTCTCGAAGAGCCAAACAAATGATTCAATAGTCTCATTGAATATAAATGCACACCCAAAAATTATTGTTTGCTTCTGATGGTTGGTGCCAAGAATTGGAGCAAAAGGCATTTCAAACTTGTTAGTTTGAAATGTGGTGTCGAAGGACACAGCATCACCAAAGCATTTGTAATCCATGATAGACTGACCATCTGTCCAAAAGAAATTTGCTATACGACCATCTTCCTTGTCCACCTGAACCGCATAAAAAAATGTAGGATCTTGTAACTGTTTATTTCTCAGATATTCAGATAATGTTTGTGCATCATTGGCTTCTAAGTATTGTCTGCGTTCACGACCTATCTCATTATAGCAATCCATCTTAGAAAATGGTATTTTGTCTTCCCCTCCGTAATGCTCCTTCATGAAATCAAAAACTTGGGTTGGCTTCATTCCAGCCCGCCGTATCTGCCCAATTAATTTTCTATCTGCCTCTATAACCTCTCGTTGGGACCTCAGCTTATGTGACTTATTTGGACTAGCAAGATAATGGTTGTGATCTAATACGACCTTTTGCACTGTCCAAACCCTCTCTTTGCTGATACTAAATTGAACACGAGCATGACAACCGGTCCTTGTAATATCCTTTTGTGATGACTCATTTTCTCGATATCCTTGGCTACTACAAACCAGATGTTTTTGACATAAACTACCATCTGAGCGGTGCTTCGTCTTGCTCTTTCTAACACTGAACCCAACCTGTCCATCATAGGTGTTGTACATCTCATAAGCCTTTTCCTCAGATTCAAAAGTCATTCCAATTTTAGGTGTGATCAAATTTTGTCCAGATTTATCAACCACCTCCGGTACATATGAATTGTCAACTAAAGGTGTACTATAACAAATATATATATATATATATATATATATATATATATATATATATATATATATATATATATTCTGTCAAGTTTGTTACTTATATTTTTTTTACCTCATTAGGTACTTCATTCTCCACTGATCATACATGTTTTATTTGTTGTTCCTCTTCTCCACGATCGCCACCAACAGCATCATTCAAAGGTGGAGCATGTAATCTACATCAGAAAGCGATTGGTGACTAACCGGCCGGACGGACCTTGACATGGCGATGATCATGATCAAGCGAGGAGCAGCAGCCGCAGTTACCTGAGGACCGACAGCGACGGAGCAGCGTGCGTGCGATCCAGCAGTAGGCGTTCCACTGACGTCGCCATGTAGGTCTTCGCCGCGCCGCCTTCGATGTGAACTGCTGCTCGTTCACCTCCACCGACGTTGTCGTGGCCATCGCGCGCCCTTCCTCCATGGCCGGCGATAGGAACTGGGAGATGAGTTGACGGGAAGTGATCGGGCCGGGAGAGGCGGGCGCTACGAAGGAAAAGACGCGGGAGGCGGAGCCGATCCAATCTGTGCTGTGCTCGATCAACGGAATTTCTCGATCGATGAGGTGAAAATCTTTGGGTGATCCGATCTGTGCAGCGCCCGATCATGAAGCTCGATCGACAGGGCAAACGATCAATGGGGCAGCGGACACGGGCGAGCCGACGGAGGAGATCGCGAGCCGACGCGGGCGATGGACGAGCCGCGAGGGAAATCCCTTCAGAAACGAGCCATCGCGCGCGGGAGCGTCCGATGAGAAGCCTGCGGCATCGGGGGCGTGGAGCGCCAGGCGCCCACCCAAGTTTTTGCCATATTATCAAAACAATAGACCTGGGCATGGGCGACCAACCCCAAAGCCTGGTGTCTGGGATCAAGACCAGGCCTCGGTTTCTCACCCAAAGTCCAGCCCGAAAAAGCCCAAAACGGATTTAAAATGAGAATTTTCTGAAGAATTGGGTATAAAATCATTGTTTCTGAAACCTGGCCCTGCCCGGGGTATACCTAGGTCTAATTTCTATTTTAATAAAACTGTAGGAAAGATCCTAATAGTAAAGATTTTAAACTTAGCTCGTAATTGCGTCCATCATTTTATCCTCAGGGCACTTATCAACAGACGTTCAACAAATAGGATCGTCTACTCATGGTTATTGTTTTGTTTTTTTGGTTTTTGAGATGGTTTCTTCTACATCACAGCATTCTGCCATGCACGAACTCAACGCATCTCCTTATTTTGTGATGCTTTTTTACAGTGCGCAAATAAAAAAAATTACAACCGGCACTCGCAACAAAAAGTGTGCAAACACTAGAGCCAAAGCCTTTTTTCAAGATCAGGCCCAGAATCTCTTCGTTGTATACTACTTTCGTAAAAGCCCATTGGGCTTAGCCTTCTATTCTACCATTACCTCTTCACTTGATGGCAGACACGGGCCAAAACAACTTCGTATTATTCACTGGCTGAAATGCCCGTGCGTTGCAACGGAACAATAAAATAAAATATACATTAAAAAATATACATCAAAATCTCTCTTTGTTCTTCTTTAACGATCACCAAATATCCATTTAAATTTATTTTTTTTCGAAGATTGTGTCTCTATACTCTAGTCTCTCAAAATAAAACAATACATTTTTTTTCTGAAAATTATATAACATCACCTAGTCAAAAAAGTTTTGAGACGGAATCACTTAATTTTTTTAGTTCTCTCAACTATCTCACTTCACCCGTTAAAACAAAGAGTTAGAAGGGGCAACAAATTTATGTTTTGCCAGCTTGATGTTCTCTCTACTATGCCCTAGGTGCTACCACCATTCTCTCTCGCAGTCTGTCTCATTAGTTTCTTCTAACAATTCGCCGCCACCTTGTGTAATTTAGCCCTAGGAGGAAACGGACGTGGCTGGGAGACGAAAGAGGGGACCATCCGTGGCCGCGCCTAGGAGACAGGGGGGACGGCCGTGGCTTCGGTTCCTTGCCTGATGGGTTCCCGATCGGGTCTCATCTTTTTCTCGTCAGATTCGGAGTTGTTGCCTGACTCTCGTAATGATCCCGCTGGTGATGAATTCCCTCGCAGAGTTCCAGTACAATTCGATGCAGATAATGGGCCAGCCGGTTTAGTAGTTCCAATCCAATTTGGTGTAGGTAACGGGCCAGCTGGCTTAGTAGACCTAATATAGGTGCAACCTCCATGTAGACCTAATATAGGTGCAATCTTGGAGGGCTCACAATTTTTTTGGAAAGTTTGACAGTGAAAAAAGTCCGTATTTTTTAGATAAATATAAATAAAATACTTTTTAGCTCTCTAAAAAAATATAAACTTTTACCGTGACCATTTCACATTTTTACCACTACACGGCTGCACGACAGAGCAAGTCAAATACCGAGACATAGGGCATTGCTCCTCATCGGGCACGGGAAACCCTCCGACAAGTAGGCCCCAGATGGCAGCCTTTTAGCAACGAACAAATGCAGCATTGCAGCCCCTGTGTAACGCTCCAGGTCCAACCGGATGACAGGTGGGACCCCTACAGAGGACGAACGTCTCACGTGACCTCCCAGCTGCAGCATCAGACAAACTGTTCATTCATCTTTGACATTTTGCTGACACCGTTGCTTGTTGTTGTTGGGTCTCCAGGGTCCAGGCCCTTGCTGGCTATTGCAAGGCTTTGCTCAAAACAAAATCAGCAGGGTTTCTCATAAAATGGAATGAGCAGCATTAATTAACAACTTTGATGAACTGCAGCTGAGCAACTGAACATCGTAGGATCCTTCCAACAAAGAGAAAAAAAAATAGTGTGCAGAAGAACGAATCCATCATTCACAGAATTGTATCGCCAGATTGGTCGAAATTTGATCGGAGTTCTAGGTGCTAGCAATACTCTTCATCCCTGCATGCCTAGCATAGCAAGTAATAGCGCGCATGATCCACATTGCATTTGCACCTGAAGCTTGTTTCACCTTTGATTTGCAGATTGGCACGGCAATCAGATTCAGATTTGGGCACTGCATTGCAATGCAGCTCTCCTGGAGACTAACCTGGGCATTTACAACCGAAGGAAGGAATGCACAGACGCATCACCTTCTTCCATCCTTGTGACAGTGGAGAAAGGAGAACGGCGGCTACGATGCCGCCGGCTCAAACTCGCCGCCGTTAGCACCCGCCATTGCGGCCGTGCCTAATTCCGTCTCCTTGATGAAACGGCCCTGCAGTGCGGCAAAGGATTTTAAGTTGAGGGAAGCAAGGAGCAGACATGAAGACTGAGACTGGTAATGACACCAGAACAGGATTCAGTAACGAAATGTAGTAGCTCATGTGTGTGCAGGATTACTGGTCTGCAAGAACTGTATTGAATCAATGGCAAATGAGAGAATTTGAGATTAATGTTTACATGCTTCTGTCCATGAGTTCTGAATTCAGTATGCTCAATGTGTTCCTGGGCCCAGAAGAATTTATAGCCACTTATGATTTATCACAGGTTTGGGCGCTAATGAATTCCTTGGCGTGCAGGATCTAATCCTTTTTCCATTCAAGTGAACTAGCATTTCAGAATCAGACCATTGCGGATCTAATTAACACCCTAAAATGCAGGATTAAAGGCACATGAACGAACGAAGCAGCAGCTAGCAACAGCTTCAGACATTGGATGGAGGGTGATTGATTGATTGATTGGAGTACCTTGAAGCGCGGCCGCCGGACGGCATTGATCCGGCGAACCTCGTAGCGGATCCGCTTGGAGAATAGCCGCGCCTGCCGCTTCTCCTTGTACCGCCGCACCCTCTCGGCCCTCCCCCGCGCCGCCGCCGCCCTCTCCGTCTCCGGCGCGCTCCACGCCGACGGCGCCACCTCGACGAACACCTGCACAGCCATCCCCAGAGTCACGGCTGCTCGCCTCCGGGAAGAACATCTACGGCCCAGAAGAGAAGACCAAACAGGGGGATGGGGTTTTCTTCGATTAGCCTTGATTACCGAATCGAGCAGCTCGGGCTCGAGCTTCGGCGCGGCGGCGGCGGCGGTGTAGAGCGACCCCCGGCCGTTCCAGGCGGACAGGATCCCGTCGTAGTCGAGCTTCAGCCGCGGCGGCGGCGAAGAAGAAGAAGACCAGGCGGCGGCACCCGTACTGGCGGCCGAGGAGCACGAGGACGACGTCGTGGTGGTCGGCGGGGAGGAAGAAGAGGAGGTGCTCCTGCTGCAGTACACCCACCGCTCCCTCCCCCGGAGCGCGCGCCGCGCCAGGTTCTCTGCCTCCTCCTCCTCGCCCTCGAACCCTCCGGAGGCGGCGTCCGGTGAGGGCGCACACGACGGCGGCGAGCCCCCTCCTCCGCCAGAGGAAGGGGAGGCGGCGCCGAGGATGTCGGTGAGCGACGGCGCCGCCGCGAACAGCGTGGCCTCCGGATGCAGCGCGAACGGCTCCATCTGCTGCTCCTCCCCGCCACCGTCCCCCTCTTCCTCCGCCGCCACCGGCGAAACCGAAGGGGAAAACTCCAACAACAACGGCGACGCCATAGATTCGGTCGAGCCGTCCTCCTCCTTCACCTCCTTCACCCCCATGGCATTGAGGTGGCGGCTCAGGCTGAGGTACTTGGTCTTCCGCTTCGCCTTACCCCGCCGCCGCCGCCAGCCGCCGCTCGCCATGGCTCTCTCCTCGAACACCGCGAAGTGGGGGAAGGAAAGGGCGAGAAGCTTCGGGTATTTGGAGGGAAAGCAAGAGGATCTCCCGCGAAAAGGAGGCGCTAATAAGCCTTTTGTCAAACAAACAAAAAAGGAGGCGCTTTTCCCTTGATCCTGCGCTGACGTGGCAGGGGCTCCTGCTGACATGGCGAGACGTCATTGGGTGGCCGGATTGCGGTGTCGACCTTTTCGTGTGGGGTCGTTGCTTAGATCACGGGGTGTTTGTGAGATGAGGTGGGCTTTCACATCAACGCCGTTGCAACGTTCAATATGCTCCTCCCTGAAATTAATCCACCTATTTTTTTAGTTAATCTTTGATCTAAGCTCCTCAAATAATCTTAATTGAAAACATGTCGAATCGAGTACGTAAGTGTGGTGTTATTTCACTCTTTGCTTACGACGATCAGAGGGAATAGAGCTGACTCTCGGTGACAAGTAAAAGAAAAACACGGGAATATTGGGGTTTTCTTTTTTGCCTTAAAAGCAAAGGGATCATGATCGTGCATCACATCACAACACGCGCTACGAAAAAGAGACATGCGAGGAAGAAAGTTCATTGCTCAGTTAGCAAGGAAAACCGATGTCCTTGAACTTAGATGGATGGTCGTGGAAGATTTCAGACCGACAATTAGAGTGTACCGAGGGACGAGGGATGGGGCAAAACGATAGGACACGTCCTTGAACTTGGCCGACGATAAAAGTGTGGTGAGGTATAAAGGTAGGGCTTGTGATCACAACGAGAAAACCTAACGTCCTTGAACTCAGAGCAATGGTCACAGAAGTCGGAAGGTGCTAGCCTAACGGTCAAAGTGTATGAAACAAGTTGGACGATAAGGTCTAGTAGCAACCTATTCTCAATAACAAAGCATGATGAGGCGTTGAGCATGGGTATATGCACAAAGAGATTACCCGAAATAGGTTAATATAAAACAAAGGCCGCACTATGTCCTAAAACCAACCACAAGAACTAAAGCTAGCTCTTCGACTGACATGGATCCATATACTCATATGTCAAACTTCTTAAATTTTGACCATGTTTATTGAAAATGTATCAATATATATGACTCTAAATTACTTTTATTAGATCCAAATTATATAAATTTTCATACTCCCTCCGTCCAACAAAAGATGGATGTACCTGACTTAGTGTATTGATTCATTCAAATTTAGTCAAAGTTGAAAACAAGGAAGTAAATACTTATTTGATACTCTAGATATTGACACATTCATTTATAGATCAAATTAAACCTTAATAAATTTGACTTGACACAAAGTTCAAACTATTTATATTTAAGAAGAAAGGTTGTCATTTGTTAGCATTGACTTTCCCAGAGAGACTCTTCCCAGGAAAGAAAACATAACAGTTTTTTTTTCTTTGCCAAATGCTATAGACTCTTCAGGACAAGGACAACAAGTAAAGAAATGCCACATGCATCCTAACGCTAACAGCCAGGCGATTACACGACTGTTGCATTTACCCATTTACCCTCTCACCGTTTGAGTCGTCCAGCTAGTCACGGGTAGCGTAGCAGCCTAGCATTGGCTCTGCTCAGTGGCTCTGACCGACTGACTGACACGGGCGACGCGTGCAACGAGAACGCAATGCGGTGAGGGCAATGCCTTTGACCCTGACCACTCCTGTGACTTGATTTAATTTAATTTAATTTTGACATATTGTTTTCGTCCAATAAAAGATTTCTTAATTTTGATTAAATTTGAATGCATCTATACAATAAATCATATCTAGACACGTTGGAAGAAGTAATTTAATCCGGCGACCTGCCTTTCTTTTTCTTTAGTGCCTTGGGAGGCTGTGATGCTCCTTTCACTCCTTCTGCCCTGGTGCAGTCTAGAAAGAAGATTAATTCATGACTCTATTAAAAGAAGATCATACCCAGTGACACGTGTGCGGTTTATCTTGTTATAATCATTTTTTATATGTATTATTCAACAGGAGTTGAGATACAAGTCTACCTATTCACGTGTGTCGTAAGATTTCGAAAACACAACGATAGAAAAACATGGAAAAAAATAGTAATTAAATGTCAAATCATGTTGAACTCTATAGGAATCTAAAACACATGACTAGGCAATAAAACTGTTTGATTGCACCACGGGAAAAAAACAAAGTAAATTATTTGAAGGCTTTGATGCTAGCATAATTGTGATAGAAACAAAGAAAATTGTCTACGAGGTTGGACCTCTTGGACATTTTTCTTTGAAACTGTATGCAAAGTTGTCCATAGGGAAAAAAAATGATTTCAAATCCTCCAAATCAAACGAGTTGTATACGAAAAAATCGTTAGGAATATAATCCTCTAAGAGTCCACTAAGAACTCTAGACGATCATTCTTCAGTTTATAAATTTATTCATGGAGCCTGGTTGTTTGTATTAAAGGGCTAGCTTCTTAAACATGCATTAGTTAACAACAATTTCACACTACCACCCACATATTATTGCCTCAATACCGATTCATTTTTGAACGTCACTTGATGCGACGATGGTGACAACATTTTATACATCTCTTTCCACCATCGAAAGCACCCGTGTGAGTTCCACTAGTCGACAGATGAAACCTTCCCCCTTGCCTCGGCAAAAAATGTTGATCTCCCTATCTCTTATCTCTCCCGGCTCGCCAAACCCTCTAAGCTCGCCAGCCGGCGCTCACCTCTCTCATCTCGCCATCAACATGTTAACCTTTTGAGTCTCAATATGATAGTATTTAGCCAAAACCATTACCGCCATGCCCATAGTCTTGGATTGCTAGATTCAATTTATCTCCATTCGTCGTGATGCTATGGCACCTTCGAAGAATCCTTTGATCTAGAGACCACAAATCGAGAGTCCACAAAATAAAGTGCATTGTCTTGTCTTCTTGGTCCTGTATCACATCGTGTTCTAGAAATGATAAGGACCATTCATTATCCTCCACTAAATCATTCATCCTACAGAAAATGACATCGAATGATTATAAGTTTTAGCCGACACTATGAACCGTTGGGTGAAGATCCGAAGGACATGATCATTGCTCTCAGACCATACATAGAACACTTCCCTTCATCCTTCGTGCCATGGCCACCACCCACCACACCCCTGTCATCCTCATCTTCACCAACCCTATTTCTATTTCACCACATTGCTTTCATCTCTCATCGCTGCCGGCAAATCGATCTACCATATTTCAATGCCTTGCAATCTCTCGATTAACCGAAGGGCTGATCTCGATCAACCATGATTTCGCTAGCTCCAAGCAGGGCGACGCGTGAACAATGTGGCTTATACTCTCTTTCTAAGCCTAACTAACCTAGAACAGCAAGACTGTTCTAGAAAAAGCTTATGATAATCGAACTAAACTTATAGTACAAACAGTTGTTATAGAATCATCACAGGATGTTTTCATCAGAATCCGAAACTTGCAGAATTCGGACAAAACGAAAGCTGTACTGCATTTTGATGAAAGGGCACGACAAGATTAGAGAAAGAAAGAGGCACACCACCATCCACGCTACTCATCACCAACCCCTCAAAACCCTTACTTAATTAACAGACGGACGTGCGCCGCGAACGGATTAGTTGGAGCGCATCTTCTCGAGCTGGTTGAGGGCCGGCTGGAGGATGTTGAAGAGCACCCACCCGAGGGCGGGGGCCACCACGAAGAGCAGCAGCAGGCCCCGGTTGTCGTCCGCCGGCGCCGCCGCGGCCGCCATGGCCGCGATCTCCCCCGCGGCGGCCGAGGCCCGCTCCGGCGCGGCAGCGGCCATGGCGGCCCCGAGCCCGAGCCCGGCCACGAGCGCCTTCTCCGACCGCATCTTGTTGAGCTGGTTCAGCGCCGGCTGCAGGATGTTGTAGAGCACCCAGGCGAGCGCCGGGGAGACGACGATCAGGAGGAGCAGGCCCCGGTTGTCGTCCGCCGGCGCAGCCGCCGCCATGTCCGCCACCCGCTGCGCCGCCATCGCCGCGTCGGAGGTCGCCAGCGAGCTGAAGAAGGCGCCCGCCATGGCCGCGGAAGCCGCCGGCGACACGGCCAGAGCGGCGCCCTGTTTCTTGGCTGCTACTTTCCGCAGCGAGATGCTCGGGGATGATGACGGCGGCGATGGAGCCGCCGGCGCCGATCTCGCCGTGATCTTCGCCGGCTTGAGCATGGCCATCGTGGCTATGGTCGCCATTGATCTGCGTCTAGAGCTCGCTAGCTTTCCACTTCTCGCTCCCAAGAACTCTTCTGGCAAATGAGGCGTGAGGTTGTTTGTGTCCTGGGTGTGATGCCAATGCTCCTGCTGCGTTTCTAGAATGGGGACTTATCTGGTGCGCCCAGTGTGTGCTCCAGATTTGAAAGCTTATCTCCCGGCTTGCGCAAGCTGCGATTCCATTGGTTGGGAGCTACATAGTGGGTCCTCCATACGATTTACATGGAGACTTTGGAAGAGAATGTAATGGGTGAAATTGTTTGGAAAGATCTTGTAATGGCTCTAGAATGGGAATATCCTTACGGTGTATCAAATGGTGAATAGGTTGTTTGGACATTGTGATGGCTCTAGAATGTACTCATATCTTTATCTTTATATGGTGTATCAAATGTCAAAATCCATCGTTAAGGTTATAGTGGCCAAACAAGACAAGTGAATCGAATTAACCCAACCGCTCCTCTCACCAAAAGAAGAAGTGGCTTATTCTTCGGTTCACTATATTCGTCGTCACCCGTCAATTTTATTATACTGGCATCAATATTGTTTTAGAGTACTAATAATTAGCAAAATCCTATCAATAAGAAAAGAGATCCAAAACATCGACGAAAGAAACCGAGGAAATGAACAAGGTATACATGTAACATCCAAAACAATGGTACAGTTCATGAATTGCTTCATGCACAATATGAATGGTGAACAACCAGATTAGATACAGCAAGGAAAATGAAATACGGTAGCAAATTATTCACTCCCTAAAACAGAATCGCACAAGGGGAATATCCTGCGTTCCATCCGTTTATTCGTCAGGGTAGATAGAAGAGAACCATGGAGCGAAAGACAAAACAAATGGCAGCCTGATTACAACTTTCAACATCTCCCGCTCCCGAGGGAGAGAAACCTGCTCCTCCACCCGCTCGATCAGGCTCCGAGTTGCAGCTTCTTGATCGTATCGATCTGCTTCGCTGGGTTCAGGCCCTTAGGGCAGGCATGTGTGCAGTTCTTGATGGTGTGGCAGCGGTAGAGCTTAAACTCGTCGTTGATGGAGTCAAGGCGCTCCTTTGTGTACTGGTCACGGCTGTCCTGGATCCACCTGGAAGGAGGAATGAACACAGTATTGCAAGCATATTATGTGTCTGGGATTTTGCAGTCTTGAAACACTCCATCACGGTAAAAGCATCTAACGACTCACCAACTGATACAACCATGCCTTTTATTTCCAGAAAGCCAGTAACAACTAGAAGATTTCAGTTTCTTATGACTAAGGGTACATGATATTCTTTAGTCAAAAGATAATAATATCTGAACTTCAGATAGATTCTATCAGGTCATATTTTAGATTTGAAGTCAAGACATGCACATTAATTCATTTTGAGTTGCTGCAACTATGGTGGTACCCAAGTCACAACTCATAAGCTTAATTACAATATATAAGATCACCAGACTGGAATTAAAACACAGTGCACAGCACAATAAAACATCAAATAAAGCGCATAATAAGAGCCAACTTGTAGAATCCTTGAACAATCAGGATCTTTAGTTTCACAAATGCTGAATCGCATGAAAGACAGTACATCATTACACTGGTTCAATTAGGTAAAGAAAGATGCAAACATCGGTTGCTGGCAAAAACAACTTGACAGATAGCCGCAGGGATCACTGAAAGACTGCAGAGGCAACCTTATTTGACTGGACTACTGCAGAGCTACTGCTTTGTCCTACTGGTCTGTTAAAAACTACCAAGATGCTTTCTTAACACCCATGACTTCGCCCTTATTTGCCAATGTGCGGAACACGATACGAGACATGCGGAATTTCTTGTAGACACCGCGAGAGCGTCCAGTGAAAATACAGCGGTTTCTAAGACGTGTCATGTTACTATTTCTTGGCAGCTTGGACAGCTTATAGCGAAACTTATCGCGCATTTCCAATGGAAGATCAGGGTCCCTACAGACAGACTTATAAAGCTTTCCTCTCAGCTCATATTTTGCTGCAAGCAATCTACGTTTGTGATCCCTCATGTTTCTGTTCTCTGATACCCCATGATAGCCTCGAGCTTGGACGTGCATGAACATGCTGGGTTTTGGTTTGATTAGCGTCCCCCACAGCGGAAGCCTAAAAAGGGTGAACGGGGAACGTGTCATGGACTTAGCAACATCCTAAAGCTTAGAGCAAAAAGAAATGAACATATTAGACAACTATTATTGAAGGAAAGGGCACCCAAAAACTTTAGCACTATAAGTTTGGTAGGTCAGCAACCATAGTTTGCTGGCACAGTAGAAACTATCGGGCTCTTTCACTAACATAAAACTGACTTCCAAATCAAGAAGGCATCAAGAATCAAACTACTAAGGAACACCTTGGCCAAACTAAAACCTGCGGTGCCATCAGGAATCAGACTACGGAACAGATTTAAGTAAGACTCGCAATGTAATCTACAATCAGACTAAGGAACAAATTTACCCTAACTAAAACTCTCGATGTGATCCAGAATGAAACTACTAAACGGCAGACTCATGTGAATATTTCCTACACTCACAAAAACTTTCCAAATACAGAAGTCAAACACCTGAAGAACAATACAAAGAGTCCCGAATTCCCTAAGAATGTCTAGGCAAAATGGATATTTCATAGTAACCACCTAATGATCATCTGAACTGCTTTGCTGTGGAGCTACCGGAAAAGGAAAAAAAATCCATCCCCACATCAGGCAAATGAACAATTCAACACTACATCAGATTAATGAACAATTCAACACCATACCGATAGGACAATTCTCCTAAGCGAAACATTTCCATGGTTGCAGAACCGAAATTAACAACTTGGCCAAACTAAGACCTGCAGTGTCATGAGGAATCAGACGAAAGGAAATTTACCCAAAGTCCCAAACTAAGACTCGCGGTGTCATGTAGAATGAAACTTCGAAATGATCGACTCATAGGAAATATTTTCTACACTAACATCAACTTCCAAATAGAGAAGTCAAACACAGGAAGAAGAATAGAAACAGCCATGTATGCCCTAAAAATGTCTAGGCAAATGGACATTTCATAGTAACCACCTAATGATCATCTGAACTGCTTGCTTTGGATCTACCGGAAAAGGACAAACAATCCACGCCCACATCAGACTGATGAACAATTCATCACTACATCAGGCTAATGAACAGTTCACCACCGCATCGAATCGAACAGTTCTCCTAAACGACACACTTCCACGGTTGGACAACCGAAACGAACAAAACCAAGCTACACATCATCCCACAACCATTTCGCAACAAACACGGCACATCACACCAGCCGATCAGTCATAAATCATTCAGTCATCAAACAGATCTAGCACACAGAATCAGCATACTTGACATATTATCACAATTCACAAATATGAAGAGCCTACAAGGGAGGCCAAGGTATACCTGTTGGCATGGAGCAGCGCAGCCGGGCCGAGATACTCCTCAGGGTTCCACCAGTAGGACGGACAGGACGTGGAGCAGCAGGCGCAGAGGATGCACTCATACATGCCGTCGAGCTTGGCGCGGTCGGCCTTGGTCTGCGGGATCTCCTTCCCCTCGGGGGACGGCGGGTCCTTGCGCTTGAGCCAGGGCTCGACGCTCTTGTACTGGTTGTAGAAGTTGGTCATGTCGACGACGAGGTCCTTGACGACGAACATGTGGGGCAGCGGCGAGATCGTGGAGGCGCCCTTGGACTCGGAGGAGATCTTGGTGAGGCAGGCGAGCCCGTTGTCGCCGTCGATGTTCATGGCGCAGCTGCCGCAGATGCCCTCGCGGCAGCTGCGGCGGAAGGTGAGCGACGGGTCCTGCTCGTTCTTGATCTTGAGCAGCGCGTCGAGGACCATGGGCCCGCAGTCGGAGAGGTCCACCTTGTAGTCCTTGAGGTGCGGCTTCGTCGACGGCGAGTCCGGGTCCCAGCGGTAGATCGAGAAGGTCTTGGTGCTCGCGGACGGCGGGGGAGGGGCGGGGGAAGAGGAGTGGGGCTTGGAGGCGACGAGGCGGGAGGAGAGCGGCGCCGGGGACAGCAGGGCGCGCGCCGCCGTCTGCGAGCGGCGGAGGAGGGCGGCGGCGGCCATCGATCGAGGTTCTCTCTGTGTTTTTTTTCTTTCTCCTTTCTTTTTGGGGGAGGTTGGAGAAGAAGAAGGCGCGTGGTGGGCTTAGGCCCAGCTGGGGGGTATATATACCTTGTGGGGTCATGGGTGGATGACATGTGGGGCTGAGATGGAGGGCTGGAATGGCGGTTCTAGGGTTGGGGTGGGTGTATGACAGGTGGGACCAAGAGGAGTCTGGGTTTGGGCCTTTTTGGTGTGTGGATGGGAGGGTGGAGATGTGGACAACTTCTGGGCCTTTGGGAAGATGACAAAGAGAACTTGGCTGATAAGAAAATTAATTTGACTTTTTCCAAGCAATAAATAAAATTGGTTGGGTTGTGTATAGTTTCTTTGCGTCTCTCCTCTTCTTTGGTCTTCTGGCTTTCTGTTTTGACTCTGATGTCACTTACTTGTGCAGGTCTAAGATATTTGGAGGCTTGGAGCTGAAAGTGTTTTTGCTCTTCTTCTATACATGCCTAGACGTAATTTTCAGGCAAGAAGAAGAAGAATGGAAAGTGGACGGTGCAAATACACCTTTTTCAGCAATAAAAAAAATAATCCTTCCGATACTAAATTGTTGTCAAAATATTGCATGTATCTAGACGTTTTTTAAGAATAGATACATATATATTTAGACAAATTTAAGTTAAGAATTTAGAACCATAGGAAGTATTTGATAGTACTATAAACCTTCTTTGCCTGCACCTTCTGTCTTCTTCCCTCTCTGTTTCGACCAGGGGCTGTCTAATTATTTCTGAGCCCACGCAAAGGATTCTAGCACCCCAGCCCCTCCAGGCTCCAGGCCCAGCCTGCTAGCCCAGCGCCTCAGACATCCCTGAAGCCCACGCCCAACACCATCGGTCCATATCACGCCCTCCTCGCCTGCTGTGATCGCTCGATCTCACGACGCCAAATCGATCGATTAGAACGATCTACGTCCCGCGATCGCCGACTGAAACAAAGGCCGCCGGACTAATTCCAAAGGAAACACAGTGCAAAAGAAATACGGAGTATAAAATATCCCGAAGGAAACAGAAGTCACCAAAGCCCCTAAAATACCCATCCAGCTCGACCAGTCAGCAGCTTCCGGGAACGTTCGACGTCCGGCGCCGGCGGACGGCGGTACAGGCGTACAGAACACGGCGCATGGGCGCAGGCAGCGTTGCTTTTAGTTTGTTTTCTTAATACTTTTTCTTGCATTTTAGGTTTGAGTGATCAGGCAGTTGTTGTTTGAGGCTAACTAGATTCAATTGTCCGCAATTTGCTACCTTTAATTTAGGTGCAGCGATACTATCCAAGATGTTGTTGTTGTTCTCGACAACAATTAGACTAAAGGGTACCAAAGCTCAGTGACACAAAAACGTAAAAGTAGGGCGTGTACGCCGGTCTTATAACGAAGGTTGCCATACATTTGGACAAGTTAACACGTCGATATTTTTTGAATAGATTCGGTCGACCCTGCGGGTGCGACCTAGTCCTATGTTAGGAGAGGCTTCGAGCAAATCGTTAGCCAAAGTGTGTCGGATCGATCGAAACTCCCCGAATCACTTAGCTAGAGGTCGAAACGGGCTGCCTCGTACTTGGACCGAACGAGCCTTCCCAAGTAGCGAGGTCAAGATACCCTTAGGACTCTAACCTGATTCCCTCTCCTTCGGGCTCGGGCCGAACGAGGCTTCCCGAGATCTCAAAACTAGAGCTCCTCTCAAATAGGTTCTCTGTCCCTCTCCCCTTGAATCTATTCAAGTTGAAAGTGAATGGTACATGCCCCATAGGGGTATTTATAGCCTAGGGGTTCATGACAAAAGATCATGACTACCCTTGAGGGAGAGAGAAAAGTGAAGGCAAAACGGTAAAAGTAGCTTCTTGGTCCATAGCTTTTGTGTGCACCAAGTGGGAAAAGTAGGGGTTGGTCCATGATCCACCATGGACTAAAAGCCCCATCCCAACACCTTTCTTGCCCCCTACTCAAGCTCCTTTCTCCCTTTGACCAAGGCATGAGAGACTTGACTTGTTGACTAGTCTTGCTTGTTGCCACGTAGCATTGACCGCGCCACGTAAGCATCTTGACTCTTGTAGGGAAATGCTGACTTGGTCGTTGCCACGTAGGATTCACGGCCTGGCACATTTAAGGGCTTTATTTTACTACAACAGTAGCCCCCTTGAGCCGGAGGCATTGTGAATAGGCCTGGCTAACGAGCGTGCTCGGTTCGTTAAGAGCTCGGTTCATTTAGCTCTGTTCGTTAAGCGCTCGGATCGTTAAGATCGTTAACCTTAACAATCTCGAGACATAGTTCGGCTCGGTTCGATAAAGGCTCGCGAGCGCTCATTAAGATCGATAAAAACTCGTTAACAGAAATAGCTCAAAAGCTGGCTGATAAAAATTTTTGCCATGACCTATTTACTTGAGGTAAATTCTGACATCAAACAAAATATGTCAAGCTGACGGTCCACAATAAGAACAAAATATATCAAGCTGACCTATTTACTTGAGTTGCAGTTCAGCACAGTAGCAAAATAAAGAAATATTCCATACTTCCAGAGTTCCAGTCACACAAGTTTCATGCATATATATAGTGGCAAACCAGCCACAAACTCACAGTCCACAATAAGAACTAACAACAACAAAATAACAGCAGCAAACTACAAGCCGCCCACAGCCCCACACCACATCATCGTCGGTCTTTAGTTGCTTTTAACATGAGCAGAATCTGTAGGGAATGGTACAAACTCCACATCTTCTTCAACATCAGGTTCCTGTAACAATAAATGGTTTGCAAGTTAATTTGGCACTCAAAGCATAATATGCTGAAACTTGAAAGATGCAAGTTAACAAAAGCATGTTCATTTATCTATACCATAGTATGTCTAATTTGGTTATCTTTCGAACCTTTAATGAAGCTAGCACCACAAACTAGTGCCTCAACCATATTTGGACGCAATGAACTGCGGAAGTCATCCAAAACTCTACCACCTGTTGAGAATGCTGACTCGGATGACACACTTGTTGCTGGTACAGTCAAGAATTTTTTTGCCATCTTTGACAAAATAGGAAATCTATGTCCATTCAGCCTCCACCAATCAAGCACTATGAAATCTGGATCATTCATTAGATGAAGCTTATCCTCAAGATAGGATGTCAACTCTGACTTATTTGGCTCCAACTCCATCTCATTTAGAAAGGATTGGAATCCAATCCACTAGACAATGTGGACATAGATTTAGCTAGCTGCCTACTAGAAGCTGAATTTTGTCTCATATCATTTCTAGTCTCCCTTCGGCTCTCCATCTCATAAGTTGCATACAAATCAAAGAACTCATTTTTGATGTCATCCGACTCTCTCCAACCCTTGTCTCTACCATACAACTCCTTGAAACAATAATCCACAAGTTTCAACTTAAACCGAGGATCAAGTATGGTGGCAATCACCATTACATTGTTCTTCTCCTTCCTTCTACTTGCATTGGCATCATCAACTATAGCATATGCACTATCCCAATATTTATCAAATTTGTCAAGCATTGCCTTACCCATTGCATTCAAATTCTCATCATCCTTTTTCACAGCACGGTTGTTTATGGCAATCTTAACATTCATGATATAAGGATAAAATATGTTAGCAGTGGGATAATTTGATCCAGATAGAACGGTAGTAACCTCAGCAAATGATCTCAAGATGGGTTCAATATTGGCATAAAATTCCCAATCTTCATTACTAGGCAGCCACTTGTATTGAGAATCTGATTGTGCATATTCAGCCAAAGCAACCTTGTACACGGTGCAAGACTCTAACATTCTATGTGTAGAACTCCATCTGGTTGAGACATCTAGGCACAATCCTTTCCCAACAGCAATTTTTAGAGACTTGTAAATACCCAAGAATTTATACATGCGTGATGGAGACTTTTTCAAGTACTTGACAATCTCCCTAAGCTTGCGAACTAAAGGCTCCAACGGTGCAATACCATCGTTGACTATCAAATTTATGATATGAGCATAGCAACGAACATGGAAGTATTTTGATATGAAATTAGTTGACTTCCGACCAGCAAACCTATCCATCAACTTGCTAGCAGCAACATCATTGGAAGATGCATTATCCATGGTAAGAGAGATGATTTTGTCTTCTATCTTCCATTCTTGGCAGCATTCAAATACAGCCTGAGCTATGATAATGTCTGAGTGTGGTGGATCTAATTCCACAAAATTTAGCACACGAGACTGCATTTTCCAACTATCATCTATGTAGTGAGCAACCACAGCTAGATAGCAAATATTCTGATTTGAAGTCCACAAATCGCATGTCAAACTAATGCTATCAACAGACTTGTGTTGCTTCTTAAGAATTTCCTTTTCAGACAAATATACCTTCATGCATTCAGCTCTAATAGTCTTTCTACCAATGAACTTGTAGGAAGCATCATATATTTCATAAGAATATTGAACCAAGCATGCTCTGCCATCCTAAACGGGTATTCATGCACAATTATCATCTTAGCTATGATCCTTTTGCATTCTTCATGATCATATTCATTGTTAACTATAAGAGAAGCACCTGGCTTTTGTGGATCAAATGCAATCGTACCTTGGCGTAATGCTCTTGCCTTCTGATTTAGTATTTGTGCACAAGATTTCTTGTGCCTATTCATACTAGTACTGCCTCCAGCATAAACATACAGCCCAAAACAGTACAAGCACTTCGCCTTCACAACAACTTCATCGGGCTTCCTCTTTGACATAGCATTGACCAACTTGAAATACTTCCAACATTCTACACGTTTCTTTCTCGTTTTCTTCTCCTTGACCTTTACCAAAGCAATAGCAACTCCAGCCTTCTTTCTTTTCTTTGACACCACCTTACCATCTTCATGGCTATCACCTTCACCTAAACCATAGTCTAGATCAGACACAGTCACTTCATCATCCATATCAACCTTTTCTAATTGATCAATCTCGTTATACTCCTCTTCAATCTCTATCCGTTCATCATCGTCCTAGCAGAAAACAATTTATAATCATTGACACAACTATACACACAATCTATGTTGCAGAATGCTAGATGCTCAAAGCCTCAGACAGTAGCATAAAGATTAGCAGAAGAACACTCACCGATTCATCCCAAGCAGAGTCAGTAGGCCCTGAATTTCCTTCTATTCGAGATTGCTTCCCTGCCGTCGAGGTTGCGTCTCAGCAGGGCTCCCTGCCAAAGAACCTGAGGTGGTCGGCGGCTTCTTGGTCGACTCCACTTCCATGCTTGCAGTCGCAGTCGTAGGGCGTTGACGTCCTGGGCGTTTCTCCTTTGCCATGCGCCGGCCGCCGGGTGGGTCAGAGATGGGGGCGGGGGCGGTCGACGGAGAGGGTCAGACGGCTGACACAGAGACGGTGGCAGATGGCGGGATGGGGGCCGGTTGGCAGCCTGGTAGGGCGATGACGCGCCGGGCTGCCGGTGGCTGAAGGCGACGGGGGATTAGGGGGATGAGGCCGTGGCCGCCGCCAGACTTCGGGACGATGGGGGATCAGGAGTTAGGGATTCGGGACTGGAGTCGCTCTCGCTCGGGACTGGAGGACGACGAGAATGCCTAATGGGCTGAGGCCTGGGAGTGGGGGCAGTGGGCCGAGTGGCGTTGCCGCGTTGGGCACTTGGGCTCTGTTAACGAGCTCGATAACGAGCATAACGGGCGCCCGCCAGGTTCACTCGTTAAGCTCGTTAAGCTTAACGATCTGAAATAGATGTTCGGTTCGGTTCTTTAAGTTAACAAACCAAGCCTTTAACGAACCGAGTTAGCGAGCGTTCAATAAGCTTAACGAGTTTCGATCTTTTCGTCCAGGCCTAATTGTGAATGCCTTCTGGTCAACCATCGTGAGAGGCTCCTGAGATACTTTGGTAGCTTTCCTGCAAAAAAGGAGTTTGGGAGGTGTTCTGGGGAAATTCCATGCCTTCGGTGATCTTCTTTGTGAGAAATAGGATTTCGGGGGTATTTTAGCAAAAAAAAACAGGATCCTAGGGGCCTCTCTGCAAGAAAACCGGTGTCTCGAAGGACTATTTTGCAAAAATCAGGGACCCCAAGGGTCTCCCCGAAATTTCCGAGGTCTTACTGACAATTTTCCCAAAATCCTAGGCTTTCCTGCAAAAACTCCAAATCCCGTCGGCCACGTGGGCCAACTAGGCCGTCGGCGTGCGCGAGAGGGCCGGTAGCTGGGCCGGCACCCAGGCTGCCTCCGGGCTTGTTATCCCCCCCCCCCTTTTTTTGTTTGGGCTGATTGTTGGGCCGCTTTTGGACCACGGCCCAGCTGGGCCCGGTACCGGTTCACTTTAAGTCGAGGGGATCCGACGGCCGGGGGAGCTCCCCAACCCTAGATCGGACAGTCCCCCTTCATCTTCTTCCTTGGTACGGTATGGGAAAAGAGGTGGTTGGCCCAACCACCTTTTCCTCCTTTGGGCGAAGCCGGCGTCACCATGGATGATGGGGGGAGCTTCAGCCCCGGTCGGGACAGCGCGGGGGTGCTCTCCCCACCCTCCTTTCCTCCTTTTTGAAAAAGATGGCTTGGACAGTGGGGAGGACAGCGATGTGTCGCCGTGGCATTGGCCGGCCCAGAAGCCAAGGAGCCCCCTGCGGCCTATAGAATGGAGCGAGGAGCCCGTGGTGGAGCTTCTACACCGGTCTTGTTTGATTTTTCCTGGCAAGCGACCAAGGAGGGGCGTTGGCCACTCCTTGGTCGCGACGGAGATGGTCTTGGCAGCCGGGGAGCCATTGTGGAAGCTTGTGTTTGTTGAGGCATCGTAGGGATGAGGGGCGCGGGCGAGGCCGCTTGGAGCAAGGTGTAGGTGGTGCCTCCAAGTCTTCCCGGGAGACCTACGTCGGCTTCGCTATTCCCCCTGCTCGTGCGAAGGTGAGATGAGCTCCACCGTGGTGAATTTCCTTCTCCTTGACGCCGGCCGGCTCCTTCGCCATTTCGTCGAGCATCTTCCGAGCGTGCCGCCGGCGTCGTGGTTAGGACGCGCGAGGGGCTCAGGCGAGGCCCCGCGTTGCTTGGCGTGGTCCGGGTGCGACCGCGGGCACCTTTGGTGTCGACGTGGGTGCGTGGGACGCGGCGCAGGTGGCTCGGACGCACGCACCAGCGCGTGATGGGGGCGGTCGTTGGGCACGCGCGGCGCAGCGGCGAATGCGGGCGGCCGAGCGCGCACGGAGTGGCGGCGGGAGCACGACAACTCCAGTGTGGACAGGAGCACGTAGGGCACGTCATGTAGGCGCGGCGCGGCGACGTTGGCGCAGGCACGTGTGACTTGCAGGCGCGGGCATCTTGGCGGGGGCGCGACGGCTTCGGCGCGGGCGTGAGCACGCGCGGCGTGGGCGCGCAAGCGCAGGCGTCAGGGCGCGCGTGGCACGGCAACTTCGATGCGGGCGCGAGCACGCGGGGTGCAGACGCGCGTGGCCCGGCACGGGGGTTGGCATTGCGCCGAGTGCCTTGCATTGCACGGATGGGCCGCGGAGCGGGTGGGCCAGAGGCCCGTGGAGCCTGGGCTCGTTTTCTTTTCTCTTTTTTTTTATTCGCGAGTAGGCCGGTTGTTTTGGGCCCGGGAGGCTGGGCCTTCTTTTTCTTGCGTGGCCCGGCCGAAGGCTTCGACTTGGGTGGCTTGGCCTCTGCTTCGCACCCGCGCGGGTCGAGTGGCTCAAGGAGCTTGGCTCCTCCTCCTACTTTTTTTCTTTCCACGTCTTTTCGGACCGTGACCTTGGAACTTGCTAGTCTTTTTGAGATTTCCCACCTCCCTACTCACTGTTGGCGAATTTTTATCCGTGCAGGTGAGATGGCAGTACCCGATGGCGAGCTCACGACCGAGAGAAGGCCTTCCAAGGGGTCCGCGGCGGAGCACACGACGAGCCGGCAGTCAAGGAAGAAGAAGGTCGCCTTTCGTCCGTGTGTGGATCCTCCGGTGGTCCCGATGGCTCCGATGGAGGGCGATTGGGCGCACAACTACCTTCTCCCATCTTCGGCGAGTCCCGAGGACCTTGTTCAGCTGGAGGAGGCGGGATACTTCCCCAAGGGGGATAGTATCTTGCCAGATGTGGAGGAGCTCAAGCTCGACCACAAGCGGCGTCCAGGGTGCATGGTGGTGTTTTCGGCTTGGTTCCGTGCCGGCTTGTGTGTGCCCGTCCACCCCTTCCTGCTGGACTTCTTGGAGACGTACGGCATCGAGTTGGCTTAGCTCCACCCTTCGGCGATCGTGAAGTTGAACGTGTTTCGCTGGCTGTGCGAGACGGCGCTTCACGAGGAGCCTTCGATGAAGTTGCTGCTGTTCTACTTCACCGTGGAGGTGAGGGAGTCGCTCACTCCTGACGGCTTTACCTTGAGCGCCTTTGGTTCGGTGAACCTGAGGTTTCGTTCCGGCTTTGGAGAAGACTTTCAGCTCATGCCGGGGAGGAGCACGGTGAAGTTGTTCGACAAGTGGGAGTCCCAGTGGTTCTTCCTTCGGGCTTCGAAGACACGTCTTCGACACACGGGTGATCTCTCTCGGCACTCGGGGGCTGGAGGCCTTAAGGAGGTGCCTCACCCTGGCGAGCCTCGGTCGACCGACCTTTGGAAGGTGACCAAGATCAAGGAGGTGTCCACCGAGAGGAGCTTCCGCGACCTCATGGAGGAGATGGTGATGGCGGGGCGCTTCATGATGAGGAGCCGCCCGAGGTTCGAGCTTGGGATTCCTCGGGCTTTCCGTCCTCCGCAGGCCGTCACCACACGTGAGTGCCGCTCCCTTTTTCCTTTCGGGCCTTGGTTGTTTTTCCCTTGCGATGGTACTTAACAACTTTGGCTTGTCTTTTTTCAGCGACGTTTTCTGAGGAGAGGGAGGCGCTGTGTCCGTGCAGCTGATAGGTCCGTATGGTGGGCCGGAGCACCGTGGCTACGAGACCAAGATCAACGGCAGGGGATGTCACAACATCATCGGGAAGTGATTCGGGAAGATGGTGCCAATGCGACAGGATCCGAAGTTCGGGCGCCTCCTTCGAGTGGGCAATCGCTACTCCACTTGGCGACACCGTCGATGCTGGCAATATGGTCCAAGTTGCGGGACACTTGCGGGAAGGTGAAGACGGGGACGGTGGTGTTGGGCCTGGCGGTGCCTATTGCGCCGGTCTCCAAGATACCTCGTCCGTCGAGTGGATGCAAGAGGAAGGCTCCCCCGACTCCTTCTCCTTCTTATGACTACGCCCCGGTGGATTTGGCGGATCTCGTCGTGGGTGAGTCGAGGTCCCCTTTGAGGGTGACCTTGGACCTGCACATGAAGGGGAAGATTGGACTTGAGCACGTGCTTTCTCCTTCGAGCCACGAGGTTGAGGCTTTCACTCGCGAGACGGGGCTTCGGCTGCGGAGCGACTCAGTGGTGGAGTTATCGACCGGAGCCAGCGGTGCGGGCGTCCCGGTGTTCTCCATTGGTCGCAAGCGTCTCGAGGAGGATGCTCCTACCTCGGGTTAGTGCCTTTTCTCTTTGGCTGTGTTGCTCTTCTTTGAAGATTCTGACATGGTTTTCTTGGTTTGTTTTTAGGTGCGAGAGCCGCGGCTTCCGAGGTTCCCGAGGGCGAGCCCACGATTCAGGCGAGGGACGGAGAGCTTCCGACGACCGAGGGTGGGGTGAGAGACCCTCTCGTGACACTGGAGCTGGTGAGCATCCGTGACATGTTTCCCTCGGTCCTTTGGTTTTGCTTTTGGGCTAACTCCATCTTCTTTGTAGGTGAGGGGTTTGGTCGAGGCCGTGGGTGCCCTTCCTGCCCTCAAGACTCAGGTGGGGGCGCTTTCCGCCGCTTTGGACGTGGAGATGTCCAAGTCTACCCTTTCCTTGAGCGAGTTGGCTTCGGAGAGAGTGCGGCGCGAGGCCGTGGAGGCTGAGCTTTCCCGCGTTTCGACGGAGCTCGCGGCCATGGAGACCAGGGCTCGGCTCGCTGAGGAGCGTCAGGCGGACGAGATTGCGAAGACTCGTCGAGTTGAGGAGGACTTGGTGGTGGCCAACCTTGATAGGGAGCATGCTCGAGCGGAGGCTGCTTCCCTTAAGGTGGAGTTGGCTGCAGCGAGTGACGGCCCGATGCTCACCCTCCTTCGGATCGTCGTCCCGAGGTGGTTTCGCTTTTCCTTGCTCAGGCCACCGAGATTCAGGAGACGATGCTTTGCTTGAGGAGCATTTTCCAGCCGGACCTTCCTCCGTGTCGCACGGTGGATGAGGTGAGCAGGGTGCTTACTTCCCAGGTGGCGCTCATCGAGCCTACTGTGAAGAAGTGCCTCCTGAGTACGGGTGCTCGACTTGTTTCGTCGGCGGTCGTGGCAGTTCTGGACGGCGGTGCCGGGATGAGCGGGCGTGAGGGTGAGATGTCTCACGGGGCGAAGAAGTTTTTGACGGACCAGGGTGCTCCTCTTCGTGCTCGGGCTCGACGCTTCGTGCGTTGCCTTGAGCCCGCTCTTCAGGAGGGTGATGGTGAGGCGTGAGCCTCGTCGACCTCAAAGGTGGTGATGTACCTCAGCTGCTTACTCATGCGATGTTGCATATCTTTACTTGACTTAGCCTCATGGCTAGCATGTTTAGGCTTTTAGTTGTAGAGGTTGTAAGGCAGCTTTTTTGTTGTGTTTCATGCTTCACTATGTAGTCAACATTATCGGAAATGTTAACTTAGCTCAGCATGTATTTCTCATGTTCCACCATGTAGTCGAAATTATCGGAAATGTTAACTTGGCTTCAACATGTGTTTCTTGGAGTACTATATTTTCTTTTTGGAAAGTACTATATTTTCCTTAGTTTATACAGCTCGCGATCGTTCGCTATGATTACACTTTTGTGTCATCAGTTGCTGTCGCCGTTGGGATACGACTCGGCTTCGGCGCCTTAGGCCATAGTTATGAGCCATGGGTCCTAGTACCCTTGTGAGGGTCGCTATCGATATGCCGGTAGTGATCTGGACATTTCAACCTGCCGTTCGGGAAATTTCATGCGGAATTTTCCCTCTTCGAACTTTAGGAAGCTGTGCTTTCCAGCATTATGGAGCCTTAACTCGGTTACTATCATGCAGGCCCGTGCGCGATGTCTCGCATACGGGTAGCACGGTTCTCCGAGGTAAGTAAGCTCATGCATAACTCGCTTATTTACGGTTCCCCTTAAATGCGTTTTAAGGGGCTTCCGGTCCTCGGGGGACTTGGTTCTACTTGGTGGATGGCCTCGAGGCACGCTAGGATCCACCAAGGAACGAGTCGCTAGTAGCGACCTATGTCCATGGACATTTTGTAGAGGATGCTCGGGCCAACGGAGGCCCTTCCGCGTTCCTCGGTGAGCGGCACAGGGGCAGCGGCTCTTTTACGACGATGAGTCGTGTGAGTGTTTCGTGTCACTCTTTAATTTTCCTCAAGAACTTGCTTTATTGATCCTTGCTTCCTTGTCTCTAAGGTATGGCCCGATGGGCACTTACAAGCCTTATGTAGATGTGGCCTTGTCGGCGCTTACGATCCCTCGAAGTTTCGTAGGAAAAAGGCCGGTTGGCCGCTGATAGTTTCCTTTTGGGAGCGGCAAGGATTTCTCTTGAAGGTCCTCCTTAGGCGTAGAAACGCCGGAGCTTGTCGCCGTTCCAGGCATGGACAAGGTTTTGCCCTTTCATGTGCTCGAGGTGGTATGCACCATTTCCCAATACTGCGGCGATGCGGTATCGTCCTTCTCATTTAGGGTCGAGTTTGCGCTGGAGTTTTGGGTCGACGTTCTTTTTCAGCACGAGATCTCCTGGGGAGAAGGCTTGTTCCCGCACCCTTGTGTTGTAGAAGCGTGCGGCACTTTGCTCGTAAACGGCGTGCCTCATGAGGGCTTTGTCACGAGCTTCTTCCACAAGATGAATGACCGTCTTGTGATGCTCTTCATTTTTTATGAAGGCAGGTGGAGTGGCTTCCTGGAGCCTTTCGACCCGAGGTGAGCGGAACTCGACCTCGGCGGGAAAAACTGCTTCAGCGCCATATACCAAAGAGAATGGTGTTCAACCTGTGGAATGGCTTACGGAGGTGCGTATGCCCCAAACCACGCTAGCGAGTTCATCTCCCCATGGTCCTCTTGCTTTGCTAACCGTGTGTTCTATTCTTCGGCGGAGTCCTTGGAGGATTAGTCCATTTGCCCTTTCGCATGCGTCGTTGCTCTTGGGATAGTCTACGGATGCGAAGTGCAGCTTGATCTTAAGAGATTCATAGAATTTGATGAATTCCGCACGGTCAAACTGTTTGTCGTTGTCCACGGTTAGCTCTCGTGGGCCGCCGTATGGCATATGATGTTTTCCCAAAAAAAAATCTGGACGGCCTGTGACGTGATCTTGCCAAGCGGTGCTGCTTCTATCCATTTGGAGAAGCAATCAATCGTCACCACGAGGTACTTGCAGCCCCCGTTGCATGCGGGGAAAAGCCCGAGAAGGTCCATTCCCCAGCGTGCAAATGGCCATGTTATCGGGATATTCTTCAGGGGAGTCACGGGTGCATGGATTGACTTAGCCATTTTTTGGCAAGCTTCGCATTTCCGCAATATGGTGATTACGTCTTGCACCATGGTGGGCTAATAGAATCCCTAACGTAAGGCTTTTGTCGCGGTGGCTCTTGGCACAAGATGATGGCCGCATATTCCTGAATGGATTTCCCGGAGGAGCACGGCTCCTCGGTCAGGAGTTATGCACTTAAGCAATGCGGCCGCTCCTTTCTTGTATAGGATGCCGTCGCGGAGGACGTACATCTTGGCTTTTGCTAGCAGAGTTTTGGCGCTTGGGCCTTCCGCTTCTTCGTCCACCTCGCCTTTCAAGGCGCGGATAATCGGTGTCATCCAAGAGGATGGAGTGTCGATGACCATGCTGGTCTTTGAAGCCTCGTCAAGGGCGTCGGCTTCTTCCTTTATGGATGGGGCGCAAATTACTTCGCAGAATGCACCGGGTGGCAGCGGTTCTTTAGATCCGGCCGTTCGGGATAACCTGTCGGCCAGGTGATTTTCTCCTCGTGAAATGCGTCGCGCCTCCATGCCCAGGAAATGCCGTTCCATCTCGCGAACTTCTTCGATGTATTTCTTCATCCTTTCATCAAGGCTTGATATGACTTGTCCATTTGGTTTATCACCAGTTGAGAGTCTCCTTGGATGAGAAGGCGTCGGACTCCCATGGCCTTGGTTAATCGAAGTCCAAGAAGTAGCGCCTCCTATTCTGCCATATTGTTGGTGGCATTGAAGTCAAGATGGGCGGCTTACTCCAAGATCTTGCCTTCGGGGGCTGATGAGTATGACTCCAGCTCCCGCACCGTCGAGGCACTTAGAGCCATCGAACCTCATTATCCAATGTGGTTCGGGGGGCTCGGTCTTGGATGTGATTTCTTCGGGCAGGACTAGTGGAGCATGCCACTCGGCCACGAAGTCAGCCAGGACTTGGGATTTTATGACCGTTCTCGCCGTGAGTTCCAACGAGAAAGGAGCCAATTCCGTTGCCCACTTGGCGATTCTTCCGGTGGCCTCCTTGTTGCCAAAGACTTCCTTGAGTGGGAAGATAGTTGGCTCCATGATGGTGTCGCCCATGAAGTAATGACTGAGCTTTCGAGAGGCCATGAGGAGGGCGTACGCGATCTTCTCGATCTGGGTGTACCGACCTTTTGCTCCTCCCAAAGCTTCGCTCACGTAGTATACCGAGCGTTGTGACCCGTCTTCTTCCTTCACGAGTGCTGCACTTACGGCGATCGGGGTCGCGGCAAGGTACAGGAGCAAGGGCTCCCCCTGTTTTGGGCTCGTGAGAAGTGGAGGGGTCGACAAGTAGGTCTTGAGCTCTTCGAAGGCCCTTTGGGCTTCGTCGGTCCACTCAAAGTTGTCGAGGCTCCTCAAGGCTTTGAAGAAAAGAAGACCCTTTTTCGGCTGACCGGGCGACAAATCGTCCCAATGCCGCCATTCTTTCCACTAGGCGTTGCACATCTTTGACGGAGCGAGGAGGTTCCATCCCTAGGATGGCCCGGATTTTTTCCGGGTTGGCCTCGATCCCTCGTTGGGAGACAAGGAAGCCTAAGAGTTTTCCTCCTCGAACTCCGAACGCGCACTTCTCCGGATTGAGCTTCACGCCGTACTTGCGGAGATTGTCGAAGGTTTCCTGCAGGTCCTTGGGATGGGTCTTCGCAATTTGACTTTTGATGACGGCATCATCAACGTATACTTTGGCGTTCCTCCCCAATTGTTCGTTGAGGATGAGGCTGACGAGGCGTTGGAAAGTTGTACCGGCGTTCCTCAAACCAAAAGGCATCCTGCGATAGCAGAAGGTGCCGATGAGAGTGATGAAGCTGGTTTTCTCCTCGTCTTCCTTGGCCATGTGGACTTCGTGATATCCTGAATAGGCATCCAAAAAACTCAACCTTTCGCATCCCGCCGTGGAGTCGACCAGTTGGTCGATCCGAGAGAACGGGTAGTCGTCCTTGGGGCATGCCTTGTTCAAGTCGGTAAAATCGACACACATTCGTCACTTGCCATTCGCTTTCTTCACCAAGACTGGATTGGCTAACACATTCAGGGTGCCAAACTTCTCGGATGAGCCCGGCATCGGAGAGTTTGGTGATTTCTTGCTTGATGACTTCGCATCGCTCGGTAGAGAGCTTCCGAAGCTTTTGCTTTACGGGAGCTTTGTCGGGTCTCACGGCGAGGCGATGCTCCATGACGTCGCGCGGGACTCCTTCCATGTCGGAAGGTGACCAAGCGAAGAGATCAGAATTCTTTCGAAGTAGGTCGTCGACGAGTTCTTCCTCGAGTTCACTTGGGAGGTCGGCTCCGATCTTCACCGTGCGCGTGGCGTCTTCTTGAGAGACGCGTACCTCCTTGAGTTCTCCTTCGGGGAGGGGCTTAGGGACGTAGTGCTCAGGGTGATCGGTTTCGGATGCTCCTACATGCGAAAGCATGTTGATACTCTTGGATGATTCTTCCTTTTCGGCGCACTTGGTCTCATGGCGGTAGAGTGTCTTCCTGTCGGAAGATTGCTCGCCGCGGACCGTTACCACGCCTTTTAGGCCCGGGATCTTCATACACAAGAAGTTGTGGTGGATGGCGGCGCAGAGACGGTTTAGCGTCGTCCTCCCGAGGATGGCGTTAAAGGAGGCTCCATGTCCACCACGTCGAAGCGCACGAGCTCGGTTCGATGATTTGTGGCATCCCCAAAGGTCGCGAGGAGCTCAATTTGTCCAAGCGGCTAAATGGATTTCCCCGGTACGAAGCCAGTGAGAAGATAAAGGGATGGCTGCAACGAGCCGTTCTTGTATCCCCCTTGTGTTCCCATCAGCTGCTTCAAAGTGCTTAGATATAGGATGTCGGCAGAGCTTCCGCCATCCACAAGAATCTTTTTGAGCTCACAATTGGCGACGATCGCCGTCACGAAGAGGGCTTCGTCGTGTGGGAAGCGTAACCCCTTGGCGTCTTCCTCGGTGAAGGCAATTGGCACGCTTGCCCACTTTGGTGGTGGTGTCGGGGTGAAGATTCCCACGACATTGATTTCGCGACCATACTTCTTCCGTTGCCGCTTCGATCCCCGGCCTGTGGCGGAGCCCCTGAGTATCACTCCAACGTGATGCGCGGGTTCCTGAAATGGGAGGTCATCCTCCTTAGGTGCCGGGTCAGCAACGAGGACGTTGGCGCGGCGTGGAGCCTCGGCTGTTTTCTCATCCTTGCGTCGGGCCTGCATTCGTGTCTGGAACTCTTCGCGAGCCGCGATGACAGTGTTGCCCTCTTCGTTGCTATGGCTTGCCGAGTTGTGGATGAGGCATCTTCCAGTTTCTCCCTCGGTGGGACGAGGTGGCTTCTTGGGTTGTCAAATCTTTTGGGATGATGCTTGTCCTTCGACGGCGAAGATTTTTCGGGCTTGGTCGTCGGGGGCCTTTTTCCTCACCTCCTCTTCTTCTTGGAAGATGAAGCAGGCGCAGGGGGTTTGTCGGACGAGGGAGTTCCTTCGGGAGCGGCGCGAGGCGCGTCCTTTTTGGCAATGTCCCCGTCTTCGCCTCGGGCGTATTCCTGCAAGATCCGATAGAGCTCCTCGGTCGTCCTTGGAGGATTGCGACTCAGGGCCCGATTCACTTCTCCTTGGAGAAGGCCTTGCATGCATGCGTCGATCACAGTGGTCGACGGTGGTTGGCGATTTGGCTTCGTACCTTCGCGAAGCGATGGAAGAAGCTTCGGAGGGATTCCCCCGGCTTTTGTTTCACGGCGTATAGCTCGTGAGCCTGCACGGGTTTTTTGAAATTTCCTTGAAAGTTGGCGATGAAGACCTCTTGTAGGCGTTCCCACGAGTGCACGAAGTTCTTCCGCGGGTTATAAAACAAAGTTTGCGCCATTCCGGTGTGCGCGAGCGGAAAGAGCTTGCACATCTCGATGAGACCTCCCCCGGCGGCCCGTATGGCGGTGTAGTAGACATCCAAGAATTGAAGGGGATTTAACTCCCCGTCGTACGGCCGTATTGTAGGCGGCTTGAACCTTGGAAGAAAAGGCGTGTCTTGGATTTCCCGCGTGAGCGGCTTACAAGTCCGCCGGTCTTTCCGGTTCCTTCGGCGGCGAGGTCCTCCTTCGTCGGAGTCGCTTTCGGCGGCGAGGTCCTCCTTCGTCGCTAGAAGGGTCGCTGGGAGTATGATCTCGGCGTTTCCTTCGGGGGGTCGGTGCGTCGACGGGAATTCCTTTCGCCGCCGGCACGAGCTTCGGACTCCGCCACTTGCTCGTTCCCATGCACGCTGGGGTCTCGTTCCTCGCGAGGCGCAGCTTGAGGTGGTACCTGGTTGCCACCTTGCTCGACCCCGACGGGGGGAGCAAGGGGCGCTTGCGGGGCGCTCGCAAAGCGAGGTTGGTGCTGTGCGTGTGCGACTTGGAGAGCGCCTTGCGGTGGAAGCCCCCAATAAGGATGATACCAAGGAGCTCCGGGGGCGATCGCGGCGAGCGCCAACGGAGGCAGGGACTCCTTGGTTTTCTGGCGCAGATCCTCCTGACGCCACATTATTTCCTCTTGTAGGTTCCCAGGGCAAGGTCACTACCGGTTGTAGAGAAGGTGGCGCGAAGCCCATCGAGCGAGACATGCCGAGTTCTGTATCCCCCGCGAGGGCGGCAACCGTAGGCAGCTCGTCGATCCTTGCCACTACGTCGGTGAGTGTCGAGGGACCACCTACGACGGTTTCGAGCACCTCGGTTCCTTCGGGGACGGCCGGGAGCGAAGAGGCGACCACGACTTCCGCCGTAGCAGCCATGCTTGCGGTGACGTCCGGATTGGCGAGGATTCCTTCTTCCTCGGGAGCCCCCGAAGCACTTGCTTTCTTTGTTTGCAACCGTGTAGACTTTGCGGCAAGTTGGGCACCTGATGAAGTAGGCTTCGTCGGGGCCATTAAATCTTCAATTGCGGCGAGGGTTCCCCACGGTCGGCGCCACTGTTGTTGTTCTCGACAACAATTAGAGTAAGGGTGCCAAAGCTCGATGACACAAAAGCGTAAAAGTAGGGCGTGTACGCGGGCCTTATAGCGAAGGTCGCCGTACACTTGGACAAGTTGACACATCGATATTTTTTGAATAGGTTCGGTCGACCCTGCGGGTGCAACCTAGTCCTATGTTAGGAGAGGCTTCGAGGAAATCGTTAACCAAAGTGTTTCGGGTCGATCGAGGCTCCCCAAATCACTTAGCGAGAGGTCGAACGGGGCCACCTCGTACTTGGTCCGAACGAGGCTTCCCAAGTAGCGAAGTCGAGATACCCTTAGGACTCTAACCCGATTCCCTCTCCTTCGGGTTCGGGCCGAACGAGGCTTCCCGAGATCCCAAAACTAGAGCTCCTCTCAAAGAGGTTCTCTAGCCCTCTCCCCTTGATTCTATTCAAATTGAGAGTGAATGGTACATGCCCTCATGGGAGGGTATTTTTAGCCTCAAAAGACCATGGCTACTCTTAAGGGAGAGAGAAAAGTGGGGGCAAAACAGTAAAAGTAGCTTCTTGGTGCATAACTTTTGTGTGCACCAAGTGAGAAGAGTAGGGATTGGTCCATGGTCCACCATGGACTAAAGGCCCCATCTCAACACCTTTCTTGCCTCCTACTCAAACTCCTTTCTCCCTTTGACCAAGGCATGAGAGGCTTGACTTGTTGACTAGTCTTACTTGTTGCCACGTAGGCATTGACCGCGCCACGTAGGCATCTTGGCTCTTGTAGGGAAATGTTTACTTGGTCGTTGCCACGTAGAATTCACGGCCCGGTTCATTTAAGGGTTTTATTTTACTATAACACAAGATTACATGGTTCTATAGCAGTGTAGAGCATAAAAGAGTAGACATTGTCGTCTAGCAAAATTTTAGATGTGTCATAAGTTAGCCCCCTCTTTTGTTCATTCCTGGGTCCGCCACTGGTTTCGACTTTGAGGATGTCATGTCATAAGTTAGCCCCCTCTTTTGTTCATTCCTGGGTCCGCCACTGGTTTCGACTTTGAGGATGTCATGCTGGTCTTGAGAGTACTTGGCACCATGATTAATTAGAGTTTAATAATGGTCTAGATAACTGAAATACAAATACAGTTTTTGCTAATAGATAATCGAGCTTATTTTGTCCTAATTATGTGAAAACTGAAACTGGATTATGAGTTTATTCCTTCTCGTAGGTAATTGAACATATTTTGCAGATAAGATAATAATAAGCAGTGATGTGAATGTACACATGTAGACCTTCTTCATAAAGCCATCGATTAAAAAAACAGTACTCCCTCCGATCCATCATAAGTGTCTCAAGTTTAGTGCAACTTTGTATAAAGTTAGTACTCCCTTCGTCTCATAATATGAGGCACGCATGCATCTCTAGATCATTAATTTAGTTAACTAAATATAAATTAAATAATTATATAATTAGAAAGTTCCTCGATAACGAATCCAATGGTGTATTTTTTGTTAAAAAACATGCATATTTAATTAATCAAATTAAGAATTACGTATACGTGCTGCCTCGTGTTACGAGGTGCGAGGAGTACAAAATTTGAGACTGGATGGAGTATCATATTTATGCATCGAGAGGCCGCTTTTGTATTTTCTCAGGGGGAAAAGGCTGGATCTTTGCCGGCCCAAACTAATCTCAGGTTACCAAGCCTCCCCAGCAAAAGCCCAAGCGCTTGACCAGCCCATCTCTCTCAACTCCGTCGCGTGCTCAAAGCCCACTACGGGTCCCCGTTTTGCAGAAATTCTGTTTCAGACTAGGGAACCCCGCTCTCCCAAATTGTTTCGGCCCAGTTTGGCTAACCTTATTTATTCAGTTAACAAAACCCCTAAAAAAATCAGTTAACAAAACATTATGTATTTAAGTTTTGGTACAGGAGACAAAAGTTTCTATCTATTTCTGTGGAAGACTCTAGAAATTTTGGGCAACGATGGCAAGAAATTGGAGCTTGCCAAACAGCAGTGATCTCGCAAAAGTAGTGGACAGCTAGCTGGCTGGTAAATGTTGAACTACAGGTTGGGTGGTCCATCTGAACCCCAACTCCCCAAGTCTACTCTTTTACCTCTTCCATAAATTTCCTCGGTTCAGAAGAAGTGGCCCTGATGAGTTGTATTTACAAACAACAGGCAAGTACTCCATTGAATTGATGATCCTGCCAAAATCTTGCATCTCCTAGCAGCCCTGCCAGCCTCCATGGAGATCATTCACTGTAGTAACTGTATTATCATCCAGAGCTACCGGCCACCCAGCCATGGCTGCAGCACCTCTGCTGAGTAAAGAACGGTCTTGTCTTGAAGCAAAAGCTCTCTTTGGCTTGATCTCTGCCCTCTGCCCATTTTGCCACAGCTCATGGAGAAAGATGGAACACCTCTTGTCTTGTTGTCTGTGCTTCAGCCAGCAGAGCAGGGCTGCACAGGCACATCACAGCACACAGCCAGTGCATGTGCATCTTTTCTCTTTCACAAAACAAGAAGAGATAGGATTCCTTTGCACATATGTCCAGAGCAGAGTTGCATCTCATCCCATTCCATTCAGACATTTTCTTTTCTCACTGTAGAGCCAGCTACAATGTATAGTCCTTTTGTCAAGTTCTGTTTTAACCATTTTTCAGGTTGCTTCATTCTAACCATTCTTCAATTATCTGTGTACTGCTTGCCTGGCATACTCAGATTTGATTTTTTTTATGCATAGAAAATCAGGGAACCCCTCCCCGGTTCCATTTTATTAAAATGAAACCACATCACAGCATTCAGTGTTCAAATCCATTCAGATTTATTAATTAATTACCCAAAATTAATGTCGCTGACTTAGGCTACCATCTTTCAGGAAAAAAAAATGAACCAAGGCCCTGTTTCTTGGCTATCATCACTAGTTACCACTCATCTGATTGAAAACAGATAAATTAAATCCCATTCTATGATAATCACTGGTTGGCAGGGTTATCATGGATAAAGAAGTCAGTTTCAGCAGTGTAGTGTGATTGGAGTTGATAGATGGAGACTAGCACATCATTAACCCTGCCTTTTCCATACCCACTGATCAAATCAAAATGACTGATGATTGATTAGAAAACACTTAACAAGAAGAGATCGGATTCCTTTGCACATACTATGTCCAGAGCAGAGTCGTATCTCATCCCCATCCCATCCCATTCCATTCCATTCAGACATTTTCTTTCCTCACTGTATAGTCCTTTTGTCAAGTTCCGTTGCTTAACCATTTTTCAAGTTGCTTCATTCTAACCATTCTTCAATTATCTGTGTACTGCTTGCCTGGCATACTCAGATTGATTACTTTTATTATACGGAGTAGAAAATCAGGGAACCCCTCCACTGTTCCATTTTATTAAAATGAAAGCACATCACGGCATTCAGTGTTCATTTCCAATAGATTGATTAATTAATTACCCAAATTTAATGTCCCATTTGCCCCTGTGTCAGTACTAGCAGCTGTCCTGGTAGACGGAGGTCAAACTAGAAACCGAATCTTTTCAGAGACCCATCACCGCAAGCTACGTACTCACTGTCGCTGACTTAGGCTACCATCTTTCAGATAAAAAAAAATGAACCAGGGCCTTGTTTCTTTGCTATCATCACAAGTTACCACTCATCTGATTAAAAACAAATAAATTCAATCCCATTCCATGATTATCAGCTTGATTGTGTTCTAGGTAAACAGGATTTATATACATTTTTTATAGCTGATAAAGATATCAGCTATAATCAGTTTCAGCAGTGTGGAGTGACTGGAGGTGGCAGATGGAGACTAGCTCATCATCAGGGGTGCTCATCATTAACCCTGCCTTTTCCATACCCACTAATCAAATCAAAATGACTGACGATTGATTAGAGAAACACTAAACAGGTCGCCGTACCCAACTAATCTTGGTCCCCCCCTTTGGTCGAATCCTCGTTGAAAGAAGAGACGAGGATATAGTAATAAACATGTGCCAAGAAAAAGAAGAAGGTCCCAGGCATGAAACATCCATCCATCCTGGCAGCAGAAGAAGGAGGAAAAAAACAAATGCTAAAAGACACTGCATAAACCAAAGGGCAAAAAACAGAAACATGAGGGGAACCCAATGTAGTAGGTAAAATTAAAACCATCACCTCTCTATCTTTGAGCATAGGTTTATAGGTAGGCTAAAAATTAGCTAAGAAACAAATCCTATACGCCGTTTTTAATCAGTTGCAAAGTATCTTACCATTGAACTAAGTACTTGCCATACACAAACGTGCAGAAGCTTTGTTATACTACAATTTGCTTACCACTTTTCCCTATGATCCATAGACAATGCATTGCAAACATACGGCCTTTTAAGTTACTATCAAGAAGAAAAAGGCAAAAATCAACGAAAATTCGCCAGAGCAAAAACGAGCTCTGAACGGCAGTAAATAGAAAGGTGGAGTGAAGAGGACGACAAGCAACGAGCTGCTCGTCAGCAACAGTAAAATCTCGCCTCACGGGCACAGAACTTCTCTCACTCTACCCAGCTCCACACTCTCCCACTGACAGCAAGGGTCCGGATAGCCTGTCATTGGCTAGGCCCAACTAGTCAGTCCGCATCGACCGCCACCTGTCTCGTCCGCCCGTTACGATTCGACGGCGAACGGAAACCGTGACACCGAAAAGACGGAGATGCCCCTAAGGTTCCGTGTTATTTACGCCTGGGCTGCTGCTACCGGCTACCCAGGGGCACGCCGTCCCACGTCTTGCAAAGACCAGAGCAGCAAGCGAGCAAGCAGCGCCCCGAGTGGAGTAGACTGTTGTGGGTTGTTTGCTTCCGTGCTGCTCCGCGGGTGATTAATGCAGTGGCGGTGGTGCGGGGGTGGTGGTAAAGGCTCCGCGTGGAGTGGAGTGGAGCGGTGAGTGCGGTGCGGTGGGCGGCGCCGCGGTTTTCTCTCGTCCTCCTCCACCGCCGCCGCCGCCGCCGTCGTCGTCGTCGCCGGCGGCGAGTTGAGGTGAGGTGAGGTTCATCCCCATTTCTCCTCCCCTGTTGGTTCTTCTTGGGATGTTCTTTGCGAGGTTATTCCCTTAACCAAAGGTCCCCAATTTCGGGACCTGTTGGTTCTTCTTTGGGATGTTCTTTGCGAGGTTTTCCCTAAACCGAAGGCCCCCAATTTCGGGACCTGTTCGTTGTTCCTGGGATGTTCTTTGCGAGGTTGCCCTCAACTGAAGTCCCCTGATTTCTATCCTTGTTTGACAATGCTGGTTGGTTGAGGGCACCAAATTTTGCAGCCTGTGCTTATTCTTGTTCCCAAGATTGAAAAGGCATGAGATTTTCTTTTTTATTTATTCCTATAAAAAATGATAAAGGCATGGATTTTTTTAGGGGGAGAGAATCTCGGTTATGTCCCAAGAATTTGGTTGAGGGTGCAATGCATATGCTGCTCTTGATAAGGCAAAATTGTTCCTCAACACTTGTCTGCATTTTTCAGGATTCAGACTGCTTGAACCCAGAATCTCAGCGGAATTTCAGTCCACTAGAAGCTTTGGAGTCAAGATGATTGAGGGGAGGAGGCACTCGGTGGACATCCCGATTTCGAGGGCCCTGGTGGCCGTCATGAGGTCCAGATCTCTGAGGGACCCCGACACCAACTCGCTGGCCAAGTTCTCGGCCAAGAAGACCATCTGGGAGGGGTGTTCCCTGGAGGAAGATGAACTGGAGGGGGGCAATTACGGCAGGCACAGCTTCAGCTACAACATGTATGATCATGTCCAGAGGAGGAGGGAGGAGTTTGGGGGACGCCTGGCCAACTCGCCGATCAGCATCATCAAGGCCAATGCACGAGTCAAGGCGGCGCTCCATAACCAGAACTGCTGCTCGACGATATCCGGGATGTCCAGGGCAGCCAAGGACAGGGGTTTCTCGCTGGTGATTGAAGGGGAAGAGCTCGGCCGGATGGACTCCCATGAAAGCGGCGCGAGAAGCTTGCTTCAGAAGTACCGGCCCAGGTTTTTCTCTGAGCTGGCTGGACAGAATGCCGTTGCGCAGTCTCTTTCGAGCGCTGTTTCGCAAGGAAAGCTTGCTCCCATCTATCTCTTCCATGGTCCGCATGGCATCGGCAAGACTTCTGCGGCTAGAATATTTGCGGCGACGCTTAATTGCCACTCTCCAGGTGGGAACCAACCCTGTGGGAACTGCGATGAATGTGTGGCCATATTCTCAGGAATCAGCAGCAGTGTGGTAGAGATTGATGCTTCCAAACTTGATTGCAAAGCTAGAGTTGCTGCCTTGCTCAGGAGTGCCTGTGAAGTTCCTGCTTCTTCGAACTTCAAGGTTCTTATTGTAGATGATTGCCAACACATGGATAAGGAGGGATGGTACTCCATCTACAGTAGCCTTGAAGGGATTCCTGACAGCTCAATCTTTGTCATGATAACATCTGACGTTGATAAACTACCAAGCAATTCAGCTGGATGGTGCCAGAGCTACAGGTTTTGCAAGGTAGATGATGCAGAGATTGTCCGCCGATTGAGCAAGATTTGTACAAAAGAAGGTATGGAGTTCGAAGCCGAGGCTCTGGAGCTTCTTGCTCGCAAGGCAAGCGGTTCCATTCGGGATGCAGTCCAAATGCTTGATCAGCTAACTCTGCTTGGAAAAAGAATCAGCAGATCAGTAACATATGACCTAGTAAGTTGATTTCTCCAGTTTTCTATCCTTAAGTATATTTTCATAATTGGAAAACTATGCACTAACTTGCTATAATATTTCTGCAGATCGGTGATGTCTCAGACGAGGAGTTGCTTGATCTTCTTAATCTGTCTATGTCATCAGATGCTGCTACCATTGTCAGGAGGGCTAGGGAGCTTTTAAGTTCAAAGGTTGACCCTCTACAGCTGTTGGCTCAGCTTGCAAATCTTATCATGGATATTTTAGCTGGGAAGCACCAGTCAGATTCTTCAGAAGTTAGAAAAGTTATTGGCAAAAATACATGTATGTACCCTTTCCCTTCCTACGCAAACTTTAAAGTTGTTCATGCTACATAAGGAATAACTGCATGAAAATCTGTTATTCTATTGTTGAACTGTCTCTTTGTGCTATATACACACTCACAGTGTACATGGATCTATTTTTTCCATATCCATCTAACCTTGTGTATAACTTCTCAGCTGCTGACGTCGATGTGCACAGACTTAGGAATGCACTGGAAATACTTTCTGAAACCGAAAAGCAGTTGAAAACCACAAAGAACCAGTCTACATGGCTTACAGCAGCTCTGTTACAGTTTAATATGAGGGAGCCTTACTGCCTAGAGACCCTAGATGACACTGCAGTTTCAAGCATGTTCACAGAGAGTCAGACAGGTAATTAGTTTTCTTTGCCTGAAGGAAACATGTTTATGTCATTGCAAAAATATCCCAAATCATTTCAAATATCCAATGTCGTTATGAAACATAACTTAGTCACGTTCTCAGACTTGTCTGTTTACTGACAAACTAAGCTATTCATTGCGCAGATGATGGGGCTGGTGTCCTGAAAGATGAAAGCTTAGAGACCAGTTCTCATCTTTGCTATCAGAACAAAATGGGCTGTCTAGACATGAATTTAGGAGATCCGGATGTACTGGAGACGATCTGGATGAAGGCTCTTGAAAACTGCACATCTAATTCACTTCATAATCTGTTGCAGAAAGATGGGAAGTTGTCATCCCTGTACACAACCCAAGGTAATTGATCAAACTCTGTGTAATAGCGTTGTCTTCTGTTTTTTTTTTGAGGGAAAATTTGCCTGTTAAGTCTATCTAATGAAAACATGCCCCTACTTCATATAGCCCTTGTTTCCTGCTGATCCATCATACATCCTATCCAGCCAGTGGTTTGGATTCCAAAAGACACATGTTTGTCTGAACATATGTATCATGTAGCAAATGTTTACCTCCTGTCAGTAAGCTAGTTTTCTTAGTGAGATGGTAGATCATGACCAATTACTTTTTCTTTCAAACACATCATGCATGAGCAATCAGCACAGGCGACACATTCTATTACGGAGTAGCATCCTTTTACATCACTATAGGCTGAAGATGTTTTAACTCTGAATCGCAGGTGTAGCAGTTGCCGAGCTACAATTCTGTCATCCTGAGGATGTACCTACATCAGAGACCTTCTGGATGCCACTTGTGGGTTCTCTGCAGAACTTGCTAAAGTGCAATGTGGACATCCGAATCAATCTTTCTCCGATCTCTATGAGCAACAGGGCTGGATCCAAGAATTCATCTGTCAGCCTGGTGATGCAATCCAGAGAAGATCAAGAGACGCGGAACCAAGCCGCCACGGACTGCAGAACCGTCGCTTCTTCCAGAAGGGAGTGCCCTTCGCCGCCGCTCCCAGGACAACCCAGGGAGAAACCGTCACACATTCTGGGATGCCTCCATGGCGCGGACAGGGACATGGGAGACGCCGAGTCGAGGATCCTGAGCTACCAGAAGATCCCCGCCATACCTGAAGCAGCATCCACTCCAGGGAACAACGTTGAGACCGCCTCGAGAGCCGGAGGACACACGCCGAAGGCCGACCAAGACCGACCCCGTCGTCGACGCGGCTGCTTCTCGAAGATCATACCGCGCGGCGAACCTGCCCCTTGTCGCAATCCTGAGCCTCCACGGCAGCCTCGCAAGGGACTGTTCAGCTGCTGCTTCTGCAAGATCAGACCAGACTGCAGAACGAAAGCTGACGCTGTGTACAGGTCAGAAACCTGGCAGGTGTCCCATGGGTAGCAATAGCATGGTGTAGGTGTAGACTCTGAAAGTTAGGAGGTGCGCACAGCTGAAACATGGCTGCTGTTAATGGCTTTTATCTTTTGGCATGGATGGTGGGTAATCATCACTTGGAAGTTTGATCAATTTATGCGAACCTGTTAACTGCAGCATGCTGCTCCTGAGTTTCTGACACAATAGATGAGTATTGATAGTTTGTTCAAACAGACTCTCCTGGCAACGCAATGATATAATTCTCCATGAGAAACATGCTTTTGTCGCGTTCATGAACCATCCCATTTATTTGTTTAGCTTCGTTAATCATCTAGTCATTATACAAATCAACTAGAGAGGTGGGATTTTTTTTTTAGCTGAGAAATGAGTTGTTAGCCTAAAGAATTCTCACATGAACACAAACACTAGACCAGATAATCAAAGAGCGAAAACCTATAAAATAGTGTCGTCATGGATGGATCAATTAATCTTTACTTCTAAATAAATTATCCAAAGCAGTTTATCATGGATGGATCAATTAATCTTTATTCAATTGGTGGCGGTGATCCATCACACATTCCTCACATTGATTTGGCATAAGTAATAGTAGTAGATGGCGGTATATTGTGCCAGCATATCTAAATAAGTAAACATAATGATTCGCAAGCACAATTAGGCAACTGCTTGTCTTCGGTACGGATACTTCCTGAACCCCGAGGTTCTTCCCAGCAAATCGCAGACGGCAATGCAATGCAATGCGGAGGCATGGTAAAACTTTTACACGACGATTTTTCTTTGCATCTGTTTAACTCGGTGTAAAAAGAAGGGTCTATAAAGAAGTTGAAATGAAAACACAGCAAGAACAGCAAGGGTATGTCCAGAGATGCAAGATCTAGACATGAGCCACCACCACAAGCAAGAGGGGCTCGTTCAGCTACCTACGACACAGCGTCCAGAGACGTGCATCAGAAACGCAAACGCAAATGCACACGAACTAGGTGGGCTGCACCCCGCTATGGCTGCCTGCCTCTTCAGTTTTCGTTCACCGGTCCAGCTTGACACTTCCTGCTTGCTCGGTCATCGGTTCAGGTCGAAGCAGAGGCGCCGAAAGAGGACACAAGCCACCCATTCTTCTTCGCATGCTCGACATAGGAGAGGAACTTCTCCGGGGCATCAGGAATGTCAAGAGCCAGATCATCAAGCCCGTCCCTGACCCTCGAGAACCCCTTGGTCATCTGGTTGATGGTTATGATCCCTTCACCAAAGCACTCTTGCAGCAGCTCGAGGGTGCGCTCTGTCTTCTTCTCCATCGCCATGACAAGCGCCTTCTTGACCACCTCATGGTTGAAGAAAGGCATCCCCATCTCACGGATGCAGTTGCATGCTTCCCCTAAATCGCCCCCACTCTCATATTCCTCCAGGAGCTTTGCTATCTTGTCCTTGGCATCCTCCACGGCACATCCTGTCCCGCCGCCCCAGCATCTCAGAAGCCTCTCTCCAGCGTGACGGGCAGAGGCAAGTGAGCGTGCCATGTTCAATGTTTCAGCCCCACTGCATTTTGGTGGAAGTTCACTGCCAATCTCATCTAAGTTCAGAGGCGCAAGCACATCATCGATCACTGCCCTGGCTAGGAACAGTCCAAGCTCATCTGAGGCATCCAATATGTCCAGTGCAGTATCTTCTGCAGATTCAAGAAGCATTATGAATCCCTTGACAACGTCTTCGGTAGAGAACAGCTCCATGCTTAATGAGGATAGAAGAACAGATGCCATCTCTTTCTCCCTGTTCTTGCGGTCCATTGCAATTGTTATGAGTTTCTTGATAAATATCGGGTTGTACTCTGGAAAACCAAGCTCTTTGAGGGTGCGAATAAGCTCTGGTATATCATCAGAAAGGAAGTACTCATGTATCATAGACACAGCCTCCTTCTTGTACCTCCTCAGCTTCTCATGGTCATCATCTTGGACATGGCCATTGGCACCTGAAGGTACATATGAAGAGTCAAGCCATCCCTCAGAGACTGCTTTTGGTACCAATGTCTGGAACTGAGATTTTGCGGATGGTACATCAAGAGAGAGATCATCAAGACTTTCTGCAACACGAGAGAATCCCTTCATCATCTGACTAGAGCTTATCAAACCTTCTTCAGCTGCTTCCTTCAGAAGCTTGATAATAAGTGCTTCTGTAGCTGGACTTTCCATTCCAAGAGTGACAGCTCGCTTGACGACCTCATGGTGAAAAAAGGGCACAGCCAACTCTCTTATGCACCTACATGCCTCAGTTGTATCACCATTCTTGATATATTCCTTTACAAGATCAGTAATCCTCCGCTTTACCTCCTCTACTGTGATGTATGTTGAACCACCCCAACGCCGCTCAAGTAACTCTGCATGGTGCGGTGCTGAAAGATAGCTCTTCGCTGCAATTTGTAATACTTGCATCCCCTTTGAAGACTCTGAAAGACTCCCTTTTGCCTTGCTGAGAAAAGCAGGTGGAAGAATGTCATCGACCACTGCTCGTGCAATGAAAAGAGCAAGGACATCAACCGCATCAGGGATGTCAACAGTCAAATCATCAACAGCCTGTAGCAGCATCACAAAGCCTAATTTGATTTGAGTTGAACTGAACACGTCACCATAAAGAGATGATAACATCACAGACACCATCTCTTTCTCCTTGTCATGCCTGTCCATTGCCATGGAAACAAGCTTCTTGATGAAGTAGCGATGGAAGTCATCATGACCCAACTCTTTAAGATCAGAAGAAGCCAATTTAACATCACCAGTGCTGAAATATTCTTCAATTATCGTGACAAGAGATTTCTTGTAGTCCTCCAGTGGGGTTGTTGGAGGGACTTCAACCAGTTCATATGGCTCCTGAGTAGCCAAAACACAACAAGATGAGTGCTCAAGTTTGACTTAGTAAGTAATACACATAAACAACATATTTCGACAAACTGAATGCGTGTCTATATTTACCAGTTTCATTTGGAATGAACAAATATCGAACAGTCCAACATTGCATGAAAGAGCAAGCAGATGGACTACATAGGTCAGGAAAATGAAGTATTACCTCATCACTATCATAGTTTGGATCATTCCGGTCAAGGAATGTGGCTGCATCAGCATCAATAAGTCTTCCCCAGGTGCCCTTGCCACCAGCACCATCTGCAGTTGAAAACATCATTTAATAAGAAATTTTAGCAATTTTGTATACATCAATAGTGGAAATTAGAACTAGTACTGCATGAAACACGGGAGACTGCAGCTACCTTCCTAGTGCAAGCATTTGATCAAATTCAGAGTGGTATTCAAGAACTCCCACAATAAGAAAAGGCTAAACTATGAATTGAACTCAGATCATAAATGGTTAACTACTTACACTCGTATCATACTATCATGTGACATATCACTCGGCACATAGTTTTTTTTTAAGAAACAGCGATCTTACAGTGGAGTTAAACTTCATGTGCTGCATATTTGCTTTTCATACCAGGCTAGATGGCAAGTTGGCAACTACATGTTTAACTGTCATGGATTTGCATAGTTTCCTATGCAAATCCACGACAGTTAATTTGGGACGGAGGAGTAGTAAACAGAAACAAGGCAACATTTAACAAACAGGTGGATCCATACAAGAGGAGTCACAAGCATAAAAAGGTCAAGTATTCCCGACAGCTGGAATCTGGTAATAGCAACTGAAGTCGATATATCACCTGCTTTAATATAAAACTGCTAACTGTTGAGTTCTGGAAGCAAATAGTATGTTTCATTGGAAAAAAAAATACCAATCTCAATTTGCACAGAAATTAAGTGGGAGCAAAACAGGCAAGCACTAAAGGAATCAGCAATTAAACACACAAAATAGCAACCCATATTCCAACAGAAGAAATTCAAGAATTCAAATGTGATAGGAAACTAAATGGCTTAGCATAGACCGTTAACCAAGATCCATAGTCGGGTAGAGTCGGTAGACAAAATTTGCCACTAGAAGGAGTAAAGAAGACTGCATCGAAGCATGTTGCATTACATGTATATTCTACAGTAACACTATAACCATAAGCCCACGTAGATAGTCCATACAAGTACACTTGGTCTATACGATGACAAGCATATCAGTGAAGCTAGATACAAATGCAACACTGAAGCCCATGTAGATAGTCCATACAAGTACACCTGGTCTATACAATGACAAGCATATCAATGAAGCTAGATACAAATGCAACACTGAAGTAAAGCTTACTGGAGTACTAATATTCTGTCTGGGATTTCAAAAAACAGCTAGAAGTAATAATAACGAGGATGTTAAATGAGTTTTCCAGTTATTAATAAAAATAAAAGGCAAAACAGTACAGGTAACAAACATAAAACAAGCCCAATGGTAATTGGCCGAATCCAACATAACGATCATTTAACTGACCAGTAACTAGAACAATGCGATAACTAAATGAGGCCAGCACACGCTTCATGTGCATTGTCAACTGAAATAACTAGAAGAATAAAAACAAAGCAGGTTTTGACATAAAAGCATGCTCAGTTGCTCATCTTTCACAATAAAGGTGAATCTGTTGTGCCCTATTGGATAAGCAAATATCAAGTCAAAGATAGTTGTCATCTTCCACGGATGCAGGCAAATAGGTGATATATCAGGATCAGGCAGTTACTGTCTTCCGACAAAATTATGTCCACATAAGAAACCATAGAATCTTTGTACACCTATGAATTGAAAGAACAGAGTGCGACAAAAATAAAATCCCAAAAAGGGTAACAAAGGCAACCAGAAACGGATAACTAATCCAACCAACTTAAATGCTACACAGCCAGATCAGAGTTGTCGTTATCCGATGAAATAATTCCCGTATAGGCATTAGGCAGCTCAGGACCACCAATCAACACACAAATAGAACCGCCGTTTCATGCACGCAAAGCCAATCCTCTACGTAGCAAGCGGCAGGTGCAGGTAGCCAAAATGTAATGCTTCAACTTAACTAGCCTATTGCAACAAAACCCCATATGCAGATGAATAAGAAGTCAAATCAAATCCATGACCCCTCAAATTAAATCTCACCAATGTTGTGTGCTGTATAGGGCACAATGTGCCACCTCAATATAACAAGAGCCCGACATCCATGGTACACAAACTAGCAGCATCAGCACAGTAGAACTACAGGAATAACATCCAAATAGATATCAACAGGTAGATGAACTCAGCTGCTAACCCAACATTCCCAGTGCCCTAAACCAGATATCTCCACATAAGGCATGAACAGCAAGTTAAGCAGCAATCCATCAACCAAAGCACTAACAATTAAAGTAACGATTACAGCACAGCAAATGGTCACATCTTATCATGTCCTAATCAAGCATGCCTAGCTCCGAAACCAGCACAATAACAACAAGGAAGCTACTAATTCAACAGGGCAAAACCAGATCGAGCGTCGCCCTCACCTTTCTTAACCTTGACGGCCTTCCCGGAATGCGCCCGACGCACGTTCCTGACCCCGCCGCCCCCTCCGCCGCCCCTGGCCGCAGCCGCCGCCGCGGCGCGCTGCTGCTGCTGTTGCTGCTCGTAGTGCAGCAGCAGCGCCGAGGTGGTCCCCCCAGTGGGCGAGCGCGGCGACGCAAGCGACAGCGTCTCAGCGTTCTGCACCGCGATCCGGAGCTTCTCCCGCTGCTCCTGCGTCAGGAACCCCCCGTTGTCCTTCCTCGGCGACGCCATCTCTCCACTCCCACCACCACCTGCCTGCAGCAGCAGCCACACAAATCACACCACCAAACCAAACCGAAGTCCGAAAACCAAATCAAATCAGCGTCCGCCTCACTTCACTCCGAAATGGGTGAAACGAAACGGAAATTCGAGCGAAGGCCTTGCGCATCCGACCATACACATACCTAGGGTTTTCCTCCGCGGATCGAGCGTTCGCCCCCCAGCAGACCCAAACCCCCAGCAGACCCAAACCCGTGCGCGAGATTCGCGTGCGTGCGTCGCGGCTCCGCAGAGAGCGAGCGAGTGGTGGTAATGGATTTTTTTTTTCTCTTCTTCCCCTTCTCCCCTTTCGCTTTCCCCGAGAGAGAAGAGAAAAAAAAGAGAGGAGACACTCGGAAGTTCTGAAGTGAGACGAGAGGACGGATGGATAGGGGGGGTGGGCATTTATATGGAGGCGCCGTGGGTTCCGGGACACGTCGCTGGTCGAACCAGACACGCACCCGCCTCCACGCGGGCCCCACCGACAACCGGGCCCCGCGTGTCATCGTGGGCGGCCTGGTCCGTGGGCCTCGTCCGGTTTCGCGGGCCGCCGGTTTGGGCCGCAAGTTCGCGGATCCCTACCGTCCATCCCCACGTGGCAGCCCACGGCTTCCCCCTTGCCCGTACTTCTCTTTGCGCACGCAGAGCAGAGCGTATCCCATTCTCTGAAATGCCGGGCAAGGAGATTCGCTGGCCAAGTTGTCAGTGAAGGTGGTGGGATCTTTTTGGGGTGACTGGGGGATTGGGTGGTCGGTGGGGGATAGGATCAGACCGTGAGTGAGAGTTTTTAGGGTTTAGCTTTGCTGGGAGTGAGGGCTGGGGGATCTTCTGCGGCAAGGCTGGCTGGCCACGGTGGCTTCAGGAACAAGAGGGAGGCCGTGATTGGTCAGGAGCGACGTGGATAAGGCGGATGACGGGATGAGAACGACGCGTCGGACTCAAGTCAAGATTTCTGTGTCGTACTCATATCTCCATCAGATTTTAGCTCAAATGATAGTACTACCACGATGCTCCAAGATCCCCTTGGCAAAAAAATACAGTTCCACTTGGCCACCCATTTTCATCTCCATGATTTGTAACCGATCAGTAACACCATACATAATGAAGGTCACGATGACACGATTGCTGTTTGGAACGTGGAAATTTAGTGGAAAATTTGACTCGTGTCATTCTATTTTTTTTCCATCAGAACCGTGTAAATTAATTTAGTGTGTTTGCAGACGGGTGTTTGAAGAACCACTAGGCATGTGTTTAGAGTGATGTGTACTTGAAGCTTTTGAAGAGAGAGCTGCTGGAAGAGGTGGCTTTAGTCTTAAGCTTCTGTTGGACTTATCTACAAGTAGGGGCTGCATGGTACCTGTGCTCAAGCCACAGCTTCATCGAGAAGGTAGCTAGATCGATCTCGACTCAACACAGAGGACAGAGCCATCTTCATCAGATCAGTTCAAACTATCTGGTGCCATGAATATAAGATCCACTTGCCGACGCGCACATTTCATCCGGATGATTTTATTTTGTGCATATGTCAGACGATTGAGAAAAGCAGCTCCTGTGTCTCAAAAGAAACTAGATGATACCCGCACGTTGTTGCGGCAATTACTTTTGATTATTCTGAAACATAAACCATACATGCAGCAAATATGATATTGCGGATCGTAACTATCAGAGAATTGCAATATTAGAAATTCAAATTAGACTCTTGCATCAAATATCTTTAATAAAGGAAAAGTAAGGTAAAACAGCATGATATGTATATGAGGGAATATTCAAAAATAAATCTAGAGAATTAGGAAAATACAAACATTAGCAATTGTAAGTAAAGGTAGGGACACTATACTTAGCAACTTGGGTATCGGGAGGATACAATGCAAAGCCATGCCCTTAGACAACACTAAGCATAACAACACGTATCATACATGCCTTCGGGGTTGGTAATACACGTATATAGAAAAATTAGAAAGGATCGGGCCGGTCACTGATGAAATTGTTCTGGTCATAGTAAGTAATGTGAGCTGAAGACCAGAGTTGGAGGAACACTGTAGTAGCACGTGCAGGACACACGTCCAATGATGAACCGGAGATCTGCCATGGAAGATGCCGCCACGCTACTCAAGATGTCTATCTCCGCGCGCGAGCAAGTCATGTCCACTCCATGTATCCTCGACGCACTCGCCTCCAAGCTCCGGGCGGCGGGCGCCATTCAATGATCAGCACACGCCTTTGCTTGTTCACCACGGGGTCGCCACTGTCGCCAGCCTCCTCTGCATCGACGCCTACCACCCAATCGTCAACGCCAAGCGCTCGTTCCTTGCCTCATCTGCTCAACCAAGCGGCTCGTCGAGCTCGTCGCCGTGCTTGCCCTGTTCGTGCTCGTTGTGGCTGACAGGAGGAACGACATCGTGGAGGACGCGTGGCTGCCATGGTCACGCAGGTGCCCAGAGGGCCTGGACTCGTTTTTGGCCATGATCGCTGCAGCCACTGAAGTCTGAAGGCCAGGCCGCCAAGGAGAAAACGGAGCCCACGCTCCTCAATTTGGTCTTGGCCACAATGAGCGCTGCAGTCAAGTGAAGTGGCGTGAGCTCCGCATGCCCGGGATGAAGAGGAATGCGCGTGAACTCTGGATCTGAGGCCTGGAGTGCGGAATCGAGATTGGAGAGCTGGATTTGGGGATTTCTCATAGCAAGAGTGCCCACGGACGGACCATATATATGAGTTGAGAAGGAAACCGAAGCAGAGGATAAATGACCAAGATTAACCATCGATCGCGTCTTTAATTCCAAAGGAGACTCAGCAGAGATTTACTGTTGAGAGGAAGATGAAAGGAAACATAATTGAGAAATAAACCGTCATCGGTCTCTGGAAGTGCCCCATGGATTCAAGATGGTGCACGGGCCCGGAAACATGCACGCATAGTAGTTTGGGAGGGCAATCGACCCGCAGGGGAGCGGCGCACAGCAGGGCAAAGATCGGGCACATGAGGAGAAAGGGGAGGACGGAACGGCAGCAAGCGAATGCTGATTTTTTTTCCCGCTACACAGACCACATCGGTGGAGCTTTTTTCCCAGCTGTGGGCTGCGAACCTGGCCCAGGCGGAAGCATATCCAAACGCTAACGACGTGGGAATAGAACAAACGCGAGGGAACAACGCGGTGATAAAAGCGATGACGCTGACATGGATATGCTGATGCTGAGGTGGATAGGTTGCATGTGCAGCTTGCTAATTTAAAAGCACTTAGTGGGCTTCAAATTTATAGGATCGCTGCAGCCACGAAGTCTGAAGGCCAGGCCGCCAAGGAGAAAATGGAGCCCACGCTGCTCAATCTGGTCTTGGCCACAATGAGCGCTGCAGTCAAGTGAAGTGGTGTGAGCTCCGCATGCCTGGGATGAAGAGGAATGCGCGTGAACTCTGGATCTGAGGCTTGGAGTGCGGAATCGAGATTGGAGAGCCGGATTTGGGGATTTCTCATAGCAAGAGTGCCCACGGACGGACCCATATATATGAGTTGAGAAGGAAACCAAAGCAGAGGATAAATGACCAAGATTAACCATCGATCGTGTCTTTAATTCCAAAGGAGACTCAGTGGAGAGATTTACTGTTGAGAGGAAGATGAAAGGAAACATAATTGAGAAATAAACCGTCATCGGTCTCTAGAAGTGCCCCATGGATTCAAGATGGCGCACGGGGCTCGGAAACGTGCGTGCACATTAGTTTGGGAGGGCAATCGACCCGCAGGGGAGCGGCGCACAACGGCGCAAAGATCGGGCACATGAGGAGAAAGGGGGGCACGGAACAGCAGCAAGCGAATGCTGATTTTTTCCCCGCTACACAGACCACATCGATGGAGCTTTTTTCCCAACTGTGGGCTGCGAACCTGGCCCAGGCGGAAGCATATCCAAACGCTAACGACGTGGGAATAGAACAGACGCGAGGGAACAACACGGTGATAAAAGCAATGACGCTGACATGGATATGCTGATGCTGAGGTGAATAGGCTGCATGTGCAGCTTGCTAAATTAAAAACACTTAGTGGGCTTCAATTTTATAGAGTTTATAGATAAGTAATGCCATATTTGGATCGATGCAGGAGTTTATTAATAACAAAAAGAAATCACTGGTGCCCGCCAAAAAAAAAGGAATCACTGGTGACATCCCTTTCCCAATAGGTAGATGGATTAACAATTTAACATTCGTGCATTCGATCAAAGAAGGATAACATTTGTTAAATAAAACAATGATAAAATCTTTCCAGATGGGTGATCACTTTTTTTTATGATGCCTCCATTTTAAGCTGTCGTAATTCGAGGGAATTTTTTTTTTTTAGAATAATCTGTAACTTTATTCAAACACGAGAACCATTACAGGTATAATGCTTTGGATCATAGACTCTAGAAAATACAAGGTAACTCTTATAATTAAGAATTACAATGAAATTTCTTAAAAACATTTTCTCCGTGATTTCATACTTTGCAACATGAAATTCTGCCGAGGGAAAAGAATAGGAAAAGAAAAACCTGCGACTTGTTTTCCTTTGATGGGCCTCACCACGACCATGCCAAATTGTTTCCGAAGGCCTACTAGTCTACTACTACTCCACCATCTAAGCCCACTTCTAATTTTAATCGGCTTTCTCTCTCCTGTCTCCTGCCGAAACCCCAAAAGCCCACCACCCAATCGCCGGCGAGCGCCTCGAGCCCACCGCCATTCCAACCACGCCGCCCCACGAGCTTTCTTCCCATCGCCGGCGGCCAACCCCAATTACCCCAACACGGAGGTGGAAGCGAGAGGACGTGGAAGGGGATGAGATATGGTACGGAGATTTGCGCGCAGAGAGGCGCCGCGGGGGCCGCGTTACGCACGAGATCAGGCGGCGGCGGCGGAGGCGGAGGCGGAGCCTTGCGGACGCAGGGGACAAAGCTCAAGCGCCTAGCCACACGACGCCGCCTGGAGGGTTAGCATGAGGTGCGCTCCCTCTTTACTCTACCTCCCCGTTTCATTTTCTCCATAGCGATGCTGTAAATCACACGATTTTCTACTGTACAATGGTTTCTCATCCATTTTAGGAACTAGGGTATTTAGACGTTTCGGTGGCCTATTTTCATCCACATGACTACACGATGTAGTATGGAAAGCAGCAGGCCCATTCATGCCAGTTTTACACTGCTGCTAATTGTGCATATCGATCCGATAATAGTACATCTATTGAGTATTATTGGCATTTGAAACGCTTAATGCTAACAACTGTATCAGTCAATGAATGAGGAATTAGTCAATCTAGCATCTCCTTTGTTCCGTCCTTACGGCAGTAGTTACCTAGTTTGTTCCACGGGCATATGGTTGCTAGTGAATAGAAAATAAGAAAATTGTTTCTCTTTCATTTTAGGAACTAGGGTATTTTGACTTTTCAGTGGCCGATTTTCATCCGCATGGGTACACGATGTAGCATGTAATGCAGAAAATTTGTCCATGCCAGTTTTATGTTGCTGCTCAATGAGCATATCGATCGGAAACCGTACGTCTATTGAGTATCATTGACATTTGAATCACTTAGTGCTAGCAACTGTATCAGTCAATGGATGAGAAATCAGTCAATCTAGCATCTCCTTTGTTCGTCCTGTGCCATCCGGCCGGCCATAAGATAGTAGTTACGTAGTCTGTTCCAAGGGCATATGGTTGCTAGTAAATAAAATAAGAAAATTATCTCTCTTTCATTTTAGGGACTAGGGTATTTTGATGTTTTCGGTGTCCGATTTTCATCCACATGGGTACACGATGTAGTGTGTCATGCCAGTTTTACATTGCTGCTCAATGAGCATATCGATCGGAAAACAGTACATCTATTGAGTATCATTGGCGTTTGAATCACTCAGTGTTAGCAACTCGGTCAGTCAATGAATGAGAAATCAGTCAATCTAGCATCTCCTTTGTTCGTCCTGTGCTGTCCGGCCGGCCATAAGACAGTAGGTACCTAGTTTGTTCCACGGGCATATGGTTGCTAGTGCATAAAAAATAAGAAAAGGTTGTGTCATCTAGCTCGTTTCACGCGTATGGGCGATGTTAGCCAAATAACCGACCTCTGAAAGTTCAGTAATGAAACATGGAGAAGAAAACAATGGTTACAGATGTGATGGCATGGCTGTCAATATATAAGTCTGATAGGGCATCTCGTGATTGAGGCTCTTCCCAAAGCCATCCCATTCCCATGGACACCCCATCTGAAACCTTGGTGTCTATCGAGGAGCAATCGCAGAAGTCGATGGAGAAACTTGAGGCCAATTTCTCCAGCATAGGAACCAAGATCCACAGGTTCCCACGAGGCCTGCGGTGTGTAAGCAGAGATGGCCGCTACATCGAACCGAGCTTTGCGTCCTTCGGCCCGTACCACCATGGCTCACCTCAAGTGCAAGAGGTGGAGGAGGTGAAGCATGTGGCTGCTCACTACCTCTGCTTGAAGTCGGGCCACTCGTTCGAGGAGGTCTACAGCAAGATTGCTTCCATCTCCGGAGAAGCCCGGAGCTGCTACGCCGATGGTGATGCCGCCGTTGCTCGTTTCAACGATGTCGAGCTTGCGAATATGATGTTCCTTGATGGTTGCTTTCTGCTGTGGTATTTATTAGATGAGAAGGAACCTGCTCTACTGCTCAATCGGATGATCTTGTCCACAGGGCCATGCATGCTTAGGGACATTTTTCTGTTGGAGAACCAACTACCCTGGCTGGTGCTTGAGGCTCTCATGACCTTTATCAGTGTTCCTATATACAAGTTTATTTTGAACAGATCGTCAAATTTTGATGCCAGCTCAAACTTAAGGCTCTCTAAAGAGGAATTCCATAGGTACAAGCCACCGCATCTTCTTGGGCTCTTCCGATACTATCACATAGGTGCCATGCCCCCTGAAGATCATAGCTACAAGTCCAGATGCTTTGAGCTATCAACTAGTGCGATCGAGCTTGCGGAAATCGGCATCAAGGTGACCGCCAGCAACAAGAGATGGTTCGCAGACATGAGCATCCAGAAAGGATCCTTAACTGGCAAGCTTTTGCTGACGCCATTGTTCCTGGACGACCCCACTGCTTGCTGGCTCGTCAACATGGCGGCGTTCGAAGCGTGCACATCTGTAGCATATCCTTGCGATGGCTACACTATCTGCTCCTACCTCTCTCTCCTGGCGATGCTCATGTGCAATGTGGAGGACGTGCAAAAGCTGCGAGCTAAGCACCTCCTGCGCAGCTTCTTCAGCGACCAGGAGATGCTCGATTTCTTCAAGGGCCTTGCCTGCCATCTTAAACTTGGCCACCGCTACAAAGTCACCTTGGGCAAGATTGATGATTACAAGCGCGAGAGGCGTGTGCGGATCGCTGTTCATAAGTTCCTCTACAGGAACTTCAAGACCATCGCTGCCCTGCTCTCCATTGTGGGTGTGCTCGTGGGCATCTTCAAAACCCTCCTCAGTCTGAAGCAACATTAGCAAGTTCATGCGTGCTGAGTTGAGAAACTAGTTTCTTTCGCATTGATCGATTAATGTGTCTGCTTTCTTATGGTGTGATGCTTTATCGGCTGCGTACATCTCTTGATTCAAAGGAGATCGATACGATGTTATCCTCTGTTATAATTTTTTTTTAAATACGGTTTGATGATGTTATGCTGTATCACGTGTAAAATTATTTCCCTGTTTCGAAAAATTTGTGAGCCTTTCTGTTACTTTAGTCTGTTAATATATCTCTTGATTGCGCAATTTCAGTTGTGTCTAGTTTGATATTCCTCCATGCTGGCAGTCATGCATGGCACAGCGGCTCGCCCATCTCTCTGTAAAAGTATCGCATTACAGTTCCATCCTTGTAACCTTTTTTCGTATTTCAGTTGTGTCTAGTTTGATATTCCTCCATGCTGGCGGTCATGCATGGCACAGTGGCTCGCCCGTCTTCTCCTCCACCTTTGGTGCCTGGGGTTGGCCGGGAAGTTATTCTGGAGCTTGGCCTCAGTGGTGCTGCTATCTCCACTATTCAGCTAAGAAGGATTTTCTTGAGGTTTGTGCCCTACTGGATTACTAATGAGTACAATTTTTATCCTTTGGGTTTTGTCCATTTACTTTGCTGCTAGCTACACAGGGGGTTCCTCCTCAGCTCCTCGCATGCAGAGGTCGAGCGTGCTGCACGCCTGCACCGCCTCAGCTGCACCACAGCACCAGCCATGTCTGCTGCCCCGCTCGACACTCTTGTAAGCATTTTTCGATGATGAAATTGCACCATGTTATGTATTGCATGCACAGATTCTGATTATTTCATGTGGCGCTATGAGACAGCTCTTGAAATAAGCAGTTCCTCAGGTCACGTTAATAATCTATATTTTCATGTTTGAAGTAGTTTGAACAAACGTTAACCAATTGTACTGCATTATTCTGCATTTTGAGATGCAAATTAATGTCTGAGAACAACTTCACAGGCAACCTCCGGATGGAATCAAACATTTGCATGCAGACTTGGAGAGACGAATATATGCTTAATGTTGAGGTCTAGGTTTATGAAGCCTGGAATCAAACGTTTGCATAGACTCCAGGAAAGGAATACTGGGTCTTGACGCTGCAGTTTAATTATGGCAAAAATCATGCCATGCTTCATGCAATTTCGAATATGTGACAGTATTGGTGTCAAAGTTTGAGGAAAGAATATGATACGGCCTCCACGATGAAGTTCGGGGCCTTATTTAGTTGCTGAACCAAAACCTACATGTACGCATACTTTGCCATCAGCCATGAAAAACACTAATAGTACTAGCCATGGCGCAGAGGAAACAAAAATACCTATCCAAGAGTGGATGAGGGTGAGGACTGAGAATCTGGAGGCCGATTTCTCTAGGATTGGAACCAAGATCCATAGGTTCCCCCAGGGCCTGCGGTGGATCAGCGGGCAAGGCGACCGCTACATTGTCCCGAGTGTGGTGGCGCTCGGTCCTTACCACCATGGCCTGGCACATCTGGAAAAAAATGGAGGAGGTGAAGCCCGCGGCGGCGCACTACTTCTGCTTGAAGTCGGGCCACTTGACGGAGGAGGTCTACGGCAAAATCGTCTCCATAGCCGGTGAAGCCCGTGGCTGCTATGCCAATGGAGATGCTGATGTTGCTTGTTTCAGCGATGCCGAGTTTGCGACAATGATGTTCCTGGACGGTTGCTTCCTCTTGCAGTACATGAGTGGTGTTCTTAATCGGGAGGAATCTGCTCTATTACTGAATTGGATAACCTTGTCCACCTGGCCATGCATGCGCAGGGACATCTTTCTGCTGGAGAACCAACTACCTTGGCTGGTGCCAGAGGCTCTCATGACCTTTACATATGTTCCTATATATGACTTTATTTTCAGCATATCGTTTGATTTTTATGCCAGCTTAGTTTCAGAGTTGAGGCTCTCTAAAGATGAATTCCAGATGTATAGGCCGCCACATCTCCTTGGGTTGTTCCGATACTATCAGATAGGTGCCATGCCACCTGAAGATCAGAGCTCCGTGAAAAGAAAATACTTAGCGCTAGCAAGTAGTGCGATCGATCTCGCAGAAATCGGCATCAAGGTGACGGCCAGCAAGAAGAGATGGTTTGCGGACATGAGCATCCAGAAAGGTTCCCTCACCGGTGAGCTTTCCCTGACGCCATTGTTCCTGAACGGCCACACCGCCTCCTGGCTCGTCAACATGGCAGCATTCGAGGCGTGCACGTCCACCAGAGGCCAGGAATTCGATGGCTTTGTTGTCAGCTCTTACGTCTCCCTCCTGGCGATGCTCATGGGCAAGGAGGAGGATGTGCACGAGCTACGAGCTAAGCACCTCCTGCGAAGCTTCTTCAGCGACGAGGAGATACTTCACTTCTTCAAGGGCCTCACTCACCACATGCGTGTTGGCCACCGATACAGAGACACCTTGGACAAGATTTCTTATTACAGGCGCAAGAGGCCTGTGAGGACCGCGGTGCATAAGTTCCTCTACAACAACTTCAAGACCTTTGTCACCTTGCTCTCCATTGCCGGCGTGCTCGTGGGCATCTTCAAAACCCTCCTCAGTCTCAAGCAACGTTAATCAACACTGGTATATATTCCAGGTTTCGTGTTTGTGTCATGCTTTGCTTGTGATGTGGTGTTGTGTCATGTTCTTTTCCCTCCATGAAACCAAAAATGTAGATCCTGTTATGCTTTTGTTTGTGGGTACACCGTTGATTATATATCTCTGTGTGGTGTGCGGCAACTAGTTGCTACTCCATAGTGGTATAACTTACTTCGTGGAGCATACTATTTGGAAGCTTCGGAATGATGCTTGTTTTGGTTCTAATAATGAATGTGTCTTGCATGTGTTTCTAGTGTAGTGATTGCTAATATGGCCAATGATGTCTACGTGGAACTTGTGTCAACAAAAAATAAATTAAGGGGCTTACTTACCCTTGAGTATGGCAACTGAGATCTTTTGGAGAAAGCAAGGTTTGGGGGCCTTTGGTGGCATGGTGCGCAATTATTTGTTGACAAAAACAGAGAGAAGGAGATGAGTTCCTTAGTTCTGGATGCTGGAATGGTGGAGTGGTGTATGACTTGGTCACGGGCAGGGATCCTGGTCAGAGTGTTGAATCACCAGTTTAATGAAAATGGAGTTGTGGGCGGGAGATCCTTAATTCGAAAATAGAAAATTCACCATGTGGGCTGGGCGTAGTTTGTTTTGATGGGCCTCAAGACGAAATTAGTGTTTCTGAAGGCCTACTAGTACCAGAATAAGCCCACTTCTAGTAGCATCCGGCTCTCTGCTGCTCTTGTCACTCCGTCCCGTCCGTCGCCGGCGAGGAGACGCCACCCCGCCGCGCGCAAGCGTTCTCCGCCGCCTCCGCCTCATTTCATCCGCGCGGGACCCGGAATCACGTTCTCCTTCTCCCCACTGCTGCCCTCTCCCTCTTGGTCTCGGTCTCCGCCCCCGCGAGCCCCGCCGGCAGCCAACCCCAAGTACCACGACACGTAGGCGGACGCAGGGTACGAGGACTTGGACTGGGGCAAGCTGCTGAGGCGATTCACGCGGGAGGTAGACGGCGCGGCGGCGGAGGCCCGCGGACGCAGGGGAGAACTGAAGAAGCTCAAGCGGAAGCCCCCCGGGACGCTGCCTGGAGGTTTCGCATGAGGTGCGCGCCCCCCTTACTTGATTGATCGATGGTTTTCTCTCCAGCGATGCTCTTTGTGCTGTAAATTTACACGATTTTCTGCGGTACAATTGTTCCTCTTCCATTTTAGGAATAGGTTATTTTGACGTTCCGGTGGCACCACATGGGTATACGACGGAGTAGTATGGCCTTATGGGAATCAGCAAACTCAGTCACGCCAGTTTTAGATTGCTGCGTTCACTGTTATGTCCATGTTTGGACGGAGTTCACTTTTCGTTTATGCTTCGGCTTGTATGAACCTCTAGAAACAACACTTTGCTGATTTCATTAATGAAATCGGGAGCCTGGCTCCTTTTATTCTAAAAAAATAGTTTTAGATTGCTGCTATATTCAGCATACCCTGTATCAACCTGTATCAAAAGGATGTCCGTATCAAAAGGCAGGAGGAAAAACAAAACTATCTTGTCTTTACAGGATCATGGTCATACAATTAATTAATGGGACACCTGATTTGCTTCAACATGCTGGTACCGAGTTTTATTAGGGGTTGTTTGGCCCAGCTAGCAGATTGAACTATGTGTCACTTAAGACTTAAGAGAGGCTTAGGGAGCTTGTTAAAGGCTTAACTGTGGCATCAACAACTTATATCTGCACTAAGATATTGCATTTTAACCCTACGTGCTATACTGTTCTTTAGTGGAGGTTACCCGGTAGAAATTACCTTGTTACCCCTTTTGACTTGGTACCTCCACAGGTTCCCTCCGGACGGGGCTACGATATTGGGAGGTACGGTGATTCTGTTACCATCAGATGTATTTAGAATGGACGGTTGAGGTTTTCTACAAGTACTGTAGAACCCCCTAGTTTATTTAGAACAAAACACGTCATTTGTGAGCCATGCGCATTCTATTATTAACTGATAATAACATTAAATACACGAAGTCCCGAGTTGCGGTTGTTGCATTTTCCTTGTTCTTCAATGGCAGCAGCTTCTAGTTAAAGTGTTCCATAAGACACACACAGCTTTTTAGCCTTTCTCTCCTATTGCAATTAGTCAGATTTTTAGCCTTTTCTCCTATTTTAACTAGTCATCGGTCTCCTGCTTAAAAAGAGAAAGAAACTAGAAGTGGGTTGCTGCCGGGTTAAAAAGAGAAAAGAGGGAAGAAAAACAGGTGCATGCAACCAACCAGACAGAACTACCAAATCGACCACCAACTGTTCTTCTCTAAGGAAATGTAATCAATTTCAGACCAAAGGCATTCGTGTCCCGCCTTTTCTTATAAAGCCCTTACGGCCACGAATAGAGTTGCTCGGAAAACCACTTTGAAGTTCAGCACACACACCGCACTAGACAATCAGAGTACCAACAACTGGCCGAGACACGCGAACAAAATGCTACCCTATGGCGATGGCTAAGGTATCAGGCTGGAGTAAAGCTGCTTAAGCGCCTGTCTTTTTGAAACTTTAGAAGCTGTCTAGCTTGATTCCTCCATCCACGATCTAAGAGCTGTCCGTCCTTTTGAAACTGGAACAAGGAAGGTAGAGAACCTAACAACATTTACCTGCGTGTTTCTTCTGTCTTGGAACTGGAATTATCCAAATCTCCATCTCTGTTTTTTTCTACTGCAAGGTACTCAGATCCATGAGAAAGAGCGTTCACAGAGGCCCATCAGATTAAAATTAGCACATATAATAGTACACCAAACTTGTGATTAGTGGGAGATCGCCATTGTTTATTGGGTGGGTGAGAAGAGGAGTACCACATCCACACCCCCTCTTAGAAAAAGAGGTTGCCTAGCTTTGACAGTAATTAGCTAATGCCTCTTAATTACTCCCCCGTTCCAAAATTCTTGGCTTTGTTTTAGTTAGTAGTTATTATTATTCATTCACCGGCTGGCGTCCACATGGCTCCTCAAAGGCCGCGCCGCACTTGCTCCTGTGGCCTGCTACTATGCCATCTTAAGTAAATGACCTCAAAAAGTACAAGCACTGCTTGGGTCTTGTATACTTAGTCAGTGCTTTCAACGAACTAATAGCATGCTGTCAAAAAACTAAGAAGCATGGCTCACAAATCAAGTGTGTGTTTTTAAAGAAACTAGATCACATGGGTGCACCGTGCATGTTAGTTCATCGGTCTGTGGAGTGATGTATAGTTTCCTTTATGTATGTCTGTCATAAGTCTAAGAGCATCTCGTGATGTCGAGGCTAGCTCATCACAGGCCATGGACACCGCGCCTGAAACTTTAATTCCTATCCAAGAGCTGGGGAGGAAAACAACAGAGACTCTTGGCTGACTTCTCACAGGAACCAAGATCCATCATGCCAACGATAAATAATACGGAGTAGATAATTAGATGTCGCTAGGGCATATTTCCAAAGACATCCCATGTGGTTGTTTAGTCTTTTTATTTGCACACAGCAGTTGGCTAGTGTCCACAGGGAGCATGGTGGTTCTCTAACTCAGCTAGAAATAAACGGTTGCCTCGGCCGGTCGAAGCGTACATATCCCTTTCACAACCATCTAGCAGGAGCCGGTTAGAGTAGAAGAGCCTAATTTGGTTATCCCTTTCACAATCATCTAGCAGGAGACAGATCTTAACATGGCTCATATCTCACTGTGCACGAACAGCCCCTTTGTTAGCAAGACATTGTGCTTGTCAGAGTAGAAGAACAAGCCTACAATCTACACATGGTGGCAGATCTCCATCCTAGTGATCCTACTCCTATGGCTGTGGAAGAAGCATGTATCAATCCCCGTCCTAGTAACCTTACTCATGATGCTGCACAAGCAATTCTTATTTCTACCGATCCAATTCATGGTGATCCTATTCCTACCTCTGAAAAAGCAATACCTACAGATGCTATTTCTACAGCTGCAGAAGAAGTATGTATCGATCCCCATCCTAGTAACCTTACTCCTGGCGCTGAGCAAGAAATCCCTTTCGGAGATTTCTTTAGGCAAGCATGGGAAAGAGAGAAGGATAATCACATTGATGTTCCATGGAAGATCCATAGATTCCCTGCTTCCCTGCGAGGGTTTTGTGAAGAACATCACTACATTGTTCCAAAAATGGTGGCAATAGGCCCTTACTACTGCCACCTCCCCGAGCTGCAGGAGATGGAGGAGGTCAAGAAGGCGGCAGTATTCCAATTCTGCAGGGGCGCCTCTTGGGAGGCGTACGTAAAGGTCGTCGCTGTAGCAAACGTCGCTCGAAGCTGCTACGATGCCGGCTCGCTAGAAGGTGTCAGTGATGCTGACTTTGCATCCATGATGTTCCATGATGCTTGCTTCCTGCTGGCGACCATACTTGCAATCACCAAGCCTGAACAGTGTGAACTGCCCTTGGTATGTCGGATCGGCACCAACACACCTGTTGTTGTGACAGACATGTTTCTCCTGGAGAACCAGATCCCCTGGATGGTGCTGGAGGCTCTCATGACCTTCAGAAAAGTAGATTTATGTGGGTTCATTGCCACGATGGGAATGAATGTCCAATCTCGTATTGATCGCAAGGCAAGGCCCTTGGATCTCACAGCTTACGAGCCACCGCATCTCCTTGGCCTTTTCCATTTTTACCAATCAGGCCGCGAGATTACCTTTACGAACTTGGATTTCACCTTGCGCCCCCCGAGGGAGAGGATGCTATCATCAGATGTGGTCGAGAGTGGATATACAAGGGCGAAGAAGAAGAACCCCCCACCCCGTGTGGTACGCGAGCGCGCTAGGATACTCGAGTCACTGCCACTAGGTACAAGCGCCATTGAACTCGCCGAAATCGGCATCAAGCTGACCCTCAGCAAATCAGCAGAGTTCAAGGACATAGGCCTTACAGAAGGGCTCCTCTTCCGCAAGCTCTTCCTGCCGTCGCTGCGCCTCAACGAGAACACTGCATGCTGGCTCGTCAACATGGCAGCTTTCGAGACATGTGTGGCCTTCCGTGATGGTGACTACACTGTCAGCTCGTACCTGGTCCTCTTTGCCATGTTGATGCACCGGGAACAGGATGTGCACAAGCTGCGAGCCATGGGTCTCATCCATGGAGAGTTCACCAACAAGCAGGCGCTTGACTTCTTCAAGGGCCGTCACGCTGGAAGCATGCGCCCAGGGTACAGCTTCTACGCCATCTTACGACGGCTTGAGAGGTACAGGCAGAAACGGTGGCTGTGGATCGCCGTGTATAAGTTCGTCTACAACAACGCCAAGACCATAGCCACGGTGCTGTCCATCATGGGCGTGCTCGCCGGAATCTTCAAAGCACTACTCGACCTCAAGAAACAACATTAGCGTGCAGCAGTGAATCAAGCTAGAGCTACCTTAATCATTGGCTGTGCCATTTTTCTTTTTCTTTGTGAAGTAAAAAGCAGGAGCTCCTATCTTAATCAATGAAAGCAGCGCCTTCTGCATTTTTTCCTGTACTCTTTGTACGTTTACCGCTGCTATCTTATTCAATGGGATCTCTGGTAGGCCAGGGCTGTAACTTGCAGTGTGTGTTTAGCTGTTTGTTTGGATGTGTTCCTTAAGTTCTGCCCGCTGAAATGCTCTATGATTTTCTGTTTTCCTGATCTGGAAGGCCAGGAATGAAACTTGTTTCAGGCATCGTTTTCCTGATGATCCGTTGGGGCTTATCTTCCAGCTATGCAATCATATTAACAACTAGGCATTTTTATCATACTGGGCAGGTCTTCAGAAGAGGAGATCAAGAGATGCTTAAGGATAGCGCTCAGAAGTTGTAAGACGCTGCTCTCCTGGCGCACGATTCCAGCTCCCGTGACTGCACTGATGGGCGTTTGGTGGCAAGGTCACAGCATACAGATTTGGGCTAAGGAAGTTGAAGAAAAAAGTAAGAGAACTGGTTGGTCCTGTCAATTTGGGCTGGGAGGAGTTTAAACCTAGCAATTTAGTCTATGCCTGTAAGAATCATAGAACCTCGGACCTTTTTATCCTTTTATTTGTAGTGCATTGTTAGGAATATCTGAACTTTGTGCTCTGTTTATGTTTTTTGAATGGTGTTCGGCCCCTGTGTGCAGGCGCGTGAAAAAAAAACTCAGGCAATTTTGTGGAAAGAGCCAAACAGAAGCAAACTTGAAGAGGGGGTCAAGATGCTGAAGAAGGTGGTTGCTGACGCATATATGCTGGACAGTTTGGCTAGGCGCCGTTGAGGAGACAACTGGTAGGCTAGCCTGGTGTTTTGGTCTTAGCTGCATGCTGTCGTCACTTCCGGCGAACAAATTTCTTTCCTGCCAGTTATGCTTGCTTTTGTTGTATAGCTAGGTTGGCGCTGGAACCCCGGTTCTTTTTCACTTTCGTTTCTGAACCTTGTATTGTATGGCTGTTGGCAGGGGTTTTAATAGAAATCGGTCTGGAGGTTCGCTTTTTTTCAAAAAAGAAAAAGAAAAGAAAGATAGCCCAGTTGGTTCTCTTGGGTTTTCATCCAATGTTCGAGCTAAAATGCTCTCTCAGCAGAACCATGCGAGTGTTTTTTTAGGAAAGCAGAACGGTTTTCATCGGTACGGAGTACTCCGTTCGTCCCATATATACTACGTGACACAAATTTGTCAAAATATGAATGTATATATGCCTAAATGTATCAAGATACATGTAATTAAAAGTCACTTAATATGGGACGGAGAGAGTACATATATCTAGTGGCTTTCTATTACATGTATCTAGACGCTTTTTAGATAAAGATACATCTATATTTGGACAAATTTGAGTCACTTAATAGATGAAAAAAGTACTCCCTCCGTCTCATATTAAGTGGCTTTGTATTACATGTATCTAGATGCGTTTTAGACATAGATACATACACATTTGAGCAAATTTGAGTCACTTGATATGGGACGGAAGAAGCAGTAGTTAACAGTTTGAAGAGCGAGAGATCCTTAATTCGAGAAAAAGAAAAGTTCACCACGTTTTGAAGAGCGAGAGATCCTTAATTCGAGAAAAAAGAAAACTTCACCACGCGAGCTGGCCCAGTTTAATTTACTTTGATGGGCCTCATAGATAGGCCGAGTACTAACTCAAAGCCCACCAACCTCTCCCCCTCCATCGCCGGCGGGCGCCACCATCCACCAGACGCCGGAGCCATTCCCGCCTCCTCTCCACCACATGGGACCCCGTTCCGCTGTCGTCTCCCTCTGTCGGCGTGGCGTTCGCCGCCCACCGTCTCCGTCTCGCTCTCGGTTCCCCGCCAAACGGTGGGCGCCGGCGGCGAAGCGCAGTTCACGACAACGCGAAGGCGGACGCCGGGGGACGAGGTTGTGGACGGGGCCACGTGGACCACTCGGGAGACAAGCGCAAGTCCCGCGACGCCGCCTGGAGGTTCCGACGCAGGTACGCCCCCCACCCCGCCTGCGCGATCCCTTGCCCGCAGACCTCCTTGACCAAGTGGCCCTGACTGGGCGCAGAAGTAGTGGGCCGCAGCGTGCTTGACCTCTTGCAGCTGAGGTAAGCCATGGTGATACTGGCCGAGGACCACCGGCCACGAAGCTCGGGACGATCCGGCCACCGTAGGCCCCGCGGGACCTGTATCGGCCTCCAGTCTCTCTCAGTCGTCGCCCTCACCATCTCTGGGATAAGTATTTTTTGTTTCCTCTGCGCCATGGCTAGTAGTAATGGCACCAACACTATTTTGTATATGTAGGTTTTGGTTCAGCTAGCGCTAGTTCATTAGTTGCATGTATTGCGTAAGATTTGATTTTCCGTGGGACAGAGTGCGCGAGACAAATTGTCGGCTCCTCTGCACAAGTTTATATATATCTCAACACGCCTTGGATGCCACCTCGATCCCATGAGGGGAGTGTCTGTCTGCAAGGCTCATCGACCAATTTCAGATCTTAGATCCCTGCCTAGCTAGTTGACTTGGGTTGCTGCTTCCTTGAGTTGACTTGCTTTCCCACCTCTACAATACCTTACAAAATACAAGTATAACCCGATGGAAAACAACACAAGATTATTCTTAACACAGACCTCTGGACTAATTTTCGTGCTTAATTTCAAGTGATGATGGCGATCCTGATATGCAGTAACGATCCTTATGCCGCATATTATCAGCTTCCACTCTTTTTCTTCACCACACATCCTGTTGCTACCTGAAAACAAAATTAGTCTGGTACTCCGTCATTAATGCTTTGAAATTTCCATTCACACTATCTGCACATCTGGATGACTTTTTTATATTCAAGTTTATTAGCCAGAAATGGTGTGCCAGCATATAATTAAACCTGCGTCTTAAGATTGCTTGCCTTGAGTACCGTGGGACGCACATGAGAGAGTAAGTAATCAGTTAAGTAGAAAGGCTAAGTTCTTATAGCTAATAGTGGAGCTATAGTGTGCATGTGCCATTCAACCTGCCTAATTCCACATCAATCCACACAAAATTAGTAGAGCAAGCTCTAAACTAGGAGAAAGGGGAGTGGGGGAGCATCCACTCAACCGGTATTCCATCCACCCAAATTTAGCACAGCAACTTCTCTCTGAGCTACCGCAAGGTATAGCACCATGGAGCTGGCTCTGGTGAGCGCAGCGACGGGGGCCTTGAAGCCAGTCCTGGGGAAGCTGGCCACTCTGATGGGCGACGAGTACAAGCGTTTCAAGAGAGTGCGCAGAGAGATCGGGTTCCTCACCCGTGAACTCACTACCATGGAGGTTTTTCTCCTCAAGATGTCAATGGAGGAGGATCCTGATGACCAAGCCAAGCTCTGGATGAACGAGGTGCGGGATCTCTCATATGACATTGAAGACAAGCTCGATGACTTCATGGTACATGTTGGTGACAGATCTGCCAAGCCAAATGGGTTCATGGAGAAGATCAAGAACTTAATGGACAAGACCAAGGCTCGCCGCCAGATAGCCAAGACGATTGAAGATTTGAAGAAACAAGTTAATGAAGTCAGTGAGAGGCACGCAAGGTACAAGGCTGATGAGGCCATCTCCAACGCCACCAATGCAACAATTGACCCTAGAGCTCTTGCTATCTTTGAGGATGTGTCAAATCTTGTCGGCATTGATGGACCAAAGAATGACTCATTCAATTGTTCAACCAAGGCACCAGATGTGAATCAAGGCAGCAACAACCGAAGCTCATCTCTATCGTTGGATATGGAGGGCTAGGCAAGACTACTCTTGCCAACCGAATATCCCAAGAGCTTATAGGCCAATTTGACTGCCATGCCTTTGTATCTGTGTCACGGAATCCAGATGTCGTGAAAATTCTGAATACTATTCTGCATCAAGTAAAAAAGGATTATTCTTCAAGCATGGAAGATATACCAACTCTTATCACTGAGATCTCAATTTTTTTGGTGAACAAAAGGTAGTATATGCAATCCTTTAATTTGTACCTTTTGTCATTCTTGTTTTGTCTTAAGTCAAACTTGCTTATGCTTCACCAAGATTGTAGAAACAAATGGTTAACATCTAGGAAATCAAATTATTGCCGCTATATTCTATACGCACATAATATTTGTATTTGCTTGTCTAGATGTTTCTGTTTTCCTCTATAAATGCAGTCCAAGATTTTAATGTTTGACGTAGGTCAAACTAGAAAGCCCTATATTATAAAACGAAGAGAAGGACAAAAAAATTAAGTTTCATTTATGTATTGCAATAGGCCTGCATAGATATTAGTGTCCATAAGAACTGTTCATAGTTTTTTGATATGGTTGAAAAATGGGAAGTATTTTGCATAGTTTTGGTCTAATGCGCACATCACAACACGACGTATGTGTAAAATTATTTATTTATTTCCAAGATTGTTTTAACATGGGCAAGTTATGATGAGTTTTGTATATCTCAGTATTTACAGCTTTATTGAGTCAATCAGGATGCTATTCATGTTTCTATCTATTTCTTCTCTCTCTATGCTTCTATAGGTAATTTTGTTTCCTTGTTTCTTGCATTGGCAATTCCTTGTAACTCCCACTTAAATTGTTTTCCATGTGTCTTCTCTTCTTTATGTACCAAACTACCATAGATAAATTTTCATGCATCGAGTATGTAATGACATTTCACGGTTATGCTGGCTTTGTCAAATATCTTTTATGGAAAATTGGCATAAGTTTATTTTCTATTTAATTACTTGTGCAGGTACTTTATTGTAGTTGACGATATATGGAACGTGGAAATATGGGATGTTATTAAGTTGGTATTTCCCCGGATTGGTTGTGGTGGTAGAATAATCACCACTACTCGTTCGAATGTTGTTGCCCAGTCATGCTCTTCATTATTCAACGGCCGTACCTATAGTATGGAGCCTCTAAGTGTGGTGCACTCGAGGCAATTATTTCAAAAAAGAATATTCAACTCTGAAGAATGCCCATCACACCTTGAAGAAGTTTCTGGTCAAATATTGAAAAAATGTGCTGGTTTACCTTTGGCAATCATTGCTATATCTGGTTTGTTGGCTAGCAAGGCAAAAACAGAGGACCAGTGGTGTCGAGTTGAAACTTCAATTGGTCATGCACTTGAGAGGAATCCTATCATTGAAGGAATGATAAAGATAATATCACTCAGCTATTTTGATCTTCCTCATCATCTCAAAACTTGTCTATTGTCTCTCAGTATATTTCCTGAAGATACGATTATCATTATGGATTTGTTGATAAGGATGTGGATTGCTGAGGGATTTATTCCTAGTAAAGACGGATATACCCTATATGAGGCAGGAGAAATGTGTTTTAATGAGCTCGTAAATAGGAGTTTGATCAAACTCACTATGGAAGAGGAGGATTATTATGGTTGGATAGCGCGGTGTCGAGTTCATGACGTAATTCTTGATTTCGTCATATCCAAGGCTATTGAAGAGAATTATGTTACTATAATAGGTGTACCTGGTGTACATTATGATCCACAGAATAAGGTCCGTCGACTGTCTCTGCAGAATAATGGTAAAATTCCAGTGGATCTAGTTTTATCTAATGCCCGGTCATGAAATGTTTTTGGGGCTGATGTGGAAATCCCGTCTCTATTGGAGTTTAAACACTTGCGTGTTTTGTGTTTTGAGGGCTGCGGACAATTAGAAGACCATCATCTTGCAGATATTGACAATTTGCTCCACCTGGAGTGCCTAAGCCTCAGTGATGCAGATACTGTAAAGGTTCTGGGAGATGTACAGTTTGGGAGAATCAAAGCATTGCAGTTGGTGGATTCAATTGTAATCAAGAACCAGCCAATTAACTTTGTTCGGCGAATTGGTGATCTAACAAATCTATGGAAGTTGGATTTGCATATTTTCAGTTACGAGACAGTGGCAGAGTTAGCCTGTTCGGTCCGTAAAATACTGAAAGCAAACCTTCGTTCTCTCTACATTTGTTTGGACGGTCCGTGTGCGATTGAGGACGAAAACTTCTTGAAGACGTTGAACCTCCCTGCTCAATGCAGCCTTCAGGAATTGTGCCTGGGTGGTAGCTCAATCTCAACGGTTCCAAGATGGATGGGCTCACTTGTCAATCTCCATAAATTGGAAGACTCTTTAATTAATGTCACGCAAGAAGATGTGAAGATCCTGGGAGGCCTTCTCGATCTGCGCTATATAGAAGTCTGGTTTTGCAATCCACTCGCGGACCATGTTAAGGCCGCCATGGAGAGTCTAGTTGCGGCCCATCCTAACCATCCCGAATTGGTATGGATGGATCCGTCCTCTTGGTAATCCTGTGACAAGAATACGGATTGGTGCTTCAGGTACCAATTCTCCCTCCCAAGAAATAGCTGTTGGTTCATATACATGTCTAGGATCTAGCATTTGAGGTGCTAACATTGCTTTGCCATGCCTTGTCTTCAGGTCTAATGCAGCATGGTTGAGGTGGCAGAATAAAAATGCGAGACGATTTCCCCAAGCTGAAGCTGTTCTTGCTTCCCCAAATTGGCGGCAGTGCATTTGCATGCATTCATCCAAAGCAAAAGTAAAGCACCGTGTTCTTGTTTCTTGACTGGACTGGACTATGTAATCTTGTATTTCATCGATGTTTACTTCAAAAGACGTTTGTGTAATATTCTTAGGTACGTGCCTGAACATCACTACTTTTCTTTCGCTCCAGCGATGGTTCTATATTTGAAACTTGTAATGACTCCCATGATAATACTATTCCTGTTTGGTGGCCGGGTTATGCAAAATATGTATTTTGGTGAGTGATAGTTGCTTGGTGTGTTGATTTTTTTTTTGTGTGTGTGCATATGCTGGCAAAAGTATTCCTCAAATGTCTCAACTATAAGCACTAAGCAGTTGAAGGGATTTTACCATGAATTTGCCATGTCACCACTTGAAGACTTAATTAGCATGTCTCAGGAATGCAATCATTACTGCAGACTTGATTAGCCAGTTTCTGTTGTCAATAAATAGAATTGTTCAGAGAAGTCAGTAATGAACCCTGATATAACTTGGTGCTTACTATCTGATTCGCATCTGATACAGTAGTATCGTAGGATTCCAAGGAGATGTGGCGGCCTATATAGTTGTTATCATAAACAAATGACCCTGTTTTAAAAAAACGTAGCTATGTCAAAAATTTCTGCCATCACAGAGATAATCTGGGCTACATCTGTAGTCTTAAACTCCATGAGCACCAGCAAAGGGAGCTGGTTCTCCAGCAGAAAGATGTCCCTCAGCATGCATGGCCCCGTGGACAATGTCATCAGATTAGCCAACATATAGCATTTTTTTATGCTCACTCCGTCCAACAAAAGATGTCTCAAATTTGTCAAAATTTAGATGTATCTAGACATGACTTAGTATATAGATGCATTTAAATTTAGTCAAATATGAGACATCTTTTGTTGGACAAAGAAATATAAAAACAAGATAGTGCAGCAGGAAGCAACCATCGAGGAACATCATCGCTAAAATAAGCAGTGGCAGGATCTCCATCGGCATTTTAACTCACTCCGCAGTGGTATAACTTAGTAAAACCTTGTATCGTCTCACTTTCATGAAACTGAAATCGGGGGCGGGAGGATCCTCATTTTGAAAAGAACTTCCCCTTCCGTGCCGGCCCTTTTTACTTTAATGGGCCGAATGACGACTTTGGTGTTTCCGAAAGACCTCCTCATACCTTCTGAAGCCCACTTTCAGTTTTACCTTTTTGGGGATAAAGCCCACTTAATGCTTTCTCGCTCCGGCCGGAAACCGCAAAGCCCACCCACCCTCTCCCCTTCCATCGCCGGCGAGCGCCGCCGCGCGATACGAGCCTTCTTCTCCACATCGCCGGCGCCACCCTCCGGATCTTCCCCACCACGCGGCGCAAAGGAGGACGCGGGAACCAGAGGCTTCGCATGAGGTGCGCTGCCCTTGCTTGATCGATCCATCCATCCATTACTTTCCCCTGATCTCCCCGTTTCATTTTCTCTCCAGCGCGCTTTTCTGCTCTTACCTTACCACCTGATTACAGGTGGAAAAAAAAATACTCAAAACCTGAGTACACGATTTCTGCTGCACTACAGGAATAGGATATCATTCACACGAGAAAGCAGCAAATTCATCGCCATTTTTTACATTGCGCACATCCGGTAACAGATTAACAGTACTCTGTTTCATATTATTAGCATTTCAAGTTTTGAACCAGTTAACATTAACAGCGTTTACGGATATGAAGTGATGCATTGTGATTGTCTTCAGTATTTAAGTTGTTTTGCCGACCATGAGTTTTCATATCTGTCGCGCGTGCGGTGATTACTAGCCATGTAGGATGCAATGCATTAACATTACCAATATGTAAAACCTTGTGGGAAATTGCCCAAGTCAATTAACCGATTAAGAACTGTGTTGCCATATTTAAGTGTGACATGAGGGGGCATCTCCACCTTTGGAAAGACTTTGTACGTATGGTACATACGGGTCCAATTTAGCTGTAGCATTGCGCCCACTAATTGCTCATAATATTTCTCTTGCATGCGCTTAAAGGTTCTTTTTGATAAGGAGCACGAACCAAAGGAGGGAATCACTGACAACACACGCACGGCAACTTGGTGTTTCCTGCAGGAGAGCATATGTATCTTTCTAACGGATGTATCAAGAAAATACACTTAATTTTGATTTTGGCTTGTGAAGAAGCCTGAGTTGGATTTAACTCCCCAGGAACTCATTGCTGATCCAGCAAAAACACATGCTACCAATTACCAATTCACCAGTATGACAATGAAATTGGAGATGAAAGGAACAAGCGGTAACCATGGCAATGTTAGCTTTGCCCCCAGAGGTCAGAGCAGCACAATGTGACATGGTCGGTGTGTGACCATGGAGAACCCAACCAAAGTAATCAAGCAATATGCTACCTCACCCAAAGCTAGGCAGAAGTAAATTTACAATGTAGTAGGATTCTCAAGTGCATTGAATTCCAGGTTGTTTCTTGGCTCTCGATTCTTCAATATTGAATTTAAAGGGTGGGCCTATGGACGGTAGTGAATACTACAGAAAATAAGGTTGTGCCATCCAGTGTGTGCTTTGCTTCTAGGTGCTGTGTTAAGCAAAGTAACAAACCTCCTAAAGGTCAGCAACGAAAGATGGAGAAGAAAGAAATGGTTTAGAAAAAGTGATCTGGATGTTGATCTAATTGCTTTAAATTTTCATTTCCTTAGAAAGGAACAGTTGCTAGCTGGTCTGGTAGTGATCTTTTTCTCCAATGACTTTTGTTGTGATTCATGAACTGGGCATAAATAATGAAGGAAACATATTCTTGTAAAAAGGCTCATGTTTGGGGCTGCAACCCACTTACAGTTTTTCTTTACTTTCGTTTGAAACAGGCATATCCATCTGGAGGAAAGTTAGGACCACCATGCTGCCTCCTCTTCATCGCAGATTCGCAGGCATCCTCCCAGAAGAAGCGGGGTGATTTGATCATTTGCTCCACTTTAGTTTGCACTTTGATCATTTGTCACTCCCCTCAATGGGAAAAAAACAGGATCTGAGAACCAAAACCTTGAATTGAGCAGATCCATATCAGGTTGGTGTACTCATATCCACATTAATTAATTACCGGTTCAACCAGTTATTGTGCTAATGATCAATTGCATTATGCAACCACAAAACAGTCCGAATGGCAGTGGTATACTGTGTGTGTGTGGATATACTAGAGACTTCAGAATTTTTCTACTCCTATCTTGATTCCTCCATTCACAACCTGCTAAGAGCTGATTATCCTTTTGAAACACCTAGATCAAAGCCGCCGGCCGGTGAATTGATAATAATAACTAATTAAGGACGATAACCTGCCAACATTACTCGCGTGGTTCTTCTGTCTTGGGAAGGGAGTTTTTCCCCCTACTAAATGAATTGCAGTAACCCTGCTTGTTCGTCAAAAAAGAGAAATCTGAAATCTCCATCTCTGTTTATTTTCTACTGTAAGGTACTCAGCTCCATGAGAAGGAGCGTTCAGAGAGGTCTATTGGATGAAAATTAGGACAGATAAGTACGTCAAACTTGTCATAGGAGAAGCACTTGTGTGAGCCTAACTTTGACAGTCATTAGACAATTCTTCCTCTTGGTGCGTCCACATGGCTCGTCAAAGACCTCAAAAGTAGAAGCACTGCTTGGGTCGGCAGGTATTCTCTGATTTAAGTCATCTGCCTTTGTGAGGCTGACAAGTGGGAGAATCCACACCGTGGGTCGGCAGGTATTCTCTGATTTAAGTCACCTGCCTTTGTGAAGCTGACAAGTCACGTGCCTTTGTGCTTGGGTCTATCTGTGTAGGTAGTAACAGAGCATGGCTCACAAGTCAAGTGTGTATTTTTAAAGAAACTAGATCACGTGGGTGCACGTATTACATTTGGAACAAAGGTACGTAGAGTAGATAATTAGAAAGGGCACATTCCTAACGACATCCGACATGGTCAATTAGCCTTTTTATTTGCACACAGCAGCTAGCTAGTGTCCACAGGGAGCGTGGTGGTTCTCTTCCTCAGCTACAAATAAACGGTTGTTCCGGTGGAAGCATACACAACCATCTAGCATGGTAGAAGAGCCTATCTCTGTTTAACAAGACATTGTGCTTGTCAGGGTAGAAGAGCTAGCCTGCAATCTACATATGATGGCAGATCTCCATCCTAGTGATCCTACTCCTATGGCTGCAGACGAAGCATGCATGAATCCACATCCTAGTAATCTTACTCCTGATGCCGCACAAGCAATTCTTATTTCTGCCAATCCAATTCATAGCTATCCTATTCCTACCCTTGAACAAGAAATACCTACCGATCCTATTCCTATGGTTGCAGAAGAAGCATGTATCAATACCCATTCTAGTAACCTTACTCTTGATGCTGCACAAGCAATTCTTATTTCTGCCGATCCAATTCATAGTGATCCTATTCCTACACCTAAAGAAGCAATAACTACTGATCCTATTCCTACAGATCCACATACTAGCAATCTAACTCCTGACACTGAACAAGCCATCCCTATCGAATATTTGTTGAGGCAAGCATGGGACAGAGTGAAGTCTGATCACCCCAATGTTTCATGGAAAATCCATAGATTCCCTGCGTCCCTGCGAGCTTTTTGTGAAGAACGTCACTACATCGCTCCAAAGATGGTGGCAATAGGCCCTTACTACCACCACCTCCCTGAGCTGCAGGACATGGAAGTGGTCAAGAAGGTGGCAACACACCACTTCTTCGTTGGTGCCTCGTTGCAGGTGGGGTACGAGAAAGTCGTCGCCGTTGCAGGCACTGCTCGGAGCTGTTACGACACCCGCTCGCTCGAAGGCTTCAATGATGCTGAATTTGCATTGATGATGTTCCATGATGTTTGCTTCTTGTTGGTGACCATACTTGCAATCACCTGGCCTAAAGAGTGTCCTCTGTCGTTGGTATGTCGGACTGGCGCCAACACACTTGTTGTTGTGACAAGACATGTTTCTGCTGGAGAACCAGATCCCTTGGGTGGTGGTCGATGCACTCATGAAATTCAAAGATGTTGACATAAGTCTGCTGGCGATCAAGGCCCTTGAATCTCATAGATTACAAGCCACCACATCTCCTTGGGCTCTTCCATTTTACCAATCAGGCCGAGCAATCATCCGTCCGCCTATGATGTCCGACATACCAATTACACCTATCAAGGTGGAGGTGATGAAGAAGGTGGAGGTGGTGCGGGAGGAGGAGGCGGTGGTGGCTCGGCAGGAAGTGGAGGAAGAGAAGGCAGAGGAGGAGTTGGAGGAAGAGAAGGCGGTGGTGGCTCGGCAGGAAGTGGAGGAAGAGAAGGCGGAGGAGGAGGAGGAAAAGGTGGAGGAGTTGGAGGAAGAGAAGACACAGGAGGAGGAGGAAGAGAAGTCACACTCGATACGTTGGGGCTCGTGCTGTGACGGTAGTGCATGGAAAAATGGCTCGTCACACGTTCATAACCTCGATTCTAGATCTGTAAAAAAGGCAGCTCGTGGTGCGGTACTCGAGTCATTGCCGCTAGGTACAAGCGCCATCGAGCTCGCCGAAATCGGCGTCAAGCTGACACTGAGCAAATCAGCCGAGTTGAAGGACATAGGCCTCACAGGCTCCCTCCTCCGGCGCAAGCTCTTCCTGCCATCGCTGCGCCTCAACGAGAACACCGCATGCTGGCTTGTCAATATGGCGGCTTTCGAGGCATGCGCTGCCTTGAGTGATGACGAGTGCACCGTCGGCTCGTACCTGGCCCTCTTCGCCATGTTGATGCACCGTGAGGAGGACGTGCACAAGCTGCGAGCCAGGCATCTCATCCTTGGCGAGTTCACCAACAAGCAGTCAAGCAGACGCTCGACTTCTTCAACGGCCGCCACGCGGGCAGCATTCGCCCGGGCCACGACTTCTATGCCATCCTACGACGGCTTGAGAGGTACAAGCAGGAATGGCGGCGACAGATCGCCTTCTATAAAATCGTCTACAACAACCCCAAGACCATCGCCACGGTGCTGTCCATCATGGCCGTGCTCGCCGGAATCTGCAAAGCACTAGTCAATCTAAAGAAATAATACTAGCTGCAGCGCTGGATCAAGCTACTGCACCTCAATCAAAACATTAAAACATTGTGCGTGTGTGCGTTGGCGTTGCTGTCGTCCAGGTTTTATCGTTCAACATGTGTGTACTGATGATGTTTGATCGTTTGGTTAAATCTTGTAATCTAAAAGGGACTCAAGGCCAGCTGTTTTTTTTTTTTTGAGCAACCACATATTTCATTAATAGAATATCAAGTTACATGAACAAACATAACGTGGAAACGAAAAGACAGACCAGGAGAAAAACCATTGCCCTGGAAATTTGCAGAAAGATCTCAACGGATAGAAAAATACAAAACTATCCATCGGGGTTCCTACACTTGCCGATGCCATCGATTCCCGCCAACCTCCAAAGCCGTCCAGATGTGCGCTGGACGAGACACTGAGTTTCCACCATTGCCAGATCCAAAGAAGCATCATCGCCAACGAGGCTTTGTGAGTCGATGAACAGGCCCGCTGCAAGCAAGGCACATGTTGCTGTGGCACGTCGACCAGGGGACGTCCTCGTGCTGCCTTGGACTCAGATCCGCCACATCCCATCAACGATGTTGGGGAATAACGACAGACCCACCACCTCCGGACCAACATCCTCGCTCCAGAGCAACCACCTCGCCCCGTCCTCCGGCGACGAACGCCAGCGACACTCCGAGAAACAAATCTCGCACGATCTGAAGAACGGCGAGAAGACCAAGCTGCCGATCTAGAGAACCGACAAGCACACATCGCCATCAACTCCGAGACGCCGCCATGAAGGTCGCCGCCGGTGTGGGAGTAGAGTTGAGGCAGATTTATTTGCCCAGGCGCCGCTCCCACCACCCCTAATGACGCACAGCAGAAAAACCCAAACTCTAAACATTAGGCCAAGACGAGGAATGAGGTCCCCTCTCCCTCCTGCCGCCGGAGCGGTTCAAGGCCAGCCATTTGGGCTGTGCGTCCCAATCAATCTCGTTTCTGCTGTCTTTTAGCTCAGGCTTAAGTTCGTTGGAAAGAAGCTCTTGGAATAGCTCCTAGAAGATGAGTAGGCACCTGGCAAGCTCACCCCTGTTGCTCGTCACCGGCTGTGCGGGTGCGGCGGCCTGGTCGCCGTTGGGATTTGGGGAAGAAGAGGAGAGGAAGAATTAATGTGTTTGTCTAGCTTACGTGTGGGTCCCTTATGTCAGCAGGACCCACTCAGCGCCACGTGAGCGATTCCTGTTTGGCAAGCACGTTTAGAGCCAATTCACCGGGATTAAAGAATACATGATGCCAATTTCAAGGATTTTCAGGTCCGACCGGGTTTTGTGTCTTCCACCTCTACGAACACAAGATTCGAAATAGACTTTACTCAATCCAAAATGACTGGCTCGACTAGCATAGCTATAGAGCTATCAATCTCTCAACATACGAAGAGACATTTTTTTTCTTCCTTCCTTCCTTCCTTTATTTATTTATTACAATACCTGGTTTACAAGACTGGATGACCAAGACACACGTAACAGGACTCGGATACGACCGACGTACGTACTCCCACTCACTCCCAAATTTGGCCTTTGTGGCACGTCTAGCTAGAACGTCCAGTTGTCCCCGACAAGGACCATCTTGCTCTGCTGAAGCATGGTCCCGATGATGGTCTCCCCCGAGGTCCACGGCGCCGGCAGCACGGCCAAGCAAACAGTCCCGTCGCTCTGCTCGTACCAGCACTTGTCCGCCTCCACCTTCATCTTCTTCACGACGAGCAACGTAGCACGGCTGCTCGACCTTAGTGCCGAGCTCCGACGCCCGCCGCCGCCGCCGCCGCGCGCCAACCCCCCCCCCCCCCCCCCCTCCCCCCTCTTGGAGACCTCTTCCTCGAGCAGCTTGTACGCCTCAGCATTGAGGAACGTCAGGGGGGAGACCTGGAGCTCACCAGCACCCCGCCATGGCCGCTGCTCGCGTCCATGTCGATTAGCTTGGCGCCGCCGACCTTCATGCCGGTGACCCCGACGTAGGGCGAGCCGGGGGAAGTCGTCGTTGTGGACGACCGGAGTGCTGCTGCTGCTGCTGCTGCCTGCTGCGGCACTCCGCTCCTGCTCTTTGTCGTCCTCCTTCTTCTTCACGACGATTCCCAAGACTTTATTAACAACGCCCAGCCCTTAAATTTTTCCAGATTCTTGGTCGCATCTTCAATAGAATCCGGCGTCAATTTGCTGTACGCGCTCTTCGCCTGCTCCACCGCGCCGGCAAAAGCCAACGGCCTCAACCATGTGCGCGCCGACGCGCCGTGGAGGTAGATGGTGACGACGACAACCGCGAGGTAAAAACGGGCAGATGTCAGTTGCCACGTCAGCCTCCCCGACTCGTCAACTATGATTTCCAAAGACCCCTTAACGGGTCAGGTCAGACAGAAACTGACATAGCATCAGAGACGGGTCAGAAAAGCTGACGTGACAACTGACTTGTGGGCCCAAATTGTCAGAAAAACCATCAAACCGCCTAATCATTGAGATTAAGGTTTTTTGAGACTCACTACCCCAAGAATTGTGGTTTTATGAAACTCTTAACAACAACTGGCAAAAAAGTGTGGTGACGTGAAATTTACTCCTAAAAATTTGATGACAGGACCTCCAATTATTCACCCGCCTAAGCCTACCCAAGCACCCGACCCAACGATCTGTATTTCACAAGCAAAAGGAAAGAGCTGGGGAACAAGCCGTCAGACTAGCGAATTGCGATCAAGCCAACCAATAAGATGTAACAAGATCACGACCGCGCTGAACGATTTATATAATTCACAAACCACAGGCAAAAGGAGAACTCCATTACAGGTTGCAGCAGTAGATATGGAAAACAAAAGGTAGCGACTCATGTCCAACTAGCATGGACAAAGGGACTGGATCCAGATTTAAATTCTCTAGATAACTCCGGCATGAATTCAAAATCTCCAACTCAGGCCATAAGAGGAACGCTCTCTACTGAGTCTTGGCCATGTGGCGAATCAGGTCGACGACACGGTTGCTGCAGAGGGAAGTTTTCCAGAAGTGTTACCAGCAGAAAGGGGAGAAAATCAGACATGCCAGATCATTCAGGAATCAAGATGGCTAACCTGTAACCCCACTCGTTGTCGTACCACGAGACAAGCTTGACGAAATGGTCGTTAAGAGCAATTCCAGCCTTGGCGTCAAAAATGCTCGACCTATAAAGCAAAAACAAACATGGAAGATGAGTAACACTATCTGAAAACAGACAGTTTTTTCGTTGGCAGTAATATGAATTATCAATACAGCGGGCATACCTGCTGTCACCAACAAAGTCGGTGGACACCAGATCTTCCTCAACATAACCCATGATTCCCTTGAGGTTTCCCTCAGATGCAACCCTGAAAAACAGTTAGCATACTCTTGTCAGTGGTGTTCTGGATGGAAACGAACTCCAAGAGTCCGCCAACAGAATGATTGCCTAGTTGTGAGTTGGTATTCCTGCCACACGGAGTGGCAAACACAAAAAGCTGTCTCAACCAGAACTCTTCTATTTTTCGTATGGGATGCTCTATGATTAAAACTTACTTTATAGCCTTCTTAATGTCCTCGTATGACGCAGCCTTCTCGGTTCTAACAGTGAGATCAACAACCGACACGTCCACAGTAGGAACACGGAAGGACATACCAGTAAGCTTGCCATTCAACTCAGGAAGAACCTTACCAACAGCCTGACATCAATTAATATCCTTATTAGTCATGCTTTAATCCAACCGAAATCAAGAAAAAGCTTCCAACCAAAAGTAAACAAACCTTATGCACAAAATTATCTAAGAAAGTACAACTGCAATTATAAACATAAACCTCAAGACTAACAACAGAACTGATATAATATATCGATAACAAGTTGCTGTACAAGCATTGCTATGATTGAGCCACACAACATAAAGCATCAATATCATGTTTTCGCAGCTCAGTTTTACCATTTTTTCGCCAGTCTTACATATAAATCCTAGACTAAATTCATGTGCAGAACACTCATCATAAGATGAACAAAACTGGCAATAGCGGTAGTGTGAAAGATATTCAGATCATTGCAGCGACAAATACATAACATTGTTCCCAGCATACCTTCGCAGCACCAGTGCTGCTTGGAATGATGTTAAAGCTTGCAGCCCTGCCACCTCTCCAGTCCTTGCTTGAGGGTCCGTCAACAGTCTTCTGGGTAGCTGAAAAACAGGCATAACCAGTGTAACTGTAATGAAAATTTTAAGACAATTAAATAATTCGAGAGAGTTTACAGGAGAAACAACTAAATCTTACCAGTGATGGCATGAACAGTGGTCATCAGTCCCTCAACAATACCAAAGTTGTCATTAATGATCTGGAGGAAACATTAGCCTGTATTAAGAAATGAACCACAATTCCAACAGCAATTATTTGAGGTGAGAAAGAACATACCTTAGCTAGGGGAGCAAGACAGTTCGTGGTGCAGCTAGCATTTGAGACAATGTTAACATCTGAGGTGTACTTGTCCTCATTGACACCGACCACAAACATTGGGGCATCTTTGCTGGGGGCAGAGATGACCACCTTCTTAGCACCACCCTAATAATCAAAAAACATCATAAGATATCATCACAAGTGTAGTGTTGGAACAATATCGCAAAAGCCAAGTTCCTGTAAATCAAAGCACTTCCATGCAACTAGCATCGGAAGCATGTAAAATGCAGAAAATAAGCTCCTCATTGTCTGCTAAATCAACAAATTTCACGGTACATTACATGGACTACCATGAATGCGAGGACAGCACTTACTACTGGCAGACCACTAGTGAATTAATCCACCAAAAAAATTGATTCAAGGAAATTATATCCTTGGCTTTGCTCTCTCCCTCTCCATCTCTATGTGAGAGTGTTGTGTTTTCTGGCCATACTTTTCAAGTGAATAATGGCAGGTTAATTCATTATACCTTCAAGTGAGCAGCGGCCTTGTCCTTGTCAGTGAAGACACCGGTGGACTCCACGACATAATCAGCACCAGCCTCAGCCCATGGGATCTCCTCAGGGTTCCTTTTGAATAGCAGACCAAACAAACTTTAGTTTCACAGCTTGAAGGCAGCCAAACCTCATCACATCTCAGCAAAACAAGCTGTAAATGAGGGACTACTACCTGACACCGAAGACAGTAACGGGCTTCTCACCGAAGAGGAGAGTCTTGTCATCCTTGAGCTTGATGTCACTGTGCTTCCAGTTGCCGTGGACGGTGTCGTACTTGAACATGTAGGTCTGCACAGCAGAGAAACCGCAAGTTTCAATTCAATAAAACAAGCCTAGCACAGAGCAAACCAATTCGGCTAAACCTGTTGATAATACTCATGCTATACACAATTAGCTAACAGTATCATCAGCAGACAAAACCACTCATATCTCATAAGGGAAATTACCAATCCAGGAACCAAAAACCCTCTACCATTCTGGGGGTAATTGCAGGAAACGAAAAAACATTACGGGGCACTAAATCGCACTACACACTACTGCTCAATCTACACACCCGTATCCAAAACCACCACTAACACTGACATCCCACCAAACGCATGGACATCCTGACACAGATCGGAGGCAGAAACACATACTCACTCACTCTAAAGCCCTGCAAAACCACCGAATCTACCTATAAAAACACGAGGAAACCGCCCGCAGATCGAGAGGCGGAGAGGGTATATACCATGTACTCGGTGGTGATGAAGGGGTCGTTGACGGCGACGAGCTCGACATCGTCGCTCTGGAGAGCAACCCTGGCCACGAGCCTCCCGATCCTTCCGAAACCTGAGCAAAAACACAACAGCACCACCCCAACTCTCAAATCACCACAGATCGAGCAAAATCTCGCCCGCCGCTGATCGCTGGACCGGAGAAACTCACCGTTGATTCCGATCTTAATCTTGCCCATGGCGACGGCGACGGCGAGATGGGGATTACGGCGGCGGGATGGGGATGGGGATGGGAGGTTGATTCACTGGGGTGCCGGCGTGCGTCGTGGGGTGCTGGGTTTTATTTGTAATCGGGGGAGCCGAGAATGCGAGAAAACAAAATAAATGGGAGGAGAAAAGAAGAATAGATATCCGCGAGTGACTTGTGGCCCCGTTTGCTGGCAAGGCCCACGTGTCATTTGGAGAGGAGACGCAGCCCGTGGGTTCGGTTAGGTGTACCGTTGGGCGGCTCGTGGTTTTCTCGGGCAAGAAAGAAATGGAAGGGAATGAATATTTGCCGCGGTTTCTTGCCCAAGAAAGAACAAATTAAAGCGGAAGGCATATTTGTTTTCCAACAGTTACTGAAAACGAAAAAGATTAGTTTTTTCAAAACTATAGCTGAAATACCCGTGCATTTCAACGGAACAACATCAAAACCTCTCTTCGCTCTTCGTTAACGATCACCAAATATCCATTTTAAAAAGTTTTTTTTCGAAAATTGTGTCTCTATACTCTAACCTCTTAAAATAGAACAATACACTTTTTTCTAAAAATTATATAACATCACCCGGTCAAAGAAGTTTTCAAAGGGAGTTTTCTAGTTCTCTCCACTATCTTACTTCACCCGTTAAAACAAAAGAGTTAGAAGGGGTAACAAATTTATGTTTTGGCAGCTAGATGTTCTCTCTACTATGCCCTAGGCGCCGTCACCATTCTCTCTCGCAGTCTGTCTCATTAGTTTCTTCTAACAATTCGTCATCTCCTCGTGTAATTTAGCCCTAAGAGGAGACGTCTGTGGCTGGGAAACGAAAGAGGGGACCAGCCGTGGCAGCACCTGAGAGACAGAGGGGATGGATGTGGCTTCAGTTCCATGCCCAATGGGTGCCCGATCGGGTCTCATCTTCCGGCTCCCGTAGTGTTTCGGCGGAGCGATCTTTTTCTCGTCAGATTCGGAGTTGTTGCCCGATTCTCGTAACGATCCCGCTTGTGATGGATTCCCTCACGGAGTTCCAGTCCAATTCGGTGTAGGTAACAGGCCAGCCGGCTTAGTAGTTCCAATCCAATTTGGTGCAGGTAACGGGCCAGCCAGCTTAGTAGGCCAAATATACATGCAATCTTGGGGGGCCCACAAATTTTTTTGGAAGTTTGACAGACGACGGTGAAGGAAACGGTCCGTATTTTTTATATAGAGAGCCGAATTTGAAAGATCGGTATGGTCGACTAGAGGGGGGGGGGTGAATAGGAGACTAACAAATTTTAACTTTTTTTTTCAATTCTTGAAAGATACAAACACTTAATCTTAGGGTTATCTAAATTCTCTAAAGTGAATGCAACCCTAGAATGAAATACAATAGCCGAAGCAACAATATATATAACAAGAATGTAAAGGGGAAATGATACCACACGTGGAGGCGAAGATTTCACCGGAGTTTCACCTATTGGGATCGGTGTATCTCTCCGTTTGGAGGAGTGTTCTACCACAAAGGTAGAGACGCCACGAAGGCTCACTCTATTCTCCAACTCACCACACCACAAAGGTGGGATGAGCTCTCACAACACCACAAAGGTGAGGTGAGTTTCACTAATGGCTTCCTTGAGGGCGAACGCCGAACCATTACAAATTTGACCGGGGCAAACTCCACACTTCAATAGGAGGCTCCCAATCCAAGCCTCAAGCTCCTCACACAAAGGGAGAGCTCGAGGTGACCGCTTCCGTTTAGGGTTCCCAACAACCCAAGAGAAACGAAATCCACAAAAAAAACAAGGGGATCAACTTTTTGACTTGGTGAAATCCTAGGGCAAGATCTTCTCTTCCAATCCTCAAAGAATCAAGAGTAGCGAGTGGCTAGGGAGGGAGATCTTGAAAATTTAAGCTTGAGGTGTTCTTGAATGGTGTTGGGGTGTTCTTGGCTGTGGAAACGGTCAATTAGCTCGTCGGGGACGAAGGGGTACTTATATGTGATCCCAAAAATCGAGTCGTTATGCACTTCGTTGGGATAGGCCGGAACTTCCGCTAAATAGCCGGAACTTCCGGCTTACCGGAAGTTCTGGTTATTCACTGGAAGTTCCGCATATTCCTCCGGGACTAACAGAGAGCACCCGGAGGTTCGGGCGGAAGTTCACCCGGAACTTCCGCCGCCTGGAATCCAAAACAGCAAGAACACTTCCTAAAATGTGTTTTTCAACTCACACCTTTTTGGGTAGGTTTTTTAGTGGGTGCAATTTGGTGTAGATGTGTACGTGAAATTGATTCACCCGTTATCTTCCCTTGTGGATTCCCTCTTAATAGCACGGATGTCCTACGACTCAAATCAACCGAAAAAGCCGCTAAACACCGCTACGTTTCTTTCATTTTTAGGGGTCAACAACTCATCTTGTGTCGAGTTCTTTATAAACCTGAAATACATAGCACAAGATACGACCATCACACGTGTTGTCATCACCATCAAAACTACTTAGGGAGAAATGTCCTTTCAGAATTGCCCGTGCGTTGCAACGGGACAAAAAAATGAACAACAATTTTAGTACTAACTAACATATAATGGAGTTGCTTAGAAAGATATTTCATCAGCATATAACTCAAAATCTGACTGCAGCAGCCAAACCTAACATTGCTGTCATTTATCATCTGAATATTTGTTAAGAGACCTTACTTCGTGCAATAGATTGCCCTCAACAGCATTGATGATCCTGACAAGTGCCCCTTTGGTGCTAGCACTTGCAATGAGCTTCCCATCCTGTGACAACGCGAAACACGCAACACAGGATGTGTGGGCATTGATAAACTTGGTCTTCCTTGCACCATAGCGCTCCACCCTCACTTGCCCTTTCCGTGCACCAGGGCAATCCAATACAATCGACCTTGGCTGTTGCGACAAGGCGTAGAGGCCCTTCGGGCTGGGCGTCGTCAATCTGGTGCACCAGATTAAGGTCCGCAAAGTTGTAGATGAAAATCTTGTTTTCTCCGGGACAACCACGATGCAGTCGCGGTGGAGACGGGCGGGGCACACGGGGGGACTTGAAGGAGAGCTCCCTGATGCAGCGGCTCTGGTGGTCATCCCAGATCATCACCTTGTTGGGCGGTTAGTGCAGGGCGTCTCCGCCGACGACGAGCGCGAGGATGTTGCACCTGAAGAGCATCTCAACGACGTCGATGCCCCCGCACTGGCCGCCGCTGCCGACGTCGTCCTCCCCCTGATCCCTCTCTCCCCATCGGCCTCTCTCTCTCGGTCTCTCCGCAGCCAGCGACCATCCCGCCACCCCACCAACCTGAAGGTCGTCGCCGTCTCCTGCCCCGCGCGACTGCTCCGGTCCCCCCAGTCCCCATCCGCCTGAGGAGGCCGCGGCGGTGTCGCGCGCGGTAGTGGGCACGGGGCAAGTTCAAGGCGGTGTGCGCCACCAAATCCTGCCGCCGCCGCCGGCTCTGGTCCGAGGTTGGCCGTTGAGTTCGTCTGCGAGGGGGAAGGGATTCGATTGCTTTTTCTACTGTATTTAATTTCGATGGTTGCCTCCCCATGTGGACGGCTCGCCATCGAAATTAAAAAGACGGTCTCTCGTCGCCGTAGAGGGTAGGAGGAGGCGTCCCAGGCGCTGGGGACGGGAGGCTGGAAGAGAGGCCAGGTGAATTCTTTTTTTAGACCAGGTGAATTCTTTTGCGGTTCGTGGAGTAAATAAAAAGAGAGAAAAAACCGTTTCGGAACCAGGGAGAGTTTGACGAACGCCGAAAATTGGGGTGAAGGAAACGGTCCGTATTTTTTAGATAGGTATAGATATAGATTTGCTTTTGATAATGTGGCAAACAAAATATTCATCACCGATAAATTACTTAGTGCAGCCGGTTAAGTGGATGGAAGAGAATAAATTGTCTTTTGATGAGAAGAATGTGTTGCTCAAGGCGGTAGACTAGGATATATGGTCTTAAACCAAGTTACCGAAACAAGTTCACAAGTGACAAAAGGAATATATGCATTGATTGGTATGGTGGAAGGTGTGTATTCCAAGAAAAATAGACTTTTACAATGTTTCAACATGAGTAAATTACAGAAACCACCACAATTGAGGAAACGTTCTATGAAAACTATTTATTTTTTCAAATTACCACCGTTTTTGGGGACAGTTATACTCTCGCGCACTAATCATTTGTTTGGAAACGTTTTGATGGTAAATTTGACAGTGGCCCCACATGTCGGAGCCAGTGGGGCGTCAAGATGGGACGGCTGGGCAAATGAATCTTTCAAGTCGCCAGCTCACGACTATGATCAAAAGGTAGAAATTCCAACGACCACTTAAAGAGATTTTTGCACGTAATGCCTACCACTGAGTTTAAGTGGTTCGTGATGTTCACCTTTGATCGAAACCGTGCGTTTTTCAACCGACCTACATGAATAATTTACAAAATTGCGCCGAGGTCGTAAAGAATATACGGAGTTCAAGCGATACAAATCTACTGAAGGCAAATATGAGTTCTTTCCTAAAAACTTTTGGAAAACAAATACTGCTAAAAACCGAGGCAATTCTTCTCGTCCCGTTCCATTTCTTTCTTGCCTGAGAAAATGGCTCCCGCTTTGTCCTTTTTTTTAGCTTCCGCTTTGTCTTTTCCGGTCCCTTCCATTTCTTTCTTGCCCGACAAACCACGAGCGGCCCAACGGTGTACTTCTAATCGAACCCGTGGGCCGCGCCAAAGCTCGTGGGCTTGCTAGCAAACAGGGCCACAGGTCACCGAAACCAAAAAAAAGAAAAAAAAATCCTCGCTCTGCGCCCCTCAAAAAAAAAAAACCTCTCGCTCTGCTTGCCGCGCCTTGCGGAGACAGAAAAGGCAGCAGAGGGAGGCCACCCGCGCACCTCGCAAATCTTTCTTTTCCGCTCCCATTTCTTTAATTCTTTATTTTTTCTCGCATTCTCGGCACCCCCGCTATAAATACAAACCAAGGCCCCACGACATCCGCCGGCACCTGATCGCAAATCTCCCATCCCCATCTCGCCGTCGTAATCTCTGTCACGTTGTCGCCGTCGCCGTCGCCATGGGCAAGATTAAGATCGGAATCAACGGTGAGTTAGTTTTTTCGGTCCATCGATCGGCGGCGGGGTGAGATTTTGGTGGATCGGTGGTGATTTGAGAGTGGGGGTTGTGTTGTGTGCTTTTTGCTCAGGTTTCGGAAGGATCGGGAGGCTCGTCGCCAGGGTTGCTCTCCTGAGCGAGGATGTCGAGCTCGTCGCCGTCAACGACCCCTTCATCACCACCGAGTACATGGTATATACCCTTCGATCTACGGGCATCAGGCGGTTTACCTCCGATCTGTTGCATTTGTTGGGAGATGTTACTGTCAGTGTTAGCGGTGGTTTTCGTTGCGATTTGGTAATTTGCTGCAAAAGTGCCGCAGTGGTCGAGGCTTCTCTCTGGTCCCTCGTTTGGTAATTTCCTTTATAAGATCCGGGTGATTTCGTTTGCCGCTGAAACAAATCAATGCCCGGATGAGTTCCGGAGCCTAGAAATCCAAGCACCTTCTGGCTTCGGCTTCATGCTCTGCAGATCGTGCAAGAGTATGAGCCACCCTATTACACGCTCACTAACATGGACAATCGATACATTGATAAACACTGACACTACCTTCTGAATGTCGTTGATATTATTAGTTGGTTGTGTCTGTATAGTTGGAATATTATTAACAGGTCTTGCTGATTTGATTTGCTCTGTGCTAGGCTTGTTTTATTGACTCGAAGCGTGTGGTTTCTGTGCTGTGCAGACCTACATGTTCAAGTACGACACCGTTCACGGAAACTGGAAGCACAGTGACATCAAGCAAAAGGACGACAAGACTCTCCTCGTCGGTGAGAAGCCCGTTACTGTCTTCGGCGCCAGGTACTATTCCCTTATTTTTACAGCTTGTTTTGAAGAGATGTCATGAGGTTTTGGTGCATTTTAGCTGTGAAACTAATGTTTGTTTGTTCTCCGGCTATTCAAAAGGAATCCTGAGGAGATCCCATGGGCTCAGGCTGGTGCCGATTATGTCGTGGAGTCCACCGGTGTCTTCACTGACAAGGACAAGGCAGCTGCTCACTTGAAGGTATAATTAATTCACCTTGCATTTTCCTCTTCTTATTCACATGCTATATTATTTACCTACGAGGCCAAGAGATTTGAAATTCTTTTGGTGCATGGATATTAAAATTGGAAAGGGTGCCTTGTTCTTTTTTTACTTTTTCATTGTTTGTAAAAGAATGGCCAGAAAACACACCACTCTGGGAGGGAGAGGGATGGGAAAGCTAAGGATATAATTAAATCAATTTATTTTGCGGATTAATTTACTACTGCTCTGCCAGTAGTAAGTACTATCTTCACATTCCTGGTAGTCCATGTAATGTACCACTAATTTGGGCGATTTAGCATAGACGTTAGACAATGAGTTCTTCAAGCTGCCTATTTTCAGTATATTAGGTGATTCGGATGCTAGTTGCATGGAAGTGCTTTGATTTACAGGAACTTGGCTTTTGCGATGTCGTTCCAACACTACACTTGTGATGATATCTTACAATGTTTTTTGAATATTAGGGTGGTGCCAAGAAGGTGGTCATCTCTGCCCCCAGCAAAGATGCCCCGATGTTTGTGGTCGGTGTCAATGAGGACAAGTACACCTCAGACGTTAGCATTGTCTCGAATGCTAGCTGCACCACAAACTGTCTTGCTCCCCTAGCTAAGGTATGTTCTTTCTCATCTTAAATATATCGATGTTGTTGGGATTGTGGTTTGTTTCTTAACATTGGCTAACATTTCGCCCAGATCATTAATGACCACTTTGGTATTATTGAGGGTCTGATGACCACTGTTCATGCCATCACTGGTAAGATTTTGTTGCTTGTCCAACAAACTCTCTTGAATTATTTAATTTTCTTTAAGTTTTCATTACAGTGACACTGGTTGCCTGTCTTTCAGCTACCCAGAAGACTGTTGACGGACCATCGAGCAAGGACTGGAGAGGTGGCAGGGCTGCAAGCTTTAACATCATCCCGAGCAGCACAGGTGCTGCCAAGGTATGCCGCAAACAACATTGCGTGTTTGTCTGACAGTGTTCTGAATGCATTTCACACTACTGCTATTGCCTGTTTTTTTTTGTGCATGTTATGACATATTTGTTCTGCACTAGAATGTTTTCTAGTATCTAGAGATTCAAGACTGATGATAAAATGATAAAACTGGGATGTGAAAACTTGTTATTGATGGTTTATGTTGTGTGGCTCATTGAACCCACTGCAGTGCTTGTACGGCAACTTGTTATCTATATATTATTGCAGTTCTGTTGTTAGGCTTGCTGTTTATCAACTGTATAGAATTGCAGTTGTACTTGCTTAGATAATTTTGTGCAGAAGGTTTTCTGTTTACTTTTGGTTGGAAGCTGTTTTACTGATTTCAGTTAAATTACATCACATAGACTAATAAGGATATTGATTGCTTTCAGGCTGTTGGCAAGGTTCTGCCTGAGTTGAATGGCAAGCTTACTGGTATGTCCTTCCGGGTTCCCACTGTGGACGTGTCGGTTGTTGATCTCACTGTTAGAACCGAGAAGGCTGCCTCATATGAGGACATTAAGAAGGCCATCAAGTAAGTTGTAATCTTAGAGCATCCCATGTGAAAAATATAAGAGTTCTGGTTGAAACATTTCTTTTTTTTTCGGAAAGTCGAAACATCTCTTTGTGCCTGCTGCTTATTATGACTGGAGCAGCACCTCACCACTAGACAATTGTGTTGGTGGACTCTTTCAGTTTCTGTCCATCCAGAACACCACTGACAAGAGTATGCAACTGTTTTGCAGGGCAGCATCTGAGGGAAACCTCAAGGGAATCATGGGTTATGTTGAGGAAGATCTGGTGTCCACCGACTTTCTTGGTGACAGCAGGTATGCCCATTGACTTCATAATTCCATAGGACCGCCAAAACCAGCCTCTTTTCAAGTAGTGTTACTCATTTTCCATGCTTGTTTTTGCTGTCTAGGTCGAGCATTTTCGATGCCAAGGCTGGAATTGCTCTTAACGACAATTTCGTCAAGCTTGTCTCGTGGTACGACAACGAGTGGGGTTACAGGTAAGTCATCTTGATTCTTGAATGATCTGCCATACTTGCTTTCTTCTCTCTCTGCCGCTAACACTTCTGGAAAACTTCCCTCTTCAGCAACCGTGTCGTCGACCTGATTCGCCACATGGCCAAGACTCAGTAGAGAGCTGCTTTCCTCCTGTGGCCTCTGAGTTGGAGATTTTGAATTCCCCGACGGAGTTATCTAGAGAATAAATGTGGATCCTTATCCTTGTTCTAATTTTGTTCCGCTTTGATCAAATTTTGTTCCTCTATAAAAGAGCAATTTTGGCCGCCCTTAAACTTGTGTTCCCATCCACATGAAACTTGATCTCAAAAGTATTTTGTTGTGTTCCTTGTCTGTATCCCTTTTTGTTCCCCTTTTATCAACTTTTGTTCGTCTATTTGGCAAGTTGAAGAGTGCATGCTTATTTGGCAAGTTGAAGAGTGCATGCTTGCAGTACATATTGAATAAAAGGCAGCCAATTTGAGCGGTACATCAGTTCAGACTAATGACAGAACAATTGTTGTTCATATGCTCTTTCAGACCGTAACCATTAAAAGGAAAAAAACAGGACATCTATTGGACATACAAAGGTATATACTCCCTCCGTCTAACAAAAGATGTCTCGACTTTGATTAAATTTGAATGCATCTACTCCCTCCGTCCCGAATTAACTGTCTTATGCAAATCCACGACAGTTAATTCAGGACGGAGAGAATATACACTAAGTCATGTCTAGATACATTCAAATTTTGACAAATTTGAGACATCTTTTGTTGGACTGAGGGAGTACAAGACATGACATTTTGTGATATCTGACACATCAGAGAAACAAGGGAAAATTGGCTGGAGGACAATGTTATTTCGTGGTCTTTGCCGAAACACACCGCCGGAATGTGTCTTTGCCCAGTATCATTACAATTTCGTGGACATTTGCCAAAACACATTGTATGGTTCAAAACAAAAAGTTTGACTCTTTTTCACATTGAATTATCATTCTACCCTTTAGCAAATGTGTCTAGAAGTTTTCAAACTCTTTGTTTGAAGCGTTTCCTCTCATGCAGATTGCAGCAACACAGGATACAAATGCCCACCTCAACCAACAGCGAATCCTAGTAGATGTTAAATATTGATTCGTACAAAGGAAAAAAATGTTCAAAATCGGATTTAAGATGGTCGTCGACCAAGTAAAAATGTCAAATTCTCAAATTTAGTCGATGCAGTGTGTTCTAGCAAATGTCCACAAAATTATAATGGTACTGGACAAAGACACATTCGGACGGTGTGTTTTGTTAAAGGCCACAAAATAACGGTGTCCTTCGGCAAATTTCCCCGAAAAACAATGGCCTGCATGTGAAAATATTGTACAGTTTGTCAGTTAACCGACCTAAATTGCTCTCGTCATCTCATCTTGATCCTGGGCCTAAATTACTCTCTCGTCGTTGCACCTTGACCCGGAGAGATGTGGTCTCCTGTTGCGTGATCATGTTCCATGACAGAATTAATTATTTCTCCTAGTGCGGAGTATATGATTTTTCTACTATATATAGCTGTTTCTTTGTAACTACCGTGGAGAAAGAGAAGTGTCACATCTGCAAGGATCCCTCAAATCTTAATCTGTACCGTGTCTCGCATTCCCCGTATGTAATCAGCACTACTATTTCTGAACATTTCAAATCGAACTGTATACTTTGAAGAAAATTATATTTTTCAGCCTTTCAATTGACGAAATTATAGGATTAATCGTAGAATTTTCCTTAGACATTAATCTCTCAATTGCTAAAAGAAAAAATAAAATAAAAATTAGTCCGGCTTCTCTCTCTTTTTTTTTTGAGAAACGGCTTCTCTCTTTTTTAGAGGTCCTGCTTCTTGCTCGAAGCGCTATTGTCCCCAACTAAGCGACCTCGGTCTCGATCAAGGCCCAGTAACTAAGCCCAGTTCTAGTCAGATCGGGCTTTTAACTTCTCGAGCTTCCACGCCAGTAAACCCAGAGCCCACCACCCAGTCCCCCTCACTCGCCGGCGAGCTTCACCACCACCACTATGCCAACCGCGGCCGCCGCACGAGCCTTCTTCTCCACATCGCCGGCGCCACCCCGGCCTCCTCTCCACCACGCGGGATCCCGTACCGCCGCGGCCGCGGCCGTCTCCTTCCCTCGGCGATCGGCTCCAACCGTCTCCCTCTCGCTCTCCGCCCCCGCCTCGCCGTGGGCGGCGGCGGCGAACCCCAAGTACCACAACGCGAAGGCGGACGCGGGGGACGAGGACGTGGATCCCGGGGAGCTCCTGCGGCGGTTCACGCGGGAGGTTTCACGCGCCGGCGTCCTGCGTGAGGCCTGGCGGCGGCAGAGGCACGAGGACGCCCGGGACAAGCGGAAGCGCAAGTCCCGCGACGCCGCGTGGAGGTACCGCCGCAGGTATACGCCCACTCCCCCTGCTCGATCCATTTGATTGATTGCTTGACCCCGTGATCCTGCCCTTTGGGAGCTAATTTCGATCATTTTGTCTCACTGTGATTTGCTCCATTAGCTTAACTACCAACTTTATGTGAATACAAATCTCGTGGTTGCTGATTATGCTGTATCATTGTTTTTGTTCCTGTTCCATGGTAGCAACATTTCATCCACGTTATGGACATGATGTTTGCATCTAAATAGCAGGAAAATCCATTTCACAGTAGATTGCTGTGTTGATCATATCAGGTCACAGTGCATACATTACATAGTAGCAATTTAACCAATCAACTCGAGCTGTATTGTTCAAACTAATTCCAAATGCAAGAAATTGTGGATGTGAAATGATTCATGTCAGAGGTCGTACATCTGTCTTCAGTATTTGAATTGTTTTGTGGACCATCCATCAGCTTTGTATCTATCATGTGCGTCGGCGATTATTATCTTGGTGTCATTGCTAATCATGAATTCACTGGTAACAAACGCGCATTGCCAATTCGTAAATACCTTAACGCTGCACCAAGTTAACTATCTGTTGGAGAATCGTGTTTCCAAGTTTGCGCTGAACTTCATAGTGTGCAAGGGGCATCTATCTCTACGCTTGAAAACACACAGTTACAGTCTGGTTCAGAAACACTTGGAGGTCATTCAGATTATAGCACTGTTCTTCCTAGTTGGTGCTAATCTCCCTTTTCTTTCGCGCAGGCGCTTCAAGGGTCCATATCCATTCGATGAAGAGCAGGAGCAAAAGGAGCGAACGACGGACGATGATGGGCATGACAACTGGAAGCTTCCTGGAGGAGAGCTGCCTTCCTACAGATGAACCAAGAAGCTACACTTCCATAGGAGGATTAACTCGACGACTAGATAGATAGCACGAGCTCCCACTCTAGCTGATCCGGCGCCAAAAGATAGTGGGCTTGTGTTTCTGGATACAAAGCTTGGTCACAAACGTATTCTGGATGGATTAATGTACCGAGTCCGATCATCTCTGATTTAGCGTGTGTTTCTGATTGATTGCCAGTTTGCTTCAATCAATGGATCAATGTGCATCGTGTCTTCTTTGTTAAATGACACTCAGATGGGAATTAAAATACTAGAAGGTTCTGTTTAAAGACTCGATCAAGTGCTTATCAATTGCCAGAATGTGGCTTCCATTGTGCTCTTTTATTGAGTGTGTACAGCTTACAGGGACTATATTGGGCTGATCTGTTCTTGGGCCATATAATGACAAAATGGCCCAAATGAATGAAGTCAACCCTAAACTGCAAAAATGCAGCCAAGTTGCTTTGATTCATTAGGTGAAAATAATACCATTAGATAATTCGTGAAAGTATATCGCTAGCATCACAGTTTTAAATTGTTCACTATAACATGTCTGCATATAAAGAAAATATTCATATGCACAGAAAACAGTGATAGGACCGTCTACACATCTAAAACAATCGTGTATTGTATTTACAGAAGTAGGAGTAATTAATCAACAAATTATTATCCTGTCCATCCCTTTCTATATATCTCTTTCGACATGAAAATTATTGAACTTGCTGTCGTACAAATGGCCAAGCAAGAGATCATGCTATTCTATTTAAGTTGAGCGAAGATGCCACGAAGAAAACGGTAATAAGAAGAAGGCAGAGGAAGGAACATGAGAACTTGAGAAGTCATATACGCATGCACTGATGCACGTCCGTTTCATAGCTTCTTGGTATTATTCGGTGTATGACCGGGGTATGATGGTGACTACGTTCCTTCTAATCTTCTTTTCTGTTGAGATGGCAATTTCTGCAGGTGGACAGGATGGATCAGTTGGCAGTTTGCTTGCAGAAGGGTCGAATGCTCCGGCACAGCATACTAAGATTAATTTGGTTCTTCTTCTTCTGAAGTTAGCGTCAGCCGGCCGACTGCACCTCAGCATCCGGCCGCCTAACACCGGGACCCTCCTCCAGCCACACCAACATTTCTTGTCATCTCCTCTCTGTCTTGTGCCACCTTTAACTGCTTTTATTATTCAGTTCAAACCAGGGCAAAAAGGGAAAGGGAAGGAATTGCCATTTGAGTTGGTTAGCACCGCTAGATATTTCAGGAATACTAGAATCGGACATTTCTTTGGGCAGGCTTGAGAGATTCTTGGCCGACTAATAATTAAGCATCTGCTAGGCAATTCTGAAACAACAACAAAAATTGTCAAGAGAAAAAAAAACTGTATTTAGGATTTTGTGGATGTAATCACCTGTTGAATAATAAGATGCCTGCCCAGTGCCCACTGGCCACTGGTGCCGTTTTCATCAGTGATGTCCCTTGGCACGAGTGCATAAAAGGCCATGGCAACTTGTTTATATGATGTCCAAGGCGTCAGCTGCTAGTGTTTATACCAATACTGGCACCAGACGACGAGAGCTATAGTCTCCCATTTTCCTCGAAAGTTTCGACGTTTTTATAGTCTCGAGAAATCACCATTTTTAACTCTCTTGCAACATGGGGGAATGGTCTGGAATCATGCAGTAAATCCATGTGTATAACAATAATTACAATAACTGTAATTTGTTCATCAATACTACATGCAGGATTCAGGATGCAGCTGAGCTGCTCTGCACAAAATCCAACCTATTGTGCAGTGAGCACAAATGCCAGCTCTTTATCTGCCAGAAATCCCGGCAACTGTTGACCAATGCAGGAACCTTCCAACCTTAGGAACAATGTTCAGCCTATCATGCAACATAGCTCACATGTCTGCATACATGCTGTCCAAATACTACAGCTAAGCAAAGCTATTGTCCCTTTGAGAATCATATTATTATTGTTATACGGACATTTTCGTGCTAGTATTCTACACTGATGGGGCACCAAACTGCCCAATCACAGCTCAAACGTGTAGTACTAGTTTACTCCTCCTCCAGCATTCCTCAGCACCACACCAGATGGCACCAGGCCAACCCACACTTGCCAGCTCCTGTGTTCTTGTCCAGTCCAGAGCCTTCTTTCCTACCTTGATTAGTACAGCAAATTAAACAAACATATGGGAACATAATAATGGCTGATTTGGGGAGGTGGATATTAGGGAATTTAATAATAAAAAGATTTTGTCTGTTTGATCCCTTGCTTTGACTTTAACCATGAGAAACCTGTCCTGATAAGCCTAGGGTTAGTGCTAGGCGTATTACAGAAGTGGGGCCCTGGGCCCTGGAGAGTAGACAAAGCCATCATGTCAAGTTACTTTAACTAATAAAGTGGGAACAGGAACAGTAAGGCACAAGGATTACAAGAGAAAAGGAACCTAGGTTTTAACTAGAATGTGCATGTGTCTATCTGTATGGTTAAGCAAGTGACCAAACCTCTGAAATTTCAGTATTGAAAGATGGAGAAGAAAACTATGCCTATGAGTGTGCTGGATGTTGATCCAGTTGCTTCTTTAGTTCTCTAAGATAATATAGCTCATTTGACAGGAGAATAATACTTTCCCGAAGCAACTAATGGTTACATCTAAAGATGCTAAGCATAAGGTTGTAATAAAAAAAGGATCAGGTTGTAATCATGTGTACATATATATACATAAATCAAAAGAAAGCAGGAGGCATTGATTTGTATCTTTTGCCCTCAAAAGTCAAAATTTTCTTTCAGGACCACTAGAACAACCAAGCTGTACCATCACAAACTGCCGGTTAAACGGCATGTGGTCACTGAATCAAATTGTAGCCTTCTGCATAGTCTCAAAAAAAAAAAAGGTAGCCTTCTGCATAATGAATTTGTTTGCACTTGTCGGATTTTTGGCCAGCTAATAAACATTGTAATGTAAGTTTTTCAGATCGACAGTAAAATAACACAGAACTCAGCAAAACAAAGTCAAGTATTTCACTCTATGCATTGTCTCTTTCAACAGTGAATTGTTCTACCTATCTGTATCTACAAATGAATCATTTCCCTCTTGGACTTGATGTGTAAAAAAAAATGGATGAGTCTAAATTAAGGACAGAAACCTAAAAACAACTGAAAGTCTAAAAATATACCAAGGGCAAGTAACTCTACCGCTATCTCATTTTCAGTTTCTTCTTTTGCTGTCTGTTTCGCCATGCCGTATATTATGTGCCATGCCTGATGAAAGGTAGTGCTTTACCCATCTACCATGGAAGATTTCCAGTCTGTGGATCTGTGAATTCTTTATGCACAAAGTCTTTCAAACCAGTGTCATAAACTTCGCAGAACCGACTCGGCCAGTCCTCCGGTTCGACCGGTTTGGTCCCTAGACCTGGTGCCCTGTCCCTGGATCCAACATTCTCCTCATCCTGCCAATCAGCAACATAGGTGGCGACACGCCCGGAGAACTTATCCTTGAACACCTCCCAGACTTGGTATTTGTAGTGGTTGATCAGCATCACTCCCTGACCAATGTTGGCATACTTGATCCCTTCCTTCAGATGGAAGTGGTGAACCACATTGATGAGCGACGGGTTCAATGCATCTGGCCTGACAATTGATTTGTGGCGCTCCGGGGCAGCCAGCCGGCAGGTGTAACCTGTTGTAACTCCTTTCCTGGGTATCTTAGTTCGACCTGACGGACCAAAGCTGTGGCATGATGTCCTGAGTTCACCTATTTGTGGGCGGCTTGAGTAATTCCGGAGGACAGCTTGTAGAGTTTGGTTGCCAGGGAAGTGCAGGAACTCGTCAATGTCGATGAACCCCACCCACTCGCAGCTCTCCCGCGCCCTGAGCGCACAATGTGCAAACCCAGCCTCCTGAGATTTCATCCATGGCCACAAGTAGCGTGTCACATTGTACCTGGCTGGATCCATGGTATTGAGCACCTGCTCGATGTCATCATCGCTGTTGTTGTCATAGATGAACCACCGCTGCACACCGACATGCGAGTGGTACATGATCCATTCCCGGAGGAACCGTGCTTGGTTGCGCAGCATGGTGCATACACACATCGAGTGTGCCTTTCGCTGCCGATGCCTGTTACGCCGATGCCTGTTGTACCTAGGAAGTGGCTCTGGATGTGCGATTGAGGGGAGCGTTGAGCTCCCCCGCCCCTTAGTCCTGACAGAGACCAACATAGGCTTGTCACCGCAATTACTGGCTCCATAGTCATCAGATGTCATCCTGAGATACCGGCGAATTCGGGCAGGTGTCACACACCGGAAGGTCTCCTGTGCAGCAGAAACCACAGGGGAGGTGACAACGAACTTCGGCTTTGACAAGTCCCGGCCGAAGACACACTCATACCGTGACGGCACACCGAGACGGCCAGGACGGAGGTTCATCCCTTTGGCAAACACAACAGTCGAGTTATCCCGGCTGTCAATGAGTGCGGTGTATGCCAGCCGGTCCCATTCGAGCGGTACTACCGGAGGCCACTCGGACAGCGACAGGGACACGGCTGCCCCGGCCGGTCCAGCAGGGCAATGCACCAGGTTGGGTCCACCCGGCAAGGAGGCCACTGACAGTGGCAGCTGGCGCAGCTGCGTTGAGTTGGCAACAGAGTACAGGCACTCGAACTGCCGAGAAGCCAGCAGCAACGATCCATCGTCTCTGAGAATCAGGAGAACATGGTCCGGCAGGGCGACGGCATGCCGGACTTGGACAGACGGCAACACAGCACCGCCGCTTCCAGCTTGCTGTGCTCCACGCTCTGAAGAGACGGCGTTCAGGGTCGCCGACGGCCACGCCGTCAGGAGCACCGGCCGGAACGACGCTGCATCACAAGAATCAGGACAACTCAATTCAATCAGCTGCATCACATGAACAAATTTACCAAAAGGATTTATCTATCGTGCCTAAATTCAGACGCACGACACAAGCATTCTTCATGTGACGGACGTGAGAGCCAGCCATTGCTCTGCTCTAATCTCGGATGAATCAGTCAAAAAGGCAGTTAAGCATGTGACTAGCTGGCTACCGTTTGCAAATCCAAAGAACGGCAAAGCCGGTCAAATCCAGGCGGCGAACCACGCGGGAATCGAGTGATGAGCAATGGAGAACTGGAAATCCTTTTTACCCGCCAATGGCACAAAAGAGCATCAGATCTAAGAAGAGCGACCCCACGAGAGAAAGAGTCCAACTTTCTCTTTTTGACCTTCCCAAAGATGAACACCAAAAAACCGCAACGGAAAAATGCATTGTTTTTCTCTCCAAATCATTCAAATTGGGAATTGATGCTACTCTACCACGCTCCTCAACTCACGAGATTTCCATGGCAAATAAATAATCCGAGGCTGAGCTACCTAAAACCCAACCAAAACCAAGATGCTACTAGTACACGATTCACCCCAGATTACAGGAGCAGGGGAAGGAAGAACTAGAAGAATGGCAGGCTCACCGCCAATGACGTGCGCGCCGCCTAGGAGGACGGCTCCGGCGCAGAGGAACGCGAAGAACGCCGCGAACAGCCTCCGCCGCGAACCCGCCGGCGGCGTCCGCTGCTGGCCACCACCCCTCGCGCCGCTCGGCCCCTTCCCGCTCCCGAGCCTGCTCAGCTTCCTCTCCTTCGCCGACATCGCCATGCCGGAGCCCGTCCGTCCGTCACCACCCCAGCCGCAGCAGCAGCTCAGATCCGCGAGAAGGCCGCTGCCACCACCCACGCGCCGGCGGCGGCGCGGAGCATTACAACAGCCAACGGAACCACGAGCTCGCCAACCCTCTAAAATTCCTCGATGGTGCTAAAGGTGGCCGAAGAAACCGAAGCGGTGGTTGCCGCTGAGGTAGGAAGGAAGGGAGGAAGAAAGGAAGCCGTCGCAGAGGCAGTAGCCTTTATTATACCAACACGCAAGCCACCGACACGTGGGCCACGTGCCCCCGCGTGTCCCCACACGCCGGTGAGAGGAAAGCCAGGCGGTCGTGCGGCGTGGCTGGTTCAATGACCGGTGGGGCCGACCTGGCAGTGGGTGGCCGACAGGTGGGTCCACGAGTAACGGCACGGACACGTTCGGCCAATGGGGAGGCGGGTATGTTTTGAGCGGTTAGCTTCTGGGGGTAAGGGGTGAGGATGACGTGTGGGTCCGTGTTGTCAGCTGGTGTCTGGGTAAAATGGGGTGGTGTTCGGGGTGTGGGTGTGGGACAGCAATTATTGGTGCACATGGACATGGGGGGTACCAGTAGTATCCAATTCTGTGTGCATAAGTGGAAATATTTTTCTTATTAAGAAAAGAAAAATGTGCTCATTGTTTTTGTTTAATTTTCACACACTTTTGAAAAGCAGAGGGGTGTTATAGAATGTTGTTCTTTTCACACATTTGCTTGCTTTTCCTTGCTCCATGCAATTAGCTAAGGTCGACGAAAGATAATGTTATGGAATAACATTATAGTCATAAAAATTAGATATGCAATTAACTGGCGTATATCTGTATCTCTTATATGTTATGTGAAAACTATATTATAAAAATAAACAAATGTTTCAATGGAGACAATTCAATTGTATGAAAACAGAATGCTGCCTTAAGTCAACAATCTGATTGTATTTCAGTTTTCGAGTGGAAGCAGATGTATTGCAGCATCTAGCAGTGAATTTGGTCTTTGTCAGCACATGTTTTGTTAACCTTAAGCAGATCACAATTAGATGACTGCCCTGTTTTTGCTTTATATTGTTGGTTCTAGTTCTATCAATTTGTGAATATTGTTGATCTGCAGCTTCTTCTATAAACAATGATATGTCGGCTACGACGTATTCTAGAAGAAGAGAAATTAGTGTCCGATTGTTATGCATATGAAACTTCTCGTTTGGACAGCAAATGCATACATTTCTCTCCAAATTAATGCCTATATTTTCTCTTCTGACAAGAAAACAAATTTCCATGCTTGATTGGCTAAACGAGGGCAACGTTTGGACAAGGAAAGCTTCTACGTGTTTAGGTTGGTGGTCACGAAAATCCTTGTTAGGACCATCAGGACCTACTTGATTGCAATCCTTTGGCATTATTTCACACACTACACATGTGATACCCTTATTCCTTTTTACCTCTTCATGACAAAAAAGAACTAAATATCGTAATTCACTCACCGTCAAGAAGTAGCATCCTTACTAAATATCGTAATTCGTGCTAGTAATATTGCTTTCACACTTAAACGCCTTAGTGTCACAGATTTGACCTGATCAGAGTCTATATGCTCCTGCAGAAAAAATTGTTCCGACTTCTGATTGCAATATGAGAAATATATACTTTGGTTGATCAGGAAATCTAATTAAAGCCAAGAAGAAGGCCTACCTCAAATGGCAAAAGCGAGTTAAATGTGGTCCTCTTAAACTGGCATATTAAACTCTGCTTTAACCCTTATTAGTGCATCGTTAAGGGTATTGCATAAAAGGGCATATTAAACTCTGCATTGATCCTTGTTTAGTGCATGGTTAAGGGGGTTGCATTAACAACATTCATGAGAGTTGCTAGCCCTGAAAACCTGCTGAAGCCTAAAACAACTGTACTAGCCTTGAGCCCAGCACATGCCAAAAAGCTATTATGAATATGACACTGTCCTAGCAATACTTTATTGACTGTACCGTATTGCTTACCTTCTTTTTTCTGTACAATGTAAGACACATGGGCAGCAGGACTTGAGATTCTTCAGCTACTCTGAACTCTGCAGTAGCTGCATATAAATGAGAAAGATTGAGAGAATCACTTGTTTTGCTGTGGATGCTAGGACTACCTGTCTGCCTGTCCTGTGTTAATTTGTTGGCATTAGCATCAAAGGAAAAAACAAAAGGGAAAGAAAAACAACAGTGTGTTTTAGTATGGACAGGAGGCAGTAACTTAAGATCTGCTGTTATTATCATCTTATATCCATGTTTCAGACCATTCAAAATTCAGTACACCTGACTCATGAAATCACTTTTCTGTAGGCTGAGGTATCTGAAATGCAAGAGCATAGCAAGCATGATCCTGGTCAGAGTTTTTCTTTAATCCTGGTCAGAGTTTGTTTGAAAAGCAGAATGACTTTTCAGAAATTGTTCTCTGAGCATGAACAGTTCATGCTAGAGAATATTAGAACAAAGGACAACAGGAACTTGATGCTGAACTGGCCTATAAAAGGCCCATAAGACTGATATATTGCAAGCCAAAGCGATTCAGCTCTGAAAGTAAGAGTTGTAGGAAACTGAACTCTTCAGGAGTTCAGTTTTCTCCAACATCTTATCTTCAGCGCCATCTAAACCGGTAGGAAGCGCAAAGATTTTATGCAGTGTGTGTTAGTTCTTGGCTATGCATCACAATGAGAGAATTTGGCAGATGAATTTGAGTGTTGGATGGGACCAAATCTTACCGCAGGGTGATACAAGATTTGGTTTCCTCCAATGTCTCATGTTCATGTGTCAGATGCTGAATGCTGCAAGTAGTGCGAGCTGGATGAACAGCTGAAATTTTCTCAGGAACCTGGGAAGCTGAATGTGAGATTTGGATGGAACCAAATCTTCAGCTGCATTGGCACAAGATTTGGTTTCCTCCAATATCTCACCTTCAACTGCCCCAGATGACGCCAACAACATCCTCGGTCAAGCAATCAGTGACCCTGAATTCCTTTGGTCTTCGACCATGTGTCATATTTTTATTTTACTGATATATTGATGTCTTTTCCATCGATTTGCAGATATTTAGAGGACAGTTTTGATCATCTAAACCTTGAAGTGAAATTCTCCTTCTCATTTGCTTGGTGTACATTGATGCTGTTCATCCAAGGATGATATCATGATGCAAGCAATTAATCAGGAAACCAAATTTCAGTAAGTTCCCAAAAGCAGTGATCCCTTGCAGATTTGTGTATACTAGTGAAGCAGACACATGTAAACCAGTACATATTACGAAGACAAAACTACAAGTTATTCATACATAAAGCATTACATTTCAGCAAAATCACCATCAGCAAGCAAGTGCAAGTACTACTGTGACCTTCTATTCTTTGAGCTGCCGGCTGCACATTGACCTGTTGTAGCACATACATCTCATATAAGCCAGGACAGGTAATTGCCTCCTTTCTTTCTGTCCCTCGACGATGAAACTGAATTTACTATCTCGCGACCGACAGAACACGAGAGCAGTGCTAAAGCTTCACGGTTCATCATCTAGGTTGTATTTACATGTCAGCCTGAAAAAATTGTTCAGGAACAAGTAACAAGAGGCAAGCAGTCATCCATGAGCATTCACGTCAGCAATTCAACTTGTTCCTGAGAAAGAGAGGCTCATATGCAAGTCAGCAAGCAAGTTAGGTAGACGAACTCTGCTCATAATCCATTGCCTCTGGACTCGCTGCTTGTAGATTTGACATGGTAATTTCCTCTAGACGCTTCCACGTAGCCTCGCGTTTTGATCTCACCGCAGCTTCTTGAGCTTCGTCGTCCTCAAACTTCTTTAGACACTCCGAAAACAGTGCAGGATCATGGTCCAAGAATATTTTGCGAACATTAAGACTCAAACTTTGAACTGCCTGGTGCCAATGACCTTTTGTATTTCGTTCTAACGCAGGAAGGATTATGGGCAATAACACCTTGCTGTTTTGTTTGATCAAACTCTCAATATGATCGTTGTTCCATAGAAACAGAGCTCTCTCAGCCACCTGCAAAATAAAAAATAAAAAAATAGATGCATTAATTTCTATGCTAAATAACTAGCATGGAAATGTTAGGGGGCATAACTCCAATTACCCTACTAAGGGAAAATCGCGCAAGCTTGTATCATCAAGTGAAAGACAACCCTAAAAAGACTACCAAAAATACTAATAGAACTCCACCTTTCAGGATTCAACATAAAGTGAACAGTTAGGTATGATAATTCAACAGTGCATTAGGAAAAGAGGAAAATCAGCATGTTCATGGAAGTCATATACCATAGATCAAAGAGAAAGAGGGTGTTATGAGCCATGATATGATAATATGAATATATGGCATACACTAACAGTAAGAACACAAGACCTCATGATGCTGTGTACAACTTAGTGGTCAAAGCATAGAAGTAAAAAATGGATGCACTTCAAGGGAATTCTCAATACAAGAAGTGGGTTAAGGCAGTTTCTTCCACTGCCACACCAATAATAAATGATCCATAGATATCTTGAGTTGATAAATCCATAAAGGACCGCAGAATTTTGAATGCTCCATTAGGGTGAGCTGGTGATCAGCAGAAGAAATCATAGTGGAATCTAAATGGGTGCACGAGGAAGCTGTGAAACCACAAACATCTAAGTTCTGTTCGGACATCCTATCTGAAAATGATGCAATTCCAGTAGAGCCTTATTAAAATCATGAACACGTAAATGATAATTCAATACTGGCCGACTATTAATACACAGCACCATATATCTAGATTCAATATTTGTCAGCTGCAGTTATATTGCAGGGTAATGTGATGAAGTTGAAGTATGCATCCCAAGAGCGCTGGTACCACACTTTTTGGTACCAGAGTTCAGAAGGCATACATGGCCTGAATAGTTTCAGCAAAGTCTATCTCCTGCAATATTTTCTCATCAACAAACTATTATCCAACCTCAACCTCTTCAGATAAAGATCGTTCTTGAGAATTTTGAAACTTGGATAAGTTTGAAGTAGCTAAACAGCACAAAGTTCCAGGGACTAGTTATGAATCAACAGACTAAACTGATCCAATGTCTGGCCATTTGGAAGGAATCCAGATAAAGATGGTTCTTGAGAATTTTGAAGCTAGGATAAGTTTGAAGTAGCAAAACAGCATAAAGTTTCAGGGACTAGTTAGAATCAACAGCCTAATTAAACTGATCATATGTGTGGCTGTTTGGAAGGAGTTAATCATGAAGAAATCGAAATGAACAGGAAAGGGCTAACATTACTATTCCTGTTTCAACATGAACAGAACTAATATGGACTTTATACCTATCGCTTGATACAGGTCAGTTGACTTGCATTCATGAGTTCAAGAAAGTCTACCTCAAAACAAACAAATCAAGGAAGTCATGCCACAAGCAACAGTGTACGAAACCAATAATAGTTCTAAGATGAGGACTTAGGTAAGCTATTAACAAGTAAATATACAATGCTTCTGATTAGGTTGGCACTCTGCAATTCCATTTTACCTGAAAGTGTGAACTACTTAAACAGCGGGCAATCTGTCGGAAAAGTGGCACCATACATCTCTGGAATTCTGCTGGCTGAGTGGCTTCCAAGACTTCCTCTAATTCACTCAAAAACATCACCTCCTTCGAGCTATTCGTGATGGGCCAATACTTAAGTAAACCCCTTATAACAGTATCAGCAAGCTTGCAGTCTTTCTCAACGAACTGAGTGATACAATAGGACAGTTGCTGATGGTACATGCTAACACATTTCGGTTTGTGGAGTGGAATCAGTGCACGGACTAAAAATGATTTGTGCTCTTCCTTGAGTGGCAAAGCAAAACCATTTATTATACTCCCCAAAATCTCTAACAGCTCTGCAATCCCATAATGCTTTTCTGTCTCAAATACAAATCTGTAGAATATATTATTAATCGCCTTCCTGATGAATGGACGGTGCACCATGAACTTCCCATATATCCTGTGAAGTATTGTCTTCAAATACTCCCTCTCCCTAGGATCCTCCGAGTCAAAGAGATCAAGCAGCTTGAGGATGAAGCCTTGATCAACATATCTCTTGGCCATCTTCGCGTCTGTCTCAGGAGACTGAACAAACCTTAAGAACAACTCATAGACAATCTGCAAGTGCGGCCATGCCGGGTCCATGACAGGCTCTTCCTCCTCCAAGTCAAAAGACTCGATCACCTTGTTCTCTCTCGGGGCAGGATTCGGGCCACGGAACAGGTTTATTGACACCATGCTGACGACCTCCTGCACAGCAGGCTCAGGGAACTTTCCGGTGGCTGAGGTGACATAATCCACGAGCTCAAGCAGCGTTTGCCTCTTGATCTCCTTCTCTTTCACATCCTTTGTCGGGTCCGTGAAGTCAAACACCACGCAGCACATGGCGAGCTTCCTGAGGAACAGGCCTGGCTTCTCTGGGACCGGCACATCGCGGAAGCTCGGAAGCGCATCGTACGCAGGCGGGGCGAGGAAACCATTGCTGCCACCCGCACCAACGCCGGCGTTCTTGGTGCCATAACTCTGTCCGGGATTCATGCCGGCGCCGGCATAATTGTTCGGATTGCCAATCCTACTAGACATGGTCAAATCTGTGGTGGTTCTCGCATCAGACGTCGGGCTCGACAGCGACGAGCCGGCCCCAGCAAAATCCCTCTCGCCGGACTTGGAAGGCTTCTTGGGCAGCCGTCCCAGGATTTGCTTAATCATAGCCGATCGACCGATCAGACCGCGCTAAAGAACTCCCCTCAAATCCATCATTTCCACCTGATCAAATCAAACACCGTAAGGAGCACATCGCAAATAACAAATCCCCGCATCACGCGGAATCGTTAGGGTAAAACCGAGCTGAGACTCACCAGATTAAATCGCCGCCTCCGGAGCCAAATCCGCGACCGAACCCGCGCCTTTGCCGATCGGCGACACCGAGAAAGAAAGGGGGAACCGCGCCGGAGTCAAAAGGGAAAGGGGGGAGGTGCCTAGCCGCAGAACGGAAAGAGAAAGGCGGAACAATCGCGCCCTTTTCCCGAATTTCCACGAGAATTGGCCCCGGCGGAAAGCAAAAGGGCGCAAATTGGATGGATTCCTGCAGGAACCTGCGGGGAATTCGTGGAGGAGGAGGAGGTGATGGTGGCGTCGCCGGTCGGGCTCGTTCGGGTCTCTTCTTGTGGGCGCACTGTGGGAAGAGGAGGCGAGAAAATTAATGAGAGAAAAAAACCCACCTTTTTCTGGTTTGGATAAAATCAAATCCGGTAGCTTCGGCCGGTCGGTGGTAAAAATAATATATTCTGGTGCACATTTCGTGTTGCACCCAACACGACACAAGTTCCATCTCAAAAAGGACATTAATGAATTTCATGATACCATCTACAAAAATCGACATGAATTTCATCTACTCCGTAGTAAAAAAGTTGGCATGGATCTAATGAACTTTGTAGGCAGCACAATGAAGTGATGGTAAGTCCATAGAGATAACTGCCGTGACGTGCGAACTTGATCGCTGTATTCGTAAATCTTACGAAAAGAGTCATGTGACTATCGGTAGCATGTCGTGAATTTGTGTTGCTTGGTTGGCATATACTTCGTTATGTTTTATAAAACATCAAAACAGATGAAGATATATAGTTTTGGCTTTGGTTGTTCACTTGTTTATCATGAAAATATAAACAACGTCTGTGCTCATAATACTGTGTGTATATGGTTTATATTTGACTACACTTTTGTCAAACATAAGACCGGGATTGATTCAACAAAAACCATAGTCTTTTCGTTGTTCTTCTTCTTCTTCTTTTCCTTTGGGTTGTAAAACTAACATTATTTAACGACACTACGGTCACATCATCGACTAGAAGCTATGAACAAAATAAATCTTTGACGGATCATTGAGCCACTCATCTAGTGGAGATCGCCAAGCACAATAATATGTGTGGTCAATTACTCGAAAAAGAAGGTCAAAGGCTGCTTTTACAAACCCTCCGACTAAGGTTATGCATTCTTCGAAGATAGAAGCCACCACACCCAAAGATAAACCTCCGTGCACTCTTCGAAGAAATAGCCAAAACAAAATGTTCTAAGAATCGATAGCTGCCGTGGATAATCTATGATCTTTGATTAGATTGAGTAGTACCACTAATGAAAAGCACACAGAACTAATGGGAAGAAGAGGAGAAGACCAGAGGCTGCTAAAGGCGTGTATACACTCATGCATGCTTGCGTTGTGTCACCTCATCTTACAATTTGTGTTGGGTCACCATTATGGAATAATAATAAAGATGGTCAAATCTCTCTCGCTAAAAATCTCACTCAAAAATAAAGATGGCCTCTGAAAGTTTCAACGACAAGGACACCGTCCTTTGCCAATTCATGCTTATTAATTTGCCATCTCAGAGCTAACCATTTTTCAATTAGCATAATTCATCTGAAAGCGAATTAAAGTGGATAATGGGTGATTATATTTATAGGTAGTACTACTAACAAGACAGCGAGAGAGGGGAAAGTTGACAAGAAAAGGAAAGGGGTGGTTAATTAGCTGTAGATAACCTGCCTGTGGTGTGCATGTCACTGTTAATTATGGCTTGATGATCAGACAAGAAACACACAGATGGCTGAAGGAAAGGCATGAAAGGGATCGAAGGATGGAGATGTCACCTCCAGTGCATGCAATGTGAGCAAAAGAAAAGCAAAGCAAAGGGCCCGTGCTCACTGCGCAACTAACTCTCACCTAATCCACTTGCTTTTGCAGTAATCTAGCAGCAGATTTTAGCCACAGCTAGGCAGGCAGGAAATTAGGCTGTTAGGTAAATAATGGAATAGGTAGCACACAATTCCTTTCATAAAAAAAGGTACTAGCAAACAAAAAGCTGTTAGAGAACGAGAGGAAATCGGTAAACATGACACATTGGTATAAGCTCACCCTGTGCATTTGGTTTTTCGGTTCGGTTCGCTTTATAAGGTTTATACGGTTTTTCGGTTAATACGGTTTGTATACTTCAGTTTAATACGGTTACGTATAAAAGACGGTTCGGCTTCGGTTATAACCATTTGATTTCGGTTCAGTTTTGGTTATAACCCAATTAACCAAAGTTGACACAAATTTTTGAACGACACATACATTTTTGACATGACCTATACTGAAATTACCACAAATGGACAAGTCATAATTCATAACACAATTCAGTTCAAGACTTCAAGCACAGCCACACACATAGTTCACTAGTTCACTTCAGCACCACAAATGGACAAGTCATAATTCATAACACAATTCAGTTCAAGGCTTCAAGGCTCAAGCACAGCCACACACATAGTTCACTAGTTCACTTCAGGACCCAGCCGGCAGCAGCAGCAGCAGACACCCGGTCATCCCAGATCAGTCCAGAGAGATTATGTCATTGTCATCAACTTGGAGGCATCCAAGTTCTACAATTACACAGAAAAAAAGACAAACAGTAAGAAAGGTTACATGATCAACAAAATAATGAAAATACATAATCGTTTATTTTAGTACCTTCCTCTAGTTTGGTCAACTCCGCAAGATCGGCTTCAATGTTGATACACTTATGATGCAACCAATCTTGTGTACATATCAAGGCTTGGAGTGTCATTGGTGTCAAAGAGCTTCTAAAGTCATCTAGAATACGTCCACTAGTACTGAAAGCTGATTCAGAAGCAACCGTTGAGATTGGTATTGCTAGTATGTCACGGGCCAATTTTGAAAGGACTGAAAAGCGAGCGGAATTAGCCTTCCACCAAGAAAGAATGTCAAAATCAGAAGATAGCTCCTCTGTATCCTCCGCTAAGTACTTGTCTAATTCAGTTCTGGTATTTGTACTAGAATCTCTATTACCAACTCGCATTCTCATAAGAGAATTTTCAGATGCATTTACACTAGCTTGAGATTGTGATATTGATTCACTAGCAGTAGCAGTAGCAGTACCATATATTGCTTTGTATTCTTTGTATTCTTCAAACAAAGAGACAAATTCTTTGTGTGAAGAAGCCAAGATCCTGTTACCTATGATACTGCCGTACGTGTCTTCAATTAGGCCCTTAAAGAAATGAGATTCCTTCGTCCTTGCATCAATAATTAAGAGAATAAAGCTGAAGTTAGAGCATTAAGAACAGCAGATATATAGATATTGACAAAAGAGATAACAATTTAATACCTAGGATCAAGGATGGCAGCAATGAATATATACTAGTTCATCTTCTCCGGATCACCCCAATACTTCTCATACTTATCTTTCATCTTGGTAGCCATGTTTTTAAAGATTATATCATCACCACAGATCACACGATCACTCCATTCACCCAACAGAAAATTCACAGCAGCAATCTCTTCCAAGAAGGTATTTGCTGTAATGTACTTGGTGCTAGAAACCTTATTCGTGAGATCATAGAAGTGTTGAAGGAATTCTTTAAACTCACGAATATACACCCAATCATCATAAGTTGGAGGACCCCGCTCGTCAGGAGCACCCCTACCAGCCTTAGGTCCTGGACCAAACTTTTCTAACTCAGTTTTGTAGTTGGGATCATGAAGTGCATATTGCTCAAATGCCCTCTCAAATTTCTCAGCGGTGTTTAGCATTACAAATGTAGAGTTCCATCTAGTGGACACATCAACATTAAGCAAACCTTTGCTGTCTACCTTACTGAGTTCAACACACTTCTTAAATACTTTCAGCCTCATTGGGGAGGCTCTCACATACTTGATAGCATTTCTAATTCTGTTTACAGGATGGCACATTATCTTTAGCCCATCTTGGACCACAAGATTAACAATATGTGCCACACACCTCATGTGAAGATGCTGACCTCTTGCAAGAGTACAACCCCTATTGGTCAAAGACCTCTTCATGTAGGCTAAGCAAGTGTCATTAGAGCTTGCATTATCTACGGTAATAGTGCAGACTCTATCAATACCCCAGTCAATCAGCAGTTTATCTAATGCTTTCCCAATTTCATCCCCTTTGTGTCCATCTACCAAGACAAAGCTAAGAATTTTTTTTCTTAAGCCTCCACTCTGAATCAATGTAATGTGCAGTAAGAACCATGAAGCTTTGCTGTTTTTTTTATGTCCATGTATCAGTGGTGAGGCAAACAGTTTGATGGGAATCCCTGAAATATTTTCTAAGCTTAGTTTTCTCAGCTTCATAGAGTGCAATGATATCTCTATACATTGTTGTCCTAGATGGGACAACAAACCTAGGGCAAGCTTTGGACAGGAAGTGCCTAAAACCTTCTTTTTCTGCAAATATGAATGGCAGCTCATCCGCCACTATCATGCGAGCAAATGCTTCCCTAACCTCTTTCTCATTATATTGCAAAGGAACCATAGAAGCAGAATTACCATCAGGACTACCTTGGAAGTTAAGCTCAATTTGGTTGCGAACTGACTTCTCAGGATTTTTTTTGGCAACTCTTGAAATGGTTATTTAAAGAAGCCGTACCAGCATTTGTGGAGTTGCAGCCCAGTTCTTTATTGCAATACTTGCAGTTAGCACGATCTGGATTATCTTCCTGAACTATGAAGTGCTTCCATATCTTCGACCTCTTGACCCTTGCTTTCGTGACAGCCTTACTCTCAGGTGTAACATCAGCTGCAGGTTGAGAAGCTCCATTGCTTGCATCAGTACCAGTGGCACCGGCACTATGTGGTACGTTATCAGTCTCGGACATCTGAAAAAACACAAAAATGTATATGCTTGTGGTAAGTGTCCACTCTCAGTCTTATGCAAATCAAATCCTAAACATTAAACAAGAAAGGAAGAGATTACATTGCAAGATTCAGCTGATTCCGTCTTCCTTGCACAAGTTCCACGCTGCCCGTTTGCCGCACCTGGCTAGGACTCGGCGGCGCCTCCCGGTCGCCGCGTCTGGCACTGGGACTGGTGGCGGCGGCGGCTCGGTGGTAGAGAGGGAGTGCCGAGTGGACTGGGCTAGAGGGGGCTTGGGGTTGGTGGCGGGCGGCGGGCCGACGGCGGCAGATCGGTGGCGGGCGGCGGCGGCTCGGTCGGAGAGAGAGAGGGAGTGGACTGGGCGTCTGGGCCACTGGCACTGGGGGCTTGCCGGCTTGGGGTTGGTGGCGGGGCGGCGACGGCAGATCGGTGGCAGGGCGGCGGCGGCAGATCGGTGGCGGGGCGGCGGCGGCTCGACCTCTCGAGGCGAGAGGAACGAGAGGAAGGAACGAGTGTTCGTGGGAAGTTGGGCTGGGCGGCTGGGCCGTGGGAAGTTGGGCTGGGTTGGCCTTGGCCGGTTCATGGCGCGGGTATGGAACCGAACGGCGAACGAGTTTTTCGGGTTTTTTCGGTTTAACCGAAAACCGACGGTTTCTAACCGGAAAAACCGAATCAGATTCGGTTAGCTGTTTGGCTAACCGGAACCGGAACCAAAAACCGAGAAGACCGGATTTCGGCTCGGTTTCCGTTATTTGCTTCCGGTTTTCGGTTTTCGTTAGGTTTTGCACAGGGCTATAGGCTGTTGCGACTTGTGTGTTGAACTATGATGAAGTTTTGAAATGGGAAATGAGGCGAAGAAAGTAAGGCCGAATTCTTGGCCCATTTAATGCTAAGATCTAGCCCAAAATATCCGGCCCGCTAACAACCTATACTAGCCTAGCCCACAAACCCCATTCCTAGCGCCTCACAATTTTCCATCTTCACCCCCAGCAAAACGAAACGACAACAATGGCGGCGTCTTTCTGCCGCTCCGCCGCCGCCGCGGCCAGGTCGGCGGCGCTCCGGTCGAGGCCCCGGGTCGCGACCCCGTTCCCGGCGACGAGGTCCCCCGTAGCTCCTCTTCCCCTCCGCAGGTCTCGCCCCTGAAACCATCAGCCCTTGTTATCATCACTAGGTCTCGCACGAAGCTGCTAGCGATCCTGGAAGGGCGGATTTTGATCCTGCCGCTTTGCTCTTGCTCGCCCGACTCTTTCAGGTCCGCGGTGACGGCGCTGGCGGGCGCGGTAGAGTCGCTGATGCCGCTGCACAGCGCGGTGGCCAGCGCGCGGCTGCGGTCCTGCATCGCCGCCGACTCCTCCTGCTGGAGCTGCCTCTCCCGAGGTGAAGCCTCTGCAGCTCTGCGTCCCACTTCCTATTTGCTTTTATTTTCCTGCGATTAGTTAAATGTGAAATCATGCTATGTTGACTGGGTGTGATTACGCGTCGGTGATTTTCTACCGTCCCGGTCAAAACAATAACAACAATGTGGTGTGATTTTCTATTGTCCATACCGGAATTGCGATACCTTCTTGTTGAGCGTACAGTGAGTTCTAGGATACGATAATTTCTGTGGAATAAATAAATAAATATGATGGTGTAGGTCATCACATTGGTTTGAATATGACACAAGGATGTTAGGTTCATGTATGGCGCTACTCTAATGGACCCTATTGGCCTTGGAGAGCGTTGTCATGCTTGTTGACAGTAAATTGCAAGTTCTGATGGACCTCTTTCTGTGTGTTCTACGTTTTTGTACGTAGCAAGCTGGGAAGAGATGCATTTTCAAGCACTAATAATTGTTAGCACGTAAAGGCTTCAAGAGCGCATGACTGGTGCGATGTATTTAGCTAGATATATACAGCTTTTCATTGTCTGGGTGTGCTGTTTCTTGTCTAAGGGATTTCGCCGAATATGTACAGCTTTTCATTGTCTGGGTGTGCTGTTTCTTGTCTAAGGGATTTTGCCGAGGTTACAGAGCTGTGTCCATATTTTTTCTTCTTAAATGGTGTTTCAGATTCTGAGGTTTAATTCCAAAATTTTCTTTCGGCACATTGAAGTTGTTCAGATTGGCTATATGGAAGTTTTATCGTTGCAGAAGTTTTTTTCATAATGTTAATAACTTATATAATATACAAATACATGTCATGCAATGATCAAAGACGCTTCTTAAAACTGTGAAAACTGGAAATCAGTTATATCATTTTAAAAGAACAGAGGGGGTAGCTTTCAATCTATAATAATATATCAATAGCATATGTGTTACTTATATTTTCAATATTCTTATTTCTGCTTTTGTAATCATCCTGGTAGGTTTGATCAAGCGCATCTGATACACGGCTAGGAGCATAATGTGAAAGAGCATGGATCGCGTGCTCGTGTGTCATGTTTCCATGTCTGATTTCTGCTCGAAAGAATAGGGCACGGCAGTGTGCATTAATGATTTTTTGTTGGAAAAGTTGCAGAACTAATCTGTTGCTGCCTCTAGCGAAACTATTGTTTTAATTTCAGTGTAATCGCTCTATGCATATGCAGTTACACAGTTATCTCAGTTTCTCATTGCAATGCTTGTTTCTTGGACACCTTGAATTGTAGCACCGGGTGATATATTGATATTATGTTGTTTCACCGTTTTTCCAGTCCCACAAGTACATTGGGTTGTTGCATTTTTTGGATGATCTTAGGTGTGCTATCCTACAAAATAGAATTGTCTACAGATTACAAATGTAGGACAGTTTCATATCATGGTAGTCATGTTTACCATTGTTTCTGTTTGTTGTTCTTCCTTCCTTTTGCCGGTTTCTCATATTCAGTACGGAACTGTCTTTTCTTTTTGCTCTTCTCATTGAGTTTTGTTGTTTTTGTTTCGAACCAATATACATTAGATTTTGCTCTTCCACGGTGATGAAGGCTGAAGGAAAGGTGGCCAGGCATCCTACTCGGAATAGCGCTCATGAGGGATATTGGTTCTTGTTAGATGCTCGGATCGTGAGTCCACGGCTACAGAGATGCTGAAACTTTGTTTGAAGTAGTTGGTGGTCAGATACATTGTTTTCTTCATCTGTAGTATTCAGGGAGGCTGAAATGTCCTTTTCTCTGTATTAACCGTGCATCTCGCGCCTAATCTGGATAATTCTTTTCTTCTTCCTGAAGGCAAAGTTGAGTTTGGTTCATCGTCTAGTCAAGCCGCGTTGGATTTTTTTGTTCTTTCCCTAAAAATACGAGCCGTGTTTGATTTTTTGTTCTTTCCCTAAAAAAATTCTCATGCTGGCAGACCATATAGCTTTTATTTGGCCGGCTTGCCATCATTATTTCATTGATTATGGTTACTTAAATTGCCAGACCAGACCAGGTCCTATGCAACATTTTCTATTTGGCCGGCCTATCTTTGTCCTATATAATTGTTTGTTACTTTGCCGGCCTATACCTGTCTTCCCATGAGTCAATGAGCCATCCAAATTTCCCCGGTTAAGGGAGTAGGAATACATTACTACTTATGAAACCTTCGTTTCTCTTTTGGTGCTACCTTCCAATTCCACCATTTGCTAACTGCTAGAAGCGTGCTCCGGCGCTGGTGCCCATGGCCAAGATCACAACGCCAGCCACTTGTGCTCTCTTCATCTTCTTCTTCGTTTGCTGCCTGTCTCCTGCTGCAGTACCCTTGTCCTTCAACTACCCAACCTTTGGCTCGGATGACCAGAAGGCCATGAAAATAGAAGGTGACGCCTCCTTCAGCGTCGGACACATCGACATAAGTGCCAACAAGGTGGACATACGCAAGACCAAGGGTCGGGTGTCGTACAACGCCCAACCGATGTTGCTGTGGGACGAGCACACGGGCGAGGTGGCCAGCTTCACTACGCGTTTCTCATTCATCATCAAAACGCTGAATGCCAGCAACAAAGGGACCGGCATGGCGTTCTTCCTCGCCAGCTACCCGTCAAGCCTACCGACGGGGTCATCGGGCTACTACAACCTTGGTCTCACTAACCAAACCAATGGCGGTGTGGCGTCTGGCGATAGCCGATTTGTGGCGGTGGAGTTCGACACCTTCAACGAGGCAGAGGTATCAGACCCCGACACCACTTTGGATCACATCGGCATTGATGTCAACTCGTTAAAATCTGTGAATACCTCGTCCTTACCGAGCTTCAGCCTAACTGGAAACATGACTGCAGTAGTCCAGTATGACAACATTTCAAGCATCTTGTCTCTCACGCTATGGCTTGGGGATGATAGACCCTTGAATTACAGCCTTAGCTCTAAGGTTGACCTCAAGAGCGCATTGCCAGAGCAGGTTGCCGTTGGTTTCTCGGCGTCGACAAGCAAAGCCACTGAGCTGCACCAGCTGCTTTCTTGGCAATTCAACTCGTCGTTGGAAGGCAAGACGGCACTAGTAGCAGCCGCACGATCCTCCTCGAGAACCTCCAGTTTTGGAGCTATAGCAGGAGCTGTTGTTGGGGCATCATTGTTCCTTGTGCTGCTCGTCATCATTTCAGCCCTCTTGATACGTCGTCGTCAAAATCGATGTCAGAATATGAAGAAGCTAGAGGTAGAGGAGGATGTGGACTCGGATGGCGAGTTGGTCATGGAGATTGGGTTGGGGACGGGGCCAAGGAGGTTCCCATATCAGCAACTTGTTAATGCAACGAGGAATTTCGCAGCGGAGGAGAAGCTTGGGCAAGGTGGCTTTGGCGCGGTGTACAAAGGCTTCCTGAGAGAGCTTGACCTCACCGTGGCCATAAAGCGATTCTCCAAGGAGGCGTCCATGCAAGGAAGGAAGGAGTTCCAGTCGGAGATCAATGTCATCAGCCGGCTATGCCATCGGAATCTGGTGCAGCTCATAGGCTGGTGCCACAAAGGCGACGAGCTCCTGCTGGTCTACGAGCTCATGCCCAACCGCAGCCTCGACATCCATCTCCATGGCAAGGGCACCTTCTTGACATGGCCAATGAGGTAACGTCTTAACTTGTACGACACCTAAAACATGAACTTTGCTAATACATACATCCTCTTCAACCTCTTAAACCGGCCATGTATATTGATCACAACAGGATGAAGATAGTGCTGGAGCTTGGCTCCGCGCTGCTCTACCTCCACGAGGAGTGGGATCAATGCGTGGTGCACCGCGACATCAAGCCGAGCAACGTGATGCTGGACGAGACCTTCGGCGCAAAGCTAGGCGACTTTGGGCTCGCGAGGCTCATCGACCACGCCACGGGCATTCAGACGATGACCATGATTTCGGGCACGCCGGGCTACGTGGACCCCCAATGCCTTATCACCGGCAAAGCGAGCGCAGAGTCCGACGTGTACAGCTTCGGTGTGGTCCTGCTGGAAGTGGCGTGCGGGACGAGGCCGGTGAGCACGCCCGCCGACAAGAAGTGCAAAGTTTTCCGGCTGTCGGAGTGTGTCTGGGACCTCTATGGGCAGAGAACCATCCTCGACGCCGCCGACGAGCGGCTAGATGGCCTCTACGACGAAGAAGAGGTGAGGCGCGTCTTGGTCGTGGGGCTCTGGTGCGTGCACCCGGACCCAACGGCGCGGCCGTCCATCCGGACGGCTATGTCCACGCTTAAGTCCAAGGATGGCAAGCAGCTACCCTTGCTGCCGGCCAAGATGCCGGTGGCGACGTATGCTGCGCCGGTGGCCTCGTGGGACGGGTTGTCGTCGCCGTCTACAGGGACGTCGGCGTCCATCGGATCATCGACGACGACGACGACGACGAGCGGCTACATGGGGCCAATGCCAATTGTCACACCCAGGGCCTAAGAACGTTTTTTGATCGGTCGTGACGTTGTGCTGCAATGTCATTTTCCTTGTGTTGTATATCTATTCTTTGGAGACCATTATCTCGATCTATGTAGTCTGTACTATATATGCTGCATGTATAAAGACTTCACATTTTACATAAACAGCAGTGTTTGTCCATTTTACAAGAGCTCTTCTACAGTAGCCCCGAATTATTTTAGACCGTCCATTTTTCAGATCTAAAGGTTCAGATTTGTTGATACTCTCTGAAACTCCAAGTGAGTTACGTGGAGTAACAGGTTGGAGTAGTGAAAACAAGAACCGGAGTAGTAACTCATTCACATGCCTCGGACATTTCTGCCCTCCCCCACCCCACCCCGCCCCGCCCCCATCTTTCTCTCCCTCCCTCGCCTCCACCGTGATTCTGTCTCCGCCGCCGCACTCGGCCAGCCTGCGGCGGCGCTGCCCTCGCCCTCGCCACAGCGTGTGCAGCCGCCGCGCTCCACCCAGCCGGTGGGAGAGGGGACAAGATCTGCCGGCGCCCTGGCCTCCCCCACTCCGCCGTCCTCCCCTACCTCATCTGCTACGCCGCGGGAGAGGGGAGGAAGATCCCCCTGCGCCCCGGCCTCCTCCGCCGTCTGCCCCTTGCTCCCCCGCCCCGATGGCATCCTTGGACCACGTCCTAGCGCGTCTGCACCACCGCACGTGATGATGGCGACTCAGCAACCGGCCGGCTACGACCCTGCGCTGCTCTAGGCTCTCAACAACATCCCGCTGCGTCCTCTGCGTCCAACAGTGGGGAATGGTTCCTCGACATCGGCACGTCATCGCACATGTCCAACTCGTCTGGTATGCTCGAGTCTGTCCAACCTTCTTCTTCTGAAATTACAGTGCAAAATGGCTTGATGGGAAATCCATGCCAATGCTCCAGAACAACAGCTGCAATGGCAAGCAAACCAACCTTGCTGCAATACAGATACTAGATGATTGGCAGGAAACTGGTACACTTTTGGCTGCATTAGAGAAGATTGAATCTTGGATATTTTCTCAGATTGTCGAGACTGTGTGGTGGCAGGTAAAGTTTTCTTTAGACCACATAACCTTGTTGACATTTTCACCATATGCCAATCACATATAGCATCTGATGCCATGGCGAAGGGCTTATATTAATCTTGAATCTAGATGCCTGAAATGTTCCTTTTGTAATCTCTGCAGGTACCAGTTGTTCTGTGAATCGTAAAGTGCTTGCACAATCAAGTTTTGTATAGCTGGAGGCCTAACCATTTGTTGCCGGTTTCCTGATGTTGCTCCCGACCCCGCAGTGTATAGTTCGGCTCAAGAACTGATTCCACCGTAAATTGCTATTGTGCTTTAGCTCGCCAAAAGCGGAAACCCCATATTATTCATGAACTCCAAGCTTGGGGCCAATTGTTGATGGCCTAAGCATAATTTTGGTTGATATCTGTGAATGGAATTCTCTTATAAGCACTCTATACTTCTCTTCTAATATGTTTATAATACCGAACTTACAATATGTATTGGTGGCCATGCAAAGATTTGAATTCTACAGTACACATCCAAATACAAGAAAAGATATCAAACAAGCACATTATTGGTCATCTCAACAGCAGCAACAGATCATCATCCGTTGTTTGCATAGTGCACCTTTTGTTCCTTCATATATTATTGAGTATTGACTGCAATAAAACGGTGTCATATATACTATATGGGCATTTTAAACTTTGAATCTTATTGATTGCAGTAAAACTTCCATATAAAGCCATGAAACTATATCTTGGATGAAATTGGGAAAAGGTCCTCCTGTCAACAAAGCAGCAGCGAGTGAAACCCAGGTTAGTACACACTTGCATCTTTTTCCCCAACTATACAACACGGCAGCAGTTCCTTATCATTCTAAAAATCATTCTGAAATATGGAATACTACTACAAAAATGCATTCTTTGCAACGCTCAAAAATGCAATACTACTACAAACTATGATGCTGATTCTATACATGTGGTGGTGTTCTCACGGGAACACCAAAAAAACTTAATAGTCTATTACTCAGCACTAGTGCCGTTAGATATCATAGGGTTTCCGACTGCATCAACTTCTTGAACTTTGGATAGACCGCCATTAGATATTTGAGGAGAGTTTCCCTCTGGAGGACTGTCCATATATGGCGCCTTGTTCAGATTACAGCGGAGCAGCGTGCATGGTAACTCCTTTCTGAATGTATCAATTTGGCGCTGCGCATGTAATTAAAAAACTTAGATAAAAAATATGCATGATTAAAATGTGGGAGAGAAATGAGAATAGGTCATTATATACCTGCGTGAATCTCTCCTGTAACTTTTCTCCCAACCAGTTCTTCCTAAATTTAAGCATGAACAAGCCGCATGAGGAACTGCAGGAGATATACCAAGTTAAAACCGTATCCATCAAACCAACAGCAACAATGGGTTTCAAATGGATGCTGGCTAGAATGGCATACCCATCTCTCTGCTGTGGCAGCCCACGTATGAACTTTCTTTTCCAGGTTGATACCTTGAAATCTGTCCATATATCATTTGTGTGTGCCGTATTATCTTCAGTTGCGTCCAGCAACTCCATGTACCTCTCCATTCCTTGGAGCTGTTATTTGTGAGGTTGGAATCAATGTATCAAAAATATTAGAGCTCAACTATTAGATTGCAGAAAGTAATGCTATTAGATATAAAGAATTGCTAAAAATATTTTCCTTTCGTATAAGATGCTGACCACTTCTTCCTCAGTTTGTACATCTTGGATATCCAGACATTCTTGTCTGTGATCTCATGCTTTTCCACAAACCGAGCCCAGCGTATTTCGAATTCATACTCTTCCATTGGATAGTAGATGAATTTCCTGAATTCAGTAAGCATGGGACCACGCAGGTGGCGTACCATATTCTGTTCAATATGCCAACTGCACAACCGATGGTTTGTCCCCGGCATAACCTTCCTAATTGCTTTTCTCATTGCAACATCCCCATCAGTGATCACAGACCTAGGATGCCTCCAGTTCATGGCCTCTAGAAACGTCTGCAGGAGCCACTCATAGGACGAGAAGGTCTCATCAGAAACAATATCACAACCAAAGATAACCACGCTACGGTGATGATTCACTCCAACAAATGGCACAAACGGGAGATTGTAGCGGTTAACTCGGTACGTGCTGTCAAACACCACAATGACACCAAATGCAAAAAAAAATCCATCCTTGACTGCGAATCTGCCCAGAATATATTTTTCAGGCAACCATCGCCATCTGCGGTGTATTTGAAGAAGAATTCTGGATCGCGTTCTTCTTGTGCCCTCATGTGATTTAGCAAAAATTGAGCATCTCTCCCTAAGATCCTCCTCTTCTTGTGCCTCGCAAAGAAGTTATACAAGTCCTTGGAAACAAACCCGACTTTTGCATAACTTCCATGCTGCTTCTCCATAACTTCCATTATCTGATATGAACGAAGGCCACCAACTCCATATTCAATCGCATCGGCTTTCTGGGCATCGGTTAGCCGACTATGAGACCGTAGAAAACATACGTCATCAGGGCTTGCCAAAGGATGGGCATGCTCATCCACAAATTTGTTCACAAACCATACGCCAGTGTGTGCATTCCGCTTGATCTCAATCATCGCTTGACAACCGCAAAAGGTGAGAGGTCTTAGCTTCCTTTTCTTATTAGATGCTTTAAAGTACTTCAGCAAACGGTGCCCTTGCTTATAGCAGCAAAATCGCCTTTGTATTACCATTTCCGTACCAGGCATGCACTCCTTGTCATCACGCCTGATGCTAAATCCTTTTTCTTTTGCATAGCTGTTATAGAACTCATATCTTCTTCGCTTCCAAATTCCTGACTGACTACCATGTGATATTCCTCCACCTCCTCTGGTCTAGGGTGATTGGGCTCCATTCTAAGCCTGTCATTTATAGTCAAGATTGAGCTAACATTATGTTGATTATTATGGCGCTACATAAATGATAAAGCTGATAAAGGTACATAACTGATGAAGGTACAATTTTACAACACACTGTACTTCACTATTCTCTTCTTATTCAGGGTATCTATCTTCGTCCATGACCAACATCTAATCATGTGCACAAAGTGGCAGATACAATCATGATGCAAACATTTCAAGAACATCAAGTTAATTGCATTGGACAAAGCCATAAGCCGTAAGCACTAGGATCCAATCGAAGCAACATTAGCTAAAATAATAGATTATCCAATCATAGTTCTCACAGTTCAAAAGATCCTGCTGATATGTAAACAAGGTGCATCTGTTTGGTACCTCACTGGAGAAGACGCCGGTAAAGTTAGCCGGACTTGAAGAAGAAGAGCAGAATTCGGGCGTGGCCGGTCTTCTTTGGGAGAGGGCGCTCCGGCTTGGAGGTGGTTCGGTGTCGTTGGGCAGGAAGATGGTTGCTCTGTTGATATGGGGGAAGATGAGGAAGGCGGCGCGCTGTGAGGAGGGCGGAATCCGGCGGCGCTCTGCGAGGTCGGCGGCGCGGGCTGGGTGGAGCGCGGCGGCTACGCACGCTGTGGCAGAGGGCGAGGGAGGCGGCGCCGCGGGCTGGGTGTAGGGCGGCGGCGGCGGCGGCGCGAGCTGGGGCGAGGGAGAGGGTGGCGGCGCCGCGGGCTGGCTGAGTGCGGCGGCGGACGGTGGAGACAGAATCCAGGGAGGATAGGGCTCGGGCGCGGGGGTGACGGGGTTTTCTTTTTTTTTTTACTAATTGTTGTAGTAAAATAAACCTTATATGGGCCGGGCCGCAAATCCTACGTGGCAACGACCAAGTCAACATTTCGCAAACGTGAGTCAAGACGTCTACATGGCGCGGTCAATCCTACGTGGCAGAGGAAGACTAGTCAACGAGTCAAGCCCCTCATGCCATGGTCAAAGGGTCTAATGAGTTAGAGCAGGGGGCAAGAAAGGTGAGAGGAGGGGGCCCTTGGTCTATGGTGGACCGTGGACCAAGCCCTACTTTTCTCCCATGGTGCACACAAAAGTAATGGACCAAAGGAGCTACTTTTACCGTTTTGCCCCCACTTTTCTCTCTCCCTCAAGGGTAGCCATGGTCTTTTGTCATGCACCCCTGGCCTATAAATACGCCCCCATGGGAGCATGTACCAATCACTCTCGCTTGAATAAACTCAAGGGGAGAGGCCTAGAGAGCCTCTTTGAGAGGAGCTCTAGTTTCGGGATCTCGGGAAGCCTCGTTCGGCCCGAGCCCGAAGGAGAGGGAGTCAGGTTAGAGTCCTAAGGGTATCTCGACCCCGCTACTTGGGAAGCCTCGTTCGGCCCAAGTACGAGGCGGTCCCTTTCGACCTCTCGCTAAGTGATTCGGGGAGCCTCGATCGACCCGGACGTTTTGGCTAACGACCCCCTCGAAGCCTCTCCTAACATAGGACTAAGTCGCACCCGCAGGGTCGACCGAACCTATTCAAAAAATATCGACGTGTCAACTTGTCCAAGTGTACAGCGACCTTCGCTATAAGGCCGGCGTACACGCCCTACTTTTATACTCGCATTTGTGCCATCGAGTTTTGGCACCCCTTACTCTAATTGTTGCCGATAACAACAACAGTGGCGCTGTCTGTGGGGAACCCTCGCCGCAATTGAAGATTTAATGTCCCCGATGAAGCCTACTTCATCGGGTACCCTACTTGCCGCGAAGTCTACACGGTCGCAAACAAAGAAAGCAAGTGCCTCGGGGGCTCCCGAGGAAGAAGGAAACCTCACCAATCCGGACGCCGCCGCAAGCATGGTCGCCACGATGGAAGTTGCAGTCGCCCCTCCGCTACCGGCCATCCCGGAAGGAACTGAGGTGCTCGAAACCGTCGTAGGCGGTCCCTCGACACTCACCAACGTAGTGGCAAGGATCGGCGAGCTACCTACTGTTGCCGCCCCCGCAGGGGATACGGAACTCGGCATGCCTCGCTCGATGGGCTTCGCGCCACCTTCCCTACAACCGGGGGTGACCCTGCCCTCGGAACCTACAAGAGGAAACAATGTGGTGTCGGGAGGATCCGCGCCAGAAAACCAAGGAGTCCCGGCTTACGACCCCTCCAACCCGGGATTGCCTCCACTGGCGCTCGCCGCAATCGCCCAAGGAGCTCCTTGGTACCACTCATATTGGAGGCTTCCGCCGCAAGGCGCTCTCCAAGTCGCGCATGCTCAACATCAACCTCGCTTTGCGAGTGCTCCGCAAGCGCCCCTTGTTCCTCCCGCCGGGGTCGAACAACGCGGCCACCAGGTACCACCTCAAGTTGCGCCTTGCGGAGAACGAGACCCCAGCGTGCACGGAAACAAGCAAGTGGCGGAATCCGGAGCCCGTGCCGACGGCGAAAGAAATTCCCGTCAACGCTCCGACAGAAAACGACAAGGGAGGACCTCGCCACTGGAGGAACCAAAAGAATCAGTCGACTTGCAATCCGCTCACGCGGAATATCCAAGACGCGCCTTTTCCGCCAAGGTTCAAGCCACCCACAATACGGCCGTACGACGGAGAGTCGAACCCTCTTCAATTCTTGGATGTCTACTCCACCGACATATGGGCTGCAGGGGGAGGTCTCGTCGAGATGTGCAACCTTTTTCTGCTCGTGCACACTGGAATGGCGCAAACTTGGTTTTACAACCTGCGGAAAAACTCCGTGCACTCGTGGGAACGCCTCCAAGAGGTCTTCATCGCCAACTTCCAAGGAAACTTCAAAGAACCCGTGTAGGCTCACGAACTATACGCCGTGAAACAAGAGCCGGGGGAATCCCTCCGAAGCTTCTTCCATCGCTTCGCGAAGGTGCGAAGCCAAATTGCCAATCCGCCGTTGACCACCGTGATCGACGGTCGTAAGTCGCAGTCCTCCAAAGACGACCGAGGAGCTTTATCGGACCTTGCAGGAATACGCCCGAGGCGAAGACAGGGACATTGCCAAGAGGGACGCGCCACGAGCCGCTCCCGAAGGAGCTCCCTCGTTAGACAAACCCCATGCGCCCGCCCCGTCTTCCAAGAAGAAGAAGAGATGGGGGGAAAAAGGCGCCGGCGATCAAGCCCGAAAAATCTTTACCGTCGAAGGACAAGTATCGTCCCAAAAGACTTGGCAACCCAAGAAGCCACCTCGTCCGACCGAGGGAGGAACTGGAAGATGCCTCATCCACAACTCGGCAAGCCATACCACCGAGGAGTGCAACACTCTCATCGCAGACCGCGAAGAATTCTAGGCACGAATGCAGGCCCGGCACAAGGATGAAAAAACTGCCGAAGCTTCGTTCCCCGCCAGCGTCCTCGTAGCTGACCCGGCACCTAAGGAGGACAGCCTCCCATTTCAGGAACACGCGCATCACGTCGGAGTGATACTCGGAGGCTCCGCCACAGGCCGGGGATCGAAGCGGCAGCGCAAGGAATATGCTCGCGAAGTCAATGTCGTGGGAACCTTCACCCCGACATCGCCACCAAAATGGGCAAGCGTGCTGATCGCCTTCACCGAGGAAGACGCCAAGGGGATACGCCTCCCGCACGACGACGCCCTCTTCGTGACGGCGATCGTCGCCAATTGTGAGCTCTAAAAAGTTCTTGTAGATGGCGGAAGCTCCGCCGACATCCTATACCTGAGCACTTTGAAGAAGCTGATGGAACCACAAGGGGGATACAAAAACGGCTCGTTGCAGCCATCCCTTTATCCTCTCACCGGCTTCGTACCGGGGAAGTCCATTCAACTGCTCGGACAGATTGAGCTCCTCACGACCATCGGGGACGCCACAAATCATCGAACCGAGCTCGTGTGCTTCGACGTGGTAGACATGGAAGCCTCCTTTAACGCCATCCTCGGGAGGACGACGCTAAACCGTCTCTGCACCGCCATTCACCACAACTTCTTGTGTATGAAGATCCCGGGTCCGAAATGTGTGATAATGGTCCGCGGCGAGCAATCTTCCGACAGGAAGACCCTCTACCGCCATGAGACCAAGTGCGCTGAAAAGGGAGAATCATCCAAGAGTATCAATATGCTTTCGAATGCAGGAGCATCCGCGACCGATCACCTGGAGCGCTACATCCCTAAGCCTCTCCCCGAAGGAGAACTCAAGGAAGTATGCGTCTCCCAAGAAGACGCCACGCACACGGTGAAGATCGGAGCCGACCTTGCGAGCAAACTCGAGGAAGAACTCGTCGGCTTACTTCGCAAGAATTTCGATCTCTTCGCTTGGTCACCTTCCGACATGGGAGGAGTCCCGCGCGACGTCATGGAGCATCGCCTCGCCGTAAGGCCCGACAAAGCTCCCGTAAAGCAAAAACTTCGGAAACTCTCCACCGAGTGATGCAAGGTCATCAAGCAAGAAATCGTCAAACTTTCCGACGCCGGGCTAATCCGAGAAGTTTGGCATCCCGAGTGGTTAGCCAATCTTGTCTTGGTAAAGAAGGCCAACGGCAAGTGGCGAATGTGTGTCGACTTTACCGACCTGAACAAGGCATGCCCCAAGGACGACTACCCGCTCCCTCGAATCGACCAACTGGTCGACTCCACGGCGGGATGCGAGAGGTTGAGTTTCTTGGACGCCTATTCAGAATATCACCAAGTCCACATGGCCGAGGAAGACGAGAAAAAAAAGCAGCTTCATCACTCCCATCGGCACCTTCTGCTATCACAGGATGCCTTTTGGTTTGAAGAACACCGGCACAACCTTCCAGAGGCTCGTCAGCCTCATCCTCAAGGAACAATTGGGGAGAAACGCCGAAGTGTACGTTGATGACGCCGTCATCAAAAGTCAAATTGCAGGAACTCATCTCCAGGACCTGCAGGAAACTTTCGACAATCTCTGCAAGTACGGTGTAAAGCTCAATCCGGAAAAATGCGCATTTGGAATTCGAGGGGGAAAACTCTTAGGCTTCCTTGTCTCCCAACGGGGGATCGAGGCCAATCCGGAAAAAATTCGGGCCATCCTGGAGATGGAACCTCCTCGCTCCGTCAAAGATGTGCAACGCCTAGCGGGAAGAATGGCGGCCCTAGGACGATTCGTCACCGGTCAACCGAAAAGGGTCTTCCTTTCTTCAAAGCCCTGAGGAGCCTCGACGACTTTGAGTGGACCGACGAAGCTCAAAGGGCCTTCGAAGAGCTCAAGACCTATTTGTCGACCCCTCCGCTTCTCACGTGCCCAAAACAGGGGGAGCCTTTGCTCCCGTACCTCGCTGCGACCCCGGTTGCCGTAAGTGCAGCACTCGTGAAGGAAGAGGATGGATCCCAACGCCCGGTGTACTACGTAAGCGAAGCTTTGGGAGGAGCGAAGAGTCGATACACCCAGATCGAGAAGATTGCGTACACCCTCCTCATGGCCTCTCGAAATCTCCGTCATTACTTCATGGGCCACACCATCATGGTGCCAACTACCTTCCCACTCAAGGAAGTCTTCGGCAACAAAGAGGTCACCGGAAGAATCACCAAATGGGCAACAGAATTGGCGCCTTTCTCATTGGAACTCATGGCGAGAACGGCTATAAAATTCCAAGTCCTAGACGACTTTGTGGCCGAGTGGCACGCCCCACCAGCCTCGCCCGAAGAAATCACATCCAAGACCGAGCCTCCCGAACCACATTGGATAATGAGGTTTGACGGCTCTAAGCACCTCGACGGTGCGGGGGCTGGAGTTATACTCATCAGCCCCGAAGGCAAGATCTTGGAGTACGCCGCCCATCTTGACTTCAACACCACCAACAATATGGCAGAATACGAGGCGCTACTTCTCGGACTTCAGCTGGCCAAGGCCATGAGAGTTCGACGCCTTCTCATCCAAGGAGACTCCCAACTGGTGATAAACCAAATGGATAAGTCGTATCAATGCCTCGATGAAAAGATGAAGAAATACATCGAAGAAGTTCGCAAGATGGAACGGTATTTCCTGGGCATGGAGGCGCGACGCATTCCACGAGGAGAAAATCAACTGGCGGACAGGTTAGCCCGAACGGCCGGTTCCAAAGAACCGCTGCCACCCGGTGCATTCTTCGAAGTAATTCGCGCCCCATCCATAAAGGAAGAAGCCGACGCCCTGAGCGAAGCTTCAAAGACCAGCATGGTCATCAACGCTCCACCCTCTTGGATTACACCGATTATCCGCGCCTTGAAAGGCGAGGTGGACGAAGAAGCAAAAGGCCCAAGCGCTAAAACTCTGCTCGCAAAAGCAAAGATGTACGTCCTCCTCGACGGCATCCTATACAAGAAGGGGGCGGCCGCGTTGCTTAAGTGCATAACTCCTGACCGGGGAGCCGAACTCCTCTTGGAAATCCATTCAGGAATATGCGGCCACCATCTTGGGCCAAGGGCCACCGCGGCAAAGGCCTTATGTCAGGGATTCTATTGGCCCACCATGGTGCGAGACGCAATCACCATATTGCGGAAATGTGAAGCTTGCCAGAAAATGGCTAAGTCAATCCATGCGCCCGTGACTTCCCTGAAGAATATCCCGATAGCATGGCCATTTGCACGCTGGGGAATGGACCTCCACGGGCCTTTCCCCGCATGCAAGGGGGGCTGCAAGTACCTCGTGGTGACGATTGATTACTTCTCCAAATGGATAGAAGCAGCGTCGCTCGGCAAGATCACGTCACAGGCCGTTCAAAATTTTTTCTGGGCAAACATCATATGCCGATATGGCGTCCCATGAGAGCTAACCATGGACAATGGCAAACAGTTCGACTGTGCGGAATTCATCAAATTCTGCGAATGCCTTGAGATCAAGCTGCATTTCGCATCCGTAGCTTACCCCAAAAGCAACGGTGCATGCGAAAGGACTCCGCCGAATGGTAGAGCACACGGTTAGCAAAGTAAGGGGAGCATGGGGAGATGAACTTGCTAGCGTGGTTTGGGGCGTATGCACCTTCGTAAGCCATTCCACGGGCCGAACGCCATTCTCTTTAGTGTATGGAGCCGAAGCAGTTCTTCCTGCCGAGGTTGAGTTCCGCTCGCCTCGGGTCGAAAGGCTCCAAGAAGCCACCCCAATGGCCTTCATCGAAAATGAACAGCATCACAGGACGGTCGTCGATCTTGTGGAAGAAGCTCGTGACAAAGCCCTCATGAGGCACGCCGTCTACGAGCAAAGCGCCACACGCTTCTACAACACAAGGGTGCGGGAACGAGCCTTCTCCCAAGGAGATCTCATACTGAAAAAGAATGTCGACCCAAAGTTCCAGCGCAAACTCGACCCTAAATGAGAAAGACCATACCGCATCGCCGCAGTATTGGGAAATGGTGCATACCACCTCGAGAACATGAAAGGGCAAAATCTTGTCCATGCCTGGAACGGCAACAAGCTCTGACGTTTCTACGCCTAGGGAGGACCTTCAAGGGCAATCCTTACCGCTCCCTAAAGGAGATCATCAGCGCCCAACCGGCCTCTTCCCTATGAAACTTCGAGGGATCATAAGCGCCAACGAGGCCGCGTCTACATAAGGCTTGTAAATGCCCATCGGGCCATATCTTAAGACAAGGAAGCAAGGATAAATAAAGCAAGTCCTTGAGGAAAAATTAAGAGTGACACGAGACACTCACATGACTCATCGTCGTAAAAGAGCCGTTGCCCCTATGCCGCTCATCGAGGAACGCGAAAAGGCCTCCATTGGCCCGAGCATCCTCTAAAAATGTCCACGGACATAGGTCGTCACTAGCGACTTGTTCCTTGGTGGATCCTAGCGTGCCTCGAGGCCATCCGCCAAGTAGAACCAAGTCCCCCGAGGGCCGGAAGCTCCTTAAAACGCATTTAAGGGGAACCGTAAATAAGCCAGTTATGCATGAGCTTACTTACCTCGGAGAACCATGCTACCCGTGTGCGAGACGTCGCGTGCAGGCCTGCATGATAGTAACCGGGTTAAGGCTCCATAATAATCGCGGGAAAGCATAGCTTCCTGAAGTCTGAAGAGGGAAAATTCCGCATGAAATTTCCCGAACGGCAGGTTGAAATAACCGGATCACTACCGGCATATCGATAGCGACCCTCACAAGTGTACTAGGACCCATGGCTCGTAACCATGTCCTAAGGCACCGAAGCCAAGTCGTATCCCAACGACGACAGCAATTGATGACACCAAAGTGTAATCATAGCGAACGATCGCGAGCTGTACAAACTGAGGAAATATAGTACTTCACAAGAAGAAAACATAGTACTCTGAGAAACACATGTTGAGCCAAGTTAACATTTCCGATAATGTCGACTACATGGTGAAACATCAGAAATACATGCTGAGCTAAGTTAACATTTCCGATGATGTTGACTACATAGTGAAGCATGAAACACAACAAAAAAGATGCCTTACAACCTCTACAACTAAAAGCCTAAACATGCTGACCATGAGGCTAAGTCAAGTGGGGATATGCAACGTCGCATAAGTAAGCAGCTGAGGTACATCACCACCTCCGAGGGCAACGAGGCTCACGCCTCGTCGTCACCCCTCCTGAAGAGCGGGCTCAAGGCAACGCACGAAGCGTCGAGCCCAAGCGCGAAGAGGAGCACCCTGGTCCGCCAGAAACTTCTTCGCCCTGTGAGACATCTCACCTTCAAGCCCGCTCATCCCGGCACCGCCGTCCAGGACTGCCGCAACCGCCGACGAAACAAGTCGAGCACCCGTACTCAGGAGGCACTTCTTCACGGTAGGCTCAATGAGCTCCACCTGGGAAGTAAGCACCCTACTCGCCTCATCCACCGTGTGACACGGAGGAAGGTCTGGTTGGGAAACGCTCCTCAAGCAAATCACTGTCTCCCGAATCTCGGTGGCCTGAGCAAGCAAAAGCGAAACCACCTCGGAACGACGATCCGAAGGAGGGCGAGCACGAGAAGCGAGCATCGGGTCGTCACTCGCTGCAGCCAACTTCACCTTGAGGGAAGCAGCCTCCGCTCGGGCGTGCTCCCTATCAAGGTTGGCCACCACCAAGTCCTCCTCGACTTGACGAGTCTTCGCGAGCTCGTCCGCCTGGCGCTCCTCAGCAAGCCGAGCCCTGGTCTCCATGGCCGCGAGCTCCACCGAAACGCGGGAAAGCTCGGCCTCCACGGCCTCGCGCCGCACCCTCTCCGAAGCCAACTCGCTCAAGGCAAGGGTAGACTTGGACATCTCCACGTCCAAAGCAGCAGAAAGCGCCCCCACCTAAGTCTTGAGGGCAGGAAGGGCGCCCACGGCCTCAACCAAACCCCTCACCTACAAAGAAGACGGAGTTAGCCCAAAAGCAAAAGCGAAGGACCGAGGAAGGCATGTCATGGACGCTCACCAGCTCCAGTGTCACAAGAGGGTCTCCCACCCCATCCTCGGTCATCGGAAGCTCTCCGTCCCTCGCTTGAGTCGGGGGCTCGCCCTCGGGAACCTCGGGAGCCGCAACCCTCGCACCTGAAAGCAAACCAAGGAAACCATGTCAGAATCTTCAAGGAAGATCAACACCGCCAAAGAGAAAGGCACTCACCCGAGGTAGGAGCATCCTCCTCGGGACGCTCGCGACCGATGGAAAACACCGGGGCACCCGCACCGCTGGCACCGGTCGACAACCCCGCCACCGAGTCGCTCCGCAGCCGAAGCCCTATCTCGCGAGTGAAAGCCTCAACCTCGTGGCTCGAAGGAGTAAGCACGTGCTCAAGTCCAATCTTCCCCTTCATGTGCAGGTCCAAGGTCACCCTCAAAGGGGACCTCGACTCACCCACGACGGGATCCGCCGAATCCGCCCGGGGCGTAGTCGTAAGAAGGAGAAGGAGTCGGAGGAGCCTTCCTCTTGCACCTGCTCGATGGACGAGGTACCTTGGGGACCGGCGCAACAAGCACCGCCAGGCCCAGCACCGCCGTCCCCGTCTTCACCTTTCCGCAGGTGTCCCGCAACTTGGACCCTACCACTAGCATCGACGGTGTCGCCAAACGGGAGTAGTGATCGCCCACTCGAAGGAGGCGCCCGAACTTCGGATCCTGTCGCATTGGCACCATCTTCCCGAAGCACTTCGCGATGATGTTGTAACATCCCCTGCCACTCCTCCATGAGGTCATGAAAGCTCCTCATCATAAAACGCCCCGCCATCACCATCTCCTCCATGAGGTCATGAAAGCTCCTCTCGGTAGACACTTCCTTGATCTTGGTCACCTTCCAAAGGTCAGTCGATTAAAGCTCGCCAGGGTGAGGCACCTCCCTGAGGCCTCCAGGCCCCGAGTATCGGGGAAGATCACCAGAGTGTCCAAGTCGCGTCTTCGAAGCCCGAAGGAAAAACCACCGGGACCCCCACTTGTCAAGCAGCTTCACCGTGCTCCTTCCCGGCATGAGCAGAAAGTCGTCTCCAAAGCCGGGACGAAGCCTCAGGTTCACCGCACCAAAGGCGCTCAGGGTAAAGCCGTCGGGAGTAAGCGACTCCCTCACCTCCACGGTGAAGTAGAACAGCAGCAGCTTCATCGAGGGCTCCTCGTGAAGCGCCGTCTCGCACAGCCAACGAAACACGTTCAGCTTCACGATCGCCGAAGGGTGAAGCTGGGCCAGCTCGATGACGTACGTCTCCAAGAACTCCATTAGGAAGGGGTGTACGGGCACACAGAAGCCGGCATGAAACCAAGCCGAAAACACCACGATGCACCCGGGACGCCGCTCGTGGTCAAGCTTGAACTCCTCCCTGTCAGGCAAGATACCATCCCCCTTGGGGAAATATCCCACCTCCTCTAGCTGGACAAGGTCCTCAGGGCCCGTCAAAGACGGGAGAAGGTAGTCATGGGCCCAACCGCCCTCCATCGGAGCCGTCGGGACCGCCCGAGGATTCCCACGAGGACGAAAGGCAACCTTCTTCTTCCTCGACGGTCGGTTCGCCGTGCGCTCCGCCATGGAGCCCTTGGACGGCCCCTTCTCGGTCGCAGGTTCGACGTCGGGACCCGCCATCTCGCCTACACAAACAAAGATTCGACGATGGTTAGACAGAATATGAAAAAATATTCAAAAGGTTAGCAAAAAAAGAAAAGAAAGGGGAGCCAAGCTCCCTGGGCTGCTCAGCCCGCGCGGGTGCAGGAAGGAGGCCAGGCCACCCAGCCTTCGGCCGACCCAAGCAAAAAAAAAAGAGGGGCCAAGCCTCATGGGCTGACACCCTCAGCCAGCCCATGCAAAAGGAGAAGGGGAGCCCCAGGCCTCCAGCCCGCTCGCTCCCCGGCCCGCACACTGTCAAAAAACAAAAACAGGGGAAGGCCCCTGGCTCGCGGGGTGCTCGACGCAGTGACCGCCGCTCCGTGCGCGTCCCGGCCGCGCGCCCTGCCGCCGCCTGAGCCACCTGTAACAGCCCGAGAGCAACTTTTACATTTAAGCCCTTGTTTGGACCTGTTTGTAATTTATTTAAATGCTGCATGACAATTACATTTGCATCCATGCCATGCCATGTCTATTATTTGTGTCACATGAGTTTTAAACTTGCATCTCAAATTGTGGTTTGAATGCTTGTTGTGTATTTTGGCTAGAAGATTCAAATATGAATCACCCTCCTTTGAGTTTGAATTCTTTTTCCTCTATTTTTCAAATGAGATTCAAATGGGTTTTGTTTTAAACCTTTGACCCCATTTGAATATTTTCCTAATACTAGTACCATATATTTGTTTTCTCCTACTTCTTAGCTATTCAAAAAGTTGTTTGAAATTTGAATCCAAAAACTATTTGCAAAAACAGAAAAAGAAAAGGGAAAAGAAAACCTTACCTGCTCACTTGGCCCGAGCCAGCCCAGCTGCCTCGGCCCGCCTTCCCCGCGCGCCGCCCAGTTTCTCTCCTCGCGCACGCGGCTTTCCAGCGCCAGCGGCCTAGTTTCCTTAGCGCAGCGCCCATGTGCCGTTTCCCCGCAGTGAAAGCGCATTCTGCGAAATACGCCACCTCTCACACGCCCGTCTTCCTCCTCACCTTTTCTCCCTCCCGACCGGTGAGCCCCCCCCCCCCCCCGGCCACGTCCTCTTCGACAGCGACAGCCACGCCTCCACGCCGCCTTTATAAGCTACTCCGCGCCCCTCCTGCTAACCCTAGGCCAGCAAAACCCTAGCCCAACTCCCTCTCTCTCCGCGCGGCGCCGTCGCCCGTCTTCGGCCGCGAGCTCGTCGCCGACGCGCCATCGTCTCCGGCCAAACGGCGGCAAGCCAACCGCGTCGTCAAGTGCGCCTCTCCTTCCTCTACACGTGGGTGCAAGGAATTGGAGCGCGGACGTCTACACCGACGCCTAGGTCGTCTTCCCCAACTCCGGCCGCCGCCCGTCTCCGGTCAAATTCCGGCGAAGCCATCGTCTCTTTCCTCGTCAGCTTCCTCCTGAAGATCCGGGGTGAGATGCTCTTCCTCTTGCCTCTTTCCGCGCCGTTTTTCATGCACCGTGACCTCGTAGCGCCGCCCGCATGCTCCGGCGTGTCGCCGGCAAGCCTCCGCTCGTCGCCGCGCCGTCGTCTCCTTAAGGACACTGTGGTGGCCTTCGTGCCACCTAGGCTATTTGTTTCCGCGCGCTTCCGTTTTTCCGAGTTAGAGTGTCCCTCCGCCGCTAGCTTGGTCGCCGGCGTCCATGCTCGCCGTGGCCGCCGCGCGTGCTCCCAGGCCGCCCGCTTGGGATGGGTTAAGAGGGCTTGCGCCCTGTACCTTGTAAGATCCGAATCGCAGCCCGCCTGGCCACCTCACTCGTCCGTTCGCTCGGTCAAACCAACCCGGGTTTGATCTCCTGTGGGCGCAGGGTAAAACCCCACCTTTTTACTCTTTGGCCACGTCTGACAGGTGGGACCCGCTGGCCAGAGACCGCGGCAGCCAGCTCAGCGCGCCCCGCCTCGTTAGCTTGTCCGGGCCCGCTGTCACCACACGAGTTAGCTGCGCCCGCGTAGTTTTAGTTCTCTGCGTGTTTTCCTTTGTTGTAAAATTCCAGAAATTGTTTTGTCTTGTTTAATTCCTAGAAAATGCATGCTATGTCCTATTTGGGCAAACCATATATGTTTTGGAATCAGAAAAATGCAAGGAATTTAACTGTGCAATTAGATTTGCATTTTTAGGTTTCAAATTTCAAATCTGTTCTAGATTTGAAATTCAAACGTATGAACTTGTTTAGTCTCTAGTTTAAAATTGGTAACTCTTCTGTGGATAATGTAAACATCAAAGTTGATCCCCTTAACTAGTAGAACACAGTAGCATACTTGGTTAGGCCATTTGTGTACCTTAAAGCTGCTGTTTACCATGATCTAATCACCTAATGGTTAACTTTGTTGCTAGATAGAACCTTTTCACTTACATATGGTCGCATCATGTTGTCACATGCCATCTCATGTTGTATTGTGCATTGCACCTATGAAGTGTTACTTATTCGCATATTGTATGATTTGGATCTTTACGATAGCGACTTCGTCTTACTCCGTCGACGATCCGGGTTCCTACAGTTCTTCGGATCCCCTCTCTCGGTGCCCAGCGACCGAGAATCCAGGCAAGCAGCCATTCCTTGAACATGTTGTTTATACCAATGCCTCTCTCTCATTCTTGCATTAAGTTACGTTCTTAGTTGTTGTCACGATGCCTCTAGGATTGCATAGCTTTAGTCAGCTCTACTCAAATGCCTGTTGTCCTGTTCCTTGTCCTATTACCATGTCACATGTTGTTTTGCCCTAGTTGGTCATTAGAAGTCTTGCTTAGATTGCTCGTCTAGTGTCCTTACTTGGGGTTATACAACTGCTACATCCACATGCTACGTTTCTGTATTTAATTGCAATTATTAAACTGTGACCTGTTATTACCTGCACAAGGCAACGATGGGAGGCCGTGCTAACGCATTGGTGTTTTGTTCCATTGGCGCCGACCTAAGGACTGAGTTCTCGTTTTCGCCAACCCAAGAAACTTCGCGCTAACCGCTCGTGGGAGAATATATGGGTTCCCCCTCGGCTTAGTACTCGTTTCATAGCTCTTCCAGGGGCCACATAGTTCGGGCATTCCATTTGGCATATCGCATGTACACTGGTGTTGTGTTTGGAGACTTGTTGTTACTTTGCATGCATATAGGACTGCGGCACTAGTCTGGAGTGGTCATTCTGCGGACACTGAACCACTACCAGCTGTCCACGCAACTCTTGAGTCCGTACAACGCTTCGGCCGGGCTCTCGTTTCGGATTAGACTCAGTTGGGTTGGTCCCCTGGATTAGTTGTGGGGCTTGGAAACGTCGTGTCGCTCAATCCTGCCGGCACATGCTTTTGCGTGTGTTCCATGCTAGTGGCATCAAGAGTTGGACGAACGTGTACGGGTAAATTGGCACACCCTGCAGGGATAAATCTTTCGAAAAGCCGTGTCCGCGGTTATGGACGACTTGGTTTGTCATTACTTGATCATAGAGAACTCATACCATTTAATTAACTTAATCCCTTAAGACTTGAGTAGTAATTAGCCTGAATCATGGATATGCTTAAAACTGCTTAAGTGTGAGTGCCTTTGTATCATTTCCTCACAAGGGGTTGAGGGGGTGATAAGAGGTTGTGTTCTGTTTGGTGTTAGTTGATAGAAGATCACCTCACTTGGTAGACGCTCCTTATCTTCTATCTAGACGATGTCATTAGTGTGTCTCTCCAGATATATATCGCTGCTGCATAACCCACCTTTTACCCATACTTGAGACTTGTTGCATATCTAGTTCAGATCTCCCGTAAGTCTTGCGAGTACTTTGTACTCAGTTGCTTTGCAACGTTGTTTTCCCCAGAGTTTCCGGAGGAACAGGTGAGTGGTTACTTCGTGGAGTTCGACGACTACAGCTTCGACGTTTAGCCAGAAGATTCTAGAGCAGGGTTCTGAGAACTTGTGGCGGCTCTCCTTTTCAGTTTCAGCCTCTTAGGCAATATTTGTAACTTGTCTGTACTTGGGCATAATTTGCTTCCGCTGGTGTAATGATGATTGTGGACATGTGTCCGTGAGTTGTAATAACTTGGTATTTTGCTCCATGTATGAGCTTGACTTCATTCTTGTGTCTTAGAGTGATGTAATGATATCATTGTTGTTCTACCCTGCGGTGAACACCTTGCGTGTATGTTGTCAAGTGTTCGTCGTAGAGAGGCACTGGGACTTGATTTATGCGTGAGTTAGCATTTGGGGCTAAATTGCATAAATTCATTCTCGGGGTCTCACACCACCTCGCCGCGCGCGCTCCCGTGCCGCCGCGCCACGCGCGCCCGCGCCGTGCACATCCCGGCCAAGCGCCAGTGCCGTCGCGTGCGCCCTGCCACCTCGCCACGCGCGCGCGCCCTGTCGCCGCCGAGCGCCTAAACCGTCGCGCCGCGCGCACCCGCGCCGTGCACATCTTGGCCAAGAGCTAGTGCCCCCGCGCCCTGCGCGCCCTGCCACAGTGCCACATACACACCAAAGGCGCTCGACGAAATGCCTAAGGGGCTCGCCGGCGCACGAAAAGGCCAATCTCAGGTATAAGAACTCTCGCCTCACCTTCACACGGACAGGAAAGAAGCGGCCGGCGTTGAGGGTCTCCCGGGAGGACTTGAAGACAGCCCTACACCTTGCTCCGAAGGGCCTCGTGTGCGCGCCTCGCCCCCACGATGCTTCGACGATGACAAGCTTTCATAGCCGCTCCCCAGCAGCCAAGACATTCGCCGTGGTCGCCAAGACGTGGCTAAGAGCCCCTACAAACACCAAGCCCCGAAGAAATCTCAGACGCCGCCGAACGAGGCTTCGGCGCCAGAGAAGTCGAACAAGGCCGGTGTGAAGCTCCACCACTGCCCCTTGTTCCCATTTTATAGGTCCCAAGGGCGTCCTTGGCGTCCGGGCCGGCCAACCGGAGGTCGACACCTCGTCGTCCTTGGTCAACATGCAACAAGACAAGCTAGGGGGAAGAATGGGCAAAGGAAGCTTTCCCTTTCCCCAAAAGGGGCCTGGCCTGGCCGTGGGAGGGCGCATCCCGCGCGGGCCCGGCGTCACCGGTTGTGACGAGCAGCAACAGAGAAAGCAAAAAGGGCTACCGGTCCCTCCTCTCCCGTACTGAGGAGGAAGACGATCCCCCGGCCGTTGGATCTAGGGTTGAACCCTCCTTTTCGGCCGTTTCTCGCCCGAGCGTGCGGGCCAACTGGGTTTGAAATTTTCTGCAGATAAGTCCGCAAATTTGGGGAAATTACAGCCAAGCCCTCGAAAATTTCGGGGAGTTCCTTAGGGTCCCTGATTTTTGCAAAGTGGTCCTTCGGGGCACCGGTTTTCTCACAGAGAGGCCCCTAGGGTCCCGGTTTTTGCTAAAATACCCCCCGAAATCCGATTTTTCCCAAAGAAAGCCACCGAAGGCCTGGAATCTCCCCAAAACCAACTCAAAGGCTCCCTTTTTGCAGGAAAGGCACCGAGGTACCATTTCTTCTCGTGAACGGAAGATCTCGGGAGTCTCGAAGGTTGACCCAAAGGCATTCCCAATGCCTCCAGCTCAAGGGGGCTACTGTTGTAGTAAAATAAAACCCTTATATGGGCCGGGCCGCAAATCTTACGTGGTAACGACCAAGTCAACATTTCGCAAACGCGAGTCAAGACGTCTACGTGGCGCTGTCAATCCTACGTGGCAGAGGAAAACTAGTCAACGAGTCAAGCCCCTCATGCCATGGTCAAAGGGTCTAATGAGCTAGAGTAGGGGGCAAGAAAGGTGAGAGGAGGGGGCCCTTGGTCCATGGTGGACCGTGGACCAAACCCTATTTTTCTCCCATGGTGCACACAAAAAGCTATGGACCAAAGGAGCTACTTTTACCATTTTGCCCCATTTTTCTCTCTTCCTCAAGGGTAGCCATGGTTTTTTGTCATGGACCCCTAGGCTATAAATACCCCCCATGGGAGCATGTACCATTCACTCTCACTTGAATAAACTCAAGGAGAGAGGCCTAAAGAGCCTCTTTGAGATGAGCTCTAGTTTCGGGATCTCGGGAAGCCTCGTTCGGCCCGAGCCCGAAGGAGAGGGAGTCGGGTTAGAGTCCTAAGGGTATCTCGACCCCGCTGCTTGGGAAGTCTCGTCCGGCCCAAGTACGAGGCGGCCCCTTTCAACCTCTCGCTAAGTGATTCGGGGAGTCTCGATCGACCCGAACGCTTTGGCTAACAACCCCCTCGAAGCCTCTCCTAACATAGGACTAAGTTGCACCTGCAGGGTCGACCGAACCTATTCAAAAAATATTGACGTGTCAACTTGTCCAAGTGTACGGCGACTTTCGCTATAAGGCCGGCGTACACGCCCTGTTTTTATACTCGCATTTGTGCCATCGAGTTTTGGCACCCCTTACTCTAATTGTTGCCGAGAACAACAACACTAATAATGCATAAATGTGAAATGACTGATATGCCCTTCCCCAATACTCCGTTGGAGGTGGATGGAGTATTGGGCACGGGAGATAACCAGAGAGTAGGTAATCAAGAACCAAGGTCGCCATTTGCTCCTTGCGGAGAAGAAGAAAGTTTTTAAAATAAGAAGGTACATCATTCGATCTCTACCTTATACATATTCAAAACAGATGGAAGTTGGGAGATAGTACAACATCTTTACATAACAAACAAGGCAAGAAGGAGAAGAAAACAGAGGAACAAAAAAGAAAGCAAAGCGAAGAGGACAGGTACGTAAGAGAAATTTTTGGCACAGCTTCCCCGTCAAAAAACAAAAACAAAAAAACTTGTTGGCACAGCTTAAGCTGCTCTGATTGTCCTGATCCTTTCCTAGTTCTTGTGCTCTTACAGTAGATTAGCTATATATATATATGATCCCCAGATCATAGCATCGGATAGCATGGCTGTATATACATGTTTGTCTTGGAAGGTCCTTGCATTTCTAGCATCCCACAAGAACAACAGGAGCATGCACAACTAGCAAAAGCCATGTTCCAACTTCGAAAGCCTCTGCCAGCTTGCTGCTTCGGCCAACTATCGAAGGTTAACATATCAGGGCTGTTGTCTGTTGATGGCTATAGCTAGCATCCATCCATAGCTCAGCCCAGACGTGTTGAGAGGAATTAAGCCTTGCATCCCAAAATGATTAGTATGAGAGCAAGAGCAATGCACTCTAGTGTTTTGTTTTGAAACAAATGTATATTCTTAGTGTTGGGAATCAAGATCCATTCCCTGGTCACGAGCTTTTGCAAGACACGTTGATTAATTCTCTGAAGAACGTCGTTGATCGATTCCCCTTGGATGCCTCTGCCATTGCCGTACGTGATCCCTCTCTCCTCTCGGATGCCTCTGCTGCTGCAGCCTGTCGATCTGGTGTTAATGATCACGCGAATGCCACGTGATCTCTGGAGCTCGCTGATTAATGAAGCTAGCTTCATGTGCATGATGCAGAGTGCGTACGTGTTGTCACATTTACCGTCCGATTAAGCCGCCGAGTTAATCCATATCCATGCATCACCAGATGAAACGAATGGTAAGACTGAAGGAACCGACTTAATTAATTAATCTCAAGGTCAAACGCATACCGCTACTCCAGTACTCCCCGTTTAATTTAAGTTGCCGGTTTTTAATCTTCTACTCCATGAAGTCATATGGGATCACTAGGACACGTGTAAGCACGTACATTTGCCTCGGTAACCGAAGCCTGCCATAGCATACGGTCTGCTTCAAGAGGGGATTAATCTGCCAAAATTCCGCACAGAGTCACAGACCCACATGCCAAACCACATGCATCAGTGCATGCACGTACCCCAGTCCCCAGCAAGCAACTGCATCTTAGGACAAATAAACGCAAATTAAGATGTAGAGCTAGATTCATGCATGGCATCTGTATGGTCCATCCAACCGTAGGACACTTGATTTGCACGCTAATTTCAAAGTAGCAGTAAACGCGCATACTTTCTCCGATTCTAAATTCTTGTCTCAAATTTGCCAAATATGAATGTACATATTTTTTTAGAAAGCATCTAGATAAATGTAATATTTCGACAACAGGACTACTCTGTTTGCAATCAGAAGAAACGGATCACTCACACGTCACGTGCCACTCCAAGCTAGCTAGCTAAGGGGACTATACAATCTTAAGTTAAATCTGCATCACGCAAGCAAGCACCGGCCAAAACCGGGTGCAGATGAATCAGCATATACAGTAAACTTTAACCACCCATCCATATCGAATCCAGTGGTCGCCTACCTATAAAAAGGAACCGAATCCACTAGCTAAGCTCACACAGCAACAGCATCGACCATCCATAGACACTGTGTAAGATCGAGATGGTGCAGAGGATTAGCAGACAAGAAGGCGACGGCGAGGGCCGCGAGGCCGCCGCCAAGGGGAGGAAGAAGAGGGCGCAGACGCCGGCCATGGCGGCGATCAAGAGGAAGGTGCTGCGGCGCCGGTGCAGCGGGCTTCCCGGGAGGCCGTCGTCGTCGTTCAAGCGGAGCTACTACTTGGCTGGCGCCGGAGACGATGACGACGATGCCTCCTCCGCCGTGTTCCTCTACCTGGCATGCATCGCCTGCGCGCCGCCGCCCGCTTAATTAATTAACTCTCTGTTCGTGAATGTATAGTCGGCAAATTGCTTTGAATTGATCATGATCAGGATCTAGTTTCTGTCTTCGCCTCATTTCGGCCGGGTGCACGCACGTATATGACCGATCTTGATCGCCGAAACAATTTGCTCCCCCGGCCCATGCGTGCATGATGATCTCTCAACCAGTGTGATCCCCCCCTTTACGGCGATGCCAGCCATCACACGTCCAAAATAAGGACAAATTTTGCGGGGACATCATGAATTTGTTACTCGTTGTCTAATTGACTCTTATACTTCCTCCGTTCAGAAATAAGTGACGTGGATTAGGAGTATGTGAAAAAATAACATGCGAAGTGGCAGCAGAAGGAATACATTGGAGAAGAATAACATACACGTATTCGGTACTGAAATCATTCGGGCTGATGCCTGTTGGCTGTTGCAATTATCTCAGCCCACCTAGCCCAGCAGATTTCCAATGATCTCAGCCCATCTATCCCAGCAGATTTGACACATCTTCGTCTACTGGGCCTTAGGGATTTGTATATATATTTTTTTTTCCTGCCATTTGAGTTCTGGAGCTCTTGGAACGAAAAATACACGAGCATTTCTTTTGTATTGCGAGACACTGATTACTCACCTACTTGTTGCTCAACATGTTGTGTACGTACAATGATGCATTTAATTTGTCTTTTCAACGCTAATACTAATGCGAAACTTATATATATGCTGAAAGTCAAAACACGAAAGAAAAAAACAGAACATCATTATTGCGCTGTTGAACGATTATATAAGCCGGGTCCGGCCGGTCGAACAGTCGCTTTCTCGTACGTGCATAACTGGCGCATGGGTTCTTCCGTCGGCGTGACATCTGGTCATCCACAGGAACATGATTAGGTAGACAAGCCGAATAACGCATCGTCTGCGCTCAATATAAGCAAAGCCCAAAGAACAACCATAGACAAACACGTACGGACCCTCTGTGATGCCCGCCCAGCCGGCTGCCTTCTGGAACGAAACCTTTTTTTTTCTTTTCTTCCCACAAACTAATTGATGCTAAACCTCTAGCTGGTCATCATCTACGACATTGTATAAACACAGTATACAATACTATTCCCTCCCTCCGATCCATAAAAAGGTGTTGCTCGTTTGGTATAAATGTTGTACTAAATGGGCGACACTATATTTTAACGGTTTTGCAATTTTTTAGGCGAACTGAGAAATAACTATTTCTTAACCGATGATAACAACCTTTTGATTCAACCATTGAGATTCGTGTAAGATTAATGCAGATCCGATGGATGAAAAAATCTTTATTGGATGGTTATGATTGTCGACTAAGAAATAATTATGTCTCAGGCGACCGAGAAATATAGACACTCCCATATATTTTAACTCCGTTTCATAACAATGTATGGGTATGACCTTTGTTGGTCAGGTCAGAAGTTGTACTTGCACGGTAATGCATGAAATGGATGGATCTCACAGCTGAGGTGGCACGAGCAGTGGGCGCCGGTCGGGGGGGTACGTACGCTCGCGAAGACACGATGGCGACCCGGTGCTGATCGACGTCGACACTTTCCTAACTTGTAATCCGACTTTTCCTTTTGTTCTCCCATGGATCGGTCGGTCCATTCCATCCCTGCGCGCGCGCGCGCGCATGATGACCGATGACGAAGGGGCTGCCACAATGGAAGACCTTTGTGACATGGGAACCCGAAGAAACATCTGGAAGGCGGACGACGACGACGGCAGCATATGCGAACGCGGAGGGTATATTCGTTACCGTGGCAGTCTCGGTATTACCCACCTAAAACCACGGGCATACACCAGGCAAGCTTTGCTTTCGATCCGATGGTCGCCGTCAGAGACCCCACGACAGCGCGCGCGCACACACGGGTCGCCCACAGGCCTCGATCGGGATCCACGGTGCGCCCGTGGCCAAAGCCTGTGCGTCGTTCCCAGTCGCCGTTTCCTTTTCTTTCCTTTCCTTTCCCGTGCTGTGCAAAGTGCAATGCGTTCTGGATCCAACGGACGGGGTGCAGAGGATCCGGATATCGTTCTGTCCGCGTCGGACAAACACACGCGGCTCCTCGCCGTCGCCGGCGGCCACCCAACGTTTCCGGACCACCGCTCCGCCGTACAACACGACGACCAAGCACCGGGGTACTGTCCAGTGACCAACCATCAGACGCCACGTCAGAAAAAAAAATAAGGGTACCCGGCTCTGCTTTTTCTTCTTCTTCTTCTTCTTTCCTTTACTAGCACTACTACGAATTTGTATGCAGGCACTGCTGGAAAGCGCAACAACTCCTTAACAAAACCATTGGAAAGCAAAACCACCATTGTGCCTTTGCTATTTCTTTGGTCAGGAAACCGCAGCAAACATTCGTTTCAATTTCGTTGCACACGCCATTTATTCCATTTTTCTCTTGTTCGAGAAATTACGAGCTGTGGCAAGTATTTTGTGGTGGTCGTTTTTTCTGTGAACGGCATGTTCTCGCGTTTCATGCCATGTTGAATTTTTTTTTGTTTCTTATGGCTGCGTGAGTGAACATTCGACGTACCTATCAGCTAAATGTATAGATTTTGCAGCCACTTCTATCGGTCTAGAGCTAATATGATCAACATTCTATGATAGATACAACAAGGTGGTTCCAATAATAGCTGTCTGCCATGTAGCAATTTTTTACCGCTAACCCCCCTCTCCCCCACCAGACAATGGTCAGGATGATGACTCCCCAGACACTGCCCGACGACACAAACAATCCCAGGGACGTGTTGTGATACCGTGTGGTTAGGAAACGAACACCACACGACATCGAAAATTAAGGAATCATATGAAACAACGAAAGGTTAAGTTTGAAATCCATCCAGCAACGTGAAACTCTGATCAAATGGTTGGCGGATGGGTGGATTTATCTCCCAAAGACATTGTTACTGAAAAGCAAATACTCTTAAAAAAACCATTGAAAAACTAATGATAATTCTTTGAAAAACCGTGGGAAAGGCAAATATGCCTTCGTTCTTTCTTGGGCAAGAAGCCGCACCCAACATTCATTTCCACTCACTAATTTTTTTCTTCTTCTTCTTCTTCTTCTTTCTTGCGCGAGAAACCACTAGCCGCCGCAGAACGTGCCGAAGAAAGCTGGCCCAGGAGGAGAAAAAACAGCGAGCTGGAAACGAAACGAGAGGCGCCGATCCGATCGATGGTTTTTTTTAGCTGTCCGATCCGATCGATGCCGGAGCCCCCTCCCCATGTTCTTTCTTTCTTGCGCGAGAAACCACGGTCTCCCAAAGGTGCACCCGACCTAACACGAGCCACGCAATGACACCTGGGCCTATCAATAATGAGGGCCCACGTGTCATTGTCTGCACATCGGTGCCTTCTGGAAAGGCAGCGGAACAGGTCACCCACGCACCGCGACGCGTAGTCTAATCATTTTCTTTTCTTTTCAGCGGACCCCCTGACTTTTGTTTAATTTTAATTTTCTCGCTGGTATCCCATTCGCGTTTCCCCTCTCGGCTGAGTCTCGTTATAAAGAGACCAGGGGCCGCTTAAACCCTAGCCATTATCATCTCCCGACGCTTTTCTAGACACTTCTGCCATTCCCCACACAGCGCACGCACCCAGCAAACTCCCCCCGAGCCGTCGCCATGGGTAACTACGCCCTCCAAATCCCTTTTCTCCGTCGCTGGATTCGTCTCCTGATCCAGTTGTCGCTGTTAGATGCTTGCTGTTTGTTTCCCCTCTTCTGATTTTCGCTTGTTTTTTGTTGTTGGTTCTGGGATCTCTCGGGCGCGCGCTTGCAGGCAAGATTAAGATCGGAATCAACGGTGCGTTCCTTCATCTTCTCGATCGGCGCTTGGGTTTTTTGTTCAATTTATTGTTCGGCGGTTGAGTTTTTGCTGGATCTGTGTTGGCTGATCTGAGAGTTTTTTGTTTTTGTTTTGCTCAGGTTTCGGAAGGATCGGGAGGCTCGTCGCCAGGGTTGCTCTCCAGAGCGATGACATCGAGCTCGTCGCCGTCAACGACCCCTTCATCACCACCGAGTACATGGTATGTGCCCTTCGATCTGCGCGGTTCGGTAGTTTTTATGGGTAGATCTGGTGGTTTTGTAAGGCTTAAAGGTGGTTTTGACCCCCGATCTGTAGTAGTATGTACGGGTGTTTCGTGGGATGTCAGTGTTAGCGGTGGTTTTGGTTACGGTTGTAGATTGCCAGCAGTATGCTAGAGTGGTCACGGTGATTTTGGTTCCTGTTTAGGTAATTCCCTTTATGAGATCTGACTGGTTTTTGTCTATCTATGATATTATTAGTTGGTGTGTATAGGATGAGTCATGTTAACAGGTTTATCTCATTGAATCCACGCTAGGAATTTTTTTCTTTCTAATTTTACCGAGCGTGAATTGTGGTGATTCTGTGATGTGTAGACCTACATGTTCAAGTACGACACCGTCCACGGCCACTGGAAGCACAGCGACATCAAGCTCAAGAACGACAAGACCCTCCTCTTCGGCGAGAAGTCCGTCACCGTCTTCGGCGTCAGGTAGTCTGCTCTTAACAGCTTGTTTTGAAGGGGTGTGCTGTGGCTTGTTGTGCATTCAAGCTGTGACGCTAATGTTTGTTCTTTTGCTAATCCAAAGGAACCCTGAGGAGATCCCATGGGCTGAGGCTGGTGCCGATTATGTCGTGGAGTCCACTGGTGTCTTCACTGACAAGGACAAGGCCGCAGCTCACTTGAAGGTATAATTAGTTAACCTGCCATTTCCTCTCGTTCGCAATTTAGAAATGTGATATGTTATATTACCTTTGATTAGGTAGTGTGTAAAAGCATGGCCAGAAAACACTAGAAGTAGTGCCCTGTTCCTATTACTTGTTAGTGTTCGCAGGCATAGCCAGAAAACACAACCCTCACAGAAGGGGTAGAGAGTGATATCTTAGATAATATAAGTTCTTTTAACCATTGATCTGTTAGACTAGTGTACTTCTGGTCTGCTAGTAGTAAGTACTGGCTTCACAATTCATTTTAGACCATTAACGTGCCATTATTCTGATGATTCATGACTCAGTGGCTTATTTTCAGCATTTTACGTGCTTTTGATGCCAGTGGCATGGAAGTGTGTTGTTTTACAGTTACTTATCCTTTGCAATGCGGTTGCAACACCACTTGTGATAATGTCTTGCGATGCTTCTGTGGTGTGGTTCCAACTCTGGGGTTTTCGATATCTTACATTGTTCATTGAATATTAATTAGGGTGGTGCCAAGAAGGTTGTCATCTCTGCACCCAGCAAAGATGCTCCCATGTTTGTTGTCGGTGTCAACGAGGACAAGTACACCTCTGACGTTAACATTGTCTCAAATGCTAGCTGCACCACTAACTGTCTTGCTCCCCTAGCTAAGGTATGTTTCTTTCTCACTGTAAATAAATCACTGGTGTTGGGATTGTGGTTCATCTCTTAATAATGGTTAATGTCTCCTCCAGATCATCAATGACAACTTTGGCATTGTTGAGGGTCTGATGACCACCGTTCATGCCATCACTGGTAAGATTTTGTTGCAGCAACACTTTTGAATTATTTAGCTGGCTTCAGATTCTCATTATAGTGACTGTTCTGCCTGTCTTTAGCTACCCAGAAGACTGTTGACGGACCCTCAAGCAAGGACTGGAGAGGTGGCAGGGCTGCAAGCTTTAACATCATTCCTAGCAGCACTGGTGCCGCCAAGGTATGCTGCAAGCAATGTCGTGTATTTGTATCCTGACAGTTCTGAATGCATTTCGCACACACACACTTCCCCCTGTTTGTGCATGTTATGTTATTTGTTCTGAATATAATTTGTATTCTAGGATTTAGGCGCAAGACAGATGATAAAATCATAAATCTGAGCTGTTAGTGGTTTATGTTGTAACTCAATTTGTTTTAATAGGAAGTTTGTGATGAATATTCTCTGTTCAATTTTATTAGCAGTGGTTGGAAGCTGTTTTCTTGATTTCAGTTGGATTACATCACATGGTCTAATCTGATGTTATTTGATTTCAGGCTGTTGGTAAGGTTCTTCCTGAGTTGAATGGCAAGCTCACCGGTATGTCCTTCCGTGTTCCCACGGTGGATGTGTCGGTTGTTGATCTCACTGTTAGAACCGAGAAGGCTGCCTCTTACGAGGACATCAAGAAGGCTATCAAGTAAGTGTTAAATCTTTGCGCATCCATGTGAAAATCTAGAGAGTTTAGCTTAAGGGATCTTTGTAAGCTTGCTACTGGTTGTGTCAGTAGTTCCACCTCCCCACTATACACTATTCAAGGAATGAACGGCATTCCTGCCAGTTATGTTGTTTTGTGGTTCCTTTCCATCCAGAACACCACTGACCAAGAGTATGCTAACTATTTTTCAGGGCTGCCTCTGAGGGAAACCTCAAGGGTATCATGGGTTACGTCGAGGAAGATCTGGTGTCCACCGACTTTGTTGGTGACAGCAGGTATGCCTGCAGCCTTCATAATTCCACATGACTGCCAAAAGCTGTCTGTTTTCAGAGTGTTGCTCATTTTTCATGCATGTTTTTGCTGTCTAGGTCGAGCATTTTCGACGCCAAGGCTGGAATTGCTCTGAACGACCATTTCGTCAAGCTTGTGTCGTGGTACGACAACGAGTGGGGCTACAGGTTAGTCACTCATCTCTTGAATGATCTGCACCATGTAATATCATTCCATGTCTCTAGTTTTCTTCTCCCCGTCCCACTGATAACACTCCTGAAAACCTCCTTTGCAGCAACCGTGTCGTCGACCTGATCCGCCACATGGCCAAGACTCAGTAAAGCGTCGATTTGTACCTTTTGGCCTGAGTTGGAGATGTGAATTCCTGCTGGAGTTTATCTAGAGAATAAATGTGGACATTGAGTCGCCGCCCCTTTTGTTTTACCTCCTATGTACTGCTGCAACCTGTAATGGAGTCCCATTACTAATCGGGTGCCCGTTTTGCTTGGTTTGTGAATTATATGAATTTTACCGTGAACTCTGATGGTAGTATTACCCGTAATCTATGTTGCTCCCGCTATTTCGTTTGTCTGTCGTTGAGTGCTCCCGTAGTCTGATTGTTCGTACCGTCAGCTCCAACATCTTCAATCCCTCTTGCTGCTTTTGTTATACTGATGTCGTCCAGGGGAGTCAAACTTTTAGGACTGCAACGTTTACCTTATCGGCTACGAAGGCTAACGTTCTCCCCTCTTGTAACCCATGGGTTAACGTAACGTTAATCCCCTCTTGTAACCCATGAATGCCAATTCGAACTTTCAAAAGATTATATGGAAAAGCTCGGAGTTAGTGAGTTGTCTTCGTCGCGATGCGCGTGGTGCAGAGAAAAGGAGACATCAATATTAAAGAGACGCAGTATATGCCCACTCCTACATTGCTATGTTCGATTCGTCGCTGGCTAGACAGCATTGTTATTTGTTGATGACACCGATGCATGGTGTTTACATTTTGGCGGGCATGTCTGTTAACAAGCCAAAAAAGTCTATTGTGTTGTCATAGGTTGCAACGCTTATTGTCCCGGAATCGTACAAATATCCAACGTAAACTCAAGATTGATTAACAACGTTTATTGTCCCCGACTCATACAAATATCCAACATAAACTCAATATTAATCGAAAATGCTTCAATTGATGGATGAGTATTCGCTGTCAATAATAGCATTCCAACATATACAATGCTCTGCTGTTTCCACACTCTTGTAACTCCAAAAGCAGGCCTAATCTAATCTACTGCTCAGAGGGAAATATTTCCTCGAAGAAGTTGTCCAGGTCACCTATGCGTGGGTCGAAGGCCAACAGTTTAGTCATCGCATCCTGAAATTTGGAACAAAAAACACATCATCTACTTAAAATAACAGTGCCCATTTTGCATGTAAAGATAGCAGAACAAGCGCTTTCCCCCTTCAACATGCATGCAAGTAATGACCTGGTATTGCCGGTCCCTAGCTTCTAATTTATCGCAGATCATGCGCCTTATAGGTCTCTTGGAATGGATGTCCTCCAGAACACTAGCAGCTCTCTGAATAACTTCATCGGGAACACCTGCTAACAGTTAAAACATGAGGATCATCTTTGTATTGTTATGCTGTCCGGTTTATTCGTACACGATCAGTGATGGAGCTTGGTCCAGATTGTAGAGGAGGCAGTCTCAGGTATTGAGAGGGTCACAAAGTAAACACAAAAGAAAGGATATAAACTGCAGACATCACTCTAATTTCGCTATGCTTAGCAAATTTGGCATACACCAAGGTCTGCCTACACGATCTCCTCGTTCATGATTAGCATGTGAATGGCTGAATTACAGTGAGAGATAATGTGAAGTAAATAGTTTGCTAAAAGAATGCAGTATTTAGTTTTTCACTCAAAATGAAAGCAGATTAGTTTATCGTATAATCATAATTTGCCAGCTGAATTGAAGTTTACTCCATGCACATACCTGCAAGCTGTGCACAATGAAGTCCTGCAAGAAAGGACTTGTTATACTTATACCTGACTCAAATGGATCAGCTACTATCTTCGTATAAAAGCAGTACATAAGCTTACCAAAGCTTAAGAGCGCCTGTCCAGGTACAAGTCTTCACCATGGGTATTATAAGTTATGTGAGAAATTAGTATGAAAAGAAGATCATTCAAAACAAGAAAAATGCATAACAGCTAACAGATTTCGTGTCTACTTACCGGTAAAGAAATATGATATCTTCATTGCTTGTCTGTCCATCAGGATTCAGAACACTCATGGTATAGCATTTTATTTGTTCAGACTGCAAAATTTCTCACATTTATCAAAATCGTTATAAAACAGGACTAGGAAAAACCCCAATGTGAAAGGAAATAATCGTTTCTACACATGAACAACTAAATATTCACTTCTAACCTGTGGCAAGTAGTTTTCGGTGAAAATCTCTGTCAGATGTGTTGACAAAAGGACCTGCAAGGCTGCAACAGTTAGATAATATCTCGACACATTACAGTAGCAAATCTCAAAAAATTCCAGCATTATAGCATCTCCATGTCCGATCAACCAATCTAAAAGATACACAAGTCAATCAGCAAAATTGTTGTGTCAACCATGCTCCAAGAAGAAAATATCATTATAAAAGAAGATCTCTTCTATAGGAATGTGTTAAGGATGCATGATGAATAAAGAACCCAGGTCTTCCTTAAATAAAATGCTCATGCTCAAAAGCAGCAAGATAAACAATATGATTTGAGTGCTATGTCGCTAAAAAATAGAGTGCACACACACCTTCCTTTCATCCCTCCTTTGCACTCAATGTTCTATACTACAGCAAGCAGTACTGGAGATTTATGACATCTTTCATGTTAAAAAAATATATACAACTGTTGTCTATCACGAATGAAATGCTTCAGTTTTTGAAATGCATAAATCTGTCACCTTAAGAGGGTTATGAGTCTGGTAGTAGTATTCACAACTCTAATGTCCAGAAACCACGCAAAATGGCTTTAAAAATTAAAATGCATGAAAAGGAAAAACAAATATAGCAATGTAGAAAATCTGAGCTGGCAAATTATAAACTGATGGTCGTAACTTTAACTGTGACTTGTAAGGAAGATCAGACAGAGAGATACTATGGGATTCATATTCAATAGTGACATTTACCCAATATGGCTACCTAACCTTTGGAGGATAATCATAATTTGCAAAATGACTGATGGTCCCTCCAAGCAGACCAATACCATCTATAAGGAATCAGAAAAGAAAATTAGCCATCTAATCATGAGTCCTGTGGAGGATGGAGGCACGGGAGGATATTTGAGATTTTCTGTGGTCTCACCTTCGGTCAGAGTGCCCTTACCGAATTCATCCAATAAGCAAAGAGATCTAGATGTTGCATGCCTGCAAAGTTTCTTTAGCTGTTTATTTTACATCATGAGACAACAAACTTGGGTGGATCCTATTATGATACCTGAGCATTGTTCCAACTTGATGTAAATCAATCATAAAGGTTGATTGCTCAGTTGTCATTGACTTGCTTCCCATTGCACAGAATATCCTACAAAATATTATTAAGAATGTCAAATATGAAACATATACATAATTACATATTGCTCTTCGGCCTACAACACTAATATGTTAATCTTTTCTTACTTCGCAACATAGAACATGCCATAAGAAGACAAACCTATCTGTCAATCCAACAACAGCAGAATCAGCAGGAACAAAGCTTCCAATATGAGCAAGAAAAACCACCAATGCGACCTGAAAGCAAATATCTAACATAACTTGAACTTTATTGTTTCACTAACTTGAGTTTATGCAAGATGAAGATAAGTTCTTCCATGCTCACCCTAGAAGTAACAACACAAAATTTAAGTACGTTAAAGATCTGATTTGCAGCTAGTCACTACTCCAGAACTAACCAATACAGTTTTAGCATTTCTGCAGTTTAGTTTTGGACAAAAGCACTTTTTAGATAGCATTACCTGCTTAATGTATATACTTTTTCCCGAGTAATTAGGTCCAGTTATTATGTTTATTCTTCCTGGCATAAAAAAGTCATAAATTAGACTGTTTACAGTAATAGAAGCGGCAGTAATAGAAGCGGTACTATGTAAGTTTCAGAGTCCACATATCTTATAAACTAATCACCTGCACTGCGGATTTTAGTGTCATTTGGAACAAAGGTATCAACGGTCATTTCCTGCAAAGCATGTCTAAATGCTATTGGGTAAATTTAGGAACTTCTCAATTAAATATCTTAAACCATAAGACTAGTAATACCCGGCTAACAAGTAACATGAGAATAGAAAACGACTAAATACTAACCTTCCATTCTGTATCTCAAGTATAGAATCCTCAGTTAAGATGGGCCTCACATAATTGTTTTGGCGAGCAACAATTGCCAATGATAAAATACTGATGTAACAATAAAGAGAGCTCATTAGATCGCCAGTAAGTTGAATATGTGCAACAAATGTGTGCATACCAATCAAGTTCTGCTGCAAAGTTCACTGCTTTCGTCAGTTGAGGTAGAAACTGAAGAACACGGCATACTAAATCCCTTATGATTGCTCTTTCCATGTCTGCCAGCATGACCAAGCTCAAGTCAATCCATTGCATATTTGCATCTAAGGTGAGTTATCCTAAAAAATGACTAACACAAAAGGTCAAACAAAATTTATGGGACCTCCACAGGCTTATGCCGAAGACTGAAATAAACAATCGAGAGAGATCAAAAAAGATAACCAACTTAACTTTGACAAATAAAAAAGGTATCCACATGTAAACTTCAACTATAGAAAATTCAGGACAAATATTGTACAACAAGAAATCGGTAGATGAATATAAAGTTAAATTCCAAGATCTGCAAGTATGTAATCTCTCGGGAAAGTATGGGATAAATTTGTAAGGTGATATGCTCACTGCTTGCTTATGCATGAACTGTAACACCAAAGGTAAAGTACCATTAAACACCAAGAAAATTCAAAAGATACTTGTTTGCAATCGTAGAATATTAAGGTACTTATGCATGATCTTCATCATCAGGGAAATTATGATTATTGCATAAACACTAAATGCAATTTGATAAGAAATCACAGCATCAGGACAGAATCAAATAAGTGAACAAATTGTTGGAACTACCAAGAATCTTATGATAAATATCCCCCAGAAGGTTGTCCAGCTCTCTTGTCTTTTGAGTATGATAGTAGAACCTTCTCTCTTCCCCATCCTCTGAGAACTGATGAACATAACAATTATTACATAATAAGGATAAAATAAAATAAAATAACACACAGCTTACCGCAAATTCGAAATCTTGAAGTCCTACTAACAAGGCGTCACTTATCTTTTCATCAAAAAAACACATCAAGTATCCTGTTAGCAGCATAAATGGTTAACACATGATTGTTCTCACTAACCACTCTAAACTTTTAATGTTTATGAGTTTATGACAAATAGGGTATTGTATTTTACAAGCACTATCTAGAATTTTGAAGATTCCAGTACCAACACAAACTAGAGAAAGAAACTAGTAAATCAAAACCAGAAAAAAAGAGTTTGCTAACATATTTCCAATATTTTTAATTCCTATATGCCAAACTCAAATGCTTGTCTTCATACATATTTGCCCTCAAACTTTTAATTCGCAGTAGGCACATGTCATATAACATGAACCCAACCTTTTCACTAATCAGTTAGTCGGTAGGCACATGTCATATAACATCCACACATTCCTCTTAACTAAACTGCTGCCGTTTTGTATGTTCAAAGACTCATAATGGACATTGACGGTAGAAATAGGTCATCTTGATCAACATTCAAACAGTACTGAATTGGATCAACACACAAATTTGAGCCAAACTATCCAGAGGTCAGAGGAATTTAACAAATATTCTTTTAAGATTAACTTTGAACCATAAAATAATCCTAGATTGACCAAAATAAACTGGTTTCTACATTCTAAAGAAATGCAAGTGCATCGGTAAAACTTCTGTTCTGTACATTTAATGTTAATGTAGTAGGAAAATAGACCTTTATAGCATAAAGAAGAAAGAGGACAATGCTTGAGCTTGACATAGCAATGTATATCACATAGAAGGCTTTTTTTTAGGCCAGTATATCACATAGAAGGCTAGATAGTATCAAATTAAACAAGATAATAAGAGAAAAGCTGTGCTAACAAAATGCTACCTATTTGGTGTATATAGACAATTAGGGGAGCTTCTCTGCATTCAAGCGCGAAAGGGAAGGAGGCATTTTCATTAGCTGAAACCTAGAATCAGCTGAACTGTTAGAAAATAACATATAAATGGCACTTCAAAGCAAATTCAGGTTTGGAAGATACATCACCTGCTCCAGAAAGTCAGGTAATCCTTCATACACCATCCTCAGTTCATCCAACTGTATTTCACAAGGAGCTCGTTCAATTAGGGAAGCCACCCCATATGCTTGAGAAAACAGAAACAGAAAGATCCAGATATAACGTGTAATAGGAAAAATGGTGTTTAGAAGAATCACAGAGGTTGCTCAGAAATTTTCAAGTTATGATGAACTATTCTTGTGTTGAAAATTGGTGTTCAAACTTCAAACGGTACCTAAACATGTACACTCACTCACATGTGCACAGAAGGTTCGGACCACTATATGTTTCTTATGGCCCCAATTCGACTGGACCCCTGTGAGTCACTGAACTACTTAGCAAGATGGAACATAACATCTGAGTTTCTGAAAATGGGAAACCGGTCCATTTTTAATATGTTATGCAATGACCAACTGCAATAACTGAGCAGGATGAAAACCACACGTACTGGTTATGCTCAAGGCAAAGCAATAAACCTACTTTCTATTGCACAATGAGACAAAGGAGTTTGACATTGTATTATAATGATGAACTACAAGTCAATAAATGTTTAATTCATGATAAAGTAACGGGAAGTATGCAATCAGTTAAAAGTATAATGTACTAGATAAATACATGTGTGTTGCTACAGATCAACAAATTAGATTATCCCGATACCATCTCACTTGCATGTATCATGTATGCAACATTTTCTAGGTGCATTTGAGATTTTTAATTTAAAGTCAGTGGACGATCTCACATATAAAAAGGGGGAGAAGAAGATGAACGGACTGCCACCACCGATTGACGTCCTTATAAGAGTACAGATAAGAATAAAACACAACTCCAGGATGCAGAAAGCACTGAAAGGGCTGACCTCATCACATAAACCTTCTTTCACCACTGTATCGTAGCCTTTCTCCTTGCTCCGTTGCACGTCAATCGCACCAATCACCTATCAATAATATATAAATATAATCAATCAATTTATATTTATGGCACAGCAAACAGCATGCCTCCACAAACACCAGAAAAAACAAATATGCCTTCACTCTGTAAACTAATCTAAAATTACCAACACTAAATCTCACGGGATTAAAAATTTATATATTATTTGGAGAAACTTGTAACAGCAAGATATCAGTCATTCACAGCATATATTCCAAGCAGAAATGTGCACAACAACTGTTTCAGAGGGAAAAAAATTGAAACAGTGATTGTATATTTGCTAGTCCAAGTCTATTATTTTTTTTGAGAACATGCAGGAGGACTGCATGTATTATATGCTTGCAAGATCTGAAGCATAAATTTTAGAAATAACTTCTCATACAAGAGTATCTGTAAACTATTTCATGCGGATTTATGCCCCATAATGTTAGAAGCCACAAGTGCTGACCACACACATGTATATAGTTCAGTATTATCAATTGCCTAGTTAGAGGTACCAGTAAAGAAGCTTAGGCAGACCTGTAAAAAGCTATACGGTTTAACATTACTAATACTATATCAAAAGTTTGAGATGGTCATATTGTTGTATCTAATCATCTAAAAATATCATGGCATATCAATGCAACTCAAAGAAAAGTGTAAATGCATGCCCATCTTTGTGCATTTAAAGAGAGGGACAATTGTATGAGTACTAACCAAATTCGACACATAATCCAGCTCTGCTGTAATAGAAGAATTTGCCTGAAATATAAGGATCCATGAATAAAGAAAAATCGTATTGCACCACCATCAAACTAGTTCAAACTTCCATTACTTGTTCAAAAGCAGCCCCTGTTTGAAGATTAGTACCTTCTTAACCAGGTCAATGTTTATATTTTGCAACTTATTTGCCAGATGCTCTGATATTCCTACTTCGAAAATCTTGTTTATATGAAGCAAAGAGCAAATGCACTGAAACAAGAGAAGAGAAAGGAAATTACCAAGAGATATGAAAGAGGATAAACAACTACACGCAAACAGGGTACTGACTACTGCGAGATATCTAGCACTTCAGGGATTATGTCAAAAGCCCGCCATGCCAGGCTAGGGGGAAATCAATAACTTACTCAAAGTGATTGTGAATATAAAAAAAATGATCTTGTGCCAAACACATTCTCAACAACCTCAAGATCAAATACAGTAATGGGAGATAATAAATGGTTCGATTGGGCTGTCTGAAGTCTGAACCAGGCACTGAGGTAAAAAAATGTGATGTGCTCAGACTAGTTTTGCAGCTCATGCTAAAGAAAACAAAATGGGCTTATCAGAAGTTGGTCTGCCAGAAATCGACAGCCTTCATTGGTGTGAACTGTGACCGACGACCATGACTTCGTAACAAAGAATTGCTAGTGCATGCACCGATGTGTGCAGCGTACGGGTCATCCGAGGAACATTGCATAAAGCAGACGATGGCAAGATGGCGAGATGACGTTTGATGACAGAGTTCAGCTGAAGCCTACATCTCCGGGAGCCCTTGGTCCAATATGGCTCAGACGATGGCGGGAACAGAACAAATAAGTATGGAATGCACGCTATGCTCCTGAGCTCTTGGTCCAGTACGTCTTCAGTGAAAGAGTGGTGGGTACAAAACGTCACCAGCGCCGGCCTTCAACAAAAGGCCCTCACGTCGCTTCTTATGCTTGCCATGTGGGAGATTTGGAATAAGCAGGATGCGAGGGTCTTCCGAAACGTGGCGGCACTACCACCCATTGCCATGGGGAGAATAAAAAACGAGGCCACAAATTGGGCACTAGCTGGTGCTAAATTCCTAGGGAGAGGTTATCCCGGGAGATTAAACGTTGTACTCACTGCGGCGGCAGCTTTCTGTTATTGACCTTTCTTGAACTCTCTTAAATTCTAATGAAATGAGGAAACTCTTTTGTCTCATCTTCGAACATAAACAAATAGATAAATGACTTAATTCTCTAGAAATGGTGGTAAGAGATTTATTTTTCCAAGATAAGATGTATTTGAATTTGGAAAGAAAGCTTTTGGGGGATACCTTTAGAACTGTGTGCCAATCACTGCTTGTACAGCTGGAACTTGGAGAGTTGAATTTCTTCAGAGAAAAGGCAAATGTCAGTTGTGCATATCTGAAAACTCTGAAGCTGAATACAGAATGCTCGAAGAAACTAAGGATGACGATGATACTGTTAAGACCAGCATATGACTTAGGGTTCAACTATTTTAACCTACTTTTGAGTTTCCTTTTTACTTCAGGTCAAAATAGTATGTCTCAAGCTCTCAGTTTTATTTATGAAGGTACAACAAATAACTCTCGATTCTTCCTCTATATATACAAAGATAGCATATAATCATACATATTACGTTTAAGTTTTTTTAAAAATTCACAGTGTGAACGGCAAGATGGAGCAGAGTGGGCAAACAATACCCATGACCCAAAAAGACACAGGGAAGTGCATGAAGGGTAAAACTTGACTGAAACAAACCAACTGGCACTTCAGGAAGGCCTAACCTCCATATGTCCACCCAGAGAGCATTACCAAAGAGGTGTTATTTTTTACTTTTTTTAAATACCTGTCTTGTCACTACAGGGTGAAGATATTTGACTATATTACATCAAAATGAGGTAAATATAGAAGATATAGTGTGTACTTGAACAGAGTAGACTAAATAGCACCTTGAGCATGTGGGGGATATCTCTAACGGACTTCAAAGTCTCACGCAAAGCAGTCATTACTTCTTCACAGCAAAGGAAGAATGATATCTAGAATTGCTTGGAAACACAGAACCAAAAACTATATGCATTTTGGGCATCAAGAGTCAGAAGGGATGGAAATTTTGCATTGTTCAAAATAAGGATACTGTGTCAAGGCGATTATGTATGACATCAATATCAATTATGGGACGCAAGAACCACCCCCTAATTTGAAGCATAAAAATAGTTAAGAAAAATCTTCATTCTTATTTCATTGATAACATCAAAGGTAGTAAACTGACCTCAAGAGACGTCTCCCCATCGGTGTGACACACTACATTTAAGACAAATCGGTGAACTTATAGAAAATAAGAGAAGGAAAGAAAATGATTTTTTTACCTTGTTAAGCATACCAAAAACTGAAAACCTGCAGTTTTTTATAACTATTATAAATTGGAACCAGGGTAAGAGTACAAGATGTAGATGTAAGGTTCTACTTCTTACCCTTCTTTAGCTCTTCCAATTCCCATGTAACTAGGGTGCTTATCTACTTGAAAAATCTGTAGTGCCTCATGAGCAGCTGCGTCAAGTTTCAGGAACCTATCTCTGTGATGGATGTCAAGGCATACAGTTCTAAATTAAAAATTTATGACAACAGCACACTATTAAGAATGCACTCAGTTCTATACGAAAAGTAGTTAATAAAAAGAGTAATGAGATAACGTTACCCTACAGTGTATCTACATATAGTGTGTAAGTTGCTCCCAAAGTGGCAGTGAAGCTACATAAATTATTTAAGTTGCTTATAAAGTATGAACACAAAAATATGTTGGATCTGAAATATAGTATCACAGAGGAAGATATAAGTTAAAATTCAGTGCTCAGTATGTAACGCTCATCTAATATCATCACAGATCAAAGGATAAAATGAGATCTGTGCCACCGAATCAATCTCGATGGATGCTCCACCTTCCATTTGCTCAACGGTATCAAGAAGCCTCTCGTTATCTAATATAGCGAGAAGACCACCAGCCGCACGAACTTGAACATCGCTTCCAAGATCCATCATTGAATTAAGCTGCGAATAAAGCAAAAAAAATGATTTCCCTGTGAAATGAAAAAATGGCTAACAAGATTTGAGAACCAAGATAAATGATCAAAAACCAAATAGGCAGAGTTAAGCCATTCTTGTGACATAAATATCGGATATCCTAACTTTGAGGATATATTGAAGGGAGTGAGTTTAGAAGGGAATAAACAATAATAGTGGGATAAGTATCTATCCTGATTCCTGATCATAATTCTTAATTATAAAGGTCTAGTGAGAAAACAAACCTGACAAATTGTCCTGATTGCAACATTCTACAAGATAATAACTACTCCCTCCGATCCATAATTAGTGTCTGAGGTTTAGTACAACTTTGTACTCCCTCCGATCCATATTAATTGTCGAAATATTACATGTATCTAGACGCTTTTTAGGCATAGATACATCCATATTTGGGCAAATTTGAGACAATTAATATGGATCGGAGGGAGTACTAAATTTGAGACACTTATTATGGATCGGAGGGAGTACTAAAGTTATACAACTACATCCAGCAGAAGAAGTAACAACTTCCCACCAAGAAATGCAATGCAAGAGCTCAATAAAAACAAGGTCGCATTTTACCTTTTCTAGCAAAGTGTAATAGATATGCACTTTCATATATCAAATGTGATAGTACAAACTATTTACGAGAAGACAAATACTGACTTATATGTATAAAAATAATCTGAGATTCAAGAGACCTACCTAGCTTTGACGGCAAGACAAATCCACAACACCCTCAAAAGAAAGAAAGAAAACCCCGAGATTATATCATAAATAGACATATTAGAAACACCGCTGCTTTGGTAGACCCAGATTCTAAGATGTAGGTTATTCATATATACATAATGGAAATGTGTAACAAATACAACTGTATTTGCAATTATATGCAAAAGAGTTGAAGTGGATGCGATCTGTGCCATGAAGTCCCTAAGCAAATGGAAGTAGTGTAACTGTTTGCACCAGTAGTAAGTAACGTTTGCTAGAAATAAATTGGTTCTACAGTCACCAAACAAGATACAGAAAATAGAGGGGAGGGTTTTTCGACAATGCCCACCTTCTGAACCCTATTTATAAGTATATAACATCAGAAGTATTCTTAAAAAATAATAGTAAGGCAATAACACTGCCATTCTATTAAGTAGAGGAAGATAAACCATAGTGCATGTGGCCTTGTACAGATTTATTAAAGGTATAAGACCAAGAACAACCAATAAACAAAAAAGGGACTACTCACTAATCATATGTCCTCAAAGTTCAGATATGTCATTCCAAGTAGATCTCTTGGTAAGTGGTAACTGTAACAAGTGACCAAGTGTGGGGTAGAAGAAAATACAATTATAAATTAAATGGAACGACATAATAAGAATCTTGAACACCGTGCTGAATAAGAGTGTATCAAAGGGTTGAGCTGGTCTTTTCGAAACCTATGGTGAAGTGAAACAAAACATAGAAGTAGAAGACAGTAGCGGTAAGATTCTCGTTTCAATCACTTACAAAGCAAATCCTCTCTTTCACACTTAATCCATCATCCATTCCTGCAACTTTCAAGTATATTAATCTGTAAATAAGGCAAGCAATACACAGATATTTCATCATTAACTCATCAGGTTGAAGAATTAGGAAATGCACGGGATAGAGATACAGTATTGACTGAAATGAACTTCCCAATAACTGATAATTGCTTTCCTTTCTCGCATACCAGGATCTATACATACATAAACCAAAGACTACCATTGATAGCATAGGTCATCAGATACCTCCATGAATGAGTTTCTCAGCCTTTACCAGACCAAAACATTAAAATGCAGATGTTCAGCTAAGTTTTTCCACTGACAACAATCATGTGGAAAAGACCATTATCATATACTATTGCTAAATTTAGTTGATTTAATGTACATATTCACGGAGTAAAACAGTAACCGAAAACAACATATCAATAATTTAGCAGATCAGTATTATCCAAACCTGATTAGTCCGTAAGATGTTCATGTAAAGCTAGTTCTCAATGCATTCAAGGAAGTGCCTGGTCTAGTGATCTGGTAAACAGTACAGAGAGCCGCTAACCTGTGCCATGCTTGCTCATAGCTGAATGTTGAGCTTTTCATGAGCTTCACAACAGGGGCCTCGCCATTACCATCTGTGTGATTCCATGCAAAGTAATCAAAAGAGAACTTAAGATAATCGGTAGAAGAAGGGACTGTAGCCCAAACCATTTTGTTGTAAAGCCGATAAAAGTTCTTCTTCTGTTTTTGTACTTGCGTATATGGTGCTTGGTTTTGCTTGACATTTCACTGATCCAAAATCAAACAACAGAAACAGTCAGCTACGTAGTTTAATTCTGTTTTACTATGACAAATGTTGAAAATACTTCATATTGGAAAAAAGAACGGCAAGATATTTTGCTACCAAACAATATTTCAGCATAATAATTGAAAGATCTGCAGCATACATTCGAAAATTTGATTTCAAATACATAGCTATTGATGTAAACAACATACCAAGATCAATTAGAGGAAATCCCCCAGCACTATCTTCCCAGATTTCCAATACAAAAAGCTGGCGCGTATTTGAATCATAGTATGCTACTCCAATCCTGATGTCAAATTAAAGTTACAGGGATCATATAACCAGTTAACTCATACTGTATCTACCATCAAGTGATCTAACAAATACAGTGATGTGAAAAATTCTCAATAAATTAAATACACATCTAACCTACGCCCTTGCATTACACAAGCCATATGGACCTGCAATACAATCAGGTGAAAATCAGTAATGACACTGCATAGCATGAAGGTGTCAATAAGATATTTAGATAAGTCACCGAAGTATCATCTGCCAGTTAGAAGCATATCTGCCAGATTATTGAGTGCCAAACAGAAATTACGTTTCGGGCAACAGATGAAGTCATGCAACAGTCTACTAAAGGAAGAACAAAACTACACAAAGGCCCTGACAAGTTTGGAATAATGCCATTCCTCTTCAGCAAAATGGTACTGTATTTATACCGTCAATAGCACTGTTCAACTCCAGTAGAGCAAGTTACTCATTCAGAATTATGCATGGCCATGAATGCACATATAACCTTGCTCAATATTCTCGGAAAAAAATGAGCTGTTTTGCAAATAAGTACATACTAATGGTACAATTGAGCAATCATGTTTGTCTTTTTCTTCAGTGCTGAGATGTGTACACACTTGAACATTCAGAACAAACATTGCCAAACAATTCATACAGCAAGAGATTTCTCTGTTACAAGAATGCACAACCCAACCTACTTGACAGATGGATCCAATCAAATCAGACACTTTAGGGCATGCTCAAATCAGGCTCAGATTTGTGGGTGTGTGGAGATAAAATAGGTAATAAGTAATAACAAAGTTTGCAATCTAAAGTAATATCTGCCCAATATAGTAAGTCCATTTTAGAGTTCGAGGCCTGGCTTCCCTGTAATGAAGCAGCACAAACACTAGATCCTATTAAAAGAAGACATTCCTCAACCATTACGTACTCTACTTCCACATTTGGGCTAAAGTAGTTGGCAAGCACACATCAGAAAAGCTTTCTATTGTCCACAACACGCATTCAACTGAAACTGGTTTTGAGCTGACATTGTTTTGCTTTGCAAACTTCATCACATGATTCGTCCCATGAAGACTCTACCCTCCCTTAATCAAAGTGTGTTCCACTCAAAGGCTCATCAAAATTCAAACGAACATAACCTTGCATAAAAGTATGGACGAGAGATGCAATACTGAAACAAGCAAAATCTCTCTGGTAAGGCCGTAAAGCGATGATCGCCCAAATTATCAATCTGGTCAGTACCTCGGAGTCCTTGAAAACCCTTCATCAGCTAAAATAGCACGCGGAACTGCACGAAGCTGGGCACATGGATCATACGAAAACTAAAGAGTCGCAGCTGCGTTCGTGTGACATGCAATCGCTCTTCTAAATGCATTTGTTAGGGATGGGACCGTTACTCAAGGCCGGCTAGAGCATGCAACCCCAAATACTAATGAACTGAATCAGTCGAACCAAACCAGGCATCGGATTAAAAAGAAAGCAGTTACGCGATGCTACAACAGAAGCATACAGGTTCAGAAAGTGCGGAGAACGGAATCCACTGCAAACTCCAGCCAGCAACATCAGAACACGAGCGCGGCATTGCACGAATTTGGGGGGGTTTCCGGAACACGATTCGAATCGGGGGCTGGCTGAGCGAGGCGATACTGCTGCTCTGGGGGCGGGGGCAAGGAACTCGAATGTGGTTGGATCGAATACGCACCTGGGAGTCGAACCCTGTCTCGATCATCTCCTCCTGTTCTTCACCCTCCTCCTGCCCGTCCATTTCGCCTCTCGCTGGCTCGCTCGCTCGCTCCTCTCGTTCCCTCCGCTGCCCCGCCTATCTATGGATGTCGACGAGCAGTGAGAGGGGAGGCTGAGGCGTCGACTGGAAGTCGTGGAGGAGACCACGGTGGAGCGGCGGCAGCGGGATGAGCAGCGGAAGATGGCGCCACTGCAGCAATGTTGCTGCGGCTTTAGGAGGAGGAGGAGAAGAAGATGGGAATGCTGTCCGGGCCGGGAGCCCACGCCACGCCCCACTAGTATTACAAACTGGGCCGGCCCAATTCGTGGAGTAGTCTTTTTCCCTTTCATTTTTCTTTTGTCTTTTATGCTGTTTCCCTTGTTTCTACCTTTTCTACTTTCGTTGATTTTAATTTTATTTTTCGTATTTTTTAATATTATTTCTTTCCATGTTAATTTTATTATAGCTTCTTCATTTGTTTCTGCAAATATATGAATTCTTTTCCTGGGAATACATTAACATTTCTTTTGATGCTTAATGTAGGATTTTTATATCCGTATTTTAAAATTCAATTCTTAGGTACTTCCTAAGTTGTACTAAACTCGTCACACTTTTTATGAATCGGAGGAAGTACATATTATTTTTTTCTGTTATGATGGAAATGAGAATGATGGCTATGCGGCAAACAAAACTCCTCACGCTTTTCACATAAAAATGATTCGATCGGTCGCCTCAAGTTCCCCAAGTTTTTCACACACGAGTTTAATTAGAGAAATACCGTAATGATGAACATATATACAGATGCCAGTGCTCGATATTCAGTCAACGTACGCTACCGAACGAGGTCTTACACGAACAGATTAGAGGATGAGCGCAAGAAGAAGAATGCAAAGAAAAATTGTGGTACTACGGAGTAGAGTAGTAAATTAAGGTACCGGCTTGTTGACTTACCAAGAGTCCTGCGTTTCCATTGGATAACGTGGCATCTTCAAAGTCTACGCCACTATACTTTATTTTCTACACATTTTCCTTGCTGAATTCCTAGATTGATCTAGCTATGTGAGTTGAGTTTTATTTCTATCCTCCCTATTTGATAAGTCAACACGCCACGTTTTCGGACTTGTATCCTAGCCGAATCTGGGGTGATTCAAAGTGCAGCGTTCAGTAAGGATGAATTGGATAATGTTCAGATCATGATGTGGCAGCTTTATTTTATTTTGTCAGCATTGTGGGCAGCCTTAGTTGATTATGTCGGAATCCGAACAAAATCAGATAAAAAAGACAGGAACGCAGACGAATATATAGTACTTTTTCCGTCCCATAAATGACGTGGATTTTTCTAGGTTTTTTCTAGGTTTTTTCTCGTGCATGTGCTCCCATTAATTCATGCTGGTATCCACTTTGGGCCCCTGGCCCTCTTTAAATTTCAGTTGCCCATTGTTAGACAGGCTGTTGTCTGACGTTTGTCGTTTGAACCTCTAGTTCTAACTAGATAGCACATCTTAACAGAAATCATGCCAATCCGTAGTCTGTTGTAAACGTGATTGGTTAGATTGTTGTTATTGTCTTTGGCATATAAATACATGAGGCCGGTGCTCAGGAGAGGCACGGCAATTAATCTTAAACTTCCATCTAGTGTTTTCTACATGGTATCAGAGCCTCTCTTCTGAGATCCAATCTGCGCAAATCGACCATGTTGACCTCTCCTTCAACCTCTGCCAGCACCACTGCTGCCCTCACGCCGTCAACCAACGCCGGCACGATTGCTGCCACCTCGCCGTCCATCATCAGCAATCCTGGCACGCTCGCCATGGCGAGCGCATCGTTGCCGGCTGGTTCCATGCTCTCGGGTGGGATCTCCATGCCCAACATTGGGCAGCTCGTCACCGTCAAGCTCGCCCGTGACACATATCTCCTCTGGAAGGCACAAGTGGTTCCCATCCTCCGTGCGTACCAGCTGCTCGGCTTTGTCGACGGATCCATCGTCGCACCACCCCGTCTCGTTCCGACGCCCAATGCCGACGATGGTCCTCAGGTTGTAAACCCCAGCTTCACCAACTGGCATACTCAGGACCAGCTGCTCCTCTCCGGCCTGCTGTCAACCCTTTCGCCGGAAGTTCTTGCCCGCGTCATGATACACACTTCGTCCGAAGCAGTGTGGTCAGCATTGGAGACGATGTTTTCCTCCAACTCTAGGGCACGCGTTGTTCAACTTCGCAAGCAGCTCTCCATGGTCCAGAAGAAGGATTCCTCCATGACCGACTACTTTGCTCGTGTCAAGGGGATGGATGACCAGCTTGCCTCCACTGGGAATTCAATCTCTGACGACGACATCATGACCTACTTTCTCACTGGCCTCGACAACACGTAGGACGCACTGGTGACTTCGCTATCGGTCATGGTGAAGACGGAACCGATCTCGCTGGACCACTTCTACTCCCTCATGCTGGATCACGAGGTGCGCCAGGAGATCTCCTCGTACCATCAGATCTCCGTCAACACGGCAGGACGAGGCAATGGTGGCCGGAACAACGCAGGAGGTGGTCGTGGTGGACGCGGCTCTGGCCGTGGCAATGCCAACCGCGATCAGCAGTCCGGCACCAATTGAAAGGGCATTTCTCTCCTAGTTAATTTTGGTGGTGATGACAACGTGTGTTGTGGACTAATCATGCGTTAAGTATTTCAGATTTGATATCAAATGGCGCAAAACAATTCGATGCTCTCAAGTTGGAAAACGAAGAGTAGTGGAGTTTTAGCGGCTTTTTCAGTTATTGAGTCGTAGAAACTCCGTACTATTAAGAGGGAGTTCACATGAGAAGGTAATGGGTGAATTGCTTTTCACGTACACAAACAAGCATCTTACATCCACATAAAGCCTACCCGAAAAGTGAGAGAGAACCAACTCTAGAACCTAACTGGTGTGCATTTGCCTACCCAGGTCCGGAAGTTCCGGTGGGGTTCCGTCACACCGGAACTTCCGCCCAACCTCCGAACCAGGTCCGCAACGCTACTGGAATCCATTGTAGATTTCCGGAAGTTGAGCCGGAACAGGGCCGGAACTTCCGGTGACCAGCGGAAGTTCCGCCCCTGAAACTCGCAGTGCATAACGGTTAGATTTTGGGGAGTCCAAATAGATACCCCTTTGTCCCCAACGGTTTTTCTGCCCAAGCACGAAGCAAAGAACAGCCCCCTCTCTCTCAAGAACTCTCTAAGCTTCATTCTACTAGATCTCCCTCCATAAAGCTTCCCCCTTGTTGATTCTTTGAGGATTGGAGGAGAAGACCTAGATCTAGGGTTTCACCAAGTCACAAAGTTGATTCCCCTTATTTCTCTTGTGGATTTCATTTCTCTTGGGCATTTGGGAGCTCTAGAAGGAATTGGTTGCCTTGAGCTCTTTCCTTGGGGATTGTGGAGCTTGAGGAGTGGATTGGGAACCTCCAATTGAGTTGTGGAGCTAGCCCCGGTCAAGTTTGTAAAGGTTCGGTCTTCGCCTTCAAGGAAGGCATTTAGTGGAGCTCACTCACCTTTGTGGTGCCGTGAGAGGAGAATAGAGTGAGCCTTTGTGGCGTCTCTACCTTTGTGGTAGAGCACTCCTCCAAACGGAGACGTGCACCTACCCAGTCGGTGGAACTCCGGTGAAATCTTCGTTTCTCGTGTGGTATCCATTCTTACCCTTTACATTCTTGTTATCTAGTTACTTCGGCTATTGCACTTCATCCTAGGGTTGCATTACCTTTAGAGAATTTAGTAAACCCTGGGTTAAGTGTGTGTATCTTTCTACAAAAGAAAAAGAAAAAGATTAAAATTTGTTAGTCGTCTATTCACCCCCCCCCCCTCTAGCCGACCATACCGATCTTTCACCAACGCCGGCACCTCTGGTGGCAACAACAAAAAGCCCAGAGTCCAGTGCCAACTTGGCAAAAAGTTTGGGCATGAGGCTTTCAAGTGCCACAACCGGTTCAACCACAACTTCCAGCCCGACGATCAGCGCAACGTCAACAATGTCTCCTCCGGTGCAGGCAACTTTGACCCTGCATGGTACACCGACTCTGGTGCGACCGATCATATCACCGGGGAGCTCGACAAGCTGAACGTTCGTGAGCAGTACTCCGGCAAGGATCAAGTCCACACAGCTAGCGGCTCAGGTATGACAATTACACACGTTGGCAATTCGGTAATTCGCACACCTTCTGGATCTTTTCAACTCAAGGAAGTCCTACATGTTCCACACACAACCAAAAATCTCTGTGCTGTTGGTCGGCTTACTACAGATAATAATGTTTCTGTGGAATATTTTCCTAACTCTTTTGTTATCAAGGATCTGGCTACGAGGAGGGTTCTGTTCCAAGGACCCAGTGAGGGTGGTCTCTATCCGATCTCCGGCGGCTCTTCTTCTCGGCAAGCTCTATCTTCCACTAGGCTTAGTCGAGAACGGTGGCATTGCCGTCTCGGTCATCCCTCGTCTCCTATCGTCGATCAAGTGGTCACCAAGTCAGGTCTTCGGTGTGACAGCAAACCCGATAAAACTAGTGTGTGTGTGATGCGTGTCAGCAGGGTAAAAGCCATCAGCTTCCCTATCCTAGGTCTAATCATGTGTCTTCAGCTCCTTTAGAGCTTATTTTTTCCGATGTGTGGGGGCCTGCGTGCCCATCTAGTGGTGGATCAAAATTTTATGTGAGTTTTATAGATGATTTCAGTAAATTCATATGGATCTATTGCTTTAAACACAAATCTGACATTGAGCAAGTTTTTCTCCAGTTTCAAGCTAGAGTTGAACGTCTTCTTAATAGGAAAATCCTCTATATGCAAACCGATTGGGGAGGCGAGTATCACAAGCTCCATACCTTTTTTTAACAAGATTGGCATTGTCCACCATGTCTCATGTCCACACGCACACCCGCAAAACGGCTCCGCGGAACGTAAACACCGGCATCTAGTTGAAGTCGGACTCACACTTCTTGCTCAAACCTCCATGCCTTTGCATTTTTGGGATGAGGCTTTCCAGACTGCCTGCTTCCTTATCAATTGCCTCCCAAGTAAGACAATTCTCAATTCCACTCCTTTAGAACGCCTACTGAATGTCAAGCCTGACTACACCTTCCTCCGCACTTTCGGCTGTGCCTGCTGGCCATGCCTTCGTCCTTACAATGATCGCAAGCTTCAGTTTCGTTCTAAACGTTGTGTTTTCTTGGGGTACGGTAGCTTTCACAAGGGATACAAGTGTCTTCATGTCTCCTCTGGCCGGATATACGTATCTCGTGATGTCGTGTTTGACGAACATACCTTACCGTTTTTTGAAACCAAGCCCTCATCCGATCGCCCCCCAAGTGAGGAGGATCTTCTTCTTCCTGTTCCCACCACCCCACATATCTTTTATGGCCCCGATCGTGCGGATCATCGAACTGACAATGTGTGTATGAGTCATCCGAGTCTTCTATCTGATGGACATACTGATCCTCCGGCCAAGCCCGATGTTGTTTCTGATGTGCAGGTTCCCCCCGCCACCGCGACATATTCGGCTCCTGCCGCGGCAGCCTCTCTTGCCGCGTCATCTGCTCTTGCCATGGCAGCCTCTCCTGCCGCGCCTTCGTCCACGACTGCAGATCCTACCGCGGCAGACAGCGTTTCTGCCGCGTCCGATGCCGACCCAGATGACCTCTCTGCCGTGGCAGACGAAGCATCTCCGCCGTTGCTGGCTGCTACTGCCACGCCACCTGCATCGCCATCTCCATATGACTTGCCGGCTCCCTCGACTCTGGTCTTCATGCCGTCTCCAACGCCGGTTCCACCGCCTGCTCCATCACGGCGCCCGGCGCCTCTGCCTCATCACATGGTCACACGCAATCGTGACAACACCCGGCTGGTTCGAAAACGCACTGACGGGACTGTTCCATATGATCCCGTCCGTCACCGCCGTGCACATCTTGCCACTGTTGAACCAGCAACGCACTTGGAGGCACTTGGTGATCCCTCCTGGAAGCAGGCCATGGACACTGAGTATCAAGCTCTGCTTGGGAACAATACATGGCATCTTGTTCCCCCTGATCGTCAACAGAACCTGATCGACTGTCGCTGGGTTTTCAAACTCAAGCGTAAAGCCGATGGCTCTATTGATCGCCACAAAGCGCGCTTGGTTGCAAAGGGATTTAACAGCATTACGGCATTGATTACGAGGATACTTTCAGCCCAATGGTGAAGTCTACTACGATTCGGCTTGTCCTGTCCATTGCAGTCTCTCGTGGTTGGAATTTGCGTCAGTTGGATGTTCAAAATGCGTTTCTTCATGGCGTTTTAGAAGAGGATGTGTTCATGAAACAGCCCCCTGGCTTTGTTAACTCACAGCTTCCGCATTACGTCTGCCAATTGGACAAGGCCCTATATGGTCTCAAGCAGTCCCCTCGGGCATGGTACTCACGGCTCAGTGTCAAGCTTCAGGATTTTGGCTTCATCCTGTCTCGTGCTGATATCTCTCTCTTCGTCTACGATCAAGGGGGAGTATGCATCTATCTCCTTATCTATGTTGATGATATAATTGTGACGAGCTCTTCTGATCGTGCCGTTGAAGAGTTGGTTACTAATCTTCACAGAGAGTTTGCCCTCAAAGACCTTGACGCCCTGCATTACTTTTTGGGAATTCAGGTTAAACCGCATAAGCAAGGCGATGGAGTTGTTCTTTCTCAGTCCAAATATGTGGCCGATGTGGTGCAGCGCATTGGTATGCTCCAATGCAAGCCAGTAACTTCTCCAATGGCCATGACCGAGAAATTGTCAAAAGCAATCGGGAATCCTCTCACAAGTGATGAAGCAACAAAGTACATGAGTATTGTGGGAGCTCTACAATACCTGACGCTCACAAGACCGGATATATCCTTTGTTGTCAATAAGGTTTGTCAGTTCTTGCAATCCCCTACTGATGATCATTGGACTGCAGTAAAGAGAATACTTCGGTACCTCAAACATACATCTGAAGATGGCCTGCACATTTCTCGCTCAGCTTCCATGACTGTCACTGCATACTCTGATGCTGATTGGGCTGGATCAGTCGATGACAGGAGGTCTACGAGTGGCTTTGCCGTTTTTCTGGGAAAGAACCTTGTGTCATGGAGTGCACGAAAGCAGCATACGGTCTCGTGATCTAGCACAGAAGCCGAGTACAAGGCAATGGCCAATGCCACGGCAGAGCTGGTCTGGATTCAGTCAGTTCTTGGCGAGCTGGGCATCTCGCAGAGTCAAGCTCCAATTCTCTGGTGTGACAATCTCGGTGTGACATATCTTTCGGCCAACCCAGTCTTCCATGCTCGCACGAAACATATCGAGATTGACTTCCATTTTGTCAGAGAATGAGTGGCACGAAGGGTACTGGAGATTCGCTTTGTATCTTCGCATGACCAGCTTGTTGATGGTTTTACCAAGCCACTCAACGCCAGACAACTTCAGCTTATCAAGCACAATCTCAACTTGCGGAGTTGTGATTGAGGGGGAGTGTTAGACAGGCTGTTGTTTGACGTTTGTCGTTTGAACCTCTAGTTCTAACTAGATAGCACATCTTAACAGAAATCATGCCAATCCGTAGTCTGTTGTAAACGTGATTGGTTAGGTTGTTGTAATTGTCTTTGGCATATAAATACATGAGACCGGTGCTCAGGAGAGGCACGGAAATTAATCCTAAGGGTCTGTCTAGATCTATCGATGTATCTCTAGGAAAGTTCAACCTCATGCTAATCACAGCCCATAATTCTGCGTAGTCCAGCCTGGGCTGCCTCTACTAGGCCCGGTTGCTGTCAAAGCAACCCAAATAAGCCCATTGTCCAAAGAAAAAAAATTAAGCCCAATTTATCAGCTCATATTTGTCCCTGTTTTTCACCGGCAGAAAAAACACAATCGTATTACTTCTTGATTTTAGTTTAGCTTTGCTGGTTGTAGTGCTTTCTAACTGGCAATTGTCAATTGAATTTTTGTTATTCTTTGGAAAAATTACAGTCGCAACCTTATGGTACTTTGAAAATTCTTTGGATTTTTAAAATGCACGTGAAATTGTAGCTGCAATTTAAAAAATTCACGTAAAATTGTAGGTGCAATTTTTAAAATTCCAGGTGCAATTTTAAAATTTGGACGTGAAAATGCAGGTGCAAATTTTAAAGTTGCACCTGAAATTCGTATGCAATTTATTTAGGCTGAAACTATCCATTACACATTTCTATAAAAAAAAAGAAATAGAGCCATCCCTTGCATCCCCCCCCCCCCCCAAAACGAGCCCCCCATGACAAAACAAACCCATAACCCAGGCCTCATCATGGATCTAGACGAAACCCAAATCCGGCAAGCCCCCTAACAAAAAGAAAAACAAATACAAACACCACAAAACTTGCACGAAACGAAGTAGATACAACGAACCACGACGTCGACTGAGAACTTATAATTTATATCCAACGTGAAATAAACCAGAGTGAAAAACACCACCAACAAAAAAGACATAGCAAGATAAATCTTAGAATGTATAATTTATATCCAATGTGTCTATACGGACTAAGAAAATAAACAATACGTGAGGAAGTCCAACAAAAAACCGACTGATAAAATATAAAAACAATATACAAACTATAAAAATCATCAACCGCCATGACAATTTCTTTAAAAAGTGAGAAAGGAAAAAGGCGAGAAAAAATAACTATCAAATTTTTAAATTGCACATGAAATTTTATATGCAATTTCAAAAATGCACGAGAAATTGCAGGTCCAATTTTAAATTTTGCACGTGAAATTGTATGTACAATTTAAAAGTTGCACTTGAAAGTTATATGCAATTTAAAAGTTGCACTTGAAAATATGCTATATATATATCTCAAAACGAGCCTACAATGACAAACAAACCCATAACCCGGGCCGCCGCAATGGATCTAGACGAAACCCAAAGCCGGCCAGTCCAGCTAGCCCAAAAAAGCAAAAACAAAAACCACACGACTTGCACGAAGTAGATCCAACGGACCACGACGTCGATTGAGAACTTATAAATTATATCCAACGTGAAATAAACCAAAGTGAAACACCACCAACAAGACATATCAAGATAAATCTTAGAATGTGCAATTTATATCCAACGTGTCTATAGAGACTAAGAAAATAAAACCATACACGAGGAAGTCCAAAAAAAAGTGATCGACAACAAAAACAATATACAAGCTATATAAAAACAAAATACGGACTAAAAATGGTTAAAAAATAATTTATAGTAATTATCCAATACACAAGCTATAAAAACAAAATCAGCCCATAACACACAAAGCCCACCATCAACACTACGGCCTACAAATAGCTAGCCCAGATTTTACGTCAATAAAAGCTGATCGGAACGACCTCGAACAGGAAAACGGATCGGTTTCGCTAAAAAAAAGGGATCGGTATTCTCTTTGCGGTTTCGCTAAAAAAAACAGATCGGAATTCTCTTCGCTCGAACAAGATAAACGAAGAATCGATGGGCTAATCTCGTTGACTGAGAAATTGTATTTCTCAGCCGACTGTGATCTAGCAAAACCGTAATCCTAAACTTTCATCTAGTGTTTTTTACACCCATCACGGCGATTTCCTCGTATGTGCATGCGAGTTGTGATCGACGACTCGGAGACTTGCATGTGTCCACTGTGTTTCATTCCTGTGATTGCAACAGCCGATCTTTCAACTTTGATTAGTAGCTAGCGTGGAAGTTTGTATTTTATGTTCACAACGGCACTTAACATGGGTATAGCTAGCTTAGCCCCACCAGGTATGAATTTCTCTAGCTTTCCGTTGGATTAAAGATTCGCATGCATGGAATTCCACGAGTGTATTTCCTCAGGCTTTTCTTTTCACCGAAAACTCTTCAAACTTGTTGTTAATTAGGCTTTTTTTTAAATGCTTTTGCACGGCATTGAGCACTTCATACAACTTTAAATACAGCACTAAGAACCAAGTCAATGTACTCTCTTCGTTTCATAACTTTTATAGAAATATGGATCCTGCCCGTAGCCCGCTCTCATTTTTTTTATGTCATTCATGCCCTGTACGACGTGGCCTAATTAGCATCTCATCTGACACTGACAGTTACTGTAGTACGGAATAGTCAACAAGATACATGCATACGCGTACGTATTTGCTGGGCCCTTCCGATCCATTCCCTCTGTACGTACGTAAGTAATCTGGGTCAAACAATATCGTACTGATGGAATATTGCAAACTCTGCATTTTGCGTGATGCCAAATTGCATACGGACAACTGCACGTCAAGTTGACCATGGTGCATGCGCGTGGAATATATTTGGCCGGACTAGTTAGTCTGACAGGATTGATGCTCACTCTAGCTTGCAGGACGAGGAACTCAATTTTGCAGTTCAAAACCATGTACTCCTTCCGTTTCATAAAATTTGATATGGATTTGAAGTAGAGCTAATTTAAATCAGCGTCAATTTTTATGAAACGGAGAGTACGTAAAGTAATTGCTGCAATCTGGAGCGTAATTGCACGAGGGGGAATAATCGTCGGCATGCTGCTGGAGTTGCATACATACAAGTCAGCATTTGTGTGCCGCACGCCTCGGGCGTCATGGGCTGGACCGCTGGAGGAGATTCAAAGTCAACAAGGCAAAAGCTCACCTGGGCCCGGCGTCAGAAAGCGACTTGCATGTGCTCGATCAGCTGTGCTACATTCAAGGGCCGGAGATGAACCGTTCATGAATTGCGGGAGATCACCCTGCACTTGTTATGGATCGAAGGAATACGTTGCTCGGTGAATCGGTTATTCTTTTGCGGGTTTGGTTCATCGGTTTTGATATCACCCGTACCGTGGCTGGCTTTACAAAAGCACTTTCCGAATTCATTTATGTGTTACGTTTTTGTTTGAGGTGTAATAACAGAAGAGTTCTAACATAACTAATCCTAGCAGATTAATACTGTCGTGACCAACTAAATTCCACGCTTGGATACAATTCACTCGATCGAAACTCTCGCGTCACGAATTCAAAGTCTCTCGGTGAAAAATAAAATCTTTTTTTTCCATTGCCATTTGCTTGACTTTTGGTGCCCTATGCTTTGTTTCCTAGCTGCAGTCCCTGTTTGATCACTACGTAAGCATTGGTCTCTTCTATTTGGATTTGGTGTATACACGGTTATAAACACACACGCCAAGTCTGTTGGATTAATTGCTGCACTAACAAATTATTTGTCCCCACACCAAAGCAACATTGGTAATCCTCAAAATTGTCGGGCAGTTAGCTGATCAATTTTTTTTAGAGAAAACAAAACATTAGCTGACCAACTATGCTATCATGATTATTATTATTTTGAGGAAGAAACTATGCTATATCATGATTGATGCTCGCATGAGCCTCGAACAAATTAACGGAGTAGACGAAGACTAGCTAAGCAATATTAATTAATTAATTAATTACATTATGCATGATTCGACAGCTTGAACGCCTGCCAGTTGCCACAGCATTCACACGAAATTTCTGAGGAATTCAGAGTATCTTTTCTCGTCTCCATCGTCGCATGACGTGCTAGCTAAGCTGCTCTAAGTACTCCAATTATACATAATCTAGCTGTTAGTCTACCGTATATATAGACACATGTGAAATGATTATCCTGATAATGTAGAGGAATCAGTTCGGTTATGTATTTAGGCGGGTTATATTAGTCAATTACTCCTACTTAGTTGGACAAGTTGATCCACCATGATCGAAATTAATCTGACAGGTTTTATAGGTTGTCAGATAGCTATACATACCATGGGCACACCGAGTAGCAAATTAATTATATGTAATGTGTTTTCATTGAGCATGTAAATAACCTTTCTTAGTTTCTTGGCCGGCATTAATTTATCTACTACTCCGTGCTTTGATTTCTACAAACATGCTACAGTGCTACTATCAATGACAAGGAAGCTCGCCTCGAATTACTAACGATGACAATATCAAATGGATGTCTAGGAATTATTCTGTCATGGAATATATTTTGCAATAATGTCCAATTATTTATGTTTCAAACGACACGTTTTAAAAAAGATTACTGAAGAATTTCGACGTCCTAAACTATCTCTACTTAAATTGTCAACGGGAGGGTGCACCAAGCAACTAAATAGCACTACTGCATGTGTGCAAAACATGTAAAGGTTCCATTATCTTAAAAAAAAAGTTTGGCATTAATTATTGTCAGGAATATATCATGCTATTGGGGCAACTGAAGATGCTAATTGAGAATGATCAGTGCATGATGCTGGGGTGACGTGTAGCCGAAAAGGCTGCATATTTGGTGGCCAATTAATCCTCTCCCTTTTCCTTTTTCTGGATCCCCAGAAAGCTAATTTTCCAAAATGCTTGGGAGGGCTTGCAAAGTACAAGGAAGATTCCACTCCTTTTCGTTTCGTCCACGGTTGTTGGGTGCAAACTGCAAAGGAATCTAAAGTGGACCCAGCTAATAGGATGGATGATCTCCCACTATGAATCTCACTTCTGCAGCCTTTTTGCATGGATGTAGATGAAGCCATAAAGGTGCTAGATGCAACTAGTATTTGAAATTATTGTACTAGGCCCATTAAAATGAGTATATCATTAAAAAAAAAGGTAGTGCCAGAGGGAAGGACAAAGTCACATGTCACTGTTAATAAACATTAATGTATAGGACACAATATGGCTCACATTATGGAATTCTAAAAAAAAAGAAATGGTAGATGTATATGTAGCTAACAGAGAGATGACCCTTGTGTTTGGTGTTCCATTCATCTCTACTCCTAGTACAGTTTGAGAGATACTTTATGGATAACTATTTTAAAGAATTTTTTATGGATAATTTGATACAAGAATTATGTCCCTTCAAGAGATGTCATAAGTAGTGTATAAGGAGACATATAGGCAGAGTACATATATGGTCAGAATAATTGCAAAATAAATCTCCCTCCCCGCATTGGGAGCTTCAACAAGAACTCGAGGAAGTACTTAATTCCTCTTGAAGCCAATTACTGCCGAATTTCCCTGGTTACATTCTTTTTTCTCGACTACCGATCCTATGAAGCACGATACACACGCATGCGTGGAGACTGGTGCGTCGTGTCCAATTGCCGAAGGCGACATCAAGAAAAGAGACTTCTTGCTGAAGTCGTCGGATATGGAGAAGACAAACGAGACCGACAATTGCTTCACTATAGGCAATATGTGAGAGGGACGACGCCCTCTCGCAGCATTGTTATGAAAATTTCCGACCAAATTACCGTGATAAATTAAGTTTAGACTGGATTTTGCGGAGTGAAATCTCCATCGTACCAATACCTAACAATTTATTAAGATGGATCTACTGTATCTGTTCATGGATTCATCAAACCATGAGTGGCTGGTTATTAACTCTTGTATGGTATGAGATCATTGGTCATCTTAACCATTCAAAAGAACAACTCAAAATAATTTCTTGTATTTTCTGGCAGATACATCGACGTAATTAATTTTGTTCCCGGAGGATTTCCTTTTTGATTTGCCCTTTATTAAGCCAAGGATAGTTAATTTGTTCTTTTTTTTTCGGCCAACAATAGTTAACTTGTTCTTCATCTCTATACACGATGGATTTAAAACCAAGGGGACTCCTCCAGGTGTGCACGCCGTAATCGATCAAATCGCTTTCAGGGATAAATAAATGTAAAAGATATATTAATGGAGCTAAGAAGCCGGCCATGTATTTCATTGGCAGCTTTGGCACGTCTGTCTCACTAACTGGATTGGTCAATGCTATGTGTCCACATGAGCACACACACAAGCTGGCAAACCTGCTTACAGCTGTCTACTTGGCCATGTGATCCAAATGGCGAACACATGCTCGGTTCGGATGCGATATCCGAGCCGTTCGATCCAAGTCGACGCTCAAATATATGAACTACCGTACACCGTCGCGAAAAGAAAAGTGGGACAGATGAACGCTGATGATTTTCAGCGAACTTTTATCAATCCATCTCGAATCGAAATGTGTGGCAACATAGCTATCTACAACCTTGCAAATTCATGGGCGATACGGTTCGGTTTCCGAGCACACACACTCGGATACAAACTGCACACCGGATTTCGGTATCAACACCGAGTATTATTTTTATTTTTTTTATTTTGGCTCATGTGGTCTTAATTATTTGATCATTGGAGGAACCCCTAGTTCAGCTTGCTAGATGCTACAAACCCCCATCTTTTCCCAAGCCACAGCTAGCTATAGTTCCTTGGTTTCCATGTGCCACTTCAATCCAGTTGTTTTTATTTTTTGAAAAAAAGTTGTTTCTATATTGAAGCACACAAATTGAGTTGCCAATATAAAAAACGGAGCGGTAGTACCTCCTGAATTACTTGAGCAGTACTCCCTCTGATCCATATTAGTTGTCGAAATATTACATGTATCTAAACGTTTTTTAGCAAAGATACATCTATATTCAAGCAAATTTGGAACAATAATATGAATCGGAGGGAGTACATTTCTGTTTGTCACCGGGATCTGCGCCGTCGGATCCTGATCGGACGGACAGCGCGTGGTCCTGCTATAAAGCAGATCATGAAAGCAGAGCGGCGCAGGGGATCCGGCTTCGGTCCTGGCAGGGCAGAGAGATAAGAGAGTCGTCGCCGGCCGCCTCGCTGGTGTGAGTCAACGGTCAACCCGGCCAGCCAGCGCGTGTTCACAATCACAGCGTACTGTATGTGATGTCCCCCTTTGAGAACGGCGGTCGAGTCCCATGCCCTCGTTATATAGACTTATAAACTCTTTCTCTTGGTCTCACTACACACCTCTTTCTCCGTTCATCTCCGGCCGGCCATTTGCCTGACGAAGAAGAAGAAGAAGAAGAGCAGTTACAGTCTTACAGAGAGAGCTGCCATGGGGACGCAGGCGGAGGAGAACCACTCGTCGCCGGCCAAGGTACGTCTCCCCGCCGTCCTGCAACTAACCTCGATCTCTTCTACATCATCTTCTTCCATGCCATGTTTTCTGATTTTTTGTTCGCGATAAAGCCACGGAAGGAGGAAGATGCGCAAACACTGAACCATCTCGTTTCGAATCTCGATTCCCCTCTCTATCTTTCCTACCTCCCCTCTTCAATTTTTTAACTGTTATTACCAATTTGCTAATTCCACTGAAAAGATAAATAATAAGATGGGGAAGAATAAAAAGTTGTCTTTTGGCTGGATTTCCATGGGCATGGGCATGGAAGAGATCCTCTTTTGCATCCATGGATCCTAAATCTAGATTCTAGTCTAGTCCAGTGTAGTGGGGACGCTGGCAAGCCGGACACCAACCAACAAGCCACCAAAGACAGAGATATATCCCCCCACCTGTTCATCTTCTTCTTTTCTGACGTAAACCTGTTCATCTTCTTCACGTGAGACAGACAATCCATTTTGCTTACTTTTCTAGCACTGCCCCTTTTCTGCTTCTTCATCTTTCTCTAGAAGATACTCTCCCAAGAATCCTCGTCGTCATAGAATCTGCGTGATTCTCTCATGCTTTCTGCCTTAATTGCCGAATTTTCCATTTAATTCCCTCTCTCTCGCTCACTCCATCTCCAATTAAAAGAAAAAAATGGATTCTTGTTTGCCTCATAAGTACTTACTGCATTACAGTAGGTATGTGTTACTCCTATTAGTAGTATTTTCGTTTCAGAAATTACATAAAACCCAGAAGAATTGAACATCTGAAAAAGTCTCTTTGTGGTCTCTGTCGACGATCGCAAGCATACATGGTCCACACGCACGCAGATAGTTAGTACACATCTTGTCTTGACCATGATGTGATGTCTGAACTCTCTTAATTTTGTACTTTCATCAGTACACCGAGTTGTTGGTCAGAGTATCTCGATCATATATGCATATGCGTGTTTCGCTTTAGCGTGCAAGACCGAACACTTGCTAGATATTTCTGCAGGTCTCCCTCTTTTTTATTCTTTGGCTCGTCATAATTTGCTTCCAAAAATATATATACCTCAGAAATATATGTCACGGATTTGCAAGTCACCAGAAATTCGTAGATGAAGATGGTATGGTATTAATTGCTGAGCTCCTATGGATGAATATACTATATAGTAGCAGTACCATTTTCGGATGACTTTTTATAGGAATTTCGGTGCAGAATAGGATGAGTAGTACCATTCTCGCAAAAAAAAAGAGAATATACTAGTACCATTTTTGGATGACTTTTTTATAGGAATTTCGGTACAGAATAGGATGTTCCTCTTCGTATATTAATTCCAGACAGACGAAAATAGCACTTGCGTACTCCATCGCCTGGAGTGTGTCTGGCTACTTAAAATTGCCCACTTGAGTACATCTGGCTACTTAAATTTTTCCTCGTTAATAGCACTGATTAATTAACGGATTTGGCAGTGTGTTTCCAGCCCCTACTTCAAAATTGTAAAATAAACTGTTTTAAAAAAAAAACTAGTTGTACCATAGTATCATACTGCCATACATTGGAATAGCCGTTGGCATTTGGCCAGCTAGCTGCGTGCTGCCAAAGGGATTGCATATCACAGCTAACCATGATGGGCGGTCAAGCCAGTGAGATTAATTAACTAGTGTGGTCACTTAATCCAAGAGATTAAGCTCTGCCACAATCTCCAACCACAATACTCTACTACTCCCATTTGCTAATTTCATATTGTTTCTGTCAGAAGCAAGGTGATTAATTAAGATTAATCCAATTAAACAAGCTGCTGCCACTTGGTGTTCTCAGCCTCTCTGCAGGCCAAACTAGTATTGCTCCAATTTTCAACCACGGCTTTGATAATCACAGCCTGTCTTCTACAATTCAATTAGAAGATGCTCAATTTTTTGTTATAGATTTAAAAAGATACTGTTACCGTTGTGGATCAGGTGATCCTGCTTGGAAGAAAAATTAACTTATCTTAGTCATGAGGTGGCAGTTAAAATATATTAAGCGTATACGTGTATTCATTCCATGATGTTTGACTTTGGCGACTTGGCCATGTGAGGAAGTCAACTGCCGAGGAGAAACGGGATCACTAAAAGCTAGTTAAGCTGTTGTTAATCCTTCTCTTACTCTATCATCTCTTGCCCTCAAACTTCAGAGACGTCCCTTTCATTCTTGCTGAAATTTCTTGCCGAATACCGGCCACCGTTTTTCTCCTTCCGTGCATGAGATGGATTCCATAGAATTGCAAGGACGAGGTTACAACAAATTAGAAGAAGTAGGTTGTTTGGATTAGCAGTAGATATCTAGTTTCTAATTGCTACCTTCTGATGAATCTGTTTGTACTACTTTACTTTGTGTATGCTTTTCATGGCTGACAAGATCATGGATTATAATGGTGAAAACTTTTGTGTGCAGGATGTCCGGACAGAGCAGGAGAAGAAGATCGACGACTGGCTGCCAATCACGTCGTCGAGGAACGCCAAATGGTGGTACTCTGCCTTCCACAATGTCACCGCCATGGTCGGCGCCGGTGTGCTCAGCCTCCCCTACGCCATGTCCGAGCTCGGCTGGTAAGTGAACGGGTTCGGTGCATGAAACTCAATAGTATCACCGATAGTTGTCACTTTGTCAACATAGTCCGACAAATAATCTATGAACGGCTTCTCGTACATTGTGCATTGCAGGGGCCCCGGCATCGCGGTGCTGGTGATCTCATGGGTGATCACGCTCTACACGCTATGGCAGATGGTGGAGATGCACGAGATGGTGCCCGGGAAGCGGTTCGACCGGTACCACGAGCTCGGGCAGCACGCCTTCGGCGAGAAGCTCGGGCTCTGGATCGTCGTGCCGCAACAGCTCATCGTCGAGGTCGGTGTCAACATCGTCTACATGGTCACCGGAGGCAAGTCACTCAAGAAGTTCCATGACGTGATCTGTGATGGCAAGTGCAAGGACATCAAGCTCACCTACTTCATCATGATCTTCGCCTCGGTGCACTTCGTGCTCTCCCAGCTCCCCAACCTCAACTCCATCTCCGGGGTCTCCCTCGCCGCCGCCGTCATGTCGCTCTCTTACTCCACCATCGCTTGGGGTGCCTCCGTCGACAAGGGGCAGGTCGCCAACGTCGACTATTCGATCCGTGCCACCACGACACCCGGGAAGGTGTTTGGGTTCTTTGGGGCGCTTGGTGACGTGGCGTTTGCCTATGCTGGACACAATGTGGTGCTGGAGATCCAGGCCACCATCCCGTCCACGCCGGAGAAGCCGTCCAAGAAGCCCATGTGGAAGGGTGTCGTCGTCGCCTACATCGTCGTCGCCATCTGCTACTTCCCCGTCGCGCTCATCGGATACTGGGCTTTTGGCAATGGTGTTGATGACAACATCCTTATCACCCTCTCCAAGCCCAAGTGGCTCATCGCCCTCGCCAACATGATGGTCGTCATCCACGTCATTGGAAGCTACCAGGTACAACTTCTAGGCACGGTGTTTTAATTTTGAGCTGTTCTATGGTACCCTAGAATGAATACCATCCGTTTATTCAACTTGATCTAACGGTCCAGCGGCAGCCTAATACACGTTGTACTGCTTGGTCGGATAGAGTAGTATACAACTAGTCGGGGGTAATTTGGAAATTAACGTATTCTGTTTCCCTGCCTCTTCTCCCCGCGTTCCCACGTTTTCCGGTTTTCCGGTGGTCGCCGCGTTCTTGGAACAAGCTGACCCAGCCATGGCATACCCGCACAGGACATCGGCCTAGGGGTTCATATGGGACATCGGCAGGAAGTGCGGGGGGCGGCGACGGGGATGATCGCTCGTGCCGGTGATGCATGGCTTGCCGGCGAGGTCAACGACGGCGGGGACGGCTGAGTCCGGCGGCCGGGTGAGTCGCGGCTGACTGCTGAACGCACACGATCTCATCCTCGTGTACGTGCACAGAGCCTGGTGATGAGAGCAAACGGGCTTCAGCCCATTAGGAACCGCTATTCACGTTAAAAAAAACTTTTACCCTTAATCCTTTTATTAAATGGGAAATATCTATTCTACCCGTAACAAACCAATTGTCCAGATTTATGTACTGCTTCTCACCCCTTGACAGTATAGGGTACCGTAAAATCTCTCTTTAATTTTTCTAACTTGGTATGTCAAAACACAGATTTACGCGATGCCGGTGTTCGACATGATTGAGACGGTGCTGGTGAAGAAACTGCATTTCCCTCCAGGCCTGACGCTCCGTCTCATTGCCCGGACACTCTATGTTGGTAAGTCCCCTTCCTGCTTGCTTGAGCACTTCAGGCAACTTGCACATAAAAATGGCGTCTCTCTCACACTGAAGAAACAAACACTGACGAAGAGATGCAACTCCTCTGCCTTTGCATTGCAGCGTTGACAATGTTCATCGCCATCACCTTCCCCTTCTTCGGCGGCCTGCTCGGCTTCTTCGGTGGCTTTGCCTTCGCCCCGACGACATACTTCGTAAGCATTTTCTCATCTGCTGATCTAGTTGCAGAAATTCAGCCAGAAAGATTCAGAGTTTTCTGATGAGAATCAACCTGATCGTTTTGTTCTAATTGCCCCTGGTACAGCTTCCCTGCATCATGTGGCTTGCCATCTACAAGCCCAAGAGATTCAGCCTCTCATGGTTCACCAACTGGGTAACTAACTTAATCAACAACTCACCAAGCTTTCTTTCAGTTTTTAATTCCTAATTTCTCTTTTGATCTGGATTATGTCATTCCTAATTTTGCTTAATTTGGTCGATCAGGTGTGCATCATCCTGGGGCTGTGCCTGATGATCCTGTCGCCCATCGGAGGGCTGAGGCAGATCATCATGGACTCCAAGACATACAAGTTCTACTCATAGATCACTCTCATTATCTACCACTCATCATCCCCATCATGATCCGTGGATTCTGGCAGCGTCTACGACCAACTTTATTTTTGTCTTGTAAAACAAAAACAATGGAAGAAACGTAGTACTACCACGGATTTGTTAATTACAGAAGATGATGGATGGCGAGTGGATGGATGGTCAGAGATGTTGTTGCCATGCATGTGCTGTTAAACATGGCTTATAGTTGACAAAAGCAAAACGGCGTTGTGTTTTGGGGGTTAATCATACGTGATATACATATGGTGTCTGTGGATTTGGATCTTGTTTCTTTCTCTGTATTTGTAGGATGGATGAACTTAAGTAGTTGGCTTCGCGCTTGTGTGTGTTGTGCAGAAAAGAGAATGAATGGACCATGGTTTTCTCTAATCAAATCCTTAATTTTCAAAGTTTGTTGTTGTAGTGGTACTTTGAGATGATATATGTTCAATACTGCTATTTTCTGAACCTTCTTCCTCT